>NC_037672.1:85647107-86353018 GCF_003255815.1 Theropithecus gelada | reverse complement strand
TCCTTTGTAGGGACATGGATGCAGCTGGAAACCATCATTCTTAGCAAACTATCACAAGAACAGAAAACCAAACACCGCATGTTCTCACTCATAGGTGGGAACTGAACAATGAGATCACTTGGACTCAGGAAGGGGAACATCACACACCGGGGCCTATCATGGGGAGGGGGGAGGGGGGAGGGATTGCATTGGGAGTTATACCTGATGTAAATGACGAGTTGATGGGTGCAGCAGACCAACATGGCACAAGTATACATATGTAACAAACCTGCACGTTATGCACATGTACCCTACAACTTAAAGTATGATAATAATAAATAAATTAAAAAAAAATAAAAAAATAAAAAAATAAAAAAAAAAAGAGCGGGGCCAGAATCACAAGCAGCCAGTTCTAACATGATATACTTTTATTATTTTTACAAATGTTAGTCTTCAGAACTGTTTGTGGGTAAAAACTTACTGCCACCTGGTGGATCTGAGTTAAGACAAAGGGAAATAGATATCTTTTTTAAGCTCTCCTAAATACTATTATTATTTCGTTATTTTAACTTTAAAAAGAAATCAGATAAATATGTATTTATTTTTTAAAAGACTTCATTTAGGGGGACTTTCTGCATTTGGTTTCAATTGGAGGGGAAAATAATGTATATGAAAGTTATTTTGATAAATATGGTTATATGCATTAGATGGCATTAGAGTTACATTGTAACTGTAGAAGATGGCTCTTCCTTTCATTTCCACAGCTGTTTTTATCCTGAATAGTAACTTACCCATTCATTTCTGGAAGGTTCAGGAATTGGATAAATAAAACTAGGTAATTACCTCTCTGACATGTGTATGTAATGCTATAATAAAGACCACTGTGTGTGACCTCTCTGAACTTTCCTCCATCTAGTCTCAAGATGTATATTTACTATCTCAGAAGAATTTTCCTAATCCTTCCCAGAATTAGATCAATTGATTTTTACCTGGTGAAATAAACTCTTATTACCTTACCCAAATGTGTATTTAACTTTCCTTCCACTTCATGGTTCTCTGTAGCCTCTAAGATCCCTAAATAGCAAGAGCCTTTTCTTGACTCAATCTTCAACTGCCTCAATTCTCACCAATTCATTTTTGTGATCTAGGCATTTAAACCTAGTCTAGATTCTCTCACAAATATCAGTGAACATCCATAATGAGAATTATGGATCACAAATACAAACAAAGTAGAAAAAAATCTGTTACTGAACTATTATATGCTGGATTTACCAACCTTTCAGCTAAATGTGATGTTCATTATTATGCCAAGATGAAACATCCTATAGGCCTTCTGCAGTGTACTAATGTATATTTTCTCATGATGAATTCTTCTGTGATTACTGTTAAAACATAGGTCATCCTACAATATATTTTTCTCACCTCTGCTCAGGATTTAGAAACTTACATGGTGTAGTGTTCTAATGATTCTATAGTTTAACTATTAATGAGAATACTCAGTAATTTTCTAACTTGATAGTAACTACTCAGAACAATAATAATGAATACAGATTTTTTTATGTACTTTTCAAAATGTATTAATTGCATTATGCTATTAAGTGGTTAATGTTTTAATAGGTAAGAGATTTCTAAGAAAAAGCTTTATGGTCATAAATTTAAAACTTTTTACTTAAGTCTCTAGATTTTAAAATGTGTTGACTTAAATAAAATTTCATGGTTTTCTTTCATTGCTTTCATTCGTAGTTCTCTTTGGAAGTGAGTAAGCAAGAAAGGTCTTGTAATATTTGTGTTTTTGTCCAACATGAGTTAGAAAAAGGATAAACCACAGAAAAATACTAAGGGCTTAATACAAATTCTGTTTTGTTTTGTTTTTTGTTTTGTTTTGTTTGAGATGGAGTTTCACTCTTGTTGCCCAACATAGAGTGCAATGGCGCGATCTTGGCTCACGCAACCTCTGCCTCCCGGGTTCAAGCGATTCGCCTGCCTCAGTCTCCCGAGTAGCTGAGATTACAGGCATGTGCCACGATGCCCAGCTAATTTTTGTATTTTTAGTAGAGACGGGGTTTCTCCATGTTGGTCAGACTGGTCTCGAACTCCCGACCTCAGGCGATCTGCCCACTTTGGCCTCCCAAAGTGCTGGGATTACAGGCGTGAGCCACCATGCCTGGCTGCCAAATTCTATTTTTCTCAGAGGCAATGAATATTCTGAAATGCCTGAAAATTTTTTAAATGACATATATGCCATAATTCTAATATAAAAATGAAAATAAAATAAATCTGTTCATGAATTTTCTGATCCCTAATTATAAAAGCAGTCATAAGTAAAACATTCAGTACACATATACTAAAAGCTATTTACTGAATATTTCTATTTGGTATCATTATCACTGTTGGAGCTATCACTGTCATCATGAATAGAAGTGTTTCTAATTGAAGATACCATCATATCTACAATGTCTTTTTGGGGGTTTTCTTCCAAATCAGTCTGTATTGCTCCAACTTCTGCTAGCTTCCATTCAAGTTCTGTAATAAATAACCCATCATTAAGTCAGTTAAAAATCTTGAAAAAATGAATAATTTTTCATCTATATGAAATAGGAATTGACTCTTAGTAATATTACCATGGAAATGATGATATATTTATTTATAGTTTTTTTTTCTTTTTTCAGACAGAGTCTCACTCTGTCACCCAGGCTAGAGTGCATCTTGGCTCACTGCAACCTCTGCCTCCCAGGTTCAAGCGATTCTCATGCCACAGCTTCCTGAGTAGCTGCAATTACAGGTGCATGCCACCACACCCAGCTAAGTTTTATATTTTTTAAGTAGAGTCAGGGTTTCAACATGTTGGCCAGGCTGGTCTCGAACTCCTGACCTCAAGTGATCCCCCTACCTCAGCCTCCCAAAGTGCTGGGATTACAGGTGTAAGCCACCACACCCAGCCTGGTATCTTTAGAACTGGTTGACAGTAAAAGTGCTACAATATCAAAATACACATTAGATATAGCAAAGTTATACTTAAAGGGAGAAATTATGGTTAAACTGGTTCTTAGTCTGTTTTGTGATAAAAGAATACCTGAGACTTGAGTAATTTATAGAGAACCAAGATTTATTTCTTATACATCTGGAGGCTGGGAAGTATAAGGTTGAGGGGCCTACATCAGGTGAGGGTCTTCTTGCTGAGGTTATCCCATGGCAGAATTCAAGTGAGTTAGAGAAGGTGAATGAGAGACAACAAGAGAGGGCTGAACTCACTTCTAAAACAAACCTATCCTCATGACAACAACCCCACTCTGCAATAATGACATTAATCCATTCATGAGGGCAGAGACCTCATGACCTAATCACCTCTTAAGGTCCCACTTCTCAACACTGTTGCATTGGGGATTACTAATTTTGGGGGACACATTCAAATCATACCATTCCACCCCAGCCCCCAAAATTCATGTCCTCTTACATGCAAAATACATTCATTCTATCCCAGTAGCCCCCAAAGTCTCAACTCGTTCCAACATCAACTCAAAAGTCCACAGTCTCATCTAAGTCAGATACAGGAAAGACTCAAGACACAATTCATACTCAGGTACATTTCCCTCCAGCTGTGAGCCTATAAAATTAAACAAGCTGGCCAGGTGTGGTGGCTCACACCTTATCCCAGCACTTTGAAAGGCTGAGGCGGGCGGGTCACCTGAGGTAAGGAGTTTGAGATCAGCCTGGCCAACATGGTGAAACGCCATCCCTACTAAAAATACTAAAAAAAAAAAGAAAAGAAAACATTAGCCGCGCATGGTGGCAGGCACATGTAATCCCAGCTATTCAGGAGTCTGAGGCAGAAGAATCGCTTGAACCCTGGAGGCAGAGGTTGTAGTGAGCCGAGATCGAGATCGTGCCATTGCACTCCAGTGCGGGCAACAGTGCAAGACTCCATCTCAAAAAAAAAAAAAAAAGAAAAAAAGAAAAAGAGTGAAGTGAAATTTTAATAAATGGTGTTGAAACAGTTGCATTTTCTTACAGAAAAAAAGTAGATACATTCCTGATATGGTTTGGCTATGTCCCCACCCTAACCTCATCTTGAACTGTAGTTGTCATAATCACCACGTATTGTGGGTGGGAGGTAATTGAATCATGGGGGTCGTTATCTCCATGCTGTTCTCTTGATGAGAACTGAGTGAGTTCTCACCAGATCTGATGGGTTTTGTAAGGGGCTTTTTCCCCACTTCACTTGGCTCTCATTCTTCTCTTTCCTGCTGCCATGTGAAAAAGAACATGCTTGCTTCCCATTCTGTCATGATTGTAAGTTTCCTGAAACCTCCCCAGCCAGCTGAACTGTGAGCCAATTAAACCTCCTCTTTCCTTTATAAATTACCCAGTCTCAAGTATGTCTTTATTAGCAGCGTGAAAATAGACTAATACAATTCCTTACATCAAATCATACACAAAAGAAAAGCCCAATGTTATTCAAGACCTAAGCTCAAAAATAAAAATTTAAAACTCTTAGAAGAAAGTATAGAAGAATATATTTTTCACCTTGGGAATACAGAAGGGTTTTGAAAAGAAAGCACAAAAAGTACACAATAAAGAAAAAGATTAATAATTTTCACTATGCCAAATCATAACTTTTATCTGACAATCAAGATGAAATGATAAGCCATAACTGGTGAGAATATATTAGTAATACTATAAAAATAGTATCCAGAACTTTACACACACACTCATGCACACATACCCACTCTTACGAGTCAATGGAAACAACATATGCACACATACACACTCTTATATCAATGAAAAAAACACAAATGACAAAATGGACAAAGTATATAAACAGGAGAGGAAATCAGAATGAGCAATGCATATGAAAAAAATCCATAACCTCACTTGTAATGAGGGAAATCCACATTTAAACAATGAAATGATACCATTTCATATCCATCAGATTGACCAAAAAACCAACAGTCTAAAATTAACAAGAAGTGGTGAAGATGTGCGTATATCTTTAAACACAGATGGAAGGATAAATTGATACTTCCATTTATAGAGCAATCTATCAACTATCAAGTGAAGTTGAAAATGTGTATACCCTATATTCCCACAATTCTCCATATATCCTTGAGAAATTTTTACAGGTGGACACAACAATTGTCACAGCAGAATTGTTCATAATGGGAAAATTGGAAACAACTCACATTTCTCACAATAGGGGAATGATAAATTGAGGAATAGCTGATTATAGAATGCTAGACAGGAGATAAAGTTATTGAATCAGACATATATGAAATAAACGAGATTCTGAATACTATGAGATTTTTAAAAAAGCAAGTTGCAGAATGATATTACAATATAATGCCCTTTATTAAGTACTTTCGATTTTGCAATTAATTATTCCTTCTATTTCTATAGATATACTTAAGTTAAAGCATAACAATATAGACCAGATAGTTTCTCCTAAAATTAAAAATAGAATTATCATATCATCTAGCAATTCCATTTCTGTGTATATTCCCAGAATAATTAAAAATGGAGATAAGCATATTATTTGTACACATATGTTCATAACAGCATTATTCACAATAGCCAAAAGGTGAAAACAACCTAAGTATCCATCAACAGATGAAGGGATACTCAAGATATACTTAAAAAGGAAAAAAATTCTGATAACATGCTACCACATGGATGAAACTTGAGGACATTATGCTAAGTGAAATAAGTCAATCACAAAGGACAAATACTATATGATTCCATTTATATGAGGTATCTAGTGCTGTCAAATTCATAGAGACAGAATCTTAAAAAGGTGATTGCCTGGGCTGAAGCAACTGGAGACCAAGGAGTTTTTGTTTAATGAGTACAGAGTTTGTTATGTAAGACAAAAAAAACTTCTGGAGATGATGGTGATGGAATGTGAATGTGCTTAATGCCACTGAACTGTATGCTTAAAAATAGTTGATGGTAAATGTTATATTACACATATTCTACTACAATGTTTAAAATACACCAATAAATGTCATTGATATCTCCCTCTCAAAAAAAAATTAAATAAATAAAGGGACGAGATACACTCTAAATTCTTGATAGTTTTTGCCCCTAAGGAAGCAGGGAGGGGAACAGGACTAAGTATGAAATACAGGTAATTTCAACTTTATCTGTAATGTGTTTTTAAAAGATAAGCAAACAGGCCAGGCATGGTGGCTCATGCTTGTAATCCCAGCACTTTGGGAGTCAAATGTGGGAGGATTACTTGAGCCTAGGAGTTTGAGACCAGCCTGGGCAATATCGTGAGACCTCATCTCTACTACAAAATTTTGTTAAAAAAATAGTTAGGTGTGGTGGCTGGCACCTGTAGTCCCAGCTACTCAGGAGGCTAAAGTGGGAGGATTACTTGAGCCTGAGAAGTCAAGGCTGCAAGTGAGCCATAATTGTGCCACTGCACTCCAGCCTGGGTGACAGAGTGAGATGCTATCTCAAATAAACAGCTGAAGCAAGCATAAACAAATGTTCACATTTGTTACTTTTGGTAATTACTATGGTCCTGAATGTTTGTGTCCCCCCAAAATTCATATGTTGAAATCCTAATCCCCAAGGTGATGGTATTAAGAGGTGGGGACTTTGGGAGTGATTAGACCATGAGGGCAGAGCACTCTTCAATGGAATGAGTGAACAGAGAGGCCAAAAGGAGCTTGTTTGCCCCTTCCACCACGTGAGGTCAATGAAGAGGTCACCATCTATGAAGAACAGGTCCTCATAAAACACCAAATCTGTTGGCGCCTTGATCTGGGACTTCCCAGCCTCCAGAACTGTGAGATCTTAATATAAAGTTTCTTGTTTATAAGCCACCCAGTTTATAGTATTTTTATTATAGCATCCCAAACAGAGAAGACAATAATGATTTCATGAATGCTTACTATATGATTATTCTATGTATTCTTTTATGTACTCTTATGTCGTTAATTTTTTTAATTAAAAAGAAAAGATCCAAGCTACAAAAACAGGTGGTAAAACAAGGAAAGGCCTTAGAAGACTAAAAGAAAAATGGGAAACTTCTGGAAAAATTAAAGTGTCAGAGGTCTCGGTAAGGCCAAAAACAATTTTGGGGGACTGACAGAGTGAAAGAATACCTATTGAAACCAACCGGCCAGGCGCAGTGGCTTACATCCGTAATCCCATCACTTTGGGAGGGTGAGGAGGGCAGATCTCCCGAGGTCAGGAGTTCAAGATCAGCCTGGCCAACATGGCGAAAACCCATCTCCACTAAAAATTACAAAAATTAGCCGGGTATGGTGGTGGGCACCTGTAATCCCAGCTACTCGGGAGGCTGAGGCAGGCAGAACTGCTTGAACCCAGGAGGCAAAGGTTGCAGTGAGCCGAGATCATGCCACTGCACACTAGCCTGAGTGACAGAGCAAGGCTCCGTCTCAAAAACAAACAAACAAACAAACAAACAAAAGAACAAAAACTGAAAACAGCCATTCATGATGGCTTTAACACAGTGGTGAGAGAAAATGATTTTTAGTTTTGTAAAATAGAGTTAAAGCACTGCCAAAAAATGAATGTATCAAAGAAATGACCTTAGGAAGTAAAAACAATTAAAGAAGATAAAAATAGAAAGTCTTGTGCTGTGTGCTAAGAAAAATAAAGTAATAGGAGGCATGGTCCCTGCAATTTTTGGGAAGATAAAATTCAAAGCGGATTGATTCATCAACAAAATTAGCTATCATGCTAATAAGTGAAAAGTAAGATGCATTGAATATACACTATAGAAATTCAGTAGAGAAGAAAAAGATTATGAATTGGTTCAATATTACATAATGCAGTAAATAAAAATAGAGCAGACTCATGTAGGAATAAAGTTTGGATATGGAGAACAGAGAAAGGTAGAATACGTTAGGTACAAGCAGAGAATGTGTAAAAAAGTGTGATGGCACAAATGAGTTAACGTATATTTAGTAGTAGCTGAAGACCAGCCTAGTAGTGGCTGAAGACCAGCCTAACAAGAACAGAAACTAGAAAGCACTGAGCAATATAGTTGGAGAGGTGGGTGGACATTCTAAAGGAGAAGATTCTAAATTTTTAACTTACTTGAGACACAGAACTATTAAGGATTTTAAGCAAGGGGCTGTTATTAGAGTATTACTATAGGAAAGTTAATCTGGAGGCATACAAAAAGAGACTAAAAGCAAGGAAAAAACCTTGGTACAAAGGAAGAAAACTTTTAGGATACTTGTTAGTTTCTGGATGTTTTCACCTATCATTTTTATAAACAAAATTTGTAACATTACCTTCCAGCTTGAGATTTATCCCTCCACATTCTAAAATTCCAATGAATTTGGCTTCTATCTGACCATTTTTATAAACAAAAATTGTTGGTAAACAATTGTCATGGTAGTGTTGAATACAGCTATTCACGATGGCTTTAACAAATTTAGTTTCTGGAAACTTTCTTGCTAGAAGACTAAGATGCTGGTTAACCAACAAACACATTGGGATGCTAAAAAGAGAAACAGTACACACAATCTTTAATAAACGGACTACTCATCTCAGTCTAATGAAATAAGTAAAATATCGCCATGGCAAAAATAAATCTTAGATTAATATAAAAACATGTTATTATCATCCTCTATTGTTACCTTTAGCAATGATGAACTGTATGTAGAGTCCTCTGGTTTTATTGCAAGCACCATTATAGCCTGGGAATGAAGCTAGCTACCAGGCAAGCTGATGCTTAACTTAAGGAAACTACATCCAACTGAGCATCAGTTTGGTTCAAGCAGGTTCCCAGTTTATAGAAAAAACAAAAACAAAAACAAAAACAGGACACTTCTAGGAAATCCTTTGCAGTTCTGAGTTGAAACAAAAGGATCCCAACTCTTGTTGCCATCACCAGCTTCTTTCCATGTAATGAGTTTACCATATCCAGAACTGTCTTTCCTGACTCCAACAAACTTCTCCCACAGTCTTTATTTTTTTTTTATTTTTTATTTTTTTTTTTTTTGAGACGGAGTCTCGCTCTGTAGCCCAGGCTGGAGTGCAGTGGCCGGATCTCAGCTCACTGCAAGCTCCGCCTCCCGGGTTTACGCCATTCTCCTGCCTCAGCCTCCCGAGTAGCTGGGACTACAAGCGCCCGCCACTGCGCCCGGCTAGTTTTTTTTTTGTATTTTTTAGTAGAGACGGGGTTTCACCATGTTAGCCAGGATGGTCTCGATCTCCTGACCTCGTGATCCGCCCGTCTCGGCCTCCCAAAGTGCTGGGATTACAGGCTTGAGCCACCGCGCCCGGCCTCCCACAGTCTTTAGAATCCCACTCCATGTCACATTCTGGTGGCCCCATTATCCAGAACTATTCCTTACCAGAAATTTAATATTGATTGGAAGTGTGACCACAACCTCAGTTCTTCCTGCTTTATCACTTAATTCTCATCCCACTCATTGATCAATTAGTTCCTTTTCTCCCATTTTATCAAACTTTCAAGTGAATCTCTTCACCTCTACTTTATTCTACATTCCTTCCATCTCCCTTGGGACCTTTGTTGGTTATTCTGCTTCCCTCTTTTCCTGTTTTCTCATCTTTCCTTCTCCAAAGACTCTTTCTCCATTTTACATAAACATACTCAATTTGGGCCGGGTGCAGTGGCTCAAGCCTATAATCCCGGCACTTTGGGAGGCCAATGTAGACAGATCCTTTGACGTCAGGAGTTCAAAACCAGTCTGGCCAACATGGTGAAACCCCGTCTCTACTAAAAAATGAAAGGTTTTAGGGGCCAAGGGAAAATTTCTTTGCCCTCCGAAGGAAGGTTCACTGAAAGATCAACTAACAAAAGGCAGATTAATTGGAGAAAAGGCACACAAGTTTATTAACATGCACATGAGAGAGGAAACACAAAGTGATTACCCAAACCCTCCAATGAGGTACAGAAGCTTATATGCCATCTTGAGGCTACAGAAAGAATGGAGGCTCTGGCATGACCAAAAACGTGTCATTGGGGTAAATCAGGTTACAGTGACAAGACAGGCTATGGGAGGCAGAGAAGAGGAGGCCTGGCTAGCAAAAGTGGTCTTGTTATGTAGATGAAACCTTACAGGTAGCAACCCTTAAAGAGAATAGATGGTAAATGTTTCTTTTAGACCTTTAAAGGCATCAGATTCTCAGTTAACTTGGTCCTAGGTCAGACAAGGGAAGGCCCTCAGAGAAGGCCTGACTGCATGAATGCAGATTTTCTCTACAGTTGCAAATCTCCACAAAAGACAGCTTTAAGGGGTTACTTCAGTTTTGTTGGCTCTCTGAACACCCACCTCAAAATATGTCAAGAAAGTATATCTTAGAGTAAAATGTTTTGATTTTCTTCAAGGTGAAATGAGTCCACTAATATCTAATTCAGAGAAATTTTATAATTTTCATTAGAAATTTTATCAGAATGAAAGCTCAGTCAGTGGTACAACAGATATTTGTGGGATGGATCAGTAGTGTGAATGGCAAAAGGCAGGTAGGTATTGGTGGTGGCAGTGAAAAGTATAGATTTAAGAGAATATTGCATAACAGATTGTGATGCAGGGAGAAAGGGTTACCCGAAGAAAGTTCTGACAGCAAGCAGCAGGAGAACAAATTTGGTGTTGGGGCTGAGGGCCAGAATTTTAACCCCAGAAGAGCTGTAAAATATGAGGCAGACCAGTAACATCACAAAGCAAGTTAAGAGCCTATTTATGATATTCAAGCTTCAAAATATGCACTTGGGTATAAGAATAATATAAAAGCCCCAAATTAGAATTGGGGTACAGGCATAAGATTAAATAAAACCAGAAACAAGACTGACTTAAAGCTAAATCATCAGGCTTACTGGCCCAGGTTGAGTTAGATCGCTCTAAAGCACCTTAAGGAGGCTAAGCCTTCATTTGGATAAAAAGTGGGTCTAATCCTATCAATTTAATGGCAAGGAGGCATTGAAATCATAGAATTTAGGAGTCTAATCAACAAACACACACCACCTTTTTATAAAACTGAAAGAAAGTAGCTAAAAATAAAACCACCTTTGCAAAAACTTTAACAGTGAGAGAATTATGACAGTGAAAGAGATGTGATCTAACCAACCCCCATCTTCTCTTTAACCTCCAAACTGCCCAGAATCATTCCTGGACTTGGGCCAAGCTAACTTTGGGAGAAATTCAGTTTATAGTTTAAATGATAATAGCTTTTCCCCAAAACTAAACCACCTTTGTAAAAGCTAAGCAAAGACTAGGTTAGGAGGATGAGAGGAGCCTGAATTCTGCTAAGATACACACTTAAACAATTACCAGCCATTATTCTGGAAGTCACAAGATTTGCAACTTCCTCAATTACTCCTGCAGACAACAACCCTATTGTAGAACCTAAGATTGGCCTTTTTGATACATCTTTTAAGGTTTTTGCATTTCTGATGACTGATGCCTCTACCTGGACCCACCAAGCGGTCCTGTGGCCCCATACAGAAGCAGACTTAGCCCGCATGAGGACTGTATTAGTCCATTCTCATGCTGTATTACAATAAAGACATACCCAAGGCTGGGTAATTATAAAGGAAAGAGGTTTAACTGACTCACAGGAAACTTACAATCATGGCAGAAGGGGAAGCAAGCACATTCTTCTTCACATGTGGCAGCAATGAGAAGTGCTGAGCAGAAGGGGAAAAGCCCCTTATAAAGCCATCAGATCTCAAAAGAACTCACTCATTATCACAAGAACAGCATAAGGGTAACTGCCCCCATGATTAAATTACCTCCCGCCAGGTCCCTCCCTCGACAAATGGGGATTATGGGAAATTCAGTTCAAGATGAGATTTAGTGAGGACACAGCCAAACCATATCAAGGATCATTTTCTACATCCCTATGATTGCATTCCCAACCAATCAGCAGTACCCATTCTGTGGTCTGGCAAACTATCCTTGAAAAACCCAGCCTCCAAATTTTGGGGGAGGCTGATTTGAGTAATAAAAAAACTCTGGTTTCCTGTTCAACCGGCTCTGCATGAATTAAACTCTTTATTGCAATTCCCCTGTCTTGATAAATTGGCTCTATGTGGGCAGCAGGCAAAATGAACCCCATTGGGTGGTTACAAAAACATAAATTAACAGCTGTCCTTCAACTTTATAATATTAAAAAGCTGTACGTAAATCCTTTTTTTCTGAGATGGAGTCCCGCTCTGTTGCCCAGGCTGGAGCGCAATGATGCGATCTCAGCTCACTGTAACCTCTGCCTCCCAGGTTCAAGCGATTCTCCTGCCTCAGCCTCCCAAGTAACTGGGATTATAGGGACATGACACCATGCCCGGCTAATATTTTGTACTTTAGTAAAGACAGGGTTTTGCCATGTTGGCCAGGCTGGTCTCAAACTCCTGACCTCAGGTGATCTGCCCACCTCAGCCTCCCAAAGTGCTGGGATTACAGGCATGAGCCCCAAGCCTGGCCAGTAATTCCATTGTTAAAAACTAAAGTTTTCTAAGGAATATTTATAACACAATTATTTTCTGTTATATTTTATAAATTTGGATTATTACAGATTAATTTTCAAAATATATGTTTTATACCAACACAGGAACATATTTTCTGTTTTTTTTTTTTTTTTTTTGATTCAGAGTCTTGCTCTGTCACCCAGGTTGGAGTGCAATGGCGCGATCTCAGCTCACTGCAACCTCTGCCTCCTGGGTTCAAGCCATTCTCCTGCCTCAGTCTCCCACATTGCTGGGACAACAGGCATGCGCCACCAAGCCCGGCTAAAATTTTTTTTTTTTTTTTTTGGATTTTTAGTAGAAATGGGGTTTCACCATGCTGGCCAGGCTGGTCTTTGACTCCTGACCTCAAGTGATCCGCCTGCCTCGGCCTCCCAAAGTGCTGGGATTACAGGTGTGAGCCATGGCACCCAGCCCCAGGAATGTATTTTCTTAATGTCCAGAAATCTAATATGTAACTACTTTAGAGTGGTCCAGAAAAACCTTCTGAGAAGGTCACAAATACTTAAAATATTATGAAACCACATCCTTCTTTTTGAGTCTATCAAAGCATATGACAATTTGAAGCAGACTAAAACACATGCAACCTCTTTATGAATTTTTTTAAATTATTTCTAAAAACTAGTAATTTATATGGAAATAACCATTAAACTAGATAATTTTACTTAGAAGCAATATCTACTCTGGTAACCACACAGGGTCAGAAAAACATTCAGTAAACCACTTCAGTATATAATATTTACCACAAACAGATCCCTGTTTTATAAATGTCAGTGTTTCTCATCCTTATCTGTGAGACCTACAAGCAGCATTTACAAACTGGTTAACCAAATAAATAGTATAGGTAATATGGAAGTGTGATTTCAGGAAATAACTTTTCTCTGAAGAATGTAAGTCCTTTTAAACATTTACACCCACGGAGTCATTAAAATGAGACAGCAAGCCAGGCACAGTGGTTAACGCCTGTAATCTCAATACTTTGGGAGGCTGAGGCAGGAGGATCACTTGAGGCCAGGAGTTCGAGACCAGTCTGGGCAACATAGCAAGACCCCGTTTCGATGAAAAAATTTTAAAAATTGGCCAGATGTGGTAGTGCAGACCTGTAGTCCAAGCTACTTGGAGGACTGAGGCAGGAGGATCATTGCTTGAGCCCAAGCATTAAAGGCTGCATTGAGCTACGATCGTCACTGCACTCCAGCCTGGGAAACACAGTGAGACCCTGTATCAAAAATAAAAAGAGAGAATTACAACCTACTCCCTCCTTCACCTATGCATTCCTCTCTTGAAACTGCTTGCTATTGCTTGCAAGTAGCTATAAATCAACCCAATAATACATCAGACACTGTAATTTTCATAGTTTAACAATGTATAGCCAATCACTAATCAATGTCATTTCCTTAAGCCAAAGAGAATTCCTGACAAACAGCTTTGTATTAGTCCACTCCCTGTCCCCCTTTTATGTCTTCACAAACCTGCTCATAACAAAGGCTAAAGGGAGATCGTATCCAAGGTTACTTGGGTTTAGTCTTCTGGGCAGCTATCCTCACTTTGGCTCAAGTAAACTCTTTAAATTATATTTTGTGCCTCAGCCTCTTCCTTTTAGGTCAACATATTCTTTTAAAAACTTTAAAGCTACCTAAAAATTAATCTACCAAGAGTTTTAGTTATAATAAAATAACTTTTATGGGGCATTTTCTTTTATGCGGCATGTTGTCCTGTCAAAGTTCAACTCAGGAACTGCAAAGTATAGCCCCATACAGGCTACACAGGGTTATATACAGGGCTATAATTTGCATAAATTGCTCTGTACATAATTTCCCCAAGGACCTAAAGAGAAAAAAAAATTATTATTCAGAGATTGAAATAAGGACAGTGAAGGTTGCTGTCATGGCCTCTGTTCCTAGAATGGTTTATAGCTCTGAGGCAGAGGGGTAGGGACCTAAAGCTAGAAGGACTGTTTGAATGAGAGAAACAGAGTTGGGGAAAAGTCTACTTTCCCTATTTACTAGGCAAGGCTGGTGAGGCCTAGCAACAGTGGATTATACCTAGTACCACCAGGTATATTTTTAAATTAACTGTCTTGGAGGAATGGGGGAGTATAGGAGTGCAGGGGAATTGTTCTACTAGAAGAGACTTAAGAGAGCTGATATATCTAAATGTGCTGCATAATTCTTGATTGACTCCTTGTCCAAAACACATGTATTTATAAAAGACATTTTTAAGCCACTTGGGAAAATCTGAGTAAGGACGAGGTATTACATGGTATGAGGAATTACTGTTAATTTTGTTAAGTGAAAAAATGGTATTGTGGTTATGTAGAAGAATGTTCTTGCAGGGATTCATAATATGCCACACCAAAATAAGCCACTCTGGCATAAGGATTATTTTGAGCTAAAGACAACTGAAAAGAAACAAACACAAGAAAAATATTCTCCACCCAGTAACATCCTCACTCTTGTCTCTACCAGGAAGGGGAGGACACTCTTAATCACTGGATAAAGCTCTAGATTCTTATCATCCCAGTGAGGCACAGAGGAATCTGTATAACAAACCTTGCTAAAACAACCTTTAATTTCTATTAAATCAAACACTCTAAATATTGACCATATAGATTCAACAAGTTGAATACATAGTTTCACCCATGTATTTACCATCCCACAGTTTGTTATTCCTAGAAGCTCAAAGACCCTTTCTGTTGTCTTATCACATCTCTATAAATTTGCTGTTCTTTTGTTAAGAGACTATGTAAGCCCAAGCTCTAACCACCACTTTGAGTTACTTATCACTGAGCTCTCCTATGTGTATGTGTAATGCACTTGTTAATAGGCTTCTGTTTGTTTTTCTCTTGTTAACCTGTCTTTTGTCAGTCCAATTTGTAGGATCCCAGCCAATAAACCTAAAATGGGTAGAGGAAATAGAACTTTTTTTCTTTCCAACACCTTTATGTTTTGAAGATGCATGCTGAAGTACACAGGAATAAAGCATCATGCTATGGTCAGTTTACTTTCAGTTTACTTTCTACAAATGCAAATATACACACACACAGATACAATTATATAAATATGGCAAAAGGTTACTTGTTGAATCTACATGGTCGATATTTAGAGTGTTCATTTTCTCATTCTTTCTACTTCTCTGTATTTTTGAGATTTTCTAGAATAAAAAATTTTTAACAAAACTACCAAAGAGTGCTTATTTTTCTAAAAAGTGTGACAAGTTCCTGAAATTAGAAATGAAAGGATCTTAAAATACCTAATTTAATCCCTGAAGCCGATGACTATCAAAAACTCTATGGATGTATATGTGTGTAATATATAGTTGCTTTTTCTTGAGTACTGTCATACGCTTTGTAAAACCTTAAAACCAAAAATATGTCTTTTAAAATAGTAGTATATTAACATTTTGAAATACTATGATCTTACCTTGATCTGTATAGATGAATTATAACCCACACATCTTTTTCTGCATTTGTGACTTCATTCACATACTGATTTCCAGAAATTTCTCTTAATTCTCCAAATTTTTGTTTTTTCTTAAGAGCTTTCCATTCCTGTAACCGCTTCTCTCTAATTAAAACATGAAATTAAATTACATAAGAATACTGTCATATTCTTAAGGTCATTCTCATATGTAATAACAATTTAGGGCAATGAATATAATGTCTATACATATCAAACACTTTAAATGATGGGATATTAATGAATGATCTTATAAAGCCAATTTCTCTTTTTATATGCAAATCTGTGTTATCATGGATATTGAAAAGCATAAGAAGTTTGCTATTGACTTTTAAATTTGTTTGTATTTAAGACTAGGTTTAAATCATTAACTGTCTTGGAGGAATGGGGGGGTGCAGGGGTGCAGGGGAGTTGTTCCCTGCTATAGAGAGTTTATCTGGATGTTGTGCCAACAAATTCTCATGTACAAGTTGAATACTTCATTAAGGAGAATAATGATATCCAACATTTACCAAGTGCTTGCTATGTTGCCAGGCACTATTTTAAATACATAACATTAATGAACTTAATCCTTGTAAAAATGTTACAAAGCCAGTACTATTATTATCCCCATGTAAATGTTAGTAACTATCATGCTAAGATGATCTTCACTTTGAAGCTTTTGTGGATATTTGCAATTACTTATTATAAACATAGATTTATTATAGATAGAGAGGTAGTAGAGGAGAGTGATTATGAGCTTGGATTCCAAGGTCAGACTAAACTGGGTTTAAATGCCAGTTCCAGTACTTGTTAATAGCATAAAGTTGGGCAGTTATTTAATCTCTCTACACTTCAGTTTCCCTAACTGTACATGGGAATAATACTAATAACTACTCACAAAGGATTATTGGGAAAAAAATGAAATAATACATGTAAATTTCTTAGCAGGGTGCCTGACACACTGTGAGCATTCAGTAAACATTGCTACCTATTTATCTATCCATAGAGAACCTTGCAACTGTTTAAAAAACCCAACTTTCTCAACATCTACAATTTGACAGTTTTGCTGTTGAATGCCTGGATTCATGAAGCAAATCTAAATGGTTTCTGACATGCCTGCAAGTTTATTAACATTTAATGATTCTATACCTCTAAGTTTGCTGGGAGTATTTATTCCCTTTCTTTCTCTGTATACTAACCATATTTTCCCATTTTATGTATTCTTGATGCTCTGGCATCTGGCACATTGCTGATTCTGTAGAGTCTGCCCCTCCCAGGGCTCGTGAACTCCACGAAATAGCAAACACTCTTCAAACGCAAACCAATCAATCTAGGGCCCATACCCTCAATCACTTCATTTATCAGACTGAGCCACGATCCCCTGCCCTAATCATCCCAGGGCCAGGTACCAAATAACTAGAGATAGCCTCTACAGCCCAGAGCCCACCAAAATTATTGAAACTAGCCAATCCTAACTCTACTTACCCTGCCTAGCCTTGCTTTTCCCATAGAAACCACAACAAAAGCCTTATGCCCATGCTTTTCCCCTTGCTCCTTCTGACTTCTGATCAATTCAGGTGCTTCACTGCATGGCCCCAGTGTGGCATGATGTGGCATGCACCCCTCCCCTTGGAAACTGTGAGTAACCAACTATCCTTTCAATAGCAACCATCTCCTGACACACTTGAATAAAAACAAAACCCTGGGTATATTTTAAAACATTCTGACCTTATTTCACATGCTAGAAACATTTCAAGTAAAACCTCTTACTTTACATAACCAGTAATCCAAGCAAAATCAAACCTAGAAGAAAATGCCAAGGATAGTAACCCAAGGCTGGGGACCTCTCATAGTTTTCAAATTGAAGTCCTTCAATTTTTCCTCCACTGGCCCAGATATTTGGAACCTAGAGTCACTCCACTGTTCTTCTGGGAGCCCTACTTTGTTTGTACCGAGTATCTAACTTCCCTCAATTTGATCTTACTGGCTTAACATCTTTCAGAAATTTCAAAATATTCTTATTCCAATGATGACACCATGCTCTAATTAATGGTGCAACTATCAATAACTTCTCTTCCTCCTCCCCTCTTCCACTTCTTCCTCCTTCTCATTTTTCTGTTATTTCAACTAATTGGGCAGGGGAGAACGGTAAATACACGGGCCGCTTTTGCCATTAAGAGTTCACACAGTGTTCAATGGCGTGCATTTTTCACCTAACAATCCTATCATTTGGGATTCAGTTGCATAAACAGAAGGCCCACTAGCTATTTTAAGCAGAAAGGAGCTTAATATGGGGAATTAAATACTTTATCAACCCAATAAAAAGAAGGAGCAGGCTCTAGGCTGGGATACCAGGCATGACTCCCAGAATAACATGCAAAACTGGTCGGCCAAGGCTTTCTCTACCACAATCCGGAAACTAGGGAATCTGGAACTA
This sequence comes from Theropithecus gelada, assembly GCF_003255815.1. Taxonomy (NCBI): domain Eukaryota; kingdom Metazoa; phylum Chordata; class Mammalia; order Primates; family Cercopithecidae; genus Theropithecus; species Theropithecus gelada. The sequence goes on along the minus strand of NC_037672.1, from coordinate 86,334,696 downwards.
CCACTCCATTGTTGGCTTTACTATCAGACTATTCTGAGAATCAGAAAGCCAGTGTAACAACTTTTGTCTCTAGAACCCTATCTTCTCAGTAATAATCTAAGGATGAGAAATTGTTGCCAAAATAATGGCTGCATTGGATACTATGCTCCATACCTGGATGATGGGTTCAATCATATCCCAAACCTCAGTATCATGCAATGTACCAGTATAACAAGCCTGCATGTGCATTCCCTGAATTTACAATAAAAGTTGAAATTATAAAATAAAAAAAAAAAGTCTCCAAAACCATGATGCAAATTCTACATCAGTACCACCTAAATGCATGCTTTGTGTGTTTCTAACTATTATTACTATTATTATTATTTTTGAGACAGAGTCTCGGCTCTGTCCCCCAGACTGGAGTGCAGTGGGGCATCTGGGCTCACTGCAAGCTCCGCCTCCGGGATTCACGCCATTCTCCCGCCTCAGCGCCCAAATAGCTGGGACTACAGGCGCCCGCCACCACGCCCAGCTAATTTTTTGTATTTTTAGTAGAGACGGGGTTTCACCGTGTTAGCCAGGATGGTCTCGATCTCCTGACTTCATGATCCACCCACCTGGGACTCTCAAAGAGCTGGGATTACAGGCATGAGCCACCGTGCCCGGCCGTGTGTTTCTACTTCTTTCCCCAGTTAATTTAGTTCTGAAGTCACATTCCCGGTGAAATATCTAAATCACATCCTTTACCTTTACTGCAACAAAGTCTGAGAAATATCATGTTAGGGTTTTAGCTTCAATGGTACTGGAATACACCAACAGAAAGGGGAACATATGTCAAAAAGGCCAATTTAGTATTATATGACACCAACAATATACTTGTTTATTGCTATGCATAAATTTTTTTCATCCTTTTAGCTAGAAGAACTTCTGAACTGACTCCCTTGTTATTTTATAATTATCTACACAATAACATTTGTCTCTTCTTGTTAGAATATTACATTTTTTTAAAAAAAAAATCTTGTCCTAAGCTACGGGCTACGACCTATAGTATGATGTTTAATAACAGATGAGGCGGCGTATGGTGGCTCAAGCTTGTAATTCCAGCACCTTGGGAGGCCAAGGCGGGCACATCACTTGAGGTCAGGAGTTCGAGACCAGCCTGGCCAACGTGGTTAAACACTTCTCTACCAAAAAAATACAAAAATTAGTTGGGCGTGGTAGATGTGCCTGTAGTCCCAGCTACTCCAGAGGCTGAGGTAGGATAATCACTTGAGCCCAGGAGACATAGGCTACAGTTAGCTGAGATTGGGCCACTGCACTGCAGCTGGCACAACAGAGCAAAACTCTGTCCTTCTCCTACCAACAAAAAAAAAAAAAAAAAAAAAAAAAAAGGAGTAATTCGTTTTTTCCTCATACAAGTTATTAAAATTTTTATCAAATAAAAAAAAGTTGTTACTTTAGTTCAGTTTGTTTGTTTGTTTTTGAGACAGTCTCGCTCTGTCACCAGCCTGGAGTGCAGTGGCATGATCTCAGCTCATTGCAAACTCTGCCTCCCGGTGTGTCTGGAATTGGTGGGTTCTTGGTCTTGCTGACTCCAAGAATGTAGCCGCAGACCCTCGCGGTGAGTGTTACAGTTCTTAAAGTGTGTCCAGTGTTTGTTCCTTCTGATTTTCGGCTATGTCCACAGTTTCTTCCTTCTGGTGGGTTCCCGGTCTCGCTGCCTTCAGAAGTGAAGCTGCACACCTTTGCGATGAGTGTTACAGCTCTTACAGGCGGGTGCATTTGCAGTTGTTCATTCTTCCTGGTGGGTTCGTGGTCTCCCTGGCTTTCGAAGTGAAGCTCCAGACCTTCATGGTGAGTGTTCATGACTGAAGCTGCAGAGCTTCACGGTATTACAGCTCTTAAAGGCAGCGTGGACCCAAACAGCGACCAGCAGCAAGATTTATTGAAAACAACAAAAGAATAAATCTTCCAACCTTTGGGAGAGGGCAGAGTGAGTTGCCACTGGCCGCCGCTGGCAGCCAGCTTTTAGTCCTTTATCTGGCCCCACCCACATCCTGCTGATTGGTCCATTTTACAGAGAGCTAATTGGCCCATTTTACAGAGAGCCGATTGGTCTGTTTTGACAGAGTGCTGATTGGCGCGTTTACAATCCTTTAGTTGGACACAGAGTATTAGAAAAGTTCTCCAAGTCCCCACTAGGTTAGCTAGATAGGGAGTACTGATTGGTGTATTTACAAACCTTGAGATAGACACAGGGTGCTGATTGGTGTATTTACAATCCCTTAGCTAGACATAAAAGTTCTCCAAGTCCCCACTAGACTCAGGAGGCCAGCAGGCTTCATCCAGTGGATCCCATATGGGGGCTGCAGGCAGAGCTGCCCACCAGTCCCCAGCCGGGCCTGCACTCCTTAACCCTTGGGCTGCTGATGGGACCAGGTGGCAGGGAGCAGGGGGTGGCGCCAATCGGGGAGGCGCCTGCCCTGCGGAGCCCACGGCAGAGAGGGGGCTGGGACATGGCAGGCTGCAGGTCCTGAGCCCTGCCCCATGGGGATGTGGCTGAGGCCCAGCGAGAATTTGAGCGCAGCGCCTGCAGTGCTGGGGTACCCTGCGCAACCTCAGCAGCTGCTGGCCCGGGTGCTAAGCCCCTCACTGCCGGCCGCTCCCAGTGCGGCCCCGAGCCCGCACCTGCTGGAACTCATGCTGGCCTGTGAGCACCCCACTGCAGCCCCGGTTTCTGCCCCCGCCTCTCCCTCCACACCTCCCTGCAAGCAGAGGGAGCCGGCTCCGGCTTCGGCCAGCCCAGAGAGGGGCTCCCACAGTGCAGTGGCGGGCTGAAGGACTCCTCAAGCCCAGCCAGAGTGGACGCAGAGGCCGAGGAGGCACTGAGAGCGAGGGCTGCTAGCACATTGTCACCTCTCACTGCGTTCAAGGAATTCTCCTGCCCCAGCCTCCCATTCATCACTAGTTTTTTAAAAATATTTTCTTGCTGTTTTGTTTTTACTTTAAATGAGAAATTTGCTTTAAATCAGCACTAACAAGTACAGAATTTCTTAAGAACAAGTAATATTTTTAAACATTACTGGTTCAGGTACAGAAATGAAAATAATGCCATAATTTGGTGGCAACTAAATTTGTGATTTTGATGTGGAATATATAAATAAAAGAATTTCTATTTATGGTATCGCTCTTCAGTCTCTGGTAGAGACAGGTAGGGTGATCATCATTATAGCTTTCTCTTCTGGGGAAGCTACATTTACCTGGAAGACTACATTTGCCAGCTTGCCTTGCACGTCATGAGACTAGATTACAGCCCATGGCACATGAGTGAAAGTGATATATAAATTTTGATGACTCACCCCTAAAATGTTCCATGTGACCTTTCACATTTTCTGATCCACACAACTGCAAATAAAGGTTTCTGAGATTATGTAGCCCCTAATGAAACAGCCCAGGTTCATAGTCATCACCTGGAGGAGAGCTGCTCAGGAGAACGATAGGACAAGCATCAAAGAGTTGTGCAACCATCACCACTACCTAATTCAAAAACATTTTCATCACTCCACAATAAACCCATATCTATTTGTAGTTACTCCCTATCCCCCATCCCAGGCCCTGGTAAACAATAATTGCATTCTGTCTCTATGACTTTTTGTACTGGTTCTTTCACCTAGCATGTTTTCATCCGTGTTGTAGAACATATTGGTACTTCATTTCAATTATGGCTGAATAGTATTCCACTGTATAGATATATCACTTTTGGTTATCTTTTCATCAACTGATGACATTTAGATTGTTTCCATTTTGGCATTATTGTGAATAATGTTGCTATGGCCATTCCTATACATGTTTTGAATTTTCTTGGGTATATACTTAGAAGTGGAATTGCTGGATCATATGCTAACTTTACATTTAACCTTTTGAGGATCCACCAGACTGTTTTTCAAAGTGGTTGTACCATTTACATTCCCAATGGCAATTCACAGGGTTCCAATCCCTACCAACTTATTTATTATAATCACCTTAGTGTTTGAAGTAGTCTCCCAATGTGGGGTCTTCCCTAACTCCAATAGTGTCAGAATTGAAATGAATTGTAGAACACCCAGTTGGTGTCCAGGAAGTTGGAGATTTTGGTTGTGGGGGACCCTGCCCCAACATTTCATGTCAGAAGAGGTATGAGTAAAACACACCAGAGGAACTAAAAAGTACAGTAACTAAAATAAAAAAATACATTGGAGAGTTCCAAAAGCAGATTTGAAGAAGCAGAAGAATCAGCAACCTTGAAAATAAGACAACTGCAATGATCAAATCTGAGGAACAGAAAAAAAAAGAATGAAAAAAAATAAACAGGGCCTAAAGGGTCTATGGTTATCAAGCAGACCAACACACATGTTGTGTGAATCTCAACAGAAAAGAGAGAGAGAAAAAGCATAAAGCATATTTTAAGAAATAATGGCTGAAAACTTCCCAAATTTGATAAAATACAGGAATCTGTAAATCCAAGATGTTCAACAAACTGCAAGTATGATAACAGTATGATAAACTCAAAGACACCCACGTGGGGATACATCATAAACTACTGAAAGGCAAGAAGAGACAATGAGAATCTTGAAAGCAGAGAGAAGCAAGTCATCACATACAAGGGATCCTCAATAAGACTATCAGCCAGTTTCTCAGTACAAATTTTGGAAGCCAAAAAGGCAATGAGTTGATGTTTTTTAAATGCTGAGAGAAAACAACTGTCAAGCAAGAATTTGATATTTGGCAAAACTATGCTTTAAGAATGAGGGTAAATTAATGCATTCCTAGATTTAAAAAAATAAAAATAAAAATAAAAAGACATCAAGGGACCTAGATCTGCCTAAAATATATGTGAAAGGAGTCCTTCGGGCTGAAATGAAAGGGCACCAGATAGTATCCAAAGCCACATGAAGAAACGAGGAACATGGTAAAGTTAACTACATAGGGAAATATAATAGCCAGTATTACCATTTGGCTTTTACATAAGAAAATGTAAAAGCCATTATTGGAGTTGGTTTTTTTTTTTTCTTTTTGAGACAGGAGTTGGTTTCTTTTTTTTCCCTTTTTGTTGCCCAGGCCGGAGTGCCGTGGCGCGATCTCGGCTCACTGCAACCTCTGCCTCCCAAATTCAAGCAATTCTCACACCTAGCCTCCTGAGTAGCTGGGATTACAGGCGTGTGCCACCATGCCCGGCTAATTTTTTGTATTTTTATTAGACATGGGGTTTCACCATGTTGGCCAGGCTGGTCTCGAACTCTTGACCTCAGGTGATCTGCCCACCTCAGCCTCCCAAAGCACTGGGATTACAGGCATGAGCCATCATGCCTGGCCTACCGTTGGTTTCTAACTTCTCTTTTTCTCCTATATGATATAAGAGGCAAATACATAAAGCAATAATAATAAATCTATGTTAATGGATGCACAATATATAACAATGTAGTCTGTGACACTAACAAATAAGGAAAAGGATGGAGATGTGTTTACATGCTATTGAAGTGAAGTTGGTATTATTTAAAGTAGGCCATTGTAAGATGTTAATTTTTATCCTTAGGATAATCACTATGAAAAAACTAAAAGATATACAGAAAATGAAAGAAGAAGGAGATAAAAATCGTACACTACAAAAATCAGCTAACTGTGAAAAGAAAGCAGTAATGGAAGACTTAAAAAACAAAAATTATATAAGAAATACAGAAAACACCTAAGTAGCAAAAGCCACTCCTTTCTTAATGGTACTTACTTTAAATGTATGTGAATTTTAAATTAATGTGATTAATCTCCAACTAAAGGCAAAGATTGGCAAAATGCATCTTTAGAAAAGCATGTTCCAGATTTCTCAGTCCTTTTTTTTGAGACAGAGTCTTGTTCTGTCGCCCAGGCTGGAGTGCAGTGGCACAATCTTGGCTCACTGCAACCTCCGCCTCCCAGATTCAAGCAATTCTCCTGCCTCAGCCTTCCGAATAGGTGGGATTACAGGTGCAGGACACTACACCCAGTTAATTTTTGTATTTTAGTAGAGACAGAGTTTCACCATGTTGGCCAGGCTGGTCTTGAACTCCTGACTCAGGTGATCTGCCTGCCTTGGCCTCCCAAAGGGCTGGGATTACAGGCATGGGCCACTGTGCCTGGCCTTCTCAGGCTTCTTTTATAAGAGCACTAATGCCATTCATGAAGGGAGAGCCCTCATGACCTAATTACCTCCCTAAGGCTCCACCTCTTAATGTCATCACTTTGGGGGGGGATTAGGTTTCAACATATGAATTTCGGGGGAGGGGGGACACAAACATTCAGACCACAGCACCATCATTTAGTGGTTTTTAGGGAGGTTTCATTAGACAGGCATGATTGAATAAATCATTGGCCACTGGTGATTAACTCAATCTTTAGCCCCTCTGCCCTCGCCAGAGAGCAGGGAATAGTATTAAAAGTTCTAACCTTCTTATCACATGGTTAGTTCCTCTGACAACCAGCCCTCTTCCTAAAGCTACTAGGATCCCCTCCCCCAAGAATCATCTCATGAGCATACCAAAGGTACTTTTATCACCCAGCAAATTCCAAGTATGTCTGTGTCAGGAACTGGGGATGAAGATCAAATATATATTTCTTATTATCACAGTTCCAGAATATCTTTTATTCCTGTTTATAACTTCTATTTCTTTATTGCTATTCTCTTTTTGATCATACATTCATATCTTTTTAGCTCTTTAAGCATCTGTAAGATAGTTGTCTTAAAATCTTTGTCTAGTAAGTCTGACTTCTGGGCTTCCTCAAGTGCATTTTCTATCAGTATATTTTGTTCCTTTGAATGGACCATACTTTCTTTGTATGCCTTGTGATTTTTGTTGAAAACTAGACATTTGAATCCTATAATGTGAACATTTCCTATAATGTGAACACATCCTATAATGAATCCTATAATGTGAATCCTATAAAGTGTGACATTTGAATCCTATAATGTGGTAACTTTGGAAATAAGTTCTCCTCCTTTGCCAGGGTTTTGTTTTAATTGTTGTAGGCTGTCTTTGTACTGGGAATCATTCTGAGGTATAAGCTTTAAGGTCTTCTCACGTATTTTCTGAGCCTGCATCTTCCCCAGAGTAAATGCACTGGCTTTCTATATTTTCCCAAAAGTACAGTTGGTTTTGAATCTTTAAAAAAGGTTATAGCTCTGTTAAATCCTCTGATAGCTGCCTGAGCCAGTGGGGGTTCACACAATGGCAGCCAGTCTCTGTTCCTGTACATCCATGTTCAGAAGCAGCAATCTGTAATAAGAACACAAAACCCCAATATTTGGAGGAAAAGATCCTATTGTCCACCTTGGCTCCAGCAAGCTGTGTCAGAAATATAGGTTGTCAGCTGCCTATCATGGAGCTAGGGATTGAGTATGAACAACTACTACTGAACTGAGGGCTGAAATCAACTGATACTGCCATTTACCAGCCAAATTTTCACTTGGAAACTACAAGCATTCAATATTATCCAGAGTACTAAAACAGTCACTTCAGACAGTTCCTGCTAGTACAATCTTTGATTAGGTAGAGAGATGGATTTTTGGAGCTTCCTATTCTGCTATTTTTACTGATGTCTCATTAGTGGGTTTGGTTTATTTTTAAAGAGTTCTTCAATTAGGGTTTATTTGGAGTTTTCTTATAATTAAAGTTATGCATTACTGAGAAGGATACCACAGAGGTGATATGTCCTTCTCAGTACAACATACCAGGGATTATTTGATCACCTCCCAGCATATTTTACTGGTGATGTTAGACTTGATCATTTGCCTAAGACAGTATCTGCCTATAAACTTAGTATTTCCTCCTTTATAATTACTAAATATTTGGGGAAGAATTCTTTGAAATTATGCAATATCCTGTTTGTGTTTAAACTTTCAACCAATCGTTTTAGCATCCACCACTGGATCTTACCCATAGGAAATTACCACTGTTCTGATGGTGATTTTTCTATTTCTCTCATTTCATTTACATTTATTAATTAAAATTCTTCGGTAAAGGAGAGAGATTACTTCTTCCAAATTTGTTCATATATTAAGTTACTTATATTATTATGAACTTTTATATATTTATTTCATTATTTGCTTTATAATCCAATCATATAATTATTGATTTTGTTGTTCAAGTTGTTCTAACTTTGGCCCTTGGAAGATCTTTCCATTTGACTCCTGGGACTTTTTTTTTTTTTTAAGTACTTCCTTACCTACTGGCAACATAAGATGCTTCATATTCATATTATACTTTCCTAACACACACCGAAGGATCAAGCAGTTCACTAAGGAGCACTGATTCCTGTTATTAGAGAATAGTACTTATTTGTTTTTGTTTGTTTGTTTGTTTGTTTGAGATGGAGTTTCGCTCTTGTTGCCCAGGCTGGATGGAGTGCAATGGCACGATCTCGGCTCACTGCTACCTCCACCTCCCAGGTTCAAGTGATTCTCCTGCCTCAGCTTCTCAAGTAGCTGGGATTACAGGCATGTGTCACAATGCCTGGCTAATTCTGTATTTTCAGTAGACACGGGTTTCATCATGTTGGCCAGACTGGTTTGAAACTCCTGACCTCAGGTGATCCACCCACCTCGGCCTCCCAAAGTGCCTGGATTACAGGTGTGAGCCACTGCACCCTGCCTGAGAAAGATCTGATTGCTATATCTGCTCATTGCTCCCGGAGTATTGCTGTTCTAACTCCATTCACTGGTGGGTTTTGGTTTTTATTTTTGTTTTGTAGAGACAGGGTCTTACTATGTTGCCCAGGCTGGTCTGTAACTCTTAGCCTCAAGCAATCTTCCCACCATAGCCTCCCAAAGTCAGAGATTACAGGCATGAGCCACTGTGTCTAGTCCCAATTCACTGTTTTTTTTTTTTATTGTTAAAATGACCTTGCATTCCTGCAATCAATACCACTTGATCAAGATTTATTATTTCCTTAAATTGCTGGACTTAATTTGCTAATATTTCCTTAAAGATTTTGTGTTTACAGTCATGAAGGATATTTGTAGTACTCTGTTTTAGTGATATCTTTCTCTGGTTTTAGTATCAGGATAATACTGGTCTTGTAAAAATTATTTTAGAACTTAGAACAGGTTCATACATTTCCCAGCTTATTTTAGTTGTGAAGTAAGTTGGGAAATGTATGACCCTGTTCTAATTTCTAAAATAATTTGTTTAAGAGTAGTAATTAATTACTCACGAAATGATAGTTGCCTTTGACAGGCATCATGCTAGAAGGAAAATCATGGCCATCTTTTTACTGGCCTCTTATTGCTATATTCCACTTTAATCATACATAGCTTGATGAAGTTATATTGTACATTATTGGATAATTTTCTATTCAATCAAAGGCAAAATATTAAGAAAAAATAAAGTAATGATGTAATAAAATTCCACCTTACATAAAGGGAGTTTCAAAATGTTACTTAAAAATTAGTTTTGTTCTTTGTAAAACCTATCTGACAAGACAAATCTTTTTAGTTTTATTCTTATAATACTTCATTCAAAAATTTATAATTAACCCAAACGAATCACTGTACCTGTATGTTTCAATAGCTTGCATATCTTCTTCATCAAATTCATCTTCAGCTTCCTTCAGCTGTGCAAGAGTCATCTTTTCAAATGGTTTCACTAAAACAACATAAATTATAGATTATCAAATTGTTTAAAAATTTTTTTACTATACAATCAATGTCTAGAAAAAAACTGTCTTAGACAAAGGAGATCAACAGTATCTTTAAACAGCCGGGTGTGATGGAATCCCAGCACTTTGGTAGGTCAAGGTGGGCGGATCACTTGAGGTCAGAAGTTTGAGACCAACCTGGCCAACATGGTGAAACCCTATCTCTACTAAAAATACAAAAATTAGTCAGGTGTGGTGGCAACACCTGTAATCCTAGCTACTCGGGAGGCTGAGGCAGGAGAATCACTTGAACCCAAATGGCTGAGGTTGCAGTGAGCTGAGATCGCACCACTGCATTCCACCCGGGGCAACAAAGCGAGACTTGGTCTCAAAAAACAAACAAACAAAAAAGAGTATCTTCAAACAAACATAAAGCAGCCAGCCACCAAAAAAAGGTATACATATTATAGAAAGTATAACATTAAAGTATTACTCCGTCAAAGTTCATAGAACTGACAGGCTACATTTAAAACTAGGTATGGGCCGGGCGCGGTGGCTCAAACCTATAATCCCAGCACTTTGGGAGGCCGAGACGGGCGGATTACGAGGTCAGGAGATCGAGACCATCCTGGCTAACACGATGAAACCCCGTCTCTACTAAAAAATACAAAAAAAACTAGCCAGGCAAGGTGGCAGGCGCCTGTAGTCCCAGCTACTCGGGAGGCTGAGGCAGGAAAATGGCATAAACCCGGGAGGCGGAGCTTGCAGTGAGCCGAGATCCGGCCACTGCACTCCATCCAGCCTAGGTGACAGAGTGAGACTCCGTCCCCCTCCTCAAAAAAACAAAAAAAACTAGGTATGAAAATCAATTAGATTTCATAAATTCAGATTTCCCTCAAGTACCTGGAAATCTTGATAAAGAAGACATACTATACATACTATAAAGAATGATAAAAATAGATGGTAATAAGGTAGAGGGACAGGGTGGGAGAAGAAAGCTCCCTAGTTTATGCAACAGGCTATTTCAGCTCTGTTATTAACTAGTATGCGATTTTCGAAATGTGAAATTAGTCATTTTAGGTGTATACAAATACTGAAAGAATATAAATACTGAAAGTAGTTGGGGTTTATATTAAATGTTTTTTTGTTTTGTTTTGTTTTTTTGAGACAGAGTCTTGCTCTGTCACCCAGGCTGGAGTGCAGTGGCGCAATCTTGGCTCATTGCAAGCTCTGGCTCCTGGGTTCACACCATTCTCCTGCCTCAGCCTCCCGAGTAGCTAGGACTACAGGCGCTCGCCACCATACCCCGCTAATTTTGTTTTTGTATTTTTAGTAGGGACTGAGTTTCACCGTGTTAGCCAGGATGGTCTCGATCTCCTGACCTCGTGATCCGCCCGCCTCCACCTCCCAAAGTGCTGGGATTACAGGCGTCAGCCACTGCGCCCAGCCTATATTAAATGATTTCTAATGTCCTCTCTCCCACTATGTTCATGAAGTACCTTACTACTAACTTAACTGTATTATTCCCATCATCCAGCCCACCAAATCTACAACCATACCCATTGCTTCTTTCTGTAAACATAAAACCATTTCTTCAATTTCATCTTTTGACTTTTCTTTAGGAGGAAGAATGCCAAAATCTCTTAAAATGTCATTCCATTCTGTATCTTCATTGGGATCCTACACAAAAAGGAAAGAAAAGAAAATTAACATGGTTGTACACTTTAATATGTATTTGGAAAATTCATTGACATGTAGCACTTAAGTGTTCAATTGTTCATGAGCTCTACAGTTAATTGGTTTTGGAGAATAAAGCAAAGTGACCTACTTTCTCCTACTTTCCAGCACTAATGGGATTATGTGCTCCATTGAAAACTTTAATAAAGTATCAATTTAGAATACATATATAGAATATTAAGGAAGTATCTCCTAAGTCATGGAAAATTTGCTGAAGACTGCATTGGGCAAAACCAATTCACATCATACACAAATACAGTTTGGTTTCCTTTTCTACGTAAGCATTCGAGACCATCAGATGAACTTCCTTTTTTTTTTTTTTTTTTTGAGACAGAGTCTTGCTCTGTCACCCAAGCTGGAATGCAGTGGCATGATCTTGGCTCACTTGCAACCTCCACCTCCTGGGTTCAAGTAATTCTCATGCCTCAGCCTCCTGAGTAGCTGAGACTACAGGCTTGCTCCACCAAGCCTAGCTAATTTTTGTATTTTTACAGGGTTTCCCTATGTTGCTTCAGCTGGTCTTGAACTCCTGGCCTCAAGTGATCCTCCCTCCTCAGTCTTCCAAACTGCTGGGATTATCTTTGCTAATTTTAAAATTGGGTTGTTTTCTTACTACTGTTATTTGAGTTCCATATATATTTTAAGTAGTAATGCCATGTCAAGTGTATTGCTTGCAAATATTTTTTCCCAATATATAGATTGTCTCTTCACTTTGCTAACTGTTTCCTTTGCTGTGCAGAAGTTTTTTAGTTCGATGTAATCTTGTCTATTTTTGCTTTGTTGCCTGAGCTTGGGGGATTAAATCCAAAAATTCACTGCTTAGACCAGTAGTGTGTAGTTTTTCCCCTGTGTTTTCTTCTTGTATAATATTTTCACAATTTCAGGTCTTATATTTAGGTCTTTAATCAATTTTTAGTTGATTTTTATAGATGGAGTGGGATAAGGGTCCAATTTCATTCTTCTGTATGTGAATATCTTGTTTCCCAAAACCAATTATTGAAGAGACTGCCCCTTCCCCCATTGTGTGTTCTTGTCCCCTTTGCCAAAAATCAATTGACTGTAAATGTATGAGTTCATTTTTGAGTTCTCCATTGGTCAATGTCTATTTTATGCCAGTACCATGCTGTTTTGATTACAATGGCTTTGCAATATAGTTTGAAGTCAGGTAATGTGATGCCTCTAGTTTTCTTCTTTATGCTCAAGATTGTCTTAGCTATTCAGAGTTTCTTGTAGTGCCATATGGATTTTAGAACTGCTTTTTCTACTTCTGTACAAAAGGGCAAATTGGAATCTTGATAAGGATTATATGGAATCTGCAGATTGCTTTGGGTAATATGAACACTTTAACAATAATTTTTCCAATCCATGAACATGGAATATCTTCCTATTTATTTGAGTCTTCTTCAATCTCTTTCATCAATATTTTATCATTTTCAGTCTACAGATTTTTCACATCCTTCTTTAAGGAGTATTTAAATCCTAAGTATTTACTTTTTTGTAAATATTATAAATGGGATTATTTCCTCGATTTATTTCTCTGATAGTTCATTGTTAGTATACAGAAATGCTACTAGTTTTTTTGTTGTTTTTGTTTGGTTTCGTTTTGTGTTTTGTTTTTTGAGATGGAGTCTCACTCTATCACCCAGGCTGGGGTGGAGTGGTGCAAACTCAGCTCACTGCAACCTCTGCCTCGTGGGTTCAAGCAATTCTCCTGTCTCAGCCTCCCGAGTAGCTGGAACTACAGGTGCCTACCACCTCACCCGGCTAATTTTGTATTTTTAGTAGAGATGAGGTTTCATCATGTCGGCCAGGCTGGTCTTAAACTCCTGGCTTCAAGTGAGACACCCACCTCAGCCTCCCAAAGTGCTGGGATTATAGGTATGAGCCACCACGCCTGGCCAGAAATGCTACTAGTTTTTATATTGATTTGGTATCTTGCAACTTTACTGTATCCATTTATTAGTCCTAACAGTTTTTTGGTGGGGACTTTAGGGTTTTATATATACAAGATTACATCATAAGCAAACAGCAACAATTTCACTATTTCCTTTCCTGTTTGGATGCCTTTATTTATTTCTCTTGCTTAATTGCTCTGGCAAAGACCTCTGGTACTATATTGAAGAGAAGTAGTGAGAATGGGCATCCTTGTCTAAGAAATAAAGCTTTCAACCTTACCATTGAATATAATATCATCGGTAGGCTTGTCATACATGCCTTTATTGTGTTGAGGTATATTCCTTCTATACCTAATTTGTTGCAAGTTTTTATCATGAAAGGATATTAAATTTGGTTGAATGCTTTTTCTGCATCTAACAAGATTATCATATGATTTTTGTCCATAATTCTTTTAATGTGGTGTGTCACATATGTAGATTTGCATATGCTGAAACATCCTTGCATCGACAGGATAAATTCCACTTAATTGTGGTACATTATTCTTTTAATGTGCTGTTGACTTCAGTTTGCTAGTATTTTGTTGGGGATTTTTACATCTGTGTTCTTCAGAGATAATGGCTTCTAATTTTCTTTTCTTGTAATGTCCAGGTCTGGCTTTGATGTCAAAGTAATGTTGATCTCATTAAAAAGATTTAGGGCCGGGTGCAGTGGCTCATGCCTGTAATCCCAGCACCTTAGGAGGCCGAGGTGGGCAGATCACCTGAAGTCAGGAGTTCGAGACCAGCCTGGCCAACATGGTGAAACCCTGTCTCTACTAAAAATACAAAAATTAGCTGGGCACAGTGGCAGGCACCTGTAATCCCAGCTACTCGAGAGACTGAGGCAAGAGAATCACTTGAACCCAGGAGGAGGAGGTTGCAGTGAGCCGAGATCGCACCATTGCACTCCAGCCTGGGAGACAAAGTGAGACACTGTCACAAAAAAAGACAACAACAACAACAACAACAAAAAACATTTAGAAGTATTCCTTTTCTATTTTTGGAAGAGTTTAAGAAGGATTGGTATTAGTTCTCCTTGAAATGTTTGGTCGAATTTACTGGTGAAGCCATCAGGTCCTGGACTTTTCTTTGATGAGAGACTTTATTTTTTATTCAATCTCCTTATTTGTTATTGGTCTGTTTAGATTCTGTATTTCTTCTTGATCCACTGTTGGTAGGCTCTATGTGTCTAGGGATTTATCCAATTCTTCTAGGTTATCCAATCCATTGGCATGTAACTGTTCATATTAATGTCTTACGATGCTTTGTATTTCTGTGGTACCAGCTGTAAGGTCTCCTCTTTTGTTTCTGATTTTATTTGAGTCTTCTTTATTCTTAGTATTGGTAAGGTTTTGTTGATTTTATATTTTCAAAAAAAACAAAGATTTTGTTGATTTTTTCTATTGCTTTTCTAGTCTTTATTTATTTCTGCTGTTTGTTATTTCTATCCTTCTGATAACTGTAAGCTTAGTTTGTTCTTTTTTGTTGTTGGCATTTATTGCTATGCATTTCCCTCTTAAATCTGCTTTTGCTGCCTTCCATAGGTTTTGTTGTAGTTCCATTTTTGTTTTCCTCAATATATTTTAAAATTTCTCTTCTAATTTCTTCTTTGACCCATTGGTTGTTCAGTAGCATGTTGTTTAATTTTCACATGTTTGTTAATTTTCTAAGATTTCCCCTGTTATTCATTTCTATAATAGAAAATCTGTACTCATAAAATGATAGCCCCTCATTCTCTCCTCTTCCAAACTCCAGGAAACCATTGTTCTATGTTCTACTTTCTACCATGTATTTGACTATTCTATGTACTTCATGCAAGTGGAACCATACAATAATTGTCCTTTTGTGACTGGCTTATTTCGCTTAGCGTGTTTTCAAGGTTCAACTACGTTGTAGCACGTAGCAGAATTCCATTCTTTTTTAAGGTTGAATAATATTCCATTGTACATATATACCACATTTTGTTTATTCATCCATCAATGGACATTCGGGTAGTTTTCACTTTTCATTGTTAGGAATAAAGCTGTTGTAAAAATGGGTATACAAATATCTGTTTAAGTCCTTATGTCCTTACTTTCAATTCTTTTGGGTATATACCTGGAAGGAGAATTACTGGATCATATGTTATCTGTTTAATTTGGAAGGAAATTACCAGTTTTCTACAGCAGTTGCACAGTTTTACATTCCTACCAGCAACGCAAAAGGGTTCTAATTTGTCTACATCCTTATCAACAGTTTTGTTATTGTCAATCTTTTCTATCATAAACATTCTAATGGGTGTGAAGTAGATTGTGGTTTTGAGCTGCATCCCCCTCATGATTAGTGATGTTAAGCATCTTTTCATGTGCTTATTGGCTATTTATAGATCTTCTTTTAAGAAATGTCTATTCAAGTTTGGCTGAGTCCATTTTGTACTCTATAACAAAATATCTTAGACGGTAAATTATAAAGAACAGAAATTTATTTTTCACTGTTCTGGAGGCTGGGAAATCTAAGATTATGGCACTGTCAAGTTCATTGTCCAGTGAGGGTCTGATCTCGTCTTTCAAGATGGTACTTTGAACACTGTGTCTTCCATAGGAGAGAAACACTGTGTCCTCACATGGCAAAAGACAGGATAGTTAAAAAAAAAAAAAAAAGGGACAAACTCTCTCTAACAAGCCCTTTTATAAGGGTATCTAATCTCATTTACAAGGAAGGAGACGAATGGCCTAATCACCTCTTAAGGGCCCCACCTCCTAATACAATCACATTGGAAACACCTGAATTTTGGATCCGACACAAACTATAGCAAAATCTTTTGCCCATTTTTATATTGGGTTGTCTTTTTGTTGTTGAATTTTAGGAAGTCTTTACATTTTCTGGATATTATTCTCTCATCAAATATATGATCAGCCAATATTTTCTATTCTGTGGGTTGTCTTTTTTTTTTTTTTTTTGAGATGAAGTCTCGGTCTATTGCCCAGGATGGAGTACAGTGGAGCAATCTCGGCTCATTGCGAATTCCGTTTCCTGGGTTTAAACGATTCTCCTACCTCAGCCTCCTGAGTAGCTAGGATTACAGATGCCCACCACTACACCCAGCTAATTTTTGTATTTTTAGTAGAGATTGGGTTTCACCATGTTGGCCAGGTTGGTCTCAAACTCCTGACCTCAATGATCCACCTGCCTCAGCCTCCCAAAGTGCTGGGATTACAGGTTTGAGCCACCGCACCTCACTACTTATCTTTTCACTCTCTTGATAATGTCCTCTGAAGCAAAAAAAAAGCTTTAAATTTGGTAAAGTACAATTTATTTATTTCTTTTGTTACCTGTGCTTTTGGTGTCATAACCAAGAAATTACTGTCAAACTCAATGTCATGAGTCTATCTTATGTTTCCTTTTAAGATATTTCTACCTTTAGCTATAGGACTTTGATGTAGTTTGAGTAAATTTTTGTATACAGTTATGAAAGAAAAATAAATCTTAGGATCCCTAAATCAGTAAGCCAAGGGAAAAGTCAAGTTGGGAACTATGTCAGGCAAATCTGCCTCTCATTTTATTCCTAAATAAAATAGCTACAAAGACAAAAAGCTACACACCTCCCTCACAATTTGCCCAAAAGGAAATTCCTTGTGGACAAAGGACAGACTGGAACTGAAAATCATCCCTCTCAGACTCACCTGAGACAAATGCATATCTGACTGCTTCCTCTGCTCTGTTGTTTATGTAAAAATGCAGATTTGCTGAGCCAGACTAAATTGTGTATTCAGTGGAAAGCTAATCAAGGACTCAAAAGAATCAAGGACTCTCTTATCTACTTCTGACCTGAAACCCCCTCTTCAAGTTGTCCTGCTTACTCTACCAAATCAATGTACATCTTACACATATCGAGAATGATGTCTCCCATCTCCCTAACATATATAAATGCAAGCTGTACCCCAACCACATTGGACGCATGTCATCAGGACCTCTTAACACTGTGTCACGGGTACATCCTTAACGTTGGCAAAATAAACTTTCTAAGTCAACTGAAACCTGTTTCAGATATTTCAGATTCACAAAGTCTAAGATAAGGTTCCAGTTTACCCAGCACCATTTATTGAAAAAAAATTAACTATTGCCCATTTAATGGTCTTAGCACTCTTGTTAAAAATTTTTTGAAAAGATGTGTGGGTTTATTTCAAGGCTTTCTATTCTACTCTTGTCTGTTTTATAGTTTTCAGTATTTATAAGTACAGTTGTTTTTGTTATTGTTGTTGTTTTTTTTTGAGACAGAGTCTCGCTCTGTTGCCCAGGCTGGAGTGCAGTGGCGGCTCACTGCAAGCTCCACCTCCTGGGTTCATGACATTCTCCTGCCTCAGCCTCCCGAGTAGCTGGGACTACAGGTGCCCGCCACCATGCCCAGCTAATTTTTTGTATTTTTTTTTAGTAGAGACAGGGTTTCACCGCGTTAGCCAGGATGGTCTCGATCTCCTGACTTGTGATCCACCCGCCTCGGCCTCCCAGAGTGCTGGGATTACAGGCACTGTGCCCGGCCAGTCTGGTTGTTTTATAACCTATTTCTGACCATTCTGTTATCTAAAAATCTCTGTAACTCTGTTTTTCTTGGTTCATGGTCTCACAGTGGCTTATTTCCTTGTGTGCTTGGTTACCTTTGACTGATTTCTGCTTTCTGTCCTCAAAAACTTATTGATGGGAATTCCTTAAAGCCTAAACTAAACACATCTTCCTCTATAGAGGATTTGTATTTTTTTTCTTCCGGGTATTTGAGGGCACTATAATATATAACGAATTCACAGTTTAAGGTTGCTGGACTACCCAACAATACGACTCAGGTTACAAATCCATATGAGAGCTGTCTTGGGCCGAAATGTTTTTCGACGGGGTTTAATCCTTTTCATTTTCTCCTCTGTTCCACTAAGCACCAAGATATCCTTCCCTAAATTCTCCTAGACATGTGTTTACCGCCGGTTCACCCTCCTACTCATCTCCCATCCTTTGATGAACCAAACCCTTTGGTTCCACCTCAAATAATTTTCTATCATTCTGACTTCTTAGCTGGGACAGACTCCTGTAATAAAAGACAGATTAACAAGAGAAAAAATCCTGTTTATTAGTATGTATACTTCATGGATACATTGGAGATACCAGGGAAAATGAGTGTATCTCAAAGAGGTTGCTTAGAATTCAGACTTAAATAACATGTTTAGCTGGAAAAAAAAAAAAGGGTATGTGGGAAGCAAGTGATGGGGAGGAATCCAGCAAAAGCAGGATGTATTAAGAGTAAGCTTTGCTAGCCAGGCACTGTAGTCCCAGCTCTTTGTCCCATTATCCCAAGATTACAGGTTGGGTCCCAACTCAAGCCTGTAATCCCAGCACTTTGAGAGGCCAAAGCAGGCAGATCTTTTGAGGTCAGGAGTCCGAGACTAGCCTGGCGAACGTGTTGAAACCCTGTGTCTACTAAAAATACAAAAAGTGGCCAGGCGTGGTGGTGCACTCCTGTAGCATATATAAATGCAAGCTGTACCCCAACCACATTGGACGCATGTCATCAGGACCTCTTAAAGCTGTGTCATGGGTACATCCTTAACCTTGGCAAAATAAACTTTCTAAGTCAACTGAAACCTGTTTCAGATATTTCAGATTCACAAAGTCTAAGATAAGGTTCCAACTTCATTCTTTTGCATGTGGATATCCAGTTTACCCAGCACAATTTATTGAAAAAAAAATTAACTGTTGCCCATTTAATGGTCTTAGCACTCTTGTTAAAAACTGTTTGAAAAGATGTGTGGGTTTATTTCAAGGCTTTCTATTCTACAAAAACTAGTAGGTTTTCTGTTCTTATCATTTTTTAAGGTAGTGGAGGAGGACAAATTGAATTACACTTGGGCTAACATTGCTGGTCTATTTCTTAAGTCAAAAATAGTATGCAGCAGTAAGATTTCTATGATTCTGGTGTGAAATACAATACGCAGCAACTCTTTTAACGTTTTCTCCAGCGACAGACACAAGTCTTAAAGGCTGAAAAAATGGCGTTTTCCTAGAGGATTTTTCTCAAAACTAGACAGAGAAGCACGCAAAATTTAGCACTTTTCAAGAACAAATGTTAGAGCCTAACTCCTGTGTCCGCCCTCCCCATTTGTGTCTCTTGGCTTCGGGCCCAGCTGGAGACCCACTGGGTGTTCCAGGGTCGCCCGGCGAGTCCCTACCCTCACCTGCATGATGTGCTGCTCTGCCCCTCAGGAGCCCGCGTCGTCCTGTAGCTGGCGAGGCGCCACGGATTGAGACCCGCAGCCTCCTCCAGGCAGGAAGCGCGCCCGCTTCAGGCCCGGCGGTTTCGAGTGCCCGCCGGAAGAGGCAGAGGCGAACAAGGACTTGTTACGCTTGTGCGGACGAGGCAGCTTGGTTGCCAGGCAATGCAGAGGCCTAACACAGGGGATGGTTGTGGGTACTGACGCCCCAGAGCCTGGAGCCTCTATCCCAAGCACTGCGTTTCCCGTTCGCTGTGTGGTGCTGGTGTGGACATTCCTGTCAACTTTTCCCTCCATCACCACCACTGAATCAACCGATTGTTTCAGAGTCTCTGGCACCCTTCAAACCGAGTCCTGTCTTCATGGAGAAATAACAAACTCCTGGAACGGAGAACCTTTATTCAGAGGAGGGGTTCTTAACCTGGAATCCATAGACTATATATATTTTTTTGTTTTGAGACAGGGTCTTACTCTGTCGCACAGGCTGGAGTGAAGTGGTGCAAACACTGCTCACTGCAGCCTCCACCTCCAAGGCTCAAGCAATCCTCCTGTATAAGCGTCCCAAGTAGCTGGGATCACAGATGCATGTGCCATCATACCCAGATAATTTTTTTAAAATTTTTTTTGTAGAGACAGGGGTCTCACATGTTGCCTAGGCTGGTTTCAAATTCCTGGGCTCAAGTGATCCTCCCACTTCAGTCTCCCAAAGTGCTGGGATTACAGGCATGAGCCACCACACTTAGCCCATACAATATATTTGGATAGACTTTAGGGAATATCTTGCTCCCCAGCCCCCAAGTGTACACATAATTTTGTTGTAGGTGTACATTTTTTTTTTTCTGAAATTAAGAACCAGAGCTTTCATTAGATGCTTAAATGGGACTGTAGGCCCCCCAATTCCATCTTAAAAATCCACTGCCTTAAGTGACAGAAGCTCTGGCTTTAGGCCAGGCACGGTGGCACACGCCTGCAATCCCAGCTCTTTGGGAGGCTGAGGCAGGCAGATCACTTGAGCTCAGGAGTTCAAGACCAGCCTGGCCAACATGGTGAAACTCCCATCTCTACTAAAAATACAAAAACTAACGGGATGTGGCGGGTGCCTGTAATCCCAGCTACCCAGGAGGCAGAGGTTGCAGTGAGCCAAGTTCACACCACTGCACTCCAGCCTGAGTGACAGAGTGAGATCTGTCTAAACTGAGGGGAAAAAATAAATAAATAAATAAAGCTCTGGCTTTAGGCAGGATATCTAGACAGGTGGGGGTTCCTTTGTGTTTAAATTAAGGAAAGGATGTTTACTGGGAGCTGCCAGGAACTTGAGGAAAACACTTGGTGTTTTACACAAGTTGTTTTACACAGTTCCAGAGATGTACTCACAGGACTTGGAAAGAAAAAAAATGTTTTTAATGACATAACTTTAAACTTGGGTTCAGCATGGGACCAGTCCATCTGTAGTGCCCAGCGGGTACTTGATACAAATCTTATACTCCTAGTAGCCCATATATTCTGTTGTGTTTGCATATGAGACATGAATTTGTTAAATATAAATAATTAAAAACATATCACAATTTTTGTAATAATGTCTTGGTATTTTCCTCATCTTCTTCCTCTTCCTCTTTCTTCTTCTTCTTCATCCCCGGAGCCCTAAAAATGTTACCTATATCTCTCTGGATTTCTGAGAGGCCCTGAGAATTGCTGATTAAATTAACATTCTTTTCTTGTTCTGACAATCCAAAGTCCAGGTTAGTTGAAGTACTGTGCACAGAACTAGCTAATGCAGCCCCATGCATTTGTGGCTTTAGGGCAGCATGCTCTCCTTGCTCTCAAGTCCCCATCTTATCAAGGCATTTTTTTTTTTCCTAAAAATAATGTATGTTTTTCTCTTCTGCTTCTTCTTATGTTCTTCACTCAGGCTGACAGGAAGTGAAATTCAGGAACTTTGTTAGTAAAAGGTGTAACTTAAGCTATAATAATTGCTCAACATTAGGAAGACAAAGGTTTGTTAGATACTCTGCTCTGAAGAATATCTGTGTAGACCTAATTCTACCTACTCAAAAGAGCCACTGCTTTCTAATCAGCCAGCAACCTTCTTGATGGAGGAGGTGGGAACCTAAGACAGAGGTCAGAAGAAAAAAGATCAAGGGAACCTGAGAGGAGATAAATTCAACCTCCATCTGAAGTTAATTCTGTGCCCACTAAACATTGATTTGATGTTAAAAGTTCCCAATTTGTGTTCATGATCCTCTATTAATAAGATTATTTTCTTTCTGCTAATAGACAGAACTGCTTGCCTTTCAGATGTTGTGAGGTGAAGTAACTTATTTTAGGATAAACTGAATACTATGAATTGGTAGAAAAAGTTGGTCCTCTGATATATTTGTAGCAATCAGATATCCATTATACAGTTTATAAATCAGAACTTGATTATTGGACTATTGGATGGGTTATGGCCCAATCCTCCAACTAGTATAGTTTCAGTTGGTGCTCACATTCTAAGATTGGTAGCTACTGGGCATTCTGGTATTTATGAGAGCTGGTGTTTTGTCACTGACAAAATCCAAATACGATAAACTAATACAGCTCATTAAAACTCAACTCTCAACTCTCTATGAGTGCCTTTAATGAAAACATCAAAAATGCATGTGGGCAGGGCACGGTGACTCATGCCTGTAATCCCAGCACTTTGGGAGGCCAAGGCAGGTGGATAACCTGAGGTCAAGAGTTCGAGACCAGCTTGGCCAACATGGCAAAACCTCGTCTCTACTAAAAATACAAAAAAAAAAAAAATTAGCTGGGCATGGTGGTGCATGTCTGTAATCCCAGCTAGTCGGGAGACTGAGGTAGAAGAATCGCTTGAACCCAAGAGACAGAGGTTGCAGTGAACCAAGATTGCACCACTGCACTCCAGCCTGGGTAACAGAGCAAGACTCTGTTTCAAAAAAAAAAAAAAAAAAGCATGTCAGTACTGTCAAACCCGGCAGGGATCTAAGGAACATCATTATTTACGGGTTTATTACACAGTA
This sequence comes from Theropithecus gelada, assembly GCF_003255815.1. Taxonomy (NCBI): domain Eukaryota; kingdom Metazoa; phylum Chordata; class Mammalia; order Primates; family Cercopithecidae; genus Theropithecus; species Theropithecus gelada. Next base: position 86,312,151 of record NC_037672.1, on the reverse strand, counting down.
TTTCTCATTAAAACACTAAGCAAAAATATTTTTAGATTTTTTAATTTTCAACAAATTAAACATTTACAACATTGTTACAACTGAGAACATCGACAACACAGGGATTTTCAACAGCGTAAATTTAGCAAGGATTTTTTTCAGAAGAAAACAAAATGTCAGTACATTTTGTATTCCATAGCATTGCTCTGTGGAAAATTAGTTGGCATCCTGCAAAAAAAGAAAAACTGAATTAGATTTAAGTGCAAACGACCATGTGAATATGTGTATATAATTTCTATATTTTGTCATAGAGTAACATTAGCATCTGAAATATTTCCCAGCTGTTCTTCTGTGTGTGTGTGTGTGTGTGTGTGTGTATTGTGTATGTATATATATATACATACACAATACACACACACACACAGAAGAAATATATATATATGTATTTTTCTTTTTTGAGACAGAGTCTTGCTCTGTTGCCCAGGTTGGAGTACAGTGGCGTGATCTCGGCTCACTGCAGCCTCCACCTCCTGGGTTTAAGCAATTCTCCTGCCTCAGCCTCCTGAGCAGCTGGGATTACAGAAGTGCACCACCACGCCCGGCTAATTTTTGTATTGTTAGTAGAGACAGAGTTTCACTATGTTGGTCAGGCTGGTCTCGAACTCCTGACCTCTAGTGATCTGCCCACTTTGGCATCCCAAAGTGCTGGGATTACTGGCGTGAGTCACCGTACCTGGCCTGTCTGTATATTTTTAACTATATATCATCTAATCTATCTCTAATGGAACACTTATTCTGTATGTCTGTGGCTTCCAACAGTTTACAGTATGTAACTATTTAAAAGTGATTTCCTAAAGCTCATTCATACCAATAAGATTTATGAATAAGCTATTTCAAAAGCTACATTTACTCCTTGTATATCTATTTCCTCATATATTTGCAACTAAATAGTTCTATTTTATGTTTAACCACTTTCTAAATAAATATAGGTCATCAGGATAGAGAAAGGCCTTAGAAAATCAGATGAGAAAAACAAAGAAAACATGATTATTATGTTGTTTTTCTATTGGGAAAATGAAATGAAATCATGAGTACATTAGTTTATGTATACCCTAATCTTGAACATAATCTGAATAAAGCAATTATTCTCAATTTTGGAGTTTTGTTTTTTTTTTTACTAAATTCACCAAATCATGGATTAAATTTCATTTCACATTCTGAACACTCTAATACTTACTTCGATGTTACAAATGCACCTATTTTTTTCCCATTTGGTATTAAGCTATTTAAAAACATTTTTAATGCCAATTTACATTTATAATATTATAAAAGATAAAATAGTTTCTTATCCATTAGCTCTCTGTTCTTCGTTCCTTGAAAAAATACAAAATTAAGAATATGTTTTCTCATATTCTTCATGTGAACATAATTTATCAGGCCTCTTCTGAAGCAGGAGTTAATACTAAACACAGTTTGCAAATTCAAGTTCCTAATTAGGTCCCATGAGCACATTAAATTTTTCCTTCGCTTTTCCACTATTTGAATCTTTTATTTCTTTCTTTTCTAATTGAATTGGCTAACACATTAAGAACTACATTAAATAAGAAATTAGAGTGTATCTTTATCTTGTTCCTGACATTAATGGAAATGCTCCAAAGTGTTTCACTAACAAGCCAGCTACTGTACTAACTTGGTTTGAGACCATTATATAAATCATGTCAAGAAAGGCTTAATCTCTTCCTAATAGATCAGAAATTGATGTGAAATTTTACCAAAAGTATCTATTGAGATTATCATGTAATTTTTCTTCTAATAGTGAAAACTTTTAACACACTTCTTAATGTTGAACCATCCTTGAGTTGCTGGAACAAATCTTACTTAGTGGGGTCATAAAATTATTTAAGTATACTGATGAATACTATTTAATAATATTCCTTTAAAATTTTTACATTAATATTTATAAACACAGTTGACTTACAGATTTTTTATACTATTTTTTAAGTTTTGGTATTAATATTATGCTGGCTTCATAAAAATATTTGGTAGTTTTTCTTCTTTCTCTGAGCTGAAAAAATTCAAAATTATTGGCTTAGCACTTTTTGAGGGTATATTGTGGGTATAGTTTTTTTTTTTCTTTTTTTTGAAACAGTATAGTTTTGAATGAGTAGTTTCTTTATTTTTTTTCTTTTTTTTTTCTTTTTTTTTTTTTTTTTTGCTCTTGATGACCAGATTGGAGTGCAATGGTGTGATCTCAGCTCACTACAACCTCTGCCTCCTGGGTTTAAGTGATTCTCCTGCCTAAGCCTCCCGAGTAGCTGGGATTATAGGCATGCACCACCACACCTGGCTAATTTTGTATTTTTAGTAGAGACGGGATTTCTCCATGTTGGTCAGGCTGGTCTTGAACTCCTGACTTCAGTTTCTTTATTTTTGAAGGTGATCCACCCACCTTGGCCTCCCAAAGTGCTGGGATTACAGGCCTGAGCTACTGCACCTGGCCAAGGGTATAATTTCTAGATAACATTTTCCAATTTTCCCCCATACCTATTAGTCCGTTTAGTGTTTTTCTTTCTTCTGAGGTCAATTTTGGTAGCACCTACTTTATTAGACAATCCTCCATTTTATCCAGGCTTCCAAACTGATATGTGGAGAGATGTGCAAAGTACTCTTTTGTGATTTTTATTTCTTCTCTGTTTTAATTTCTCTTTTCATTGTACTTTTCTATATTTATGATTTTACCCTTTTTCTTGATTACACTAGGCCAATTTAATTTTTGCAAAGAATTACTATAAAAAAAGAATTACTATAGATTTTTGCTTTGTTTACTGTCCTCCTTCTTTACTGGTTTTTTTTTAAAGTTTTTAAACTTTTCATTTGCATATTAAAAAAATTGTGCATTCCAATAATTAAAATCATTTGAGCAAAAAAAAAAAAAAAAAAAAGGCACTCTGATTAAACTGCATTACATCCTGCAGGACACCTTGGGCCAGCTTGGTTTTACTCTAGATTTCACTGTCGTCCTACCCCACTTCTTCCACCCCACTTCTTCCTTCACCAACATGCAAGTTCTTTCCTTCCCTGCCAGTCAGATAGACAGATGAGAGAGGCAGGCGCGGCCTTCGTTGTCAGTAGTTCTTTGATGTGAAAGGGACAGTACAGTCATTTAAACTTGATCCAACCTCTTTGCATCTTACAAAGTTAAACAGCTAAAAGAAGTAAAATAAGAAGGCAATGCTTGTGGAATGTACAGTGCATATTGGTGGCGCACGCCTCATTACGATTCGCCTGCTTGCTTCTCCTGTTCCATCGTTTCTTTGGAAGGCAGTGGATTTTTCTCTTGCGTCTCTGTCTTCTTCAGTTTCGAGTTACCGAATTTCTCGATCTCAGCCATATCGGGTTTGTCAGACATGGTTGCCGAGGGAAAGTGGAGCCAGGCACGCGAGAACAAGCGAAGTCTGGTCTGCATAGTGGCCACCACCGAGTTGTCCTGTTTTACTGTTTTTAACATCAATTTCTTCTTTCATTTTTATAACTTCCTTCTGCCCTCTTGAAGTTTACTTTGTTGTTATTTTGTTTTTATTTTATTTATTTATTTTTTTAAGATGAGTTCTTGTTCTATTGCCTTGGCTGGAGTGCAGAGGAAAGACATAGCTCACAGCCTCAAACTCCTGGGCTCAAGCTATCCTCCCATCTCAGCCTCTGAAGTAGGTAGGACTACAGGCATGCGCCACCACATCTGGCTAATTTTTTTCTTAAGTTTTTGTAGAGATGGGGTCTCAAAATCCTGTGCTCAAGTGATCCTCATGCCCTAGCCTCTCAAAGTGATAGGATTACAGGCATGAGCCACTTGCCCAGTCTAAAATGAATGATATATTTGAAAAAATACGTTCAGCATAAAATCTGGATTTAGGATTACAAAAGCTTAGTAGAATACACTTTTATTTCTGTGGTATAAATTTATTAATCTGCATTTGGGTTTGATTTCAACATTTATTGTCTAATAAAATATTAGGATTAACATATTTATTAAACATGTGGGAACAGTCATCAGCTACTAAATTTCTACTGTATGTCCAGCACTGAGGTAGAAATTCTGGCAGCACGAAAGAAGAAGTCATTCTCTCATGTCTTTCCACATTTTAAAAAATTCTCTAGAAACCAGTAAATCACCAGCTTTTACAAAGAATCTTTGAGTATTGGTTATTTAGATGACAGAAGTACTTTCAGTCTGTAAATCTTGGCCCATTATGGTAGACACTGATTACTGCAATAAGAATTCATTCCTTGACATATCCTACTTGCACAATAAATGATGATAAGATCAATGTCTACAAAATCACTTATGATAATTATTACTGTGACATAGTCTGAGGAATAAATGACATGGGCAAAGCAAATGAGGCCCTAAAATACTGGTATTTTCTCATTACAATAAAGCCCTTACAGCTCCTATCATTGTAGTATTTATATGGGATATTCATGTACATATGCAATCAAATAATAGAAATATATTTAGCATAATTTAATTTGTGACTGTTTGAAAACAACAGAAAATGTCAAACTGTGTTGAACTGTGAAATGCATACCATTTTATTTATTTATTTCTCACATACCATTTTAAATGAACCCTGCTGACCTTCTTCCATTCCGTGGCTGAAAAATAATAGATTAGAAATAAATCATTGTAACTAAAGATGGAAGCTAATAGTCATAGGAACAGATTGATGACTTAGAGGAGTGTTTAATGTGCATCACAATCATCTTGAGGGCTTTTTACAACATAGACTGCTGGACTCCTTAGCCAGAATTTCTGATTTAGTAAGTCTGAGAATCCTGAGAAATTTGTATTTCTAACAAGTTCTGAGGTGATGCTAATGCTGCAAAGACCACCATGAACTAGATGCTATTTGACTTTAATTATTTCCTTGATGGTACCAACATTTTAAAACAAATGTTCTCAATTTTAATTTGATATGAACCAAAATGAACTTACTGAAGTCAGGGCTGTTTAGCTGCTTACTCCTTCCTGCTATCAGTCCAATTCCTTCATTCAATCCATTCTCTAATTTGCTATTAGAATTATTTTCCAAAAGGCAAATCTTACATTTGCCCCCTCCTTAGCCTTTAGTGTAAAGCTGAAATCTCTTAGCTAAATATTTCATCAACCACTTCCCATTGATTCTTCAGGATTCAGCTCATGAAGCTTCTCTGTACCTCTTCCATTCCCCAGCTGGAGTTAAATGCTTTTCTTTTGGAAACCACAGCCCTTGGATTACAAGTGCATTTCACACAGTACTTTATATTTGTTTACTTATCTGCTTTCTCTTAGAGCCTATCTAAACTCCTAGAGCACAGGAATGGAATCCTATCTGTCTTTATAGTCCCAGCCCTTGGTACATTGCTCAGCACGCAGTAGAAGTTCAATAAATACTTGTTGAACTAATTAATTAAAACTTTCTGGTAATGTATTAAGGATGCAAATATTTTGCAAAGTGTAGCTGCCTAGAATAAAAACACATTTTATAGACAATGTGGACAAACAAAATCAGAAATGTAATCCCGAAATTCTGTCTACTTATACCTTTTATTATGATTGGTTCTTTTAATTTTAAGAATTTGTGAATTCTCTTCCAATCTACTGAGTTAAAAATTTTGTAAATAATTCCATAGAAATAAGGAATAGTGTATCTTTAAGACACCTATTTTCTATACACAAAATGTCATAGAATTAAAGTGTCAAATAGGTGACTGTTACTGGAGGTGTTTAAACATGAGCAATAGATCAAAGGAGAGATCAGAGATACTATGGTATTGAAGCAATAAAGTGGTGACAGAAGTGAATGTCAGACTGTAACACCTGATGCCAAACATCTATAAACTTTAAAACTTAATTGAAATGTAAAAGTTAATTAAATACACAGTGAACATGTTTTTAAATTTTGATGTAGATTGATTTTTTAAAAAAATACAATATGTACCTACCCTGAATAAAAAATATCCTCGACTTTGACTTGCAAAGGGACTTTGGAATTCTTCCTAGAAGAGAAAATGAGGGCATTACAAATCAAATAACACTAAAAATAAGTGCAAATTCTCCTTGAAAGTACATTGAGGGTCAGAATTACTTTCAACTATCATAACTAAACATAGAGGGAATCAGGGACTTGAATAGAGAATTTCTGTATTATACCTGAAAATTTTCAACAACTAGTAGTATCATCAGAGTCTTATATTTAGAAATAATTTCCTTATCAGTGTGACCAATTTGCCTTTCAGGAATTTTGTCAGTTGTAGGTGAATTCATCAATAAGTAGAAAGAGAAATGACAGACACTTCATAATTGACTATATTTAAATTCTCCTTTCAGCATTTTGTTAGAATGAAATAATTTATTTAAAATATATATTGCATGTGTTAACACATGAACAGGGGAAAATACAAAACAGAATTGTGTCAAAGCTAAAAAATATTATACAATATTTCTACAGAAATGTAGTTTGAAATTAAGGGACAAATTTGGTAAATTATGTTTATTCGATGAAGCTTTAGGACAGATGTTCCTAATATGATTATATATGCAGAATGTTAATTTTTAAATTTCCAAATATTAATAGGAACGACCCAATTATTCATAATAAGTATATCTTTTTCTTAAATATTTCATTTTAAACTTTGTGAAAAAAATACATTAACATTTTATGGTTTCCATAAAATTGGCTTATAGCTTCCTATTTTCATTAACAATTATCTATATCATAAAAGCATTATCAGCATGGCTATCACCATGAAATCTGTCAGCCAAGACCTTTTTCAACTATTTTATAATATGAATACTATCATATTAAATTCTAAGAAATGGCTCTGATATATGTTTAAATTCTGAAATACTTAGTTTGCAACAAATGTATCTTAAATTCTCAATATAGTATTTAATTTTCATCTTTACTATAACTCCTCAAATTACTTAATATTGAAAAAATCTGTATTTAAAAATGTACATACTGTATACATGTATCAAAATATCACATGTAGCCCCAAAATATGTATAACTATAATATACCAATGAAAAATAAAAAATAAAGTTTTTTTAAGTTTTCAAAATTAAAAAAAATGTACACATATAAAATATATGTTTATATACCTATGTAAGCAACGTTCTCAGCGGGGTACAGTGGTTAATGCTTGTAATCTGAGCACTTTGGGAGACTGATGTGGGAGGATCACTTGAGCCCAGGAGTTTGAGACCAGCCTGGGCAACATAGAGAGACCTAGTCTCTAAAAATAATTTAAAAATTTAGCCAGGTGTGATGGCATACACCTGTGGACCCAATTCCTCAGGCTCCTCAGGAGGCTGAGGTGGGAGGATTGCCTGAGCCCAGGAGGTCAAGGCTCAGTAAGCCATGAAAACGTCACTGCACTCCAGCCTAGGTGACAGAGAAAAACGCTGTCTCAAAAAAAAAAAAAAAAAAAAAAAAAAATTCAAATGCATGTCATATTAAAGAGAAAATACTAAAAGGCAGGACAAAATGTAAATGTAAATTTAAATGTGCCAAATATTTAAAACTTCCAAATGCAAAACCCAAACATACAGATCTTTTTAGAGTCTTATCATTAAGCATAGAGTAGTATATAAAATAATTTGGGAGGTAGCGATAAAAAAAAAGATGTGGGAATGAAATTGGAAGATGTCTAGCAATCAAAATTTAAGAAAAGTGTTTTAAGATCTAAAACCTCATTTCTTCAAGAATCCAAAATATTTCACTATCAAAGATACATTTTAAAATTAGATGACTTAGGCCCAGCAAAGTGAACACTCTCCTGCAATTGCATTTCTATTCATCTTTTAAATTATTTTCTTTCGTAGGTTTCTAGGAAACTTGACTGGCTGCAAAATACCCTTAAGATTTATCATTTGTCTGAAAATATAGATGATATCACTGAAGGTGGAAAATTCACTCAATGTACTAAACTGGCCACAATACTGAGTGATTACCTTTGGTTTTGTAAATCACGGCACTGAAATAATGTAGTCATACTAATGATTGTTGGTGTCTTTTAAGAAACTGAATCTTTAAGTTGAAATTGTTTACTAATTCATAACTCAAGCAAATACTTTAAGAAGTAAAAGTTAAATCAAAAAAGCATGTGTTACTTCTAGAGTTTGATGACAACTACTTTTTTCTTCATTCTGCAAATTCTAATATTTTAAGGGGCTACTGCCTAAGATCTTACATTTCTCTTTACAGTTGGCATCAGATATTGCCTTCTTTGATGGAAGCTTCATTTAAGAATGTGAAGATTCTGGCCGGGCGCGGTGGCTCAAGCCTGTAATCCCAGCACTTTGGGAGGCCGAGGTGGGTGGATCACGAGGTCAGGAGGTCGAGACCATCCTGGCTAACACGGTGAAACCCCATCTCTATTAAAAATACAAAAAAATTAGCCGGGCGTGGTGGCAGGCACCTGTAGTCCCAGCTACTCAGGAGGCTGAGGCAGGAGAATGTCATGAACCCGGGAGGTGGAGCTTGCAGTGAGCCGAGATCGTGCCACTGTACTCCAGCATGGGCGACAGAGCGAGACTCCGTCTCAAAAAAAAAAAAAGAATGTGAAGATTCTAGGGAGGAAATACTGGCCATAAAAATAAATTTTGAGGAATATATTCACCTAAACTCTATGCGTTTTTAAGTGTCTGAAAACTTTGTGTAGCATTTTAAGAAGAATAAATTAAATATGGTATTGAAATTAAAGAAAACTTTGATCTGAACTCAAATTTTTTTTTGTTTGTTTGTTTTGAGACGTAGTCTTGCTCTGTCACCCAGGCTGGAGTGCAGTGGCACGATCTCAGCTTACTGCAACCTCTGCCCCCCGATTCAAACTATTCTCCCGCCTCAGCCTCCCAAGTAGCCGGGATTACAGGTGCCGCCACCACGACCAGCTAATCTTTTTTTTTTTTTTTTTTGTATTTTTAGTAGAGACGAGATTTCATCATGATGGACAGGCTGGTCTCAAACTCCTGACAGGTGATCCACCCACCTCGGCCTCCCAAAGTGCTGGGATTACAAGCGTGAACCACCGTGCCCAGCCTGAATTCAACTTTTAATAATAAAATACATAATTTAAAAATAACATAATAAAAGTACCCAAGATTAAACTATAAAGGATACAGCATAGTGAAAAAAAGTTTGCCTAGATCAGAAGCCAGAAGACTATTTTGCACTTTCTCTTACTAATACGATCTTGGGAAACTCCTTCAACTATTCTGACTTGCTTTCCCTTTTGTAAATGGGAAATAATACTTGTAAAGTACTAACAGAGTTCCTCAAAGAATAAAATAAGACTGAAAATTATAATGTATTACAGCAAGGGAAGGCATTACTTAAAAATAATCCTAGAGGCGGGGCGCGGTGGCTCACGCCCGTAATCCCAGCACTTTGGGAGGCCGAGGTGGGTGGATCACGAGGTCAGGAGATCCAGACCATCCTGGCTAACACAGTGAAACCCCGTCTCTACTAAAAATGCAAAAAATTAGCCGGGCGTGGTGGCGGGCGCCTGTAATCCCAGCTCCTCGGGAGGCTGAGGCAGGAGAATGGCGTGAACATGGTGGGTGGAGCTTGCAGTGAGCCAAGATCACACCACTGTACTCCAGCCTGGGTGACAGAGCGAGACTCCGTCTCAAAAAACAAAAACAAAAAAGTATATAATATATATGTATACAAAATAATTGCAGAAAGTATCAGTGTTACAAGGGTTAGGATTCTTTTTTTTTCTTTTCTTTTTTTTTTTTTTGAGACGGAGTCTCGCGCTGTCACTCAGGCTGCAGGGCAGTGGCAAGATTTCGGCTTACTGCAACCTCCGCCTCCCCCGTTCAAGTGATTCTCCTCAGCCTCCCGAGTAGCTGGGATCACAGGCGCCCACCGCCACACCCGGCTAATTTTTGTATTTTTAGTAAAGACGGGGTTTCACCATGTTGGCCAGGGTGGTCTCAAACTCCTGACCTCAAATGATCCACCCACCTAGCCTCCCAAAGTGCAGGGATTACAGGCCTGAGCCACAAGAGTTAGGATTCTTTTTAAATGACTGTGAAAACTCCACAATGTAACACAGTTAGACTGTATTAAAGTGGTTACATTCATCTTACACATACTGGCAAAATAGCTAGGATGGCAAGCTTTCTGCTCAAGTATTTAAATGTTGTTAAGAGTAGGCCAGGCCTGGTGGCTCACACCTGTAATCCCTTCAATTTTGGAAGGTCCAGGTGGGTGGATCTCTGGACTTAGGTCACATTTTTTTGTTGAAAAAACCAAAGTATATATATTTAGTTTCTGATATTTACTTCACGAACCATAGTCTTACCAACTTGTTTTTTTTTTTTTTTTTGAGACGGAGTCTTGCTCTGTCACCCAAGCTGGAGTGCAGTGCAACCTCTGCCTCCTGGGTTCAAGCGATTCTTATGCCTCAGCCTCCGAGTAACTGGGATTACAGGCATGCGCCAATATGCCTGGCTAACTTTTTTTTTTTTTTTTTGTATTTTTAGTAGAGACGGGGTTTCGCCATGTTGCCAAGGCTGGTCTCGAACTCCTGACCTCAAGGGATCCACCCACCTGGACCTTCAAAGTTGAAGGGATTACAGGTGTGAGCCACCAGGCCTGGCCTACTCTTAAGAACATTTAAATACTTGCAGAAAGCTTGCCATCCTAGCTATTTGCCAAGCTGGATACAGAGGGGCAGTACATTGTCCTTTATTTGTTCTCTTATTCCTACCTAAGGACTGGATACAAGCTTTCTTAAACCAAGAATAGATTTTCTCACCAAGAGAGTCATGGCTTTTGGAAAACAGTGTAGTTCCAACTTTCCTCAATGTCCACAGCTTCAGCTAGAAGGGACACAATATTGCAGGGGTCCATGGAAGGGCGGCTTGAACAATTCTCTTCTACTCTGCAAACAGATGCTCTTACGTTGGCTAACTGGGTATTAGTGTGGGCTTATCCTGAAGAGCAGCATTTGATGAACTACCACAGCTGGGAATTAAAAGAAAGGGCTGCCCCACGCGGAATGGCAAAGCCAGCATGCAGTTTGTATTACATACGTCCACTCTGAATCTCTTCATTCTTCTCTCATGCAGGTGAGGAACGAGCTGCAGCAACGGATGCACAACAGATGACTGAGAGGACATGAACACACACGCGATGAGCACATGGCTTCTCAGCACTGGCCATCAAGACGCTTCCTATTTGTTTTTGTTTTTACCCACTAAACTTGTCCCAGACAAAACGGAAAATTAAAGATGTCACCTAATTGCTCTTTGGGAGCAATTCAAAGAAATGTGGAGAATGAACCAAGAGGTGGGATAAAATTTGGTAGCTCTACACTGGGATTTTTGTCCTCATATTGAGAAGAAGCACTTTCCCAACAGCTGCAGCTCTCTTGTGAACTGTCAGCAAGTAAAACCCCTCATTGCCTCTTTGAGAGGCAAAAGGCAGTCTGTCTGTTACTAGACTTAGTCAGAATAATTCGGGCCAGGCAAAACCCACACTGCCAGTAGCAATTTTCCACTATAAACGTGTTTATCTGGAAGATTATACTATACACACATCTAATAACCTCCTTTATAAATTATATACTTAAAATAGAAACATTGGGAGCAACACAACAATGTGTGAAAATGACAATGTGTTCTCCATAGTGAAAACTGTGACTAAGATACATTTTCCCAAAATGTAAAGGTACCAAGCCAAAGAAAATGAAAGCACACTTGAGATATATAGCTACCTACCTGCTATGGCTGCATTTTTAAAAAAGGTATGGGTCACACTGAGACTTCTCATTAATGTTAAATTCATTTATGACATGGATTATGTTGAGCCCTATATAACAGTTATCTGTTAACTAATTCAACTTGTACTTGGTGTAAAGCCAGTATAATCTTTCGCCTCCTCATATGTTAAGAATATGCCATGTGATAAATATTTCAAACTGAGTTTAAGATTACAGTTACCTTTCCATAGGTATGTATCTGCTTAAAATACACTATGCTCCTCATTCCCTAAATTGGTTCACGGAAGTGAATCACAAGTGTGGAAATAATATTATAGTCAAATAATTTCTAAGTATTCTAGATTGAAACACCAAGTAGGCTGGTTAGCATTTTTAAAATCCATGCCTACAAAAAGAAAAACTACTGCTAATACTAGATGATTTTAAAGTGAACTGAATTCAAGTTACTGGTTTTTGGCTAACCTTAGAGAATACATTCGCACATTAAATGCCTAATTACTAATAAGAACATCTTAGGAATAGAAGAGGATATTTCTAATTATATTTAATTACATTTTCGACAATCATCCTTTAAAATAAAAAATGCCCTTGGATCAAATGATTTTTTAATTTGCAACAATTGCCATCTGAAACAATATGTTTTACTTATTTATTTGCTTTTTTATTTTCTTGGTCTTTAGAATGTGTTTCACAAAAGCAGGGACTTTTCTTTTCTTTCTTTTTTTTTTTTTTTGAGACAGACTCTGTCGTCCATGCTAGAGTGCAGTGGCGTGATCTCAGCTCACTGCAACCTCCACCTCCTGGGTACAAGCAATTCTCTTGCCTTAACCTCCCGAGTAGCTGGGACCACAGGCGTGCACCACCACACCTGGCTAATTTTTGTATTTTTATTAGAGACAGGGTTTCACCATGTTGGCAAGGCTGGTCTTGAACTCCAGACCTCAAGTGATCTGCCTGCCTTGGCCTCCCAAACTGCTGGGATTACAGGCACGAGCCACCATGCCTGGCCAGGGATTTCTTTTTTAAATTTTGTTTTATTTATTGCTATATTTCTAGTACCTAGAATTGTGCCTGGCACATAGCATATAGCTAATACTTTGTAAATAACTGTTAAAGAATGAATGAATTAAAGAATGAATTTAATGTACAGGTAGTAATTGACATATAAAATAAATCAAATGGATAATATTGAATTTCATGCTTTTACTCACATATAAACTTTTAAAATAAAAAATTTGAATTCTGATGTAGCTCTGTTATGCTGCAAAAACAGGTTCATTATTTTAAACAAATATTAGTGATTACTAAGAAGTAGTTCTACAACTTACCACCACATTTGAATTGCCCAACTTCTGTGTCTTCGAATAATGAAATAAGAACTGTTTTAAAAAAGCAGTAAGTTTTACTATAAGAATTAATGGTTTCCTTATTATTTTATAAGGTATAGATTTATGAAAATCATCTTACCCTTTTAGTATTATCTTTTTCATCTTGTTCCTATTGCAAAGAGATATTATATCATTATATATTGTAAAATTTTACTATCTTATATACAATAATTTTATAATGTTATAGCACATAATTGTTTAAAACACATGACTCATGTTACATATAAAATATAAGACTGAAATTAGTTAAGCATCCATTGCTCTAAAAATAAATGGGAAATTAATTGAATATTGTTTACAAATACGATGTGCATAAAGACCTCTTTACTGCAACTTTATTCATAAGAGTGAAAAATTGGAAACATCCTAAATATTCAACAGTGGTAGAATGCGAAATTATTATATCATGACATGATGGAATATTCAGAGGAGAAGACTGAAAGAATCACATGAAAGTATTTTTACTGTTTATCACCAAATAAGAAGGTTATGAGTTGTTTTTGATGTCTTTCACAAAACAATTTTTAGCCGGGTGCAGTGGCTCACACCTGTAATCCCAGCACTTTGGGAGGCCGAGGTGGGCAGATCATGAGGTCAGGAGATTGAGACCACCCTGGCTAACACGGTGAAACCCCGTCTCTACTGAAAAAAGACAAAAAATTAGCCGAGCGCGGTGGCACGTGCCTGTAGTCCCAGCTACTTGGGAGGCTGAGGCAGAAGAATGGTTTGAATCCGGGAGGCAGAGCTTGCAGTGAGCCGAGATGATGCCACTGTACTCCAGCCTGGGTAACAGAGCAAGACTCCGTCTCAAAAAAAAAAAAAAAAAAAATTTAAATCGTATAATTCCTTTTTTGTTGTTGTTCTTTCTCACTTGTTTTTAATACAAATGGAAGATCATGAATAAACACCATTGTCATTTATTTTATCTTAATTAGGAAAAAAATCAATTATGCTTTTTGGGACAATGTCACCGTTAGAAACAATGGATAAATATACAATTGTAGGCAGAGATTATTTAGTTTCATAAAACATTTATGCTTTCAAATTATCAATTTTTTTTCTTTGAATTATTATATATAAAAGGTATGAAAGTCAGAGTGTACCAATGACCACAGATTAAGTTAGAATTGCAAATGAAAAGTATAATTCCAAACCTGAAGCTCTCATTTTTAATAAAGTAGCTTAAAAATAAGTTCATCCATAAGACAGAGATTATAAAATTAGGTATAGTGCTTATGCTACTTTTCAAGTTTCCATCTACCCTCACTCTAGGACAAAAAGTTCTCCCAGAAGAATCAAGTAATTTTAATACGAAACCAAGACAATGACAATACAGTTTGCTTTTGTTTTGCATTCTTAATGTCCTACTCTCCCACAAGGTACAATGTCCTAACCTTTGAACCATTAGATGTGCTTAGCAGCTTAGAAAGATGCATCTGTTCTCCAAAGTAGCATGAGTCAGGGCAAAAAAAGAGAGCCAACATGACCCCATATTTATTCCTCCGGACTGGAACTCATTTTATATTTGATAGGGACATATGATTTCCCAATTAGATTACTGTAAGCTCCATTAATATGATGCTCAATTCTCAGACATCAGAGAAACTGAATTATTTCTTATCCAAAAACAATTTTTCCTCTTCTAACTTGTCTTGGCATGCTTCCTAAATTGAGTATATTTTCTTCCAGGAGAAATTCCAAGAAATTTTTGGATAATTTTTGTCTACAAACAAAACACTATTTCAACCTTACCTGAGGCTTTGGTAGCATTCCCATAATCACAAAGCAAAGCTCCTCCAGTGCATTGGATGCCTGACAGAAATGAGAAGATATGTAAGTTATGCTTCTGCTTTAACAACATTTACATAGAAGAGATAACTATAAAATGTTAGCAGCATGAGGAAATGCTAACTACCTAGAAAAGAATCCTTCCGTAGATTATTAAAACTGCTGGAATCCTTTGATTTCTCTCACAACAAAAACTTGGCTGTAAAAGTAAAGCCTTCCTTCTCACTAGAAACAACAAAAAAAGGTAAGTACTGTACATACGCACTCATGAAGGCTTCTGCTGTGATCTAGATACATAGTTCTCAGCACTTGCTAAAATATTATGAAATTCTATGACTGAGGGTAACAAGGGACAGTGCCAGAAGAGGAATTATTCTTCCCAGCTTGTAGCAAAATCTGCATCTACATGCCAAAGCTGTGAGCCTCACTGAATATTACTCATTATTGGCTAATCTGAAAATCCTGCAATTGCTCGAAAACAATGGGAAGTGGAGGAGAAGAAGCCATGTGTGGTGCACCTAATCTGCGTACCACCCTTTCAGGTTGCTGACTGCACACCCCAGGATCAGGTTTTTCAAAGCATTCAAACACAGAAGTAGGGCAGGGCTCTGTGGTTAGCAGCCAGCTGGGTGTGGTAAGGAGTAGAAGAAATGGACAAGCAGGGGCAAAACCTGCTTTGCACAGAGTTTAGCACAGTAGCACCATAAACAATTGATTACTTAATATATGCATTTTGGAAGTAATGAAGAACTAGAACAGTGGGGAGGGCAATATAATTAGTGGTTAAAAGCATGAGCTATGGAGTTGGGAAGGCTGTAACTCTACGCAGTGCAAATTCCATTTCTGCTCTTTATTAGCTGTGTAACCTTGAGCTGGTTACCTAACCTCTCTAAATTTCTGTTTATTCAGCTCTAAGCTGGGGATGACATCACTGCAGAGAGTTCTTAGAAGAATTAAATGTAGGTAAAGTTCTCAGGTTGATTTACAGCTGAAGTGATTCTTAATTTAGAAGTTATATGAAAAAGAGGTGGGGTGCAGGGGCTCTCGCCTGTAATCCCAGCACTTTGGGATGCTGAGGCAGGCGGCTCTCCTGAGGTCAGGAATTCGAGATCAGCCTGGCCAACATGGTGAAACCTAGTCTCTACTAAAATACAAAAAATTAGCCAGGCATGGTAGCACGCGCCTGTAATTCCAGCTACTAGGGAGGCTGAGGCAGGAGAATCACTTGAACCTAGGAGGCAGAGGTTGCAGTGAGCTGAGGTGGCGCCACTGCACTCCAGCCTGGATGACGGAGTGAGACTCTGTCTCAAAAAAAAAAAAAAAAAAAAGAGATATATGAAAAGAATTGTTCAGGGCCTCAAGTAGTCTCACCTTCTCTCCCTTTGACATGGTTGGTTGTGGTTCGAGATGCAGGTGGAGTCGACAGTTTTCCTGCGCACCCTTCCTAGCATCAGAGGTCTGCTTTGTTCTCTTCATTCCATTTGTTTGCTTGTCATGCAAATTCTTGGGGTATTTATTAATAATGCCTCACATGTATATAGTGTTTCAATAAATTATAAAACACTTTCATATACAGTCATGCACCACATAATGGCATTTCAGTCAATCAGTCAATGATAGAGTGCATATACAATGGTGGTCACATAAGATTATTATGAAGCTGAAAAATTCCTATCATCTAGTCATAGCTTGATGATCCTGACCTGTGTAGGCCTAGACTAATATGAATGCTTATGTCTTCATTTTTAACAACAAAGTTTAAAAAGTCAAAAAAAAATTCTTTTTAATTTCAAAAGCTTATAGAATGAGGATATAAAGAAAGAAAATATTTACATACACCTGTTCAACGAATTTGTGTTGTAAGCCAAGTGTCATTACAAAAGAGAAAAAAGTTCTAAAATATTAAAAAGTTGGCCAGGAACGGTGGCTCATGCCTGTAATCCCAGCACTTTGAGAGGCCGAGGTGGAAGAATTGCTTGAGCCCAGGAGTTTGAGACCAGCCTGGACAACATAGCAAGATCCTGTCTTTACAAAAAATACAAAAAATTAGCCAGGTGTGGTGGTGCATGCCTATAGTCCCAGCTACTCAGGAGGCTGAAATGGGAGGATCATCTGAGCCCAGGAGTTCAAGTCTACAGTGAGCCATGATTATGCCACTGCACTCCAGCCTGGATGACAGAGTGAGATCCTGTCTTGAAAAAAAAAAAAATTAAAAAGTTTATAAAGTATAAAAGTTATAGTAAGCTAAGGTTAATTTATTATTGAAGAGAGAAAAATTTTTAAATAAATTTAAAGCAGCCTAAGTTTACAGTGTTTATGAAATCTGCAGTAGTGTATAGTAATGTCCTAGGCCTTCACATTCACTCATTACTGACTCATTGACTCACTCAAAGCAACTTCCAGTCTTTCAAGCTCCATTCATGGTGAGTGCCCTATACAAGTGTATCATTTTTTATCTTTTATATTATGTATTTACTGTACTTTTTCTACATTTAGATATGTTTAGATACATATTGTGTTACAACTGCCCACAGTATTCATTACAGTAATGTGCTGTACAAGTTTGTAGTCATATAGCCTAGGTGTGTAGTAGGCTGTACATCTAGATTTGTGTAAGTACATCTAGATTTGTGTAAGTACACTCTATGATCTTTACACAATGACAGATCATCTAAGGACACGTTTCTCAGAATGTATATCCCCATTGTTAAGTGATCCATGACTATACATAATTTGTATTCTGTCCTACACAGGACATGAATTGTGATTCTCATATACAGAGGAAGTGAGGTTCTAAGAGACTGTCACTTGCCCAATACCACACATGGCTAGGAGTTGGAGGAGCATGGCCTGGGACCTTGGTCTTCTGATTTGTAGATATTCTTGTGTTGCATTGGTATTGCCTGCTAAGCCTAGAGTTGGGAGTTGGCAGCAAGAAAAACTAGAGTGTGAACACTGATACATCCTTTCTCACTGGTTATACTTAAGGGCTGAATACACAGGTCACCCCACAAAAATATGAAATAAAATCCCTAAAACTTCTCTTACCAGCCTAGGCAAGATGGTGAGACCCCCATCTGTACACAAAATTTTTTTCTTTTAATTAGCTGGGCATGGTGGCATGCACCTGTAGTCCCAGCTATTCAGGAGGCTGAGCTGGAAGGATTGCTTGAGCCAAGGAGTTTGTAGCTGTGGTGAGCTACACTTGTACCACTGCATTCCAGCCTGGGATAGAGTGAGACCCTATCTCTAAAAACAAAAACAAAATGCTCCACTTACGATCATTTCAAAATAGAAAATACAAAACAATAAGAAAAAAATACGCAGTGATATCATGTGTCAAAAATGTATTTCACCTCAAAGAAGAACAAACACTTATAGCTGATTTCAAAATAGAAAATACAAAACAATAAGAAGAAAATATCTACAATGTCATGTTTCAAAAATGTATTTCAACTCAAAGAAGAATAAATTCACACATGTGAGCTGTTTCTCCTTAAGAAACAGTTTCTAAGCTGGATGAGGTTCAGTAAGATTGTACTTTGACTGAAAAAGTTTCAAAGCAAATGCATTTTCCCCAACTCCCCTTTACAAGAAGTCAATTCTCAGCTATTCTTCAAGGATTGAAATACATGAAAGTTTTAATATCTTATTTTTAAATTTATAGACCTTAAAGATAACATTTTCTACTTGGTAAAAATGTTTCAAAGCAATGGTCACATAATCACATAAATAATAAGATAATAGTGTATGTGAAAATTAACAATGTTTTAAAATTTTATCAAATTTGGTGGTACATATACACCACTGAATACTATGCAGCCATAAAAAAGAATGAGATCATGTCCTTCGCAGCAACATGGATGGAGCTGGAGGGTATTACCCTAAGCTAAATAACACAGGAACAGAAAACCAAATACCACATGTTCTCACTTGTAAGTAGGAGCTAAACACGGATGCACATGGCCAAAAAGAAGGGAACAATAGACACCAGGGCCTACTTGAGGGTGGAGGGTGGGAAGAGGGTTAGGATCAAAAAATTACCTATCTAGTAATATGCTTATTACTTGGGTGATGAAATAATCTGTACACCAAACCTCCACAACACACTTTACCTACATAACAAAATAGCACATTTACCCCGAACCTAAAATTAAAAAAAATTATTTAGGGTCTGTGGGCTGTATCAAGGGATTTTGATATTATTCTAATTGCAATAAGAAACTGTAAGAAGATTTGGAACAAAGCAGTGATATGATGGCTTAGTATTTTAAATGACTAAGTGATGCTAAAACCTTAAATCTGAGTACAATAGCTATACTTACAACTAGTTTTCAGTTGTGTACTGAATTGCCCACTCATAAATTGAGTTTATTATCAATGTTTTGAGAAAATAATGTCAATTTTTAGAAATTATAGTAATTACTGTTATGACAATATCCCCATTGAATCACGCCTCCCTGTATCCATTGCCTTTATGTAGTCAGTCCCCTAACACAGACATTGAGTGTGGCCCCCCACATTGACTCTGTGTCTTGCTTTGGCCAGTGGGGCATGAGTAAACATGTTACAAGCAGATGTTTGAAACCCACTTAGGTAATGAGCTTGCTCTCCCCACTGCTGGTGGAACCCAGCAACCATGTGAAAAAGTTCAGACTAGCCTGCTGGACTGTAAGTAACACTTCGCCCAGCTGCCTCCACCACCCCTGCTAATAGCCAGCCAACGATCACCAAGCATATGAAGAAACCCAGCCATAGAAGTAAGCCCATAAAATGATATATTCCCAAAACATCAGGAATACAATTTTTAAAAACAATTCCTAATTTATTAATATTACTTATTCCTGTGAAGGTACCCAAATACAGTTACTACACATAAACACCATTCCAAAGAGATGCATCTGTATTCATTTAGCAGCTATTTCTAGGGAAGGGACTTGTAAATCTATCTCTTTTATACAATTTATTTCATTTATTTCCTTTGAATTTTGAATAATTCATAATGTCACACGTTTCAAAGCAAAAAAATTATAAGATGATATCCAGTTAAAAAGTCCTCCTTTTTCTGTTCTATCCACCTAGGACTCCCCTTCCACATAACCATTGTCATTTATTTTGTATGTATTCTTCCAGAATTTATATTTTTTATTTGAGAGCTAAATCAGTAAAACCATATTTATATGGTTTTTAAACTAGTGAATGGGCCATAAAAAGGGATGATATAATGGTATTTGTTACAAGAGAAAAATTTCTGCATAGCATGCTTGCTGCTGGGTTTTATTAACAAAGTAATTAAAGAGATATTTACTGAGTCTCTCCTCAAGCATGATTCTAGGTGCTGGCTATAAATGTATCCCATATAAGAACATCACCAATATACTATGGTGAAACCAAAATTAGGTTTTAATGCATAGCTTTAATTTCACACGTAATAAAACAATATTTTTTAAAGTATTAAATTTATTACTATTTACATTATAAATGTAAAAGTTACAAATAGTAAATTTACTAAGCTCCTCTTGAAAGAGGCACAGTACTGAAATCCAGTCAAACATTAGTTTATCTTGATAAAGTTTAAATGAGCGCTTTAAAATTCATCTTCTTAGTACTGAAGACCTAAAAGTGATTTTGAGGATGTTCCTGAATTTTAAATACAACACAAATGCATATATACTGATTAATATCTATCTCATGTTATTAATATATATCTGCCAATGCTCCTGGATTAATTTGAAATATTGTTCAAAAACGTCATCTATGGTGATCTTGTTCTTGCTTTACTACCTAAAACCTCAAATTTCCAGCAGGTACCTAGGGTATAGATTGAGGCAGGAGAAATACAACACTATACAAGGCTGCTTCTTCACACCGGCCAGGAAAACACAAATGGAGACTGTGTGACCAACAGCCTGGACACCTTGGCCAGACTGTGTAGGGAGTATGCCCCAGGCGCATAGTTGATGACTCTGAAAGCAGCATCATCCAGTAAAGACAATGTAAGAACACACTTATTCCCCACTCCTTAAGTGTCCATGTGGAGGGGCTAGATTAGCACTCCTGGCCTCTTTCCAAAACCTTCTCTTAATTCTTTTCTATTGAAGAGGAGTGAGCTGTCTGGTAGGTGAACTGAGGAGGAAGAAATTGGGCATGTTCAGTTCAGCTCCTTCATCTATGGAGTCAGTGTTCTTACTCTGGTCAGCTGTTCTTGCCTGGTCTCCGCCCTGTGGCTGAGAATCTGACTGGTGGAAAGCTCAGAGTCACTGTCTGAGACTTGCAGGCAAGTTTAATTCTGGAGGCAATTATAGCAGACACACTTGATATCAGATCTGAAGCCATAGTCACAAATGGACTTTTCCATTATAATGACAATATTTTGACCTCCAAAAGTCTGACTCATAAATTCATCTCTCAATGGGTTTCGAACTCAATTGGGAGATAGGATATTTGTCCCCAAATACAGCAATAGATACAGTATTTTAAATTTTTATAATTATTTAAACTTTTATTTTAGGTTCAGCAGTACATGTGCAAGATTGTCATATAGGTAAACTTGTGTCACAGGGTTCTGTTATACAGATTATTTCATCACCCAGGTACTAAGTCTAGTACCTAACAGTTATTTCTTCTGATCGTCTCTCTCTTCCCACCTCCACCCTCAAGTAGGCCCTGTGTCTGTTTTCCCCCTCTTTGTGTTCATGTGTTCTTATCATTTAACTCCCACTTGTAAGTGAGAACATGCAGTATTTGGTTTTCTGTTCCTGTGTTAGTTTGCTTAAATTTTTACTAATATGATTTGGTAGAGACAGGGTCTTGCTATGTTGCCCAGGCTAGTCTCGAACTCCCAGCCTCAAGTGATCCTCCCACCTGGACCTCTCAAAGCACTGGGATTACAGGCATAAGCCACTGCACCCTGACAGTTATAGTATTTCTAACTTAACATATAATTTGATTTTGAAATTAACATTTTAATTTGACATTACAAAATATGTGTATATTATCTGCAAATCTATTTTATTTAGAGATGAAAGCCCTAGCACATTACAACACAAACCCACAGTATTGATTATTATCTGCAGCAAATGTAATAATATCTCATATGTTGACATGTTTTCGTGAGCACGTAAAGGTTCCAAAGGCAGCAATGGAGAGTTTAAGCACTACACAAACACCTACATTATGACAAAATACCTTCAATTGGAATTACCTGAGGCTGGGAATCAATGGACAGAAAAGACGAACAAGCATCATGTATCTGTAGAAAACAAAAATGTCAGTTACATCCTGGGAATGGACAGAAAATAACAGAGAGTAGATTTTACAAAGTCACATTACCTATGGAATATTAACCACAGTTCCATGACAGTTTAGGACTCTGGATGTGGAAGAGAGGAGCCTCAAAAACTTTATAAGAAAGTCTTGGAAATGAGACTTCCCTCAAGATGTCACCCTAACTACAGGGTATACGTCTCTGGTGACTGCTGACGGGGACCATCCTAGGGCATGGAGATGCCTCACATTAATATATTGAGGAAAAGACTGTCACGTATTATTTAGTCTGAGAAATGTGAGAGCTGACTAAAGAATGAGCTTAAAATTAAGGCAGACCTTTGGTTACCATATGGTTCTGTATGACACACGAACCTAATGTCACCTAAATTAACATAATAACAGTATGATAAACAGCATGCCAGAAAAATTGTTCATACAACATAGGCAATCCACTAGATCTCTCCCATGAAACCAGTATTGGAAGAGAGTTCTATTTTATAATGAGGGTTTACTGAGCTACAGTTGGCAACTATTCTCAGCCCTTATCCTAAAAAGAAAACTTGAGACTTTAAATGGTAGAATGAGAGATTCATATTAATCGTAAAAACTATGCTGAGAATGTAAGCACTAAGCTGGATGTATGGCATTGTTTATGACATTTATTTCTTTGATGGCCTTTTAAAATGGAACTGGAAAAAATGGTACTGATGCTTGTCTCTCTGCAATGATTGAGGTTGAGTCCTATTTATGGCATTCCATCTCAGAGGCCCGTTTCAGTCCCAGAATTCTTCTTCTCATACCAGGGGGTGGATTATTATACTTCACTGTCGTAAATTCTCAAGCTCCTCATTGCTTCTAAGTTGAACATGTCCTAAAATATATTATTTCCTAACTTAGAGAATAACAAAGGTATAAGATAATACAGAAAAGCATAAGCTTATATGTCTCCTTCCTTTTTATCCTCACAGAACTTTTATCCTCCTTTTATCCTCATCCTCCCTTTATTTCCCAAATATTTGGGGAATTGTTTGTTCCACTCATCCTTTGCACCCACCCAGCTGGTCCCTCTTCCATGCCTTACAAACCTGAAATCATGGTCGCGCGCACACACACACACACACACACACACACACACACACAGTCTCTCTCTCTCTCTCTGGGTAGGGGCCATGTCATTGCTAAATCGCCCAGAATAAGTGTTTAACAAAAATCCTTTAATTAAGTTGAATTAAACTTGCGAGGGAAAAAAGTGAATTGAGAGGGCAAAGTCAAAAAGATAACCATTTTAAAGCTCTGACTTTTGAGCAATGCTTACTACATCACCTCCAAATGTCACCTTCTGTGGTTTAGTAGGGTAAAAGTAAGTAGTTTCTCCTGAGTTTTTTATGGTGTGCAGGTATCTGAACACATTACCCACTCCAGGGGAACGTTGTCCACACACAGACCAGGCTGCCCGTCTATGTGAGGTGGCCCATGTTCAAGAACAGAGAACCTTTGAATCTCAGGACATCAACGCCATTTGAATAAAAACATGACACTTTAAAAAACCCCCGTTAGTCAAATTAGGAGATAGCTGCAAAGTTTTTCAGTCTTTTCTCACATTTCTTTGAAGGACACAGGAACACTGCTTGCCCACTTTCCATTTGAGTAAGCGTTTGTTCATTGTACTCAGCATATGGCTCTAATGGTTTTTTTATGCCACTGATTGCTTTTGAGAACTCTGTAGAGACCATTGGTAAATCTCATTGAAAATGTTTAGGTCTCTATATATGGTTAGGAAGAATGTGTTTCTAGTGTCTGGGTAGCTCTGTATTTATTTATTTATTTATTTTTATTTTACTTTAAGTTCTGGGAAACGTGCAGAACGTGCAGGTTTGTTACATAGGTATACACATGTCATGGTGGTTTGCTGCACCCATCAACCCATCATCTGGGTTTTAAGCCCTGCATGCATTAGGTATTTGTCTTAATGCTCTCCCTCCCCTTACCCCCCAAGCCCCTCCCACCAACAGGCTCTGGTGTGTGATGTTCCCCCTCCCTGTGTCCATTTGTTCTCATTGTTCAACTCCCACTTACGAGTGAGAACATGTGATGTTTGGTTTTCTGTTCCTGTGTTGGTTTGCTATAGCTCTGTAATTTTTAAATCTTCAAGCAGAAAAATTAACTATATGTTCCTAGCATCTTAACTTCTTTTTTTCTTTCTTTCTTTTCTTTTCTTTTCTTTTCTTTTCTTTTTTTTTTTTTTTTTTTTTTTTTGAGATGAGGTCTGGCTGTCACCCAGACTGCCAGACTGGAGTGCAGTGGTACAATAAGAGCTTACTGCAGCCTTGACTTCTTGGGCTCAAGTGATCCTCCCACCTCAGCCTCTTGAGTAGGTGGCACCACAGGCAAGCACCACCATGCCTGGCATATTTTTTATTATTTATAGAGATGAGGTCTCACTATGTTACCCAGGCTGGTCTTGAACTCCTGAGCTCAAGGGATCCTCCTGCCTCAGCCTGTCAAAGAACTGGTATTAGGCCTGAGTCACCGTGCCCAGCTGCATCTTAACTTGTTTAAATATCTTTTTTTCTGTAAAAGAATGTATACTGCTTTTGCAACTCTGAGTTTTTTCCAGCATTATCATCTAAAGTATTTTTCCAAATATTTTCCATGGAAATATAGAATATTTCAAGCTAAAATAAATGTGTCTGTACTATACATTAATATCTGTTATCTAAGTCACTCTTCATCTTATTTATATTTCCAGCATGTACCTAGATATTCTACCACGGCAGAGGCCCTTGTAATACACACTTGATGAATTTCTATACTATTGAAGACTGTTTTGTACTTGGCACTTGGCATCTATCTTATCTTTTCCCTTATGTATTTTGTTAGGGGTGGCCTAGGTACAAAGGGTACTCTTCTCAGTTCATAGCTCACTATCATCATTAGCCTTGCTTTATTTATTTATTCTTTTTGTATTTCCATTTCCTACCCCCATTCCACCCTCCTATAGGCAACCCTTCTAGTGTATTTGAGGCATATCCTCCATTTGTATATGTTTTTGTAAAACCCATATTGTTGTTTTGTGTGCATGTATATTTTCTTACTTTTTTTCTACTTAACACTATCCACTGAGACCTATCCATGTTGCTGGGTGTGTATCTAGCATGTTGCTTCAAGTGCTGTAGTATATTCTATAATGTGTGCCCACCACATGTTGCCTAACCCCTCCCCAGTGAGAGACAGCTGGGTTCCCTCCAATTCCTCCCACTATAAGCAAAGCTATAATCAACCTCCTTGAATCTGTCCTCCACTTACAGATCTGCGGGGGAATATCTTTGGGCTATCTACCCAGGAGAGGGAATGCTGGATCATGGGGATATCTAGGTTGTTTTCTAGATGGCTCTACCAGTTTGCACTCTGCCCAGCAATGCATGAGGGTTTGTAGACCCCACATCCTTGTTAACATTTGTGATTAACTAGATTTCAATTGTTTTGCTAGTCTAATAGGTAGAAAGTGACACTTTGCTCTTGTCCCAATTTTCATTTTATTGTTACTAATGAACATGTTTATACGTTTTAGATGTTTGTTAACCTTTTGAACTTCCTCTTCTGTAAACTGTTCTTATCCTATGACTATTTTTATTTTGAAGTCTTATCTTTATCCAGTTGATTTGGTGTAGTTTCTTATATAATCTAGAAAAGCAACCCCGTATCGGTTTTAGACATTGTCAATATCTTCTTTGAAAGGCTCTTACCAGCTGGGCAGGGTGGCTCACATCTGTAATTCCAGCACTTTGAGAAGCCGAGGTGGGCGGATCACTTGAGGTCAGGAGTTCGAGACTGGCCTGGCCAACATGGCAAGACCCTGTCTCCACTTAAAATACAAAAACTAGCTGGGCATGGTGGCACGTGCCTGTAGTCCCAGCTACTTAGGAGGCTAAGGCACGAGAATCACTTGAACCCAAGGAGGTGGAGGTTGCAGTGAGCAGAGGTCATACCACTACACTCCAGCCTGGGCGACAGAGCAAGGCCCTGTCTCAAAAACAAAAACAAAAAACCAACAAAGGCTCTTACTTTTTTCCATGGAGTCCTTTGCTGAAAGAATTTTCACTTTTAATGTAATTTAATTCATGAATGTTTTTGGCCTTACGATTTATATTTGAAGTTTCTTACGATTTATATTTGAAGTTTTTTTTTTTTTTTTTTTTTTTTTGAGACTGAGTCTGGCTCTGTCGCCCAGGCTGGAGTGCGGTGGCCGGATCTCAGCTCACTGCAAGCTCCGCCTCCCGGGTTCCCGCCATTCTCCTGCCTCAGCCTCCCGAGTAGCTGGGACCACAGGCGCCCGCCACTTCGCCCGGCTAGTTTTTTGTATTTTTTAGTAGAGACGGGGTTTCACCTTGTTAGCCAGGATGGTCTCGATCTCCTGACCTCGTGATCCGCCCGTCTCGGCCTCCCAAAGTGCTGGGATTACAGGCTTGAGCCACCGCGCCCGGCCCTATATTTGAAGTTTCATTCAAGAAGTTTTTTCCCTGCACCTACCTAAAAAAGATATTGTCCTACAAGATTTTCTACTAACTCTATAATTTACAATATATTTCCTTCTTTAAGGGTGAGGTGGCTAAGGTATTTATCTACCAACTCCCTTTGGTCTCCAATTGGGGGCTGCTCTCAGTGGTGGGGTCATTTATATTCAGGCACTTCTGGCTGGCCCAAGTACAGGCAGCACAGGAAAAGTCATGGACGCTTGCAATCAGAAACTATAAATTTCCAGTGCCCTGGGATGGCAAATGCCAAAGGGATATGACAGGTACTGGCGGTGACTGCTATACTCGCCAAGCTCTAGTCTCTGTTCCATTGGTTCATTCTGTCTGTTCTTGTGCAATTACCATGCCTCTTTTTTTAATTACTGCAGTTTTTATACTATGTCTCAATATCCAATAAGGCAATTCCCAGTAGTAGCTCTTCATATTTAAAATGTCTTCAGCTATTTGTAGACCTATATTTTTCCATATCAATTTTAGGTTAAATTTTAAGGTTTTTTTTTTTAGGTAAATTAAATTGTTTGGGATTGCATTGATTTTATGGGATTTATATTAATTAACAAAGAAAAATGATATTTTTATTATGTTAAATTAATTGTTTCATCCAAGAGAGAATGTCTCTCCAAATACTTATATCATCATCTATTTTCTTTATTAGAAACTAATTTTCTCCTGCAGAAATTTAGGGTGTGTTTTTGGTTAATTCCTAAATACAGATTTTGTCACTATTGTGTATACTACAGTATTTTAAACTGTACTTTTATGTTACTTTTGCCTAGTGAAAAGAAATGTTATTGAGTCTTGTATATTGGCATTACATCCAAAAATCTCCTGAACTCTCAAACTAGTTCTAATAGTTCAAGAGCAAGAAGTTTGTTAATGCAATTCATTGCAGTTATAGAAGTTATAGACTAAAAGAGAAAAAGCATATTGTTTATCTCAATAGTGACACAAATAAAGTATCCAAGTTCACATTTTATTTAGGATTAACAAAACTCTTAGCAAGATAGGAAAATAAGAGAACTTTCTTAACTGGGTAAACGTTATGTATCGAACTTCTAGAGCAAGTTTATACTTTATGGAGAAGCTTTAGATACATTTACTGTGTAAGATAGTAAGCAGGCCTTGGCCAGTGATACAAGGAAAGAAGAAATTGTTCCTTCAGTGCTTATCATGTTACCACTGCACCTTTTTTGGCACAGCATATTGATCTAGGAATTTATCCATTTCATCTAATTTCAAAATTATTACCAGATAGCTGTCCATACTTTCTTTTTAACAGCTTTACTGAGATATAATCCACAAGCCATACAATTCACCCACTTAAAGTGCACAACTCAAAGGTTTTTAGTGTATTTACAGAGTTGTGCAACCATCCATCACACAATCAATTATCCATAATATTATTTTAAAACTTTTTTTATATCTCTATTTTTCTTGGGTTCTACCTTTTTTGGTCTATATCTTGTTTCTTTGCCTTCCCCTTTGCCTTTTGAAATCAGTACCACCAGCGTTTAACTTACTGAAAGAACAAATATATGGTTTTGCTAAAACTGTTGCTCCACTCTTTTTAAAAAATTTATTGCTGCCATTATTATTATTACTATTACTATTTATTCTTTTTTGAGATGGAGTCTCACTCTGCCGTCCAGGCTGGAGTGCAGTGGTGCCATCTCGGCTCACTGCAACCTCCGCCTCCCAGCCTCCCGAGTAGCTGGGATTACAGGCACGTGCCACCATGTCCAGGTAATTTTTGTGTTATTAGTAGATGGGGTTTTACTATGTTGACTGGGCTGGTCTCAAACTCCTGATCTCGTGATCCGCCCACCTCGGCCCCCCAAAGTGCTGGGATTACAGGCGTGAGCCAGCACGCCCTGCTTATTTTTATTATTTACTTCTTTCGTGTTTCTTCTAATTTTCCCTGTTCCTTTTTCACCTCATTTTTAGCAGAATGCTTAGCTTATTAATGTTTTTAAATTTTCTTCTCTCCTGATAAACACATATGAAGCTAAAATTTCTCTATAGCTACTGTTTTAGCTATAGCTTATACGTTTTGAGTTATAATGTTTTTATTTTTTTCCTGAAGGTCTATCAGTTGTTAAATAAATTTTAAGGTTGCATTATTAGTTTATATTAATGATGTCTATATTTTCTTGTTCTGGTTTTCTTTTATTAACATATAAGATCCTTATTTGTCTGTTATGACGGTTTATTTATTTGAATTCTATTTGATCAGATATATTCTCTTTCAGTTTGTATTTGCTTGCTACATCATTTTCCATCCTTTTATACTTAGTCTTTTTTTGTTTTCTGTTTTAAGTGTGATATTGATAGACAATATATATCTGGATCTATTTTTTAAAATCCAATCTTAGAACCTCTGTCTTTTAAGTACATACACATTTACTGTAACTACTCTGTTCTTGTATTATTCTATTTTATCCTGTTATTGGCATTTGTTTCTGCCCTCTTAACCATTTACAAAATTTTTGTTTCTTTTCTTCTTTCCTTCTCTTTTATTTAATAAAAATAGTAATTCTGGGTTTTATTATGAGATTATTGGTAAAATCATAGTTCTCCCAAAGCTCAATTATAGATTTTAACATGATAATTTCAAAGAAGGGTAAAGTTTCTACAAATTTGTGTGATGATAGTTCCTTACCTCATTCCACAACTGTAGCTGTTGTGCAGGCTGTAATCCTTGAGGTGATATTGGAGCACCTAAAAATAAAGTTATAGCCACAAGTTAATTTTATAGCATTTCTTCTAAAATTAAATATCCATATATAATTCTTTCTTGGACACTTTCTTCATTTTTCACTGTACATTATCACCCACCTATTTCAACTAAATATTTCAGCATTAGATTTAGTATAAGGAGACATAATTACTAAACAAACCTTAATAACATTACAAATATATTACTCTCAAGAATGAATTACTTATGTCTACAGACAAATAGAAACACACCTCATGCTCATGAATTGGAAGACTGAATATTGTGAAAATGATCATACTGCCCAAAGCAATCTACAGATTCAATGCAATTCCCATCAAAATATCAACATCATTTTTCACAGAACTAGAAAAAACAATCCTAAAATAAAACCATAAAGAGCCCACATAGCCAAAGCAATACTAAGCAAAAAGAATGCATCTGGAGGCATCACATTACTGGACTTCAAATTATACTATAAGGCTATAGTTACCAAAACTGTATGGTACTGGTATAAAAATAGGCATTTAGACCAATGGAAAAGAATAGAGAACAAAGAAATAAAGCCAAATACTTAAAACCAACTATTCTTCAATAAAGTATACAAAAACATAAGTTGGAGGAAGTACACCCTTATTCAATAAATGGTGCTAGGAAAACTGACAAGCCACATACAGAAGAATGAAAGTGGATCCTTATCTCTCACCTTAAAAATCAACTTGAGACATATCAAGGACTTAAATATAAGACTTGAGACAATAAAAATTCTAGAAGGTCCATTGGAAAAACTCTTTTGGACATTGGCTTAGGCAAAGAATTTGTGACTAAAACCCCAAAAGCAAAAGCAACAAAAACTAAAATAAATAAATGGGACCTAATTAAACTAAAAAGCTTCTGCACAGCAAAAGAAATAATCAGCAGAGTAAACAGAGAACCCACAGAGTAGGAGAAAATATATGCAAACTATGCATCCAACAAAGGACTAGTATCCAGAATCTACGAGGAACTCAAATCAGCAAGAAAAAAACAATCCCATCAAAAAGTTGGCAAAGAACATGAATAGACATTTCTCAAAAGAAGATATACAAAGAGCCAGCAAACATATGAAAAAAAATGCTCAGCATCACTAATCATCAGGGAAATGCAAATTAAAACCACAAGTTAATACCTTACTCCTGCAAGAACAGCCATAATTAAAAAGTCATAAAACAATAGATGTTGGCATGGATGTGTAAAAAGGGTACACTTTTACACTACTGGTGGGAATGTAAACTAGTACAACCACTATGGAAAACAGTACGGAAATTCCTTAAAGAACCAAAAGTAGATCTATGGGTTGATCCAGCAATCCCACTACTGGGTATCCATCCAAAGGAAAAGAAGTCATTATATGAAAAAGACACATGCGCATACATGTTTATAGCAGCAAAATTTGCAACTGCAAAGATATGGAAACAACTATGTTCTTATTGACCAACAAGTGGATAAAGAAAATGTGGTGTATATATACACCATGGACTATCTCTCAGCCATAAAAAGGAACAAAGTAATGTCTTTTGCAGCAACTTGGATGGAGCTGGAGGCCATTATTTGAAGTGAATGGGAAACTAAATACCATATGTTATCACTTATAAGTGGGAGCTAAGCTATGAGGACATAAGACATAGAGTGATGTAATGGACTTTGGGGACTCTGAGGTGGGAGGCTAGGAGGAGGCTGGGGGATAAAAGACTACATATTGGGTATAGTGTATGCTTCTTGGATGACAGGTGCACTAAAAACTCAGAAAATCAGTCTGGTTGATTGCATATCCTGACAGATTTTTTTTCCTAATTCTATCATGTTTTAGGCAACTGTTGCCTTGAATTCATACAAGTTTTTACTGTTATTTCATTTAAGTTCTGATAACAGCAATAATAATGACAGTAATCAACTACATTTTCTGTGGCACTAAGCATTAGAAACAACTTAGAGAGGTCATGCAGTCCATAAAAGAGTGGCTTTATTTCAGAACCTGACAGAGTCCCCTCTCATGGGACAACTATTGAACGTGGGTAAACAATCTTACACACTTCTCAAATATATATTTCTCACCCTACCATAAACATATATCCCAAAGTCACAGCTGTCTGGTAGATCCTACCCGGAGCTCATTGTTTTCAGGAAGGGATAAAGCTGTGCTTCTCAAATTTCCATATAAAACACCTGGTGATCTCACTAAATGAGATTCTGTTTGACAGAGCATTCCTGTTTAAATAATGCTATTTTTTATTCTTATACTTTTGACCATCCCTGGCCCCCAGTAAAAGTGGAAGCTTCCACCTCAACTTCACTGTGTTCAGACACACCGCCTCATCAGGACCATGGAGAGTTTGCTTCCTTCCATTTCCCAAGCTTGCATGGGCCCTTAGAAAGGCCACTATGCCTAACTTAGCCCCAGGCACTTCCATAAAATAGAAAAAGGACATTTTGTGGCCCTTCTAAAAACATGTAAACACAGTTTCATGGTTAAAAAAAAAAGATAAAAAGAAGAGACACAATTTTTAAAAAAATTCTATGATTTGTAGAAAACGACTAATATCCTGGCCAGGCACAGTGGTTCACGCCTGTAATCCCAACACTTTGGGAGGACGAGACGGGCGGATCATGAGGTCAGGAGATCAAGACCATCCTGGCTAACACGATGAAACCCCATCTCCACTAAAAATAAAAGAAAATTAGCCGGGCATGGTGGCAGGCACCTGTAGTTCCAGCTATTCGGGAGGCTGAGGCTGGAGAATGGGGTGAACCCAAGAGGCGGAGCTTGCAGTGAGCCCAGATGAGGCCACTGCACTCCAGCCTGGGCGACAGAGCGAGACTCCGTCTCACGAAAAGAAAAAAGACTGACGACTAATATCCTATGACTGAACCCAAACGTAAGGGGGAGTTATTCTTTCCTTTGTCTATGTGTTAGAGTCAATGTGATTTTCATTCTGGATATGGACTTCACACTGTCAAAGAGCAATACTGTACTTAGATCACTTTCCGTGTTTTCAGAGACAGTGCCTGTATCATAAAAACTGTACTGTTTTTGATAAGTTTCAGTGAGAAACTTCAAGATATTTATACTTCATTACTAGTTAGCAAAGTGAAATCTTCAGTATTATACAGTATACTCTGCTGAAAATAAAAACTTGTACATCCGTAAATACATTATGTATAAGAAAGACAGACCTGATTATTCTAAAAGTAGTGCCAATTTTCTTTTCTCATGGCGAGTATGTACTTCACTGTGGGTTTGGGAAGTGAGAAATCTTTACTGCCAAGTGAACGTTAAGAATTATTCTATGAGCAAGAGGCCTGGGCAGGAAAAGACACTCCTTAACTTAGTCTTGACCATTTGATAACTTATTGTCACAGGCAAAATCAAGTAACAGTTTGTTGCAGATATCCAAAATGTGTTCCTCTTATAGAAGTTTCCTTCTTTATTTTACTAGTGTGCTCTGAATAGTAAATTGTTTCCATCCACTGAATCTGTGGCTGATCCTTTATCTTCGCATGACCCTTTATCTTTTTTTATTTTACTAGTGTGTTTATTTTCCTTCTTTATTTTACTAGTGTGCTCTGAATAGTAAATTGTTTCCATCCACTGAATCTGTGGCTGACCCTTTATCTTTTTTTTTCCAAGGATGCTGCATTTAATGACACTT
Source organism: Theropithecus gelada (assembly GCF_003255815.1). Lineage (NCBI taxonomy): Eukaryota > Metazoa > Chordata > Mammalia > Primates > Cercopithecidae > Theropithecus > Theropithecus gelada. Next base: position 86,279,018 of record NC_037672.1, on the reverse strand, counting down.
TTATTTTCCTCTGGCATTGCAACATTTGTTGTGTTGTTTTTTGAGGCATCCAGTTGCATCTTGCATGATGATTGACCATGGTAGATAATCTCTGGGTTTTGCTTATGTATGTCACGTCCCCCTCGGTGCCATCTTTAGGGACTCAGGACTCGGACAGATCACATGGCTATTCACCCTCTCCCCATCCTACCACATTTTTAAAGAGATACAATTCATTTTCTAGTATTCAGAGCAGGTCTGAAGGGGAATGAAGATGCAAAAGGGCAATCTAGGGGGCTTCTGGGTAGTAAAGGAAGTATCTCATTCTTTTGCTTGAAAAATATTGGGGTTATCTACGAGACGATTGGTATGTCAGCAGATACGCTCTTTTGGAAATAAAAACCAAGACTCATCTCTTTTAGGAACCAGCTGCTGCTTTCTATACTGTTCAATCACCAGCAGTCTGAAATTCTCCAACCCATCCCAAGGCAGTTATCTCTGATGCAAATTTCTCTGCATGCAAAATTCACTGATGCCAAATTCACTGCAAGCATATAGCATGCAAATGCATAGAAATCCATTTTCTTTACATAGCAAAGTCACTTTTCAAACTATGCTTATCTGCATCCTTAAGAAGGCAGATAAAGATTACCATCCAAAGTTACCAATAATATATTTAAAATCCTAAAAGATGAACATTTACCTTGGGAGAAAGTAATGTATCACTACTGGCTATGTGGAGAACGTTTGGGTTTGCTAGCTTCTGACTGCCTGGATTTCAAAGCCAAATTATCTTGCTTTTCAAGTAGGGGAGTCTCTCTCTCTCTCTCTCACTCACACACACACACACACACACACACACACATACCCCTCCAATGCCTCAGGAAAGGACAAAATCAAAACAATGAGAGGAGAACAGTAAAAATAAACAGATTAGGAAAAGCATAGGGGTCTCTATTTCCCCATCTCTAATTGAGGGCTGGACTACAGGCTCTGCAGTTGTGATTTTAAGTACCCAACGTTCTGAACAATGACACAACAGTCTGCCACTTTTACCTCACTGACAGAAGAGCAGAGGGAAGCTAAGAGAACCTCCTGCCAAGCTAGAAAATTTATGGATGTAGCCAGGCAGTGGTTGACAATGGAGGGACCCCTGACTTGGGGATGAATAATGGTGCCCATAAGCCACCTGCAAACGTAAGCTGTAACCCTTGGAGAACCCAGAAAATGATCTCTCCATGCAAATCTCTCCAGAACGTTTGCATTCTGCTCGGCTATGTCTCCAAAGCTTCCGATCTCCTTCCCTGACCTTGCGTTTCCTATTTCTTTCCTCTAAGCCAAGCTCAGGAAGTCCCTATTGTTATCAAATCACATCTGCCATCACTTGCTGTAGCTGTCGCACTGCCTGAAAGCCTGGCTTGCACATTTGCCTCTTCAACTTTGTGTGATGAGAAGTTCTCTATTCCTTTTCCTGATCTAGTGCCTGAAAACCGATAAAACACAAAGCCCACTCCTTCCCCCTTCTAAGCGGTTAGCGCGTGGGGCCCGTTGTACCGCTCAGGTTTATGTCAACATAACACGAGCTCACTCACCAAACAGGCTGAGCACTCGCCAAGTTTACCTTGCCTCAGCGGACGAAGTATCAGGCTCACTCTTGTTTTGCTTCGACCATCAATCCCTTCAATAATTGCAATCAAAGGGAAGGCATTTTAACGTTCACTATTTTAATACCCGTTTCCATGGGCCAGCGGGGCTGGAAATCCCGAGGATGAGGGAGCCCTACCAGTCTCCACCTATCGCAGTCGGCCCCGCGCAGGGTCTCCGCTGGGCATCAACGCGCGGGGCCTGGGGATTTCGGCCCCGGCCGGGCCCCTTGCTCCTATGTCGCTAGTTGCTCTAGGGGGGGCGATCTGTGCCTGGGAGGCGGGAAATCCCGCGGTACCAGAGAAGCCAAGAGAAGTCCCAGAAACCAAGTGAAGGTGAAAGAAAGGGCGGGAGAGAGTGGTGAGTGGAGCCAGAGAGAGGCGCGCCTGGTTTGGCGGCGGCCGGGTGCGGGGCCGTCTTACCTCTGCAGGCGCCCGCGCAGCAGGCGAGCAGCAGCAGCAGCAGGAGCGTGGACGCCGCGGCCCCCTGTCCGGGGGGCGACCTGGCGGGGCAGCTCGCTGTTCGCAGCATCTCGGCGGCTGCGGGAGGCTCGCTGCTAGGGACCCTGCGCTGCGCCACGCCGAGCTAGTGCTCCACCTGGTGCCCTGGCAGTGCCTCCAGCGGCCCTGGAGCGCCGCTCGCTGGGCCCACACACAGAACTGAGCGCCCGGCGCGCCGACAACTTTTAAATCTCGCGCACACGTGGGCTGGGCTGCGCAGTCCCCGCCGCACGTCACCTCGCCGCCTGCCACCCCCGGCCTACCCCGCGTCACTCGCCCCACTGCCTGCCCGCGCCCCACCCGGCAGGGGGACCCGAGCCCTCTGGCCTGAGTTTCTGACCCAAGTACCACGCATTTTCGCTCTGGGATAAAGAGAATGGACTTTAAATAATGCACCATTCACACCTTTGGAAGGACTGGAGTGGGAACACAATGGAGATGGCAAACCAGGCCGTCTGAGTTTTTAAACTTGGTAGTGGCGACGCTGTCTGGTTTCCTGGGTCTGCGTGGGACGCGCTTTCTCCTTCACCTCTGCTAGAGCTCCGGCAGCCCCTAGTACGCACCTCTGTGGAAGCGCCTCTGTTTTGTTCCCCGGTTTATCCCCAGGTCCAAGCTCAATGCCTGGTGCATATCAGGGCAGTGCTGGTTCAACGGTGATGTTGATGCTATCTACCCTCCCCCAAATTCCTGCAAAATCACAGACCCCTTAGGGAAATGCAGTTGCCTGTTAATAAAAGATAAAGAAGAAAGGACTGCTGGGGCTTGACCACACACATTTCTAACAGCTCTGGAGCGCTGGTTATCCTACGGATTTCCAAGCCTAAGGAAACTCCTTTTTCTATGCATTTCTGCTGCTATTGCATCCTGATTTCTACCGTGACCTGACTCCCTCTTTCCATCTCTATACTTTCCTTGATTGGAAACGTTCAAGAAGCAGCCTCTTCCAGGACACCAGCTAATACAGTCCTAATTTCCTTCTACAGAAAGAGGGAAACCTCGTCTTTATTATTATTATTTCAAGTTCCGGGGTACATGCGCAGGATGTGCCGGTTTGTCCCATAGCTAAACGTGTTCCATAGTGGTTTGCTGTACCTATCAACCCATCACCTAGGAATTAAGCCCAGAATGCATTAGCTATTTTTCCTGATGCTCCCCCTGTCCCCGCACTCTACCCCCCCATAGGTCCCAGTGTGTGAAAACCGGTCTTATTTGACCTCCCTTTGAAAGGCGAGGAACGCCGAGGAAAGGGCAGGAAGTACATTAACATTTCTGAAGGGGCACTTTTGCGTCAGGCATTTTCTTGTGTTATTTTATTTAATATTCATGGCATCTCTGGGATGTAGAAGTACTGAAATTCTCATTTATGATGCCAAGAGGGATTAAACAATCTGCTCAGGGCTGTCAGCACGTGAGGCAGCCACTGGCTATTCTACTCCACCAAGATACTTCTCCCTAAATACAGAGTTTTAATGTATCAGGCACACACAGCTCAACCTACTGTAAGCAAGACCTGACCTTTGGGGATACAAGATTTAGTGACAGTAGGATCTTTCTCTCCTAAGGAAGTTATAACTTGGTAAAGGACCCTAAACCCTTACTCAAATAGCTGAATTACAAGGCAGATTGGGATAGTGCTCTGTCAGAAATACGAAGAGAGGCAGGAGTAAAACCCTGACAGATTAGGTAAAAAAATAATGGCCACCTTCTTTAAATTCTTTATACACAGGAAGCGTGTAAGAAAGGCTGGATTATAGGGTCTGGTCCAAGTTCAGGGATGGGTGAGAAAATATTTGATTCAAGATTCTTGTACTTTGATTTATTCCCAAAGTAGTAAAAAAAGAAAAAAAAAAAGAGCACAAAGGATGTAAATGACCTACGGATGCAAGCAAGTGAACATGGCTCTGCTTCCCTATGACCTTCTTCCTGGTGTCTCCCAGAGGTGCACTGAAAGATCACCAGTCCCAGCAGCCAGTGTGAGCGTGAAATGTCAGCCAGAGCAGAGAAGCCTGAAACAGTGGGCTCAATGTTTTTTATATCCCCAACAAGTCAGCAAAATAAACAACTTGTGTATTAAAGGTGTTTTTTTTTTCTTGCATAAACCAGCCTGCTTAGAACGTTCTTGTACATGCCCCCTAGTGTACACGTGCAAGAGTTTTCTGAGGAATGTTCCCAGGAGTGCAGTCATTAGGTCATAGGTGATGACCTAGCTAATCTCTGTTTTACACTGTTTTCCAAAGTGTTATACCAATTTACATTCCCACCAACCATGAATGAAGTTTCCATGGCTATTCATTCATGCAGAAACCTTTGACAATCTGGTGAGTGTGACTTCTTTCCTTTTTTTTTTTTTTTTCCTTCTTTTTTTTTGAGATAGAGTCTCACTCTGTTACCCAAGCTGGAGTGCAGTGGCACGATCTTGGCTCACTCCAACCTCTCCCTCCCAGTTCAAGGGATCCTCGTGTCTCAGTCTCCTAGTTGGGACTACAGGTGTGCACCACCACACCCGGCTAATTTTTGTATTTTTAGTAAAGATGAAGTTTCACCATGTTGGCCTGGCTGGTCTTTGAATGCTTGACCTCAGGTAATCCCCCTGTCTTAGCCTCCCAAAGTGCTGGGACTATAGATATAAGCTGCTGAGCCTGGCTAGTGTGACTTTTTATTGTGGACTTAATTTGCAATCCCAGTTTACTAAAAGAGGTTGAGTAATTTTCCACAAATTATTGGCCATTATTGCTTCCTCTTCTGTGAAATATCTCAGTGAAAATTTATTTCGCCCATTTTCCCCCATTGGGTTGTTAACTTTTTTCTTAATCATTATAGCAATGCTTTATGTATTTGGGAACATTTGTTTGATTAAAAATGTGGCAAATATTTTCTCCCTATTTATGGCTTTTCTTCCATTATTTTTAATATGAGTTGTTATTTTTGAAGAAATGTTCAGGAAAAGACTTGCAGGCTTGAAGGTCATGCCATTATGTGACTTGAATGATAACAGAAGATAGATAGGGGAGTAGAAAAGTGGGGGCCTATAGGCACTGGATTCCTCTGGGAACAGATGACTAAATGGAAGCTGATTCTACAGGTACCCCTTTGTCCAAGCATTGCAAAGAAGTGAAATCCCAGATCACTGCAGTGGTCCCTTGATAATTTAGTTACAGACATTCCAATCTGTACTTCTAAATTCACATTCATTTGAGCTTGTATATCCATATATATGAGCTTTGAGAGCATTTCCACTTATTCTGTATCAGATTGAAAGTTTGATTCTTAGTGCCATGCTGATTCCTCTCACCTATTATCTCTTGTATTCTTCACCACAAATTGGCAACTGGACTTTGCTTTCTGCTGACAAACTATAACAATGAAAGTTCAATTGGTCAAGGGCCTGCAGATTAGCAAGACCTACTAGCTTGTGATAGAGATGTCTAGAAAAGTTGTCATAGAAAGGATTAGAAGGGGAGGAGAGTGGGATATCAGGAGAATGAGAAAGTCAGTAATAGATAAAAACCAGTCAGGCAGCTTAGTGGTATTTCATGCCTGTAATCCCAGAGCTTTGGGAGGCTAAGGTAGGAGGATCACTTGTGGCCAGGAGTCCGAGACTGGCCTGGGCAACATAATGAAACCTCATCTCTACAAAAATAAAAAGAAAATTTAGTTGGATGCAATGGCATGCACCTGTAGTCCTAGCTACTCAGGAGCCTGAGGCAGGTGGATTGCTTGAGCCCAGGAATTTAAGGTTGCAGTGAGCTCTGATTGTGCCACTGCACTCCAGCCTGGGAAATAGAGTGAAACTGTGTCTCTATGAGTGGATGAATGAATGAATGAATACATATATACATACATATATACACATATACAGTCAGTTGGCAATAGGGAAGTCTAGTAATAAGCAAAAATATCCAGCTTCAGGAACTAAGAGTAGAGGCAAGATCTGGAAGATGTAAGCATTCTAGGCAAGGTGAAATCGGGAAGTCCTTCAAATATTAATCGAACACCTACTGGGCTCCATTCTGGGAGCTTGGGATATAGCAGTGATGTCTCTGCCTTGGAGTTGGCAGATTTTCAAGAGAGTCAGATAATAAGAAAGTAAATTTTAAAATTAGCAATTTCAGCTAGTAGCAAATGCTATAAAAGAAATTAAGCCAGGGTAATGAAATAATAGAAGGTGGCTGGCAGTTGGGGGAAAGATACTTGAGCCAGGATCATCTAGGCATGCGTCTCTGAGGAGGGGTTATGGGAGGCCTGAATGATGAGAAGGAATGAGTTATGGGTAGAACTGGGAAAAAGGAACCCCAGACAGAGGGGCCATCAAGTGCAAAGGTCCTGAGGCAGAAACAAGTCTCAAAGGTTTAGAGAGCAGAAGGAAGCCAGTGTAGCTGGCACGGAGTGAGTAGGCAAGGTAGGGTCTTGATGATTGATGAGTCTTAGAGGCCATAATGAGTTCAGATTTTTCTCTAAGTAAAATGGGAAGCCTTTGGGGGATTTAAAGAAGAGGAGTGAGATGATCTGAATTATATTTGAAAAAGATCACTCCAGCTTCAGTGAGGAACAGGTTCTGGGGGACCTGAATAGAAGCAGGGAGACCAGGTAAGAGGATACTACAGAAGCTCATGCCATGGCCAAAAGGAACGAAGTACTGATATATGCTGCAACCTGTGTGAAACTTGAAAACACTTATCCCAAGCAAAAGAAGCCAGATACAAAAGGCCACATATTGTATGATTCCATTTATGTGTAATGTCTAGAATAAGCAACTCCATGGAAACAGAAAATAGATTAGTGGTTTTCAGGGATTGGTGAGAGTGACTGCTTCTAAGTATAACGGTTTCCTTTTGGGGTGATGAAAATGTTCTGGAATTAGACAGTAGTAACAGTTGCACAGCCTTGTGAATAGACTAGAAACCATTGAATTATACACTCTAAAAGGATGAATATTATAATGTGAATAATATTTCAACTTTGAAAAAAGATTGAAGTCTAGATATGTTGGATCGGATGGTGGCAGTCTTTGCATCTTAGCACAAGCAAAATTTGTCTATTTTTGGCATGAAATATCCAAATTTTATTACATAGGCCTAGGTGTTCTTAGTAACTCGAAATCCTCCTCTCCCACTTCACGAAGGCATTCACCTAGGACATGCCTGCATCAGTGACTCTGCTGTAATTCCTAGTTTTAATTTTTTCAGGGCAGAAAATACTTTATAAAAGCCAAGTGGAGAGCATTGGTCTTTACACTCACTTTGATATGATTCTTAACTAAGAACAGCATCATTATCTAAAAAATGGACAGTGGATACTATCTGTGAAATAATAATAACCTGCTACGAATAAATGCTTTACAGGATGTGTATTCACCCATTTAATGAGCATTCAAGTGTCAGCCATGTATAGACTCTCAAAATTCTGAAAATTCTGTGTTCTGTTTTATCATCTCTAAGACCACCTGCACCCTTTCATACATGCTGTAGACTGAATGTATTCCCCCAAAATTCTTAAGTTGAAATCTTAATCCCTATGTGATGATATTTGGAGGTAGGGCCTTTGGGAGATGATTAGATAGTGAGTGTGCAGCCCTCATGAATGGGTTAGTGCTCTTAGAAAAGAGGCCCCAGAGAGCTCCCTTGCCCATTCTACCACATGAGGAAACAGCAGAAAGACAGCCATCTGTGAACCAGGACGTGGGCCCTCACCAGACCCTGAATCTGCCAGTGCATTCATTCTGGACTTCCCAGTCTCCAAACTGTGAGAAATAAATTTTTGTTGTTTATAAGCCACTTAGTTTATGGTTTTCTTGTTTTTTGTTTTTTGTGTTTAACAGGGTCTCGCTTTGTCACTCAGGCTAGGGTGCAGTGGCACAATCACAGCTCACTGCAATCTCAGTCTCCCAGGCTCTAGTGATCCTGCCACCTAAGCCTCCCAAGTCGCTGGGACTACAGGTGTGTACCACCACATCCAGATAATTTTATTTTGTGCAGAGATAGGGCCTCCCTATGTTGCCCAGCCTGGTCTCCAACTTCTAGGCTCAAGTGATCTTCTCACCTCAGCCTCCCAAAGTGCTAGGATTACTGACGTGAGCTACCCTGCCTGGTGTATGGTACTTGTAAATAACAGCCCAAATTGACTAAGACAATATATCTTCCCAATGTCCTATTATTCACTGCTTATGCTGATGCAGGCTGAGCCATTTAGAAATACTACCCTAATTTCAAATTTGAAATGCAGAGGAAAGTTTTTGCTTAAGGATGTCTAATACCAAAAAGTCAAAGTTTTACTGAATTTGAAAGCAAAGTACTCCAAAGACCCAATTTAGCCTGTTATCTCTAAATAGAGTTCAGGATAGAAGCCAATTGTGGAGCTATAGAGCTCAGGCTCTAGAACAGACAGTCATTTGTGACAACTGCAGGAAACTGATCAAGTGATTGGGGGCCTGTTTGTTTCCGAAGATGGATGACTGTTATTTAATGACAGGATACCTTTCAGTCCTCTCCACAAAAGCCTTTGGCATCTGGATAGAATTCCTTTTTTATGACTGGGTTCTCTTTCAACACTAATATTCCATAAGCTATAGTAACCCCAATAATCCTAATTCATAACATTTCATAATATATAGTAACTCCAATAATTAGGATTACTATAACTGATAATTAGGATTATTGGTGTTACTATAACTATGGGGTTCCCATTGGGATTACTTCAAACTATGTAGATATCAACCTCTCTGCTTGCAGGAAAATCTCTTGATTTGGAAGGACTTTTGTCTTTTGTTTTTGTAATTTTTGTGTACACATAGTAGGTATACATATTTATAGGGTATATAAGATATTTTAATATAGGCATGCAATAAGTAATAATCTTATCAGGGTAAATGGGGTATCCTTCGCCTTAAGCATTTATCCTTTGTGTTACAAACAATCTTATATTCTTTTTGTTATTTTTGAATGTACAGTGAAATTATTATTGACTATAGTCACCCTGTTATGCTAGCAAATACTACATCTAATTCATTCTTTCTATTTTTTGTACCCATTAACCATCCCCTCTTCCTCCCCTTCCCCACTAGCCTTCCCAACCTCTGGTAACCATCATTCTAGTCTCTACCTCCATTCATTCAATTATTCTAATTTTTAACTCCCACAAATCAGTGAGAACATGGGAAGTTTGTCTTTCTGTGCCTGGCTTATTTCACTTAACATAATGACTTCCAGTTCCATTCCATGTTGTTGCAAATGACGCTATCTCATTCTTTTTATGGTTGAATAGTACTCCATTGCATATATGTATCACATTTTTTAATCCATTCATCTGTTGATGGACACAGGCTGCTTCCAAATCTTGGCTATTGTAAATAGTGCTACAATAAACATGGAGTGCAGATATCTCTTCAGTATACTGATTTTCTTTCTTTTGGATATATACCTAGCAGTGGGATTGCTGGATCATATTGTACCTCTATGTTTTGCTTTTTGAGGAACCTTCATACTGTTCACCATAGTGGTTGTACTAATTTCGTTCCCACCAACAGTGTTACAAAGGTTCTTTCTCGACATCCTTGCCAGCATTTGTTGTTGTCTGTCTTTTGGATATAAGCCATTTTAACTGAGGTGAGATGATATCTCACTGTAGGTTTGATTTGCATTTATCTGATGATCAATGATGTTGAGCACCTTTTCATACACCTGTTTGCTATTTATATGTCTCCTTTTGAGAAATGTCTACTCATATCCTTTGCCCATTTTTAAATTGGATTATTAGATTTTTTTCCCTATAGATTTGTTTGAGCTCCGCATATATTCTGGTTATTAATTTCTTGTCAAATGGATAGCTTGCAGATATTTTCTCCCATTCTGTTGGTCTGTTTACTTTGTTGATCGTGTCATTTGCTGTGCAGAAGCTTTTTAACTTGATGAAGTTTTTTAACCCTTTGTGCATTTTTGCTTTTGTTGCCTGTGTTTGTGGAGTATTACTCAAGAAATCTTTGCCCACTTCAATGTCCTGGAGAGTTTCCCTAATGTTTTTTTTTTTAGTAGTTTCATAGCTTAAGGTCTTAGATTTAAGTTTTTAATCCATTTTGACTTGATTTTTGTATATGGCGACAGAGGTCTAGTTTTATTCTTCTGCATACGGATTGTCAGTTTTCCAAGCACCACTTGCTGGAGAGACTGTCCTTTTTCCAATGTATGTTCCTGACAACTTTGTCAAAAATGAGTTGCCTATAGATGTATGGATTTGTTTCTGGCTTATCTACTCTGTTCCATTGGTCTGTGTGTCTGTTTTTATGCCAGTACCATGCTGTTTTGGTTACTATAGCTCTGTAGTATGATTTGAAGTCAAGTAATATAATTCCTCCAGTTTTGTTATTTTGCTCAGGATAGCTTTGACTATTCTGGTTCATTTGTGGTTCCATATAAATTTTAGGATTTTTTTTTCTACTTCCGTGAAGAATGTCATGGGTATTTTAATAGGGATTGCACTGACTTTGTAGATTGCTTTGGGTAGTATGAACATTTTAACAATATTGATTTTGAAGGACTTTTGAATGAACTGAACTATACTGAGAAATCATCCCAGGAGAAATGCTCTTCTAAAAGACAATGAAAGTACAATGAATACAAGAAATGGAAGACTATAGACCAAATAAATTGATGTTTCTTAAGACTTCCTGTTGTAGGATAATTAACTTTGCCCTGATAATGACACAACTGTTCACATAATTGTAAGAAATACAATATCCTTTACAGGAAAGGAAAGCTTTTCTTATTTCTCTAATTTTACTTGCTAAAATTAATTTTAAACCATTTACAAAAATTATAAACAACATTATTAAAAGTCCTTCCTTTTGAGGTTCTTTTCAGATTCACCCAGTGAATGTTGTGTGGACTGATGGGCTAATGGCAAATAAAAGATTTGTATGAAAGTCCAAGAGCCATTCTTTTGCAAAAGAGGTTTCATCTTTTCAGCCTCTTGGGGTCATGAAGTATTGCAGGTAGGGATAGTTTTGATGAATTCTCTAAGTGCTGGCCATGGAAGGTTAAGATGCCATCTGAGGCCGGGCGCGGTGGCTCAACCCTGTAATCCCAGCACTTTGGGAGGCCGAGGCGGGTGGATCACGAGGTCAGGAGATCGAGACCATCCTGGCTAACATGGTGAAACCCCGTCTCTACTAAAAATACAAAAAACTAGCCGGGCGTGGTGGCGGGCGCCTGTAGTCCCAGCTACTCGGAGGCTGAGGCAGGAGAATGGCGTAAACCCGGGAGGCGGAGCTTGCAGTGAGCCGAGATCGCGCCACTGCACTCCAGCCTGGGTGACACAGCGAGACTCCGTCTCAAAAAAAAAAAAAAAAAGATGCCATCTGAAAGCAGCATGGGAGAGCCTTGAGAAATAAATTTATTTTGAGAAAAGTAATAAGAGAATTTTTTAGAAAGCAAAGTCAGTAGCTTTTTACAGTTACATTGATGTCCACAAGGCTAAATTTTCACATGATAGATGTTCTGAGAGTAAAGCCATTAAAGAAAAGCAGCAATGTCACTGCAAATTTGGAACATGGCATTAAAAAAATTTCAGTCCATTGAAGGCAGACTCTTTTCTTGTTCCTTAAATTGCAATGAAAATATTAATACCTACTAATGAAAAATTTATTAGATTTTCTTGACATATTTATAAATCACATCTGGACAAAGCTGGCAAATAAAACATATTTCCAGACCTATGAAGTTTTGTAAAAATGGAACCTAAAATTAAATGATAGCTATAAAAATACAAGGACAGATGATAAAGTAATTTTTATTATTTCTACATATTATAGCCATTTTTTATTGCTAGACTAGTTTTCAATCTATTTAAAAATAAATCAAAACATTATTATGTTTTCTAAAGCATCTGGTATTTATGAAAAAATACATAAAGTTTTTATATAGACATGTTCAGATCAAAATTTTTATTGCATTTGGGCAAAAGTGATTGAAAAAAGTGAAGAGAAAAAAGTTGGTAAAATTTAATATTTTTTAAAAAGTTAAAATAATTGAAAGAGACCTGGAATGAATTTCTGAATATAAAAATAAGAGACATGTTAGTTAGTGTTATAAAAGGGGTAATCACTACTCATTTTATCTCCAGTATCTCAAATAATTTTAGCTCTGATTTTTTAAGTAAAAAAATCTGTATTTTTAAATATAGATATGAAATGCTGAAAGTTGCATAAATATGCATGTCATGTTGCTCTAAATTAAATACTAATTGATATTATTTTAAGAAATTTAAGAAATTTCTGAGAATAAAAGTAGCCAGTGTTGAGCAGTTTATTCTCTTTGTTCATCTGTAAAGTAATCAAATCCTTTTTTCTAAAAAGTTAATCACATGTCCTTTTTCTGTTTTCATCCATTAGTGTGAATTCAGATGTAAGCTACTTTCAATCTTCCCAAGTTTCAAACATAATTTTAAAGTTTTTAAACAGTTTAAGGGAAAAAGCAAAAATAGACAATATATTTACTTCTTAGAGAAAACTGAAAAAGTTAAGGCAATCATTGCATTAACTGAGTAGGTTTGCAAGCAGGTCATCTCTGGTCTTCTCTATTATGATATCTATTAGTTTGGTGCAAAGTAATGGCAAAACCTCAATTATTTTTGCACCAACCTAATATATGTTTAATGTCTATTGGTTCAATTGCCAACAATTGATTGGGGGCAATTGTTGATCAATTAAAATCAACTTGAACTTTTTTGCTTTCATCCTTCTCTCCTCCTATACTTTTATTCGCTTTTCACCATGGTGGCTCACGCCTATAATTCCAACACTTTGGGAAGCCGAGGTGGGAGGATTGCTTGAGCCCAGGAGTTCCAGACCAGCCTGGGCAACATAGGGAGACCCTGTCTCTACAAAAATAGAAAAAATAAAGTTAAAATTTAAAAATATAAAAGAGTTGCCTCTAACTCGTATTCTATGCCACCACATCATTATTACTCCATCTTAGAGATCTTCAGGTGTACAGAGTTAATTCTATATTGGGAAAGGCATATGAGGTAGATAGTGTGTTATCTTATTGATGACATCTTCCTTCCTTGATCACCTGATAGTTAACAGAAACTTCCTTCCTCTCAGCATTTCCTATCTACTTTGCGTAGCTTTTCTTCACCCTGAGCACTTATAACCTCCTGATAATACCATACTACATGTCTATATCTAGATCATTCTTCATTTGCTTATTATCTATCCATCTCCTTTTAGTAGAATGAGAACTCCAAGCAAGGTTTTAAATCCCTTTTTATCATTTTAAAAACACTCATTTTATATTTGCTTTTATATTCTTCTAATATCTCAAGTTCTTGGTGGTATCAAGATAACTTGGCACATAGTGGGCACTACAGAATATATGTAAATGAATCAGGGAAATAAATAATCTGGTTTATGAAGCTTCTATTTATACTATCATTCAAACTTTAAGCACATATGCATAAATGGTGATATACCCTTAAACTATACTGGAATAATGAACAATCTTTCACTGTATAAACCATTGCTTAGAATCTTCCTGAGTTCTATTTCCTATTTTGTTGTAGTCAATTTGGGAGACGAGAACTTGGAAATGATAAAGAGTCAATTAGCATATGGTGGAAAATAAAAATACAGAAGTATTATTAGGAACTGGGATTTTCTAACCAGGAGAGCAAGGATTCTTGGAGGGAGTGACCTCATGATTGAGAGATTGAGCAGTGGAGCTGGACAACCTGACTTTGAGTCATGGCAACACCACCTGCTTGGTGGAAGACATTGGGATGATAATTAACTTCTGAAAGCTTCAGTTTTTGTTATTTTTAAAATGTGAGTGTATGAGTTTTTGCTTTTTGGCCTACACAGCGCCCCTGTTTTGGAAAACTATGCCTTCCCTCTTCTATAATAATGTTACACAATTCTCTGTATTTGTGCAGCGGCTATGGTGAAGGCATTCTCATTCTCTGTTAATCTAACACGTGAGGACAATACTTACATAGAGAGAGCCTGTTTAACAATGACACCAGCCAGCAATGAGAGATGGAGAGAGAGAGAGAGAGTGAGAGAAAGAGAGATTGACATTGATATATATGCTGACATTCAGCTGTGCCTGAAACCAGGTCCATCCTTTGGAGTTTGGAGTTAGGTAAATCAAAAATTTCCATTTTTCTTTTAAGTTGGGTTTGAGAAATTTTCAACAGTGACTGAAACAAAATACATACCCAATACATTTTAGTGTGTTGGTGATGATAAATGGAGGAGGAAGAAAAGTCATCACATGGCAAAGAGGGCTTTAAAAACTTCTAAAGTTTTATTCGATTTTGTGTGTGTTTCATAATGAGAGTGGCAACGTCTAAAATAGGAAGAAAAGATACGAGAAAGGGGACAATTCATTTTCTTTCACCAAACTTTCAAAGACCTAGACCCACCACTTCTTCAGGGAGAGAGGAGGCTACTATACTAATTACTGCGTAGCCTCCTACTATTCGGGCCTTTCCATAAACACACAACCCAAGCTCTCATCAATTTTTAAACACTTTTAATTTTGATGTAATTATAGATTCACAGAAAATCATCAAAAAATGTACAATGAGGTCCTATGGATCCTTTGCTTAGTTTTCCCCAATGATAACATCTTGAATAACACAATATTAAAACCAGGAAGCTGACATTGGTACAACTCATAGAACTTATTTAGATATCACCACATTTACATGTACTCATTTGTGTGAGTGTGTAGTTCCATGCAATTTTATCAAATATGCAGACTCTTGTAACCACCACCACAGTCAAGATACAGAACAGTTCCATCTGCAAGGTTCCCTTACATTATCTCTTCTTTTTTTTTTAGACAGTGTCTCGTTCTGTTGCCCAGGCTGGAGTGCAGTGGTGTGACCTTGGCTCATTGCAACCTCCGTCCCCTACCCCACTGCCGCCTGAATTCAAGCCATTTTCCTGCCTCAGCCTCTGGAGTTGCTGGGATTACGGGTGTCCACCACCACACCCAGCTAGTTTTTGCTATTTTTAGTAGAGACTGAGTTTTACTATGTTGGTCAGGCTGTTCTCGAACTCCTGATCTCAAGTGATCCTCCTGCCTCGGCCTCCCAAAGTGCTGGAGTTACAGGCCTGAGCCACTGTGCCCAGCCACATCATCCTTTTATAACCATACCCACCCATCATGTTCTTATCCCCAGCCCCTGGCAACCACTAATCTGTTCTTCATCCCTATAATTTTGTTATTTTTTAATTTTATGAATGTTATATTATTTTGTTTTATGAATGTTATATATTTTATTTTATGAATGTTATTTTATTTTATGAGTGTCATTTTATGAATGTTATATAAATAGAATCATATACCATGTTATCTTTGGATATTGACTTTTTTCACTCAGCATAATTTCCTTGAGATTATCCAAGTTGTGTGTGTCAATAGCTTGTTCCTTTTTATTGTATTCCATTTCACACTTCCCCTCCTGAAGGACGTTTGGTTGTTTCTGGTTTTTTACTATTGTGAAAAAGATGCTATGAATATTCTTTTACAGGTGTTTGTGCTGACATAAATTTTCACTTCTCTGGAATAAATGCCCAAGAGTACAATTGCTGGGTTGTATCATAAGCACTTATTTAGAGAATGAGAAACTATTTTCTAGAGTGGCTGTACCATTTTACATTCCAACCAGCAGTGAGCGATTCCGTTTCTTCATATCTTAGTAAGCATTTGGTGTTATTACTGTTTTTTATTTTAGCCATTCTTAGAGGTGTGTAGTAGTATCTTGTTGTAGTTTTAATCTGCATCTCCCCTCAAAAGCTAGTGTTATTGTGTTGCGGGAAGTCAGGGACCCTGAACAGAGGGACCTGCTGAGGTTATGACAGAAGAACATAAATTGTGAAGATTTCATGGACATTTATTAGTTCCCCAAATTAATACTTTTATAATTTCTTATGCCTGTCTTTACTGCAATCTCTGAACATAAATTGTGAAGATTTCATGGATATTTGTCACTTCCACAATCAATACTCTTATAATTTCCTATGCCTGTCTTTACTTTAATCTCTTAATCCCGTCATCTTCGTAAACTGAGGATGTACGTCGCCTCAGGATCCTGTGATAATTGCATTATTTGCATAAATTGTTTGTAGAGCATGTGTGTTTGAACAATATGAAATCTGGGCACCTAAAAGGAACAGGATGGCTGCGATTTTCAGGGAACAAGTGAGATAACCATTAGGACTAACTGCCTGCAAGGCCGGACAGAACAGAGTCATATTTCTCTTCTTACAAAAGCAAATAGGAGAAATATCGCTGAATTTTTTTTCTCAGCAAGGAACAGCCCTGAGAAAGAGAATGCATTCCCAGCGGGAGGTCTCTAAAATGGCTGCTCTGGGAGTGTCTGTCTTACACGGTTGCAGATAAGAGATGACATAAACCCCAGTCTCCTGTAGCACCCACAGGCTTACTAGGATTAGGAAATTCCTGCCTAGTAAATTTTAGTCTGACCAGTTGTCTGCTCTCAAACCCTATCTCCTGATGTCATCAATGACAATGCATGCCCAGTGGGACTTGAAACTTTATCAGCAATTCTAATTTCACCTTGGTCCTGTGATCTCACCCTGCCCCCATTAGCCTTGTGATATTTTATTGCCCTTGAAGCATGTGATCTCTGTGACCCACACCCTATTCATGCACTCCCTCCCCTTTTGAAATCCATAATAAAAACTTGCTGGTTTTGTGGCTCAGGAGGCATCACAGAACCTGCTGACATGTGATGTCACCCCCAGACACCCAGCTTTAAAATTTCTCTCTTTTGTACTCTTTCCCTTTATTTCTCAGACAGGCTGACACTTAGAGAAAATAGAAAAGAACCTACATTGAAATATTGGGGGCTGGTTCCCCCGATATCTGGTGCCCAGTGTGGTTTTTTCTTTTTTCCTAAGTGCATGTGGAAACCTGATTCCCTTTGGTAGGTGCAGAGAAACATCATCAGTTCAGTCCACAGAAACGCTTGTTCAACTCCCTGATGACTGGTGAGTAGTCTGTGTATGGTCTGGGTTAACTATGAGTAACATGGAGTCTAAAAATTATACTTATCTCTTCTATATTACACTCTGGTTAAAATAAAAAAGGGTTCGAGTGCTCGTGGAAACTGTGATCACTCTATTCAGTGCAGTGGAAAAATACCGTCCTTGGTCTCCTGAAAAAGGAACCTTAGACATAGACCTGTTAAAACAGGGAAGAGTCTGAGTAACCATGGAAAATATGGTCATTCTATTCAGGGCGGTGGAAAAATATTGTCCTTGGTTTCCTGAAAAAGGAAACTTCAACGTAAAACTATGGGATTGTGTTGGTGCAACGTTCCGGGAGCTGGTCCCAGTGGGGAATTGTGTTCCCGTCACTGTTTGGGGTGGTTGGGCCTTGGTGGCATGCCGATCTTGTGACCCCTTACAGTTACCACAATTTTCTTTTTTTTTTTTTTTTTTTTTTTTTTTTTGAGACGGAGTCTCGCTCTGTTCCCCTGGCTGGAGTGCAGTGGCGCGATCTCGGCTCACTGCAAGCTCCGCCTCCCGGGTTCCTGCCATTCTCCTGCCTCATCCTCCCAAGTAGCTGGGACTACAGGCGCCCGCCACTGCGCCCGGCTAATTTTTTTGTATTTTTAGTAGAGACGGGGTTTCACCGTGGTCTCGAACTCCTGACCTTGTGATCCGCCCGCCTCGGCCTCCCAAAGTGCTGGGATTACAGGCGTGAGCCACCGCGCCCGGCCTACCACAATTTTCTGAATCTGATGACCCTCTGCCTCTTCCTCAACTTTCCTCTCCCACACGGCCTTCATTATCTGATCTTATTTCTTGTCACGAAGAGCCAGTACGCTTGTGGCCCCAACTCAGACAGTCCAGGACCATATATATGCTAATTCTTCCCTCTTCAAACCTTTGCAGCACTTGCCTCTGGGCATCACCTAATGGCTCTGGGGCCAAACTACAATTTACCTGTAATCCTGCAGGCCCTCTCCTGCACACTGCAGCCCCTCACCCTCCTGTCATTTTGGTTCCTCAACCAGTCACTTTGTCATCCACTCAACCTGCTTCTCTGTACCTTCTTGTACTCAGTATGGTACTACTTCTCCTTATGTTAAAATGGTATTACAAACTTTTTGTACTGAGATTGTACAAAGACCTTTAGTCTGGGACCTTTTGGCAAAAGCTGTTCTAACTCCATCTCAGCATTTACAATTTCGTACCTGATGGTCAGAGGAGGCCCGTTTGCAGGCTTAGCTAAATCAATTGGACTAATGGCATTCTAATTACTCAGGCTCAGCTCACAGGCTCCAATAGTTTCTTTGATACTTATGCCCAATTAAACTTTGATACTCTTACCACAGAACAAGTAACAAAGGTGTATATGAGAGCTTGGAATAAATTACGCACCCCAGGCCAAGCTCCTGTTTCTTTTACTACGGTTAAACCAGGTCATGCTGAATTATACCCTGATTTTTTTAGCTAAATTATAAGATGCTGTTGAAAAATCTGT
The DNA here is from genome assembly GCF_003255815.1 of Theropithecus gelada. Taxonomy (NCBI): domain Eukaryota; kingdom Metazoa; phylum Chordata; class Mammalia; order Primates; family Cercopithecidae; genus Theropithecus; species Theropithecus gelada. The sequence goes on along the minus strand of NC_037672.1, from coordinate 86,260,381 downwards.
CTCTGATGAGCGCACTCAAGGTATTCTCCTTCGTATGTTAGCTTTTGAAAATGCTAACCATGAGTGTAAAATGGCCATGCGTTCCATCCAATGACAAAATTTACCTGATCATGAGGTGTTGCCTGCATATATTAAAGCTTGTGAACACATTGGATCAGACACCCACAAAGCTATCCTGTGGGCATGGGCCATGAAGAACACCAATCAAACTGGCCCCACTAACTCTTTTCTTGGAGCCTGCTATAATTGTGTTCAACTTGGTCATACTTAGAAAAATTGCACTCTTAAAAACTTAAAAGTGGCCAAGTCGGCTCAACAAACACAGCCAAATGCTGCTGCTACTATTTGCCCACCCTGTCACAAAGGTAAACATTGGGCAAGTACTTGCCACTCTAAGTATGATATAGATGGAAACCCCCTGCCACAAACCCAGGGAAATGGGGAGCAGGGCCAGTCCCAGGCCCTAATATCAAATGGGATGCTTCAGACTCAGACCAGCATTGTGTTTCTGCTTCAGGAGGTCCTAATGCAGCCCCCAGAACAAACAAATTTACCTACAGTCAACCCAAATGGGTCCCAGCCTCTCCTCTCTCTGTACAATGCTTGTCCACCTCCACAGTAGGGGGCGGGGTGGTCAATCTCTGTAGTACTATTCCTCTAAATTTACTACCCAACTTTTTGCCTTTAATTGTCCCCACAGGGGTCACTGGCCCTTTATCTCAAGGTTTGATGGGCCAGGCGGTAGGTAGGGCATCCACCTCCACTAAAGGAATCACTATTCACACAGGTCTCATTAATTCTGATTCCATTGATGAGATTAAATTAATCTTGTCTCCCAAGGTTCCTGTTTCCATTCCAGCCGGTGAGTCAATTGCTCAATTGGTTTTACTTCCAAATATCATTTTAAACAAAGGAGGTAAGACACGTGACCCTGGGATGGGCTCCAGTGGTGAAAAGGCTGCTTATTGGATTAATGTAATTTCTAAACAACGGCCCACCTGCACCATACACATTCAAGGAAAAAAGTTTGAGGGCCTAGTAGATACTGGTGCCAATGTTTCTATTATTTCCTCTAGTTTATGGCCTTCCTCCTGGCTTAAACATCCTGCACACATGGGACTAGTAGGTGTTGGAAAAGCCAAGGAAGTTTATGAGAGCACATTTATCTTACCTTGCACCGGCCCTGTTGGTCAAAAGGGTACAATTCAGCCTTATATCACGCCAATCCGCATTTATCTTTGGGGTAGAGATTTACTGGCACAATGAGGGGCTGAAATTAATATTCCACATAACTCTTATAGTGCTCCCAGTCAGTATATGATGGAAAACATGGGGTTTGTTCCTGGACTTGGTCTCGGTCCAAAACATTAAGAGATTACTAAACCCCTCCCAATTACTGTAAAATAAGACAGGGCTGGTTTAGGTTATCCCTTTTAATGGCAGCCTCTGCCTCGCCTCCTAATCCTATCCCTTTCCAATGGAAATCTGACACACCTGTGTGGATTGACCAGTAGCTGCTTTCTAAAGAAAAACTGGAGGCTTTGACTCAACTGGTTTCTGAACAGTTACGACTTGGAAACATGGAACCTTCTCTTTCCCCCTGCAATTCTCCTGTGTTTCTAGTAAAAACGAAATCAGGCAAGTGGCAGATGGCAACTGATTTAAGGGCCATTAACACTGTAATTAAACCTATGAGAGCCGTCCAACCCGGCATGCCTGCCTCTGCTTTAGTACCTAAACATTGGCCTCTCATAGTTATTGATCTTGAAGATTGTTTTTTTTCCATATTGCTTTACATAAATTGGATTGTGAAAAATTTGCTTTTACTGTACCGTCTATCAATAATCAGGAGCCTGGAGCTCGTTATCAATGGAAAATACTTCCTCAGTGAATGCTAAATAGCCCTACAATCTGCCAGCTTTATGTTGGATAGGTGCTTTCACCAGTTCCTATAGTCTTCATTATATTGATGATATTTTCATTGCGGCCCCCACTGATAAAGAATTAATTGTCTGTTATCAAATTTGGAGCTGCCATGTTACAGAGGCTGGATAACACATCGCTCAGGATAAAATTCAACAGACCACCCCTGTTTAATATTTAGGAATGGTGGTCAATAAACAGCACATTCAACCTCAAAAATTTCAAATTAGGAAAGATTCTTTGAAAACTTTAAATGACTTCCAAAAACTCTTGGGTAACATTAATTATTTAAGACCTACTTTAGGCATTCTGACCTATGCACTGTCTAACTTGTTTTCTGTGCTGTGGGGAGATTCCAATCTCCACAGTGCCAGGACATTGACCCCTGAGGCTTCACTAGAACTGGAATTCGTAGAGGAAAGAATCCAGACTGCCCAGTTATCTAGAGTACAGCCATGTCAGCCTTTTCAGCTTCCAGTTTTCACTTAATTGCACTCTCCTACTAGGCTAATAGTTCGACATAATGATTTAGTGGAGTGGTGTTTTCATCCTCATTCTGTGTCAAAAACTTTGTTTATCTGGACCAACTGGCCATCTTAATTGGACAAGCTCAGGGTAGAGTACTTAAAATGTCTGGATTTGATCCGAATTTAATTGTAATTCCTTTAAATCGGCTTGAAGTTCAAGCCACTTTTCAACATTCCGTACTGTGGCAAATTCACTTGGCTGATTTTATTGGCATTATTGACAATCATTATCCAAAAAACTAATTGTTTGATTTTATAAAAATGACTTATTGGGTGGTCCCTCGATTAAGCAAAGATCAGCCCATTCCTGAGGCTGTTACAGTGTTCACTGATGGCTCCAGCAATGGAGATGCTGGTTATGCTGGTCCTACAGACAAGCTTATTTCTACCCCTTATACCTCTGCTCAAAAGGCAGAGTTAGTTGCTGTAATTACTGCCTTACAGGATTTCCCCAAACTTATAAATGTTGTCTCTGATTCTGCTTAACATGGGAAAGAGGATATGTTTGTGTTTCACCGGGAGATCATCAGACGAAAACCACAGGGAAAAGACGTCTGCGTCAGAGACCACCCTCAGACATGGTGAGATCTGTGCCAACTCCTCAGAAGCTGGCACGCCAAATCAAAATGGGTCTGGTTCAATCTCCCTGATGGCAACAGAGACCCATCTAACTAATCCCACTTCTCCTAATTACCTTTCTTTTTCTCCTTACAAACCTAAAAATCTCACCACTTCTATTAGCCTGAAAATAACATCCCTCTGTTCTTCTCTTCCTCCTTCAGCACTGAATCTCACTTACACTAGGTTTTATTTAATGATTCTCCTCCTTATACTTTCTGTCTCACCAGTTTCCTCTCACACTGATTTACCTGCTACACAAAATTATTCTTGTTCGGCTTATGTGCCTTTTCCTCCACCAATCTGACCTCTCACCTGGATGGATGCCCCTGCGGAAATCTACACTAACGATAGTGTGTGGAAGCCTGGAGCTACAGATGACCATTGACCCACTCAACCAGGAGAAGAAGGCACTGCATTTAATTTTACTATGGGTTATAGATACCCACCTCTGTGCCTCGGACATGCACCTGGTTGTATCCATCTAGAAATCTAAGTCTGGGCTGCTTATCTTCCAGAGAGATCAGCTACAGAGGAACCAGGACATTTGGTCTCTGGCCTCTCCCTTTCTCCTTTAAAACAAATGAAAGGGGGAGTAATGGGAGATACCCCATACTTACAATATAAACCTGCAGGAAAACTATGCCCTAAAATTTTTGAGGGCCTATCTAAAACTTTAATTTGGGAAGATTGTGTTAACTCACATGCAGTAATATTAAAAAATGACTCATATGGTTCAGTAATAGACTGGGCACCAAAGGGCTATTTAAAAAACAATTGCTCCTCTGGCAGAAGGGAATGCCTGGAGGCTACTTATTTTATTTCTTATCAGAAGAACGAGAATCATCATTCTACTTTGCATAGGAGGTTCAGCTCATTCTTTCCCTTAAAATGGGAAGATAAAGGCATTACCCCCGCAAGGCCCTGTATGATATTCCCTATTCTGAGCCCAGAACACCCAGAACTTTGGAAATTGGCTATTACCATGTCTGGATTGTGAGTATGGGAAGTGGAAACTATTCTGTCTGTTGTCCCCGCTACTGTCCCCCTCTCTCAGTATCAACGTAGATCCAGTCATTCTGTTTTACTTACCTCCAACCTGACTGTTCTCATACAGAGTTGTGTTAAGCCTCCTTACATGCTATTAGTGGGGAATATTAAAATTTGAATGAACAAACTGTCCAATGCATAAATGGTCATTTATACACTTGTATTAACTCCCATTTTGACTCCAGGAAAAGTGTTGGTTCCAGGAAATGTTGGTTCGAGCTCGAGAAGGAATCTGGATTCCAGTAACTTTGCCCAGACCTTGGGAATCCTCCCCCTCAAAACATTTAATTAATGAAGTGTTACAGCAAATTCTAAAAAGATCTAAGAGATTTGTTTTCACTTTAATTGTTGTGATCATGGGCCTAATTACAGTCACTGCAATGACCACCGCTGCCGGAATGGCGTTACATCAATCTATTCAAACGGCTAATTTTGTTAATGATTGGCAAGCCAATTCCACCCAAATGTGGAATTCTCAACAAGGCATTGATCAAAAATTGGCTAATCAAATTAATGATTTAAGACAGTCTGTTATTTGGCTTGGAGATCGGGTAGTGAGTCTCGAACATTGCATGCAAATGCAGTGTGATTGGAATACTTTGGATTTCTGTATCACCCCGTATTACTACAACGAGACTGATCATTCATGGGATGTGGTCAAAGGACACCTTCTGGGTAGGGAAGATAATTTATCATTGAACATAACTAAATTAAAGAAACAAATGTGTGAAGTCTCTCAAGCTCATTTATCCATTGTGCCTGGAGTTGAAGCGTTAGATGAGGTGACAGAAAATCTGGACTAAACCCCGCAACTTGAATTAAGTCTATTGGGGGCTTGACTGTAGTAAATTTTGGAATTATGTTTCTCTGTTTAATCAGCTTGTCTTTAGTGTGCTGGACCAGTCAAAAAAATCCTGCATCAAAATTGAGAGACCAAACAAGCCTTCATCACCATGGCACATTTATATAAAAAGAAAGGGAGAGATGTTGTGGGAAGTCAGGTACCCCGAACAGAGGGACCTGCTGAAGCTATGACAGAAAAACATAAATTGTGAAGATTTCATGGACATTTATTAGTTCCCCAAATTAATACTTTTATAATTTCTTATGCTTGTCTGTACTGCAATCTCTGAACATAAATTGTGAAGATTTCGTGGATATTTGTCACTTCCACAATCAATACTCTTACAATTTCCTATGCCTGTCTTTAATCTCTTAGTGCCATCATCTTCATAAACTTAGGATGTATGTCGCCTCAGGATCCTGTAATGATTGCGTTATCTGCACAAATTGTTTGTATAGCATGTGTGTTTAAACAATATGAAATCTGGACATCCGAAAGGAACAGGATGGCTGCGATTTTCAGGGAACAAGTGAGATAACCATTAGGACTAACTGCCTGCAAGGCCAGACAGAACAGAGTCATATTTCTCTTCTTACAAAAGCAAATAGGAGAAATATCGCTGAATTCTTTTTCTCAGCAAGGAACAGCCTTGAGAGAGAGAGAATGCATTCCCAGCGGGAGGTCTCTAAAATGGCTGCTCTGGGAGTATCTGTCTTACACGGTTGCAGATAAGAGATGAAATAAACCCCGGTCTCCCGTAGCACCCACAAGCTTACTAGGATTAGGAAATTCCTGCCTAGTAAATTTTAGTCTGACCAGTTGTCTGCTCTCAAACCCTATCTCCTGATGTTATCAATGACAATGCATGCCCAGTAGGACATAAAACTTTATCAGCAATTCTAATTTCGCCCTGGTCCTGTGATCTCACCCTGCCCCCATTAGCCTTGTGATATTTTATTGTCCTTGAAGCATGTGATCTCTGTGACCCACACCCTATTCATACACTCACTCCCCTTTTGAAATCCATAATAAAAACTTGCTGGTTTTGTGACTTGGGGAAGGCATATAGGAACCTGTTGCCACGTGATGTCACCCCCAGGCACCTAGCTTTAAAATTTCTCTCTTTTGTACTCTTTCCCTTTACTTCTCAGACAGGCTGACACTTAGGGAAAATAGAAAATAACCTACGTTGAAATACTGGGGGCTGGTTCCCCCGATATTTTGGGCATCTTTTCAGGTGCTCATTTGCCATCTGCGTGTTTTCTTCAGTGGGACACAGTGTGTCCAGAATTGGTGGGTTCTTGGTCTCACTTCAAGAAAGAAGCCGCGGACCCTCGCAGTGAGTGTTACAGTTCTTAAAGATGGTGTGTCCGCAGTTTTTTCCTTCAGACGTTCAGATGCATCTGGAGCTTCTTCCTTCTGGTGGGTTCGTGGTCTCGCTGTCAGGAGTGAAGCTTCAGACCTTCGTGGTGAGCGTTAGAGCTCTTAAAGGCAGCATGTCTGGAGTTGTTTGTTCTTCCCGGTGGTCTCGCTGGCTTCAGGAGTGAAGCTGCAGACCTTCGTGGTGAGTGTTACAGCTCATAAAAGCAGTGTGGACCCAAAGAGTGAGCAGCAGCAAGATTTATTGCAAAGAGAGAAAGAACAAAGCTTCCACGACGTGGAAGGGGACCAGAGCGGGTTGCTGCTGGCTGGCTCGGGCAGCCTGCTTTTATTCCCTTATCTGGCCCCACCCACATCCTGCTGATTGTCCATTTTACAGAGAGCTGATTGGTCTGTTTTGACAGAGTGCTGATTGGTGCGTTTACAATCCTTGAGCTAGGTACAGTCACAGAGTACTAGTTAGCTAGATACAGAGTTAGCTAGATACAGAGTACCAATTGGTGTATTTACAAACCTTGAGCTAGACACAGAGTGCTGATTGGTGTATTTACAAACCTTGAGCTAGACACAGAGTGCTGATTGTTGCATTTACAGTCCTTGAGCTAGACAGAGTCACAGAGTGCTAGTCTTCCAAGTCTCCACTAGGTGAACTAGATACAGAGTACCATTTGGTGTATTCACAAACCCTGAGGTAGACACAGAATGCTGATTGGTGTATTTACAAACCCTGAGCTAGAGACAGAGTGCTGATTGGTGCACATACAATCCTCAGGCTATATATAAAATTTCTCCAAGTCCTCATCGGGTTGTGGAGCCCAGCTGGCTTCACCCAGTGGATCCTGCACTAGGGCTGCAGGCGGAGCTGGCCGCCAGTCCCCAGCTGCTCCTCCACTCCTCAGCCCTTGGGCTGTGGATGGGACTGGGTGCCACTGAGCAGGACTGGCCAGGCGCCCCTCGGGGAGGCTCAGGCCGCGGGAGTCCACCGCAGATGGAGGAGCTCAGATATGGCGTGCTGCAAGTCCCGAGCCCTGCTCCGCCGGGAGGCAGCTAAGGCCCAGCGAGAATTTGAGTGTGGTGCCCGTGGGCCGGCACTGCTGGGGGACCTAGTGCAACCTCCGCAGCTGCTGTCTCAGGTGCTAAGCCCCTCACTGCCCCTGGGCTGGGGTGCCGGCCGGCCACTCCGTATGTGAGGCCCGCCTAGCCAGCGCCTGGGCCCTCTGAACTCACACCGGCCAGAGAGCACAGCCACGGTCCCGCCCACACCTCTCCCTCCACACCTCCTGGCAAGCAAAGGGAGGAGGCTCTGGCCTCAGCCAGACTAGAGAGGGGCTCCCACGGCGCTGTGGCAGGCTGAAGGGCTCCTCAAGCACCGCCAGAGTGGATGCGGAGACTGGAGGCCGAGGAGGCGCTGAGAGTGAGGGCTGCTAGCACATTGTCGCCTCTCAACAGGACATTTCCTTCACCCAGGAAATGTTTGTTCCTGTCTTTTGCCCACTTTCTAATTGGATTGTTTAGTTTTTTACTGTTGAGTTTTGAGTGTTCTTTCTATAGTCTAGATGCAAGGCTTTGTGTTGAATATGTGATTCACCATTATTGTCTTCCTGTCTGTAGTTCATTTTTTCATCCTCTTTATAAGGTCTTTTGCAGAGCAGATTTTTAAATTGTGAGGTCCAACTTACCACATTTTTTCCTTTTATGGATTGTGCTTTTGGTGTCAAGTCTGAAAACTCTCCACTTAGCCCTGGGTTCTGAAGAGTTTTATGATATTTTCCTACAAGTTTTATAGTTTTATGTCTTATATTTAAATCTGTTATTAATTTTAAGTTAATTTTTGCATAAGGTATGAGATGTAGGTGAAGGTTAACATTTTTTTGCCTATAGATATCCAATTGCTGCAGCACCATTTTTTGAAAAGGTGCTCATAAATTTTTAAAAACATTACATTGCCTTTGACCGGGTTTCATGCTTTTGGTATTGTTTTCAAAACTATTGAGAAAGTGGGATAACCACTTTTTATTTAAAAGTCACTTTAGGATAATCTTGTTTGCTTTGATTTGATTGTATTGTACCTACAGTCTCTGAAAGCCATTTTTGCTGACAGATCAGCTGCATCTCATTACATCTCAGGAGAAGGAACAGCAGCCCTCCAAAAGAGTATACTCTTAGAAATGCCGTAACCTTTTCTAGTCCAGAAAAAAATGCTGCTTATAAAAGTGATACCCAAAAGCCAATGTTTCCATTATTTAACATAGTTTCTTCTCAAAAAAACTAGCATGTTCGTAAGAGTTAATGAGACTGTAGAAAAATCAACGCCTCAAACTGTTACGTGGAAACTTTTCAGAAAGCTCATGTACTGAGTAAGTCAATGTGCAGTTAAGTTTAGATGAAAACATATGCCAGGACATAACTTCATTTTCAACAAAACATACTGAGTTTAGAACTTGAAAATGCCAAAGGAAAGACCTGTACAACCCTTCTGTCAACTTGAAAACTATACTGGACTGTGAATAGGGGTCTCTGGATAAAATAGTAGGTATCTTTTTCCCTCAATCAACACAAAGATCTTTACATTCTCAGGATAATTTAAGCAGATCTGTGTATACTTTAAAGAAATAAATCAACTTATTGGAAGATAGGTAAGTGTGGCCAGATGTGGCTCATGCCTGTAATCCCAATACTTTGGGAGGCTGAGGCAGGTGGATCACCTGAGGTCAGGAGTTCAAGACTAGCCTGGACTACATGATGAAACCCCATCCTACTGAAAATACAAAATTAGCTGGGTGTGGTGATGCATGCCTGTAATTCCAGCTACTTGGGAGGCTGAGGCAGGATAATTGCTTGAACCTAGAAGGCAGAGGTTGCAGTGAGCCGAGATCATGCCATTGTACTCCAGCTTGGGCAACAAGACTGAAACTCTGTCTCAAAAAAAATATATTGTAGAAGATAGGTAAATGTATGTAAAGCTGCTGAAACACGTGTATCCATTTCCTAGCTATCACTTAGATATGGAAATGATAGAATAGCATCATATAGTATGCTTGGGGCTTCAAAATTCAATATAATTCCACTAATAGAATTTATAGCTATAAATTTTCTCAGGAATCTATGCCTATGGAATAATATCATTATTAAGAATAATAATAGATACTATACATATATTATCTCAGTGAAGAAGAAGTAGTTATAAAAAAGATGGAATACACTAAAATGATCATTGTCTTTTTTTTTTTTTAATTTTCTCTCATTTGAACTTGTTTTACAATGTGGTTAAATTACTTTTCCAGGTAAAAATACATGTGATATATTTAAAAGATCATTGTTTGCATTTTATTATATGTAAGTTATTTCTCCACAACATACTTAACAAGAGAGTAAATGAAATGCATGTGCAAAACACATACTACCTAAAAATCAACTTTCTTCTTTTTCTTGAGGGAAAAGGCTTGAGAGGGAAAAGAACTGATGACAATTAAGAGCAATGTATGGATCAGTTTAGATGCCAATTCAAACAAATCAATTATATATACATGAACAAGGGATTCAGAACTGGATATTTTAAGGTATTGAAGAATTATTGTTGGCTGGGCACAGTGGCTCATGCCTGTAATCCCAACCCTTTGGGAGGCCAAGGCAAGTGGATCACCTGAGGTCAGGAGATCAAGACCAGCCTGGCCAACGTGGTGAAACCCTGTCTCTACTAAAAATACAAAAATTAGCCAGGCATGGTGGTGTGCACCTGTAGCCCCAGCTACTTAGGAGGCTGAGACAGGAGAATCACCTGAACCTGGGAGGTGGAGGTTGGAATGAGTGGAGATAGCACCATTGCACTTCAGCCTGGGTGATAGAGCAAGACTTGTCTCAAAAACATAATTATTGTTAAGCTTTTAATGAATGTATAATTTGCATACAATAAAATGCACAGATTTTAAGTGTTCTGTATGACAAATTTTAACAATTGTATCCCCTTGGGTAATTATTACCAAAAACAAAATATAGATGTAGATATATAACATTTTCATCACCCCTGAAAGTTCCCTCTAGTTCCTTTCCAGTCAGTAACTCCCCACTCCTACCTCAGAGGCAATCACTTTCTGCCTTCTAGCATCACAGATCAATTTTGCTGTTCTTGGAGTTCATATAAATGGAATCATACACTAATGTACTCTTTTGCATCTGGCTTCTTTCACACATCATTACACATCATGAAATTCACCCATTCTAAGTGTACAATCAAGTGACTCTTAGTAAACTTATAAGATGTGCAACCATCATCATAATCCAGTTTTAGAATATGTATATCACCCCAGAAAGATTCTTCATACTCATTTTCAGGTAATCCCCATTCCTACTCCCAACCCAGGCAACTGTTGCTTTTCTGAACATTTTATATAAACTGAATTACACAACATGTGGTCTTTTGTCTCAGGCTTTGTTTCTATAAGTGAGATTATATGGTATTTGCAACTTGCTTCATAAAACTCCATTGAGGGAGAGAAGCAGTGAATGAGGTTGAGTTAGATGAAACAAGAGGCCGTGAGTTGATGGTTTTGCAGCTGGGGGATGGATGCCTGGGGGTTCACTGAACCTTTTTAATTCTGTGTTTGAAATATTCATAATAAAATTTAAAAATTGAAGAAAATATATGTACACAGTTTTTTTTTAAAGGAACTAAGTATTTAAGTTGTTGAACCAATTATAATAGTTCATTCGGGAATTTCTATAATCTGCTACTTAGGATTCTTAGTAAATAGCTGTCTTAGAACACAAAAAGATATGAATGCCTTATATGTAATTTCCCCTTCAAAGCTATTCTTTTTTTTTTTTCTTCTTTTTAAGATGGAGTTTCACTCTTGTTGCCCAGGCTGCAGTGCAATGGTGTGATCTTGGCTCATCGCAACCTCCACCTTCCAAGTTCAAGCAATTCTCCTGCAGGTTCGAGCAATTCTCCTGCCTCAGCCTACCTGGATTACAGGTGTGCACCACGACACTTGGCTAATTTTGTATTTTTAGTACAGACAGGGTTTCAGCATGTTGGTCAGGCTGGTCTCGAACTTCAGACCTCAGGTGACTGCCCACCTTGGCCTCCCAAAGTGTTGGGATTACAGGTGTGAGCCACCATGCCTGGCCTCAAAACTATTCTTCTTGTTGAAGAGATTATCATTGATACATTCAGTAATATAATAGCTTTACTGTCCCTTTTTTTTATTATTATACTTTAAGTTCTAGGGTACATGTGCATAACATGCAGGTTTGTTACCTATGTATACTTGTGCCATGTTGGTGTGCTGCACCCATCAACTCGTCAGCACCCATCAACTTGTCATTTACATCAGGTATAACTCCCAATGCAACCCCTTCCCCCCCCTCCATAATAGGCCCTGGTGTGTGATGTTCCCCTTCCCGAGTCCAAGTGATCTCATTGTTCAGTTCCCACCTATGAGTGAGAACATGTGGTGTTTAGTTTTCTGTTCTTGAGATAGTATGCTGAGAATGATGGTTTCCAGCTGCATCCATGTCCCTACAAAGGACACAAACTCATCCTTTTTTATGTCTGCATAGTATTCCATGGTGTATATGTGCCACATTTTCTTCATCCAGTCTGTCACTGATGGACATTTGGGTTGATTCCAAGTCTTTGCTATTGTGAATAGTGCCACAATGAACATACGTGTGCATGTGTCTTTATAGCAGCATGATTTATAATCCTTTGGGTATATATCCAGTAATGGGATGGCTGGGTCATATGGTACTTCTAGTTCTAGATCCTTGAGGAATTCCCATACTGTTTTCCATAATGGTTGAACTAGTTTACAATCCCACCAACAGTGTAAAAGTGTTCCTATTTCTCCACATCCTCTCCAGCACCTGTTGTTTCCTGACTTTTTAATGATTGCCATTCTAACTGGGGTGAGATGGTCTCTCATTGTGGTTTTGATTTGCATTTCTCTGATGGCCAGTGATGACGAGCATTTTTTCATGTGTCTGTTGGCTGTATGCATGTCTTCTTTTGAGAAATGTCTGTTCATATCCTTTGCCCACGTTTTGATGGGGTTGTTTGTTTTTTTCTTGTAAATTTGTTTGAGTTCTTTGTAGGTTCTCGATATTAGACCTTTGTCAGATAAGTAGATTGCAAAATTTTTTTCACCATTCTGTAGGTTGCCTGTTCACTCTGATGGTAGTTTCTTTTGCTGTGCAGAAGCTCTTTAGTTTAATTAGATCCCATTTGTCAATTTTGGCTTTTGTTGCCGTTGCTTTTGTGTTTTAGACATGAAGTCCTTGCTCATGCCTATGTCCTGAATGGTATTACCTAGGTTTTCTTCTAGGGTTTTTATGGTTTTAGGTCTAACATTTAAGTCTCTAATCCATCTTGAATTAATTTTCATATAAGGAGTAAGGAAAGGATCCAGTTTCAGCTTCCTACTTATGGCTAGCCAATTATCCCAGCACCATTTATTAAATAGGAAATCCTTTCCCCATTTCTGGTTTTTCTCAAGTTTGTCAAAGATCAGATGGCTGTAGATGTGTGGTATTATTTCTGAGGGCTCTGTTCTGTTCCATTGGTCTGTATCTCTGTTTTGGTACCAGTACTATGCTGTTTTGGTTACTGTAGCCTTGTAGTATAGTTTGAAGTCAGGTAGCATGATGCCTCCAGCTTTGTTCTTTTTGTTAACGATTGTCTTGGCAATGCGGGCTCTTTCTTGGTTCCATATGAACTTTAAAGCAGTTTTTCCAATTCTGTGAAGAAACTCATTGGTAGCTTGATGGAGATGGCATTGAATCTATAAATTACCTAGGGCAGTATGGCCATTTTCACGATATTGATTCTTCCTATCCATGAGCATGCTATGTTCTTCCATTTGTTTGTGTCCTCTTTTATTTCACTGAGCAGTGGTTTGTAGTTCTCCTTGAAGAGGTCCTTTACATCTCTTGTAAGTTGGATTCCAAGGTATTTTATTCTCTTTGAAGCTATTGTGAATGGAAGTTCATTCATGATTTGGCTCTCTGTTTGTCTGTTATTGGTGTATAAGAATGCTTGTGATTTTTGCACATTAATTTTGTATCCTGAGACTTTGCTGAAGTTGCTTATCAGCTTAAGGAGATTTGGGGCTGAGATGATGGGGTTTTCTAAATATACAATCATGTCATCCGCAGACAGGGACAATTTGACTTCTTCTTTTCCTAACTGAATACCGTTTATTTCTTTCTCTTGCCTGATTGCCCTAGCCAGAATTTCCAACACTATGTCAAATAGGAGTGGTGAGAGAGGGCATCCCTGTCTTGTGCCAGTTTTCAAAGGGAATGCTTCCAGTTTTTGCCCATTCAGTATGACATTGGCTGTGGGTTTGTCACAAATAGTTCTTATTGAGATATGTTCCATCAATACTGAATTTATTGAGAGTTTTTAGCATGAAGGGCTGTTGAATTTTGTCAAAGGCCTTTTCTGCATCTATTGAGATAATCATGTGGTTTTTGTCTTTGGTTCTGTTTATATGCTGGATTACGTTTATTGATTTGCGTATGTTGAACCAGCCTTGCATCCCAGGGATGAAGCCCACTAGATCCTGGTGGATAAGCTTTTTGATGTGCTGCTGGATTCGGTGTGCCAGTATTTTATTGAGGATTTTTGCATCGATGTTCATCAGGGATATTGGTCTAAAATTCTCTTTTTTTGTTGTGTTTCTGCCAGACTTTAGTACCAGGATGATGTTGGCCTCATAAAATGAGTTAGGGAGGATTCCCTGTTTTTCTATTGATTGGAGTAGTTTCAGAAGGAAGGGTACCAACTCCTACTTGTACCTCTGGTAGAATTCAATTGTGAATCCATCTGGTCCTGGAGTTTTTTTTGGTTGGTAGGCTATTAATTATTGCCTTTATTTCAGAGCCTGCTATTGGTTTATTCAGGGATTCAACTTCTTCCTGGTTTAGTCTTGGGAGAGTGTAAGTGTCCAGGAAATTATCCATTTCTTCTAGATTTTCTAGTTTATTTGCGTAGAGGTGTTTATAGTATTCTCTGATGGTAGCTTGTATTTCTGTGGGGTCGGTGGTGATATCCCCTTTATCATTTTTTTATTGCATCTATTTGATTCTTCTCTCTTTTCTTCTTTATTAGTCTTGCTAGCGGTCTATCAATTTTGTTGATCTTTTCAAAAAACCAACTCCTGGATTCATTTATTTTTTGGAGGGTTTTTTGTGTCTCTATCTCCTTCAGTTCTGCTCTGATCTTAGTTATTTCTTGCCTTCTGCTAGCTTTTGAATGTGTTTGCTCTTGCTTCTCTAGTTCTTTTAATTGTGATGTTAGAATGTCAATTTTAGATCTTTCCTGCTTTCTCTTGTGGGCATTTAGTGCTATAAATTTCCCTCTACAAACTGCTTTAAATGTGTCCCAGAGATTCTGGTATATTGTATCTTTGTTCTCATTGGTTTCAAAGAACATCTTTATTTCTGCTTTCATTTCGTTATGTACCCAGTAGTCATTCAGGAGCAGGTTGTTTAGTTTCCATGTAGTTGAGCGGTTTTGATTGAGTTTCTTAGTCTTGAGTTCTAGTTTGATTGCACTGTGGTCTGAGAGACAGTTTGTTGTAATTTCTGTTCTTGTACATTTGCTGAGGAGTGCTTTACTTCCAATTATGTGGTCAATTTTGGAATAAGTGTGATGTGGTGCTGAGAAGAATGTATATTCTGTTGATTTGGGGTGTAGAGTTCTGTAGATGTCTATTAGGTCCGCTTGGTGCACAGTTGAGTTCAATTCCTGTATCCTTGTTAACTTTCTGTCTTGTTGATCTGTCTTATGTTGACAGTGGAGTGTTGAAGTCTCCCATTATTATTGTATGGGAGTCTAAGTCTCTTTGTAAGTCTCTAGGGACTTGCTTTATGAATCTGGGTGCTCCTGTATTGGGTGCATATATATTTAGGATAGTTAGCTCTTCCTGTTGAATTGATCCCTTTACCATTATGTAATGGCCTTCTTTGTCTCTTTTGATCTTTGATGGTTTAAAGTCTGTTTTATCAGAAACTAGGATTGCAACCCCTGCGTTTTTTTGTTCTCCATTTGCTTGGTAGATCTTCCTCCATCCCTTTATTTTGAGCCTATGTCTCTGCATTTGAGATTAGTCTCCTGAATACAGCAGACTGATGGGTCTTGACTCTTTATCCAATTTGCCAGTCTGTGTCTTTTAATTGCACCATTTAGTCCATTTTCATTTAAGGTTAATATTGTTATGTGTGAACTTGATCCTGTCATTATGATATTAACTGGTTATTTTGCTCGTTAGTTGATGCAGTTTCTTCCTAGCATCGATGGTCTTTACAGTTTGACATGTTTTTGCAATGGCTGGTACCTGTTGTTCCTTTCCATGTTGAGTGCTTCCTTCAGGGTCTCTTGTAAGGCAGGCCTGGTGGTGACAAAATCTCTAAGCATTTGCTTATCTGTAAAGGATTTTATTTCTCCTTCACTTATGAAACTTAGTTTGGCTGGATATGAAATTCTGGGTTTAAAATTCTTTCCTTTAAGAATGTTGAATATTGGCCCCCACTCTCTTCTGGCTTGTAGAGTTTCTGCCAAGAGATCTGCTGTTAGTCTGATGGGCTTCCCTTTGTGGGTAACCCGACCTTTCTCTCTGGCTGCCCTTAACAGTTTTTCCTTCATTTCAACTTTGGTGAATCTGACAATTATGTTCCTTGGAGTTGCTCTTCTCGAGGAGTATCTTTGTGGCGTTCTCTGTATTTCCTGAATTTGAATATTGACCTGCCTTACTAGGTTGGGGAAGTTCTCCTGGATGATATCCTGAAGAGTGTTTTCCAACTTGGTTCCATTTTCCCCTTCACTTTCAGGTACCCCAATCAGACGTAGATTTGGTCTTTTCACATAGTCCCATACTTCTTGAAGGCTTGTTCTTTCTTTTTCCTCTTTTTTCTTTAGACTTCTCTTCTCATTTCATTTCATTCATTTGATCCTCAATCGCTGATACTCTTTCTTCCAGTTGATCAAGTCGGTTACTGAAGCTTGTGCATTTGTCAAGTATTTCTCGTGTCATGGTTTTTGTCTCTGTCAGTTCGTTTATGGCCTTCTCTGCATTGATTATTCTAGTTATCCATTTTTCCATTCTTTTTTTCAAGATTTTTAGTTTCTTTGCACTGGGTACGTAATTCCTCCTTTAGCTCTGAGAAGTTTGATGGACTGAAGGCTTCTTCTCTCAACTCATCAAAGTTATTCTCCATCCAGCTTTTATCCATTGCTGGCGATGAGTTGTATTCCTTTGGAGGGGGAGATGCGCTCTTATTTTTTGAATTTCCAGCTTTTCTGCCCTGCTTTTTCCCCATCTTTGTGGTTTTATCTGCCTTTGGTATTTGATGATGGTGACGTACCGATGGGGTTTTGGTGTGGGTGTCCTTCCTGTTTGTTAGTTTTCCTTCTAACAGTCAGGACCCTCAGCTGTAGGTCTGTTGGAGATTGCTTGAGGTCCACTTCAGACCCTGTTTGCCTGGGTATCAGCAGCAGAGGCTGCAGAAGATAGAATATTACTGTCTGATTCTTGCTTTGGAAGCTTCATCTCAGGGGTGTACTCTGCCGTGTGAGGTGTGGGGTATCAGTCTGCCCCCAGTGGGGGATGTCTCCCAGTTAGGCTACTCAGGGGTCAGGGACCCACTTGAGCAGGCAGTCTGTCTGTTCTCAGATCTCAGCCTCCGTGTTGGGAGATCCACTGCTCTCTTCAAAGCAGTCAGACAGGGTCGTTTGCGTCTGCAGAGGTTTCTGCTGCTTTTTTTTTTTGTTTAGCTCTGCCCTGTCCCCAGAGGTGGAGTCTACAGAGACAGGCCGGCCTCCTTGAGCTCCACCCAGTTCGAGCTTCCTGGAGGCTTTGTTTACCTACTTAAGCCTCAGCAATGGTGGGCGCCCCTCCCCCAACCTCGCTGCCACCTTGCACTTAGATCTCAGACTGCTGTGCTAGCAATGAGGGAGGCTCCATGGGTGTGGGACCCTCCCAGCCAGGTGTGGGATATAATCCCCTAGTGTGCCATTTGCTAAGACCCTTGGTAAAGCACAATATTGGGGTGGGAGTTACCGGATTTTCCAGGTGTTGTGTGTCTCAGTTCCCCTGGGTAGGAAAAGGGATTACCTTCCCCCTTGCACTTCCCAGGTGAGGCGATGCCTCGCCCTGCTTCAGCTCTCGCTGGTCAGGTTGCAGCAGCTGACCAGCACTGATTGTCCAGCACTCCCTAGTGAGATGAACCCGGTACCTCAGTTGAAAATGCAGAAATCACTGGTCTTCTGTGTCACTTGCGCTGGGAGCTGGAGACTGGCACTGTTCCTATTCGGCCATCTTGCTCCACCTCTTTTTTTTTTTTTTTTAGATAGGGTCTCACTCTGTCCCCAGGCTGGAGTGCAGTGGCATGCTCACTGCTCACTGCAGGCTCAATTTCCTGGGCCCAAGGGCTCCTCCCACCTCAACCTCCCTAGTAGCTGGGACTACACGTGTACAGTGCCACACCTAGCTAATTTTTGTATTGCTTGTAGAGAGAGAGTTTTTCAGTGTTGTCCAGGCTGGTCTCAAACCCCTGGGCTCAAACAGTCTGCCCACCTCAGCCTCCCAAAATACTGGGATTATAGGCGTGAGCCACCATGCCCATAAAACAAGTCTTACTAGTGAGAAAATGTTATCATTTAGAGTTTCTCTGACTAATGTGGGTGATTCTAATACTAATTCTTGCGAGATTCTGATTGTATCAGTTATATCGTCTTTCTTAGAATCTACTGGGGGCAAAATAGAAGGATTCATAAATCACTCAACTTTTTTTCTTCCTCTGAGCGCCTTGATATCCCAGGTGCATCGGAAACTACTTAAAACCATTTCTATGGTTTGAATGTTTTCCCTAAAAAGCACATTTTGGAAACTTAATTCCCAACTGCAACAATGTTGGAAAGTGGGTGGGGCCTAATAGGAGATGTTCAGGTCAAGAGGACTCCACTCTTATGAATGGATTAATGCAAACTTTAAAAGGGCTTGAAACTGCAAATTGAATATCTTGCTCTCTTGCGAGTGCTCTTTTGCCCTTCTGCCTTCCACCATGGGATGATGCAGCAAGAAGGCCCTCACCAGATGCCCATTCCACAATCTTGGACTTCCCAGCCTCCTGAAGCAGTTGCCAAATAAACTTCTGTGTATTATAAATTACCTAGTCTGTGGTATTCTGTTAGAGCAGCACAAAACAGTGTAAGAGAGCTATTAGAGCTATTGTAATCAAATTATTTTAAATAATTAACATTATTTTCAATATCTCAAGGAAACGAAATAATTTGCCCCAGACCATAGATTGATAAATAAAAATCAGCATCTTGGAAAATAAAATTCTAATGTATTTTTTATTGTCTTAGAAATAAGTTTTTATATTTATTAGTGATACCACACCTATCAAGTATTAGCATTCTCATCTATAATCATTGCCATTTTTCAAAAACCACAATAAGGATACCATCTAGACCCAGTTAATAAGATAACTGACCATTCTTATTCTTATTATGTCAAAGGATGGTCTAGAGAAAACAGTTCATTTTAAACATTATCCCTAAGAATTACTAACATTCTCTTGGGACAGAGAAGAAAAGGCTCCCATTGCTTGTCAGTAGATTTGACAGCAGACTTTCTTCTTTTCTTTTTTTCTTTTTTTGGATACAGAGTCTTGCTTTGTTACCCAGGCTGGAGTGCCGTGGCACTATCTTAGCTCACAAAAACCTCTGCCTACTGAGTGCAAGCAATTCTTGTGCCTCAGCCTCTTGAATAACTGGGATTATAGGTGTGGGCCACCACACTCAACTAATTTTTAGTATTTTTAGTAGAGACGGGGTTTTACCACATTGGCCAGCCTGATCTCAAACTCCACTTTCTTTGGTTTGTTTGTTTGTTTGTTTTTTGAGACAGGGTCTTGCTTGGTTACCGAGGCTGGAGTACAATGGCACAATGACAGCTCACTGCAGCCTGGACCTCTTGGGTTCAAGTGATCTTTCTGCCTCAGCCTCCCATGTAACTGGGACCACAGGCCCATGACACCATGCCTGGCTAACTTTTTCATTTTTTGTAGAGATGAGGTCTCATTTTGTTGTCCAGGCTGGAACATCAGATTTTCATTTCTAAGCACATATAGTACTTATTTAAAACTTATACAGCTATCAAGTGGATAATATCTCTCTTCTTCCCAAGATTTGATTGATGATTTAATTCTGTGATCTTCTACTTCATGAGGGTGTGATTTCATGAGAGTCATTTTAATTCTCTAGGTCTGAGATGGAATTGAAGTGTTACTTTTTTGATTGTTAATTGTGAAGTCTCAAAATTCATCTAACCCACTTTTGAATCTTATACACCAAAAAATGACACACTCCAGGCATCCCAAGTTATTTAACTTTATCTTGCCCTCTAGATTCATGATCAGCACTTAACTTAAACTCAGTTGGATTGTAAATGTAAATGGCTCTAGACAGTCCCTGAATCCTGTTATCTCCCCAAGTGAAGGGCTCTTAATCATCAAAAAAAGTGCCCTGTCAATGTATCAGATTAAAAATAACATCAGTGGAATGTCTATTTCCAAATGCCTTTTTTTTGGTACAGGAGTGCAAGTAACTTAAAAGTAAAATTTTAAAACTTATAAAAGTTTGGTTTATGAACGAACTTTTTGCCCATTTAAATATTTAAAGTTCTCTTGCTGTGGCAGCCATTATCCAAAAATTATAACTATTTCTTTTCAACTTCTTGGAGAAATTACAAGTTCAAATCAAGTTACTAGATGTAAATGACTACTGTTTTCAAAACTCTCTGGACACAGTTTTGTTGTTGTTGTTGTTGTTGTTGTTTTCCAAGTAGAGGCTTTCAAAACCACTTTGATATTATCAAAAGTCCAAGCTTAGCCACATATTTTATTTTCACATTTGGACTTTTCTCATGAATGTGTCATGCCCAAGGCAAAATATAACTGCATAAATAGAAACTAAGTTTGTATCTCTGCTTAAATAACCAAGAGATGTTGCATTTGAAACAGCAAAACAAACCAACATTTTCATTCCAACTACTCTTTGGACGATCATCATTATTATTTTTTTTAGATGGAGTCTTTCTCTGTCACCCAGGCTGGAGTACAGTGGCACAATCTTGACTCACTGCAACCTCTGCCTCCCAGGTTCAAGGGATTCTCCTGCCTCAGACTCCCAAATAACTGGGATTACAGGCATGCACCACCATGCCTTGCTAATTTTTTTGTTTTAAGTAGAGATGGGGTTTCATTATGTTAGCCAGTCTGATCTCGAACTCCTAACTTCAGGTGATCTGCCTGTGTCAGCCTCCCAAAGTGCTGGGATTACAGGTGTGAGCCATCGCACCTGGCCTGAACAATCATTTTCTATAAACTCCATCATCTAGACTGCCCACTACTTACAAGTGGCAACACATTAGCTAGTTGATAAACAACTGGGCTCAGTAACAATTTACTAAATTTTGTGAGAAATTATATTATCTGTTAATACTCACAAGTTTGTGGTTTCATATGATCTCAATATATAACCCGTGGGAATATCAAGGATCCACAAAGTTACCATACACATTTTATAGATGAGAAAAATAAAGTTCAGAGAAGGTGACTTTCTCAAGGAAACACACTTAATAAATGGCAAAGTCTGGGAGCCAGCTCTAGTGAGAAAGCGTATTCCATTTCCTCCGTGAATGGGACCTTCTAAGCACCAACACTCAGCAAACATTCTACGCATAGGTGATATTTTTCTTTTATAATCAAAGCTTGAGCTATATAGTGACAAAGATGATAGAGTCCACAAACCCATATTTGCAATTCTGAAATTCAAAAAGCCCCAAAGTAGGTTTTGTGATTCGTTTCACACCTGACCTGACTTGAATTCATTTGGTGGCACAACTTGGCCTGAAATGTAATGATTTTTCATGGCTCTTATTTATTTCATTTAGTGTGAATAATCCTATATTTTGTTGCATAATTATTAATATGTTAATTACAGGGCTCTTCCTCAGACTAAATGGGGCTGTTATGTCATACGTGGTAAATGTACAGTATTACTTATAATTTTTTTAAATTCTGAATTTCAAAACACCTGGTCTAAGGGTTTTAGATAAGAAACTATAGGCCTGAAGAACAAAAATATTAATTGCAATAGCAATCAGAGCAAAACTTGCATTCTACAGTTTGATCTCATCTTTAGGTATTTTTACAAAATACTTTCAAGTATATCTTATTGCATTGTCACCAAATGTGAATACTTCCTAATGTCTTTGGACAGATTAGTGCTGTTATCAAGTCCCTTGGCCAAATATAGGCCTGATATCAAACTGATGCAGGATTTTTCTTCTCTCTTTGTGAGCCGGTGACCCCTGGCCAGCGACACTCCATGCAGGGCCTTGCTCAGCCACACTGGTATGCCCCAGCTTGCCTGTGATATAGCTTGTACCCACATTTGTTCCTGAGCTCTTGTATTGTGCACAAGAAGAATGAGGATATGCAAAACATTGGAGGGTGAAGAGGGTGGAGAATAATTGTATTGAGCAATGTAAATGGCTTTCAGTGGAGAGGGGACAGGGTGGGGATGGGTCCCCTGTGTGGCTGGGTCTGAGGCCTTTTATGGACTCAGAATGGGGAGTGCATGCTGATTGGTTTGTGAGCATGCAAAAAAAGTTAAAGCGATGACACCACTCAAAGGTGGGCATGACAGTGTAGAAAACCAATTAGGAAAGGGTAGGTATGTGTAAAATGGGTGAAGAATGGGAACTAATTGGAGGAAGGCGCACCAAACAGGAAGACAAGTTCTCAATCCAGCCCAAGGATTTAACTTGTAGCTTGGCTTTCAGGCTTTAAACTGTCTTCAGCCTGGAGATGGGGTTTTGCTGGGGATCTGCCCCCTATCTGCCTAGGTATTTGTCTGCCTCTATCAAAACTAAGTTTTGACATCTTAAGTAGGATATTAATTTTAAAAATTAATAATATTGTATGTCTGTGTGCATGTCTGGTGTCTGTGTATGGTTTTCCTTCTCCTGGGCTTTTCTTATAATTAAATTTCTCTAGTGATTTTATTTTTATATTGGATGGCATAAGATTTTATTTAGTTGCCTAAATGTAACTATCCCACTGTAATAAATTAAGGGCCTTCGTAGTCGGGCGTGGTAGGCTTACACCTGTAATCCCAGCACTCTGGGAGGCCAACGTGGGTGGATCACCTGACGTCAGGAGTTTGAGACCAGCCTGGACAACATGGTGAAACCCCATCTCTACTAAAAATACAGAAACTAGCTGGGCATGGTGGTGTGTGCCTGTACTCCCACTACTCAGGAGGCTCAGGCAGGAGAATCACTTGAACTCAGGGGGTGGAGATTGCAGTGAGCCAAGATCACACCACTGTACTCCAGCCTGGGCAACAGAGCACGACTCCATCTCAAAAAAAAAAAAAAAATGTTAAGGGCCTTAGTGAACTGTGTTATGAAAAAGGATTCCTGCATATATACAAGGAAAACAAAAGAGTTAATTCTTATATAAGCATAAAAACTGTTTCTTTGCCTCAAAAATTATGGATAATCATATTTAATCAAGATAGCAAGATATTTTCTTTACTGTCCAGAAAATTTTAAATTCAAATCAAGATTTCAAATATAATATTAGTTGTTTACTGGATCAGTAGTTTTCAAAATTTTTTCCTACTGCAAAACACATAATGGATACAACATATTCTATCCAGTAATGGTGGAAAGAATTATTCACAAAATAGTTATTATTTATACATCCAGCAATCATTCCCATGCCTAGGGTCCAAGAGGACCGGTGTGGACCAGCTTAAATTTTAATAAAAATCCAACACATTTCATAAAGCTCCCATCATAGGTTCTGGAAGCTCATTTCCTATAGTAGCAACTTACCCTTACTCTAGCATGCTCTTTGCTGGCCTTGGTTGCAGGCCTAGTGTGAAAGGAATCTAGAATGGATGAAAGAGGAGGTAGATTATAAATACCAACTATAGCTTTGGGACCACTGCAGCAGTAGGGAGTGTAACCTGTTCTTTTTTTTTTTTATACTTTAAGTTCTAGGGTACATGTGCACAACATGCAGGTTTGTCATGTATGTATACATGTACTATCCCATCCCCCTCTCCCCGCCCCATGACAGGCCCCAGTGTGTGATGTTCCCCTTCCTGTGTCCAAGTGTTCTCATTGTTCAATTCCCACCTATGAGTGATAACATGTGGTATTTGATTTTCTGTCCTTGTGATAGTTTTCTGAGAATGATGGTTTCCAGCTGTATCCATGTCCCTACAAAGGACATGAACTCATGTTTTTTTATGGCTGCATAGTATTCCATGATGTCTATGTGCTACATTTTCTTTTTTTTTTTTAATTATACTTCATATTCTAGGGTACATGTGCACAACGTGCAGGTTAGTTACATATTTGTACATGTGCCATGTTGGTGTGCTGCACCCATTAACTTGTCATTTACATTAGGTATATCTCCTAATGCTATCCCTTCCCCCTCCACCAACCCCACGACAGGCCCAGTGTGTGATGTTCCCCTTCCTGTGTGTAAGTGTTCTCATGTTCAATTCCCACCTATGAGTGAGAACATGTGGTGTTTGGTTTTCTGTTCTTGTGATAGTTTGCTGA
Source organism: Theropithecus gelada (assembly GCF_003255815.1). Taxonomy (NCBI): domain Eukaryota; kingdom Metazoa; phylum Chordata; class Mammalia; order Primates; family Cercopithecidae; genus Theropithecus; species Theropithecus gelada. Next base: position 86,236,385 of record NC_037672.1, on the reverse strand, counting down.
GAATGATGGTTTCCAGCTACATCCATGTTCCTACAAAGGACACAAATTCATCCTTTTTTATGGCTGCATAGTATTCCACAGTGTATATGTGCCACATTTTCTTAATCCAGTCTGTCATTGATGGACATTTGGGTTAGTTCCAACTCTTTGCTATTGTGAATAGTGCCGCAGTGAACATACATGTGCATGTGTCTTTATAGCAGCATGATTTATAATCCTTTGGGTATATACCCAGTAATGGGATGGCTGAGTCAAATGGTATTTCTAGTTCTAGATCCTTGAGGAATCGCCACACTGTTTTCCACAATGGTTGAACTAGTTTACAGTCCCACCAACAGTGTAAAAGTGTTCCTATTTCTCCACATCCTCTCCAGCACCTGTTGTTTCCTGACTTTTTAATGATTGCCATTCTCACTGGTGTGAGATAGTATCTCATTGTGGTTTTGATTTGTATTTCTCTGATGGTGAGTGATGATGAGCATTTTTTCATGTGTTTGTTGGCTGCATAAATGTCTTCTTTTGAGAAGCGTCTGGTCATATCCTTTGCCCACTTTTTGATGGGGTTGTTTGGTTTTTTTCTTATAAATTTGTTTGAGTTCTTTGTAGGTTCTGGATATTAGCCCTTTGTCAGATGAGTAGATTGCAAAAATTTTCTCCCATTCTGTAGGTTGCCTGTTCACTCTGATGGTAGTTTCTTTTGCTGTGCAGAAGCTCTTTAGTTTAATTAGATCCCATTTGTCTATTTTGGCTTTTGTTGCCATTGCTTTTGGTGTTTTAGACATGAAGTCCTTGCCCATGCCTATGTCCTGAATGGTATTGCCTAGGTTTTCTTCTAGGGTTTTTATGGTTTTAGGTCTAACATTTAAGTCTGTAATCCATCTTGAATTAATTTTTTGTTAAGGTGTAAGGAAAGGACCCAGTTTCAGCTTTGTACTTACGGCTAGCCAGTTTTCCCAGCACCACTTATTAAATAGGGAATCCTTTCCCCATTTCTTATTTTTGTCAGGTTTGTCAAAAGTCAGATGGTTGTAGATGTGTGGTATTATTTCTGAGGGCTCTGTTCTGTTCCGTTGGTCTGTATCTCTGTTTTGGTACCAGTACCATGCTGTTTTGGTTACTGTAGCCTTGTAGTGTAGTTCGAAGTCAGGTAGCATGATGCCTCCAGCTTTGTTCTTTTTGTTAACGATTGTCTTGGCAATGCGGGCTCTTTCTTGGTTCCATATGAACTTTAAAGCAGTTTTCCAATTCTGTAAAGAAAGTCATTGGTAGCTTAAGGGGGATGGCATTGAATCTATAAATTACCTAGGGCAGTATGGCCATTTTCACGATATTGATTCTTCCTATCCATGAGCATGGAATGTTTTTCCATTTGTTTGTGTCCTCTTTTATTTCATTGAGCATGGTTTGTAGTTCTCCTTGAAGAGGCCCTTCACATCCCTTGTAAGTTGAATTCCTAGGTATTTTATTCTCTTTGAAGCAATTGTGAATGGTAGTTCATTCATGATTTGGCTCTCTGTTTGTCTGTTATTGGTGTATAAGAATGCTTGTGATTTTTGCACATTGATTTTGTATCCTGAGACTTTGCTGAAGTTGCTTATCAGCTTAAGGAGATTTTGGACTGAGACGATGGGGTTTTCTAAATATACAACCATGTCATCTGCAAACAGGGACAATTTGACTTCCTCTTTTCCTAATTGAATACCCTTTATGTCTTTCTCCTGTCTCATTGCCCTGGCCAGAACTGGCAAGACTAATAAAGAAGAAAAGAGAGGAGAATCAAAGAGATGCAATAAAAAATAATAAAGGGGATATCACCACTAACCCCACAGAAATACAAACTACCATCAGAGAATACAATAAACACCTCCACGCAAATAAACTAGAAAACCTCGAAGAAATGGATAAATTCCTGGACACATACACTCTCCCAAGTCCAAACCAAGAAGAAGTTGAATCCCTGAATAGACCAATAACAGGCTCTGAAATTGAGGCAATAATTAATAGCCTACCAACCAAAAAAAGTCCAGGACCAGATGGATTCACAGCCGATTTCTACCAGAGGTACAAGGAGGAGCTGGTACCATTCCTTCTGAATCTATTCCAATCAATAGAAAAAGAGGGAATCCTCCCTAACTCATTTTATGAGGCCAACATCATCCTGATACCAAAGCCTGGCAGAGATACAACAAAAAAAGAGAATTTTAGACCAATATCCCTGATGAACATCAATGCAAAAATCCTCAATAAAATACTGGCAAACCGAATCCAGCAGCACATCAAAAACCTTATCCACCATGATCAGGTGGGCTTCATCTCTGGGATGCAAGGCTGGTTCAACATACGCAAATTAATAAACATAATCCAGCATATAAACAGAACCAAAGACAAAAACCACATGATAATCTCAATAGATGCAGAAAAGGCCTTTGACAAAATTCAACAGCCCTTCAGGCTAAAAACTCTTGGTATTGATAGAGTGTATAACCTGTTCTATTAACTTTCCTGAATTGAGTCTTTTGTAGATTGTTGCCAGCCACCATCCTGAAGGCTTTGGATTGGACTTCATGTAGGACACAGTGGATCTTGTGGTACAAGGGGTGAACTGCAGTGGATACCTCTTATGCTCCACTTCACATCCTTTCAGCCCATCTTTTACTAGCGGCATTACAATGGCCTATACAACCTAAATGTTCAAAGTTTAAGGGAATCATTATCTTTCTGAAAAAAATCCTTGATACAGGGGTAGTGGGGATGGGTGAATAAATGCCCCTACCTCCTCTTCATGAAGACCACTGTGAGAGATATTTTATGGCTCTTTAGAATATCCCGGCAGCATCAAGCCTATGGATCAACTTGATAACATGTCTTTTGCACCCTTCTTTCTCTTCTGTTTTCTAGATCACTTCTTAAGTAAGCTGTCTTAAGGGGCCACCCAGGATTAGTCTTGCCTGTTATATGTTTCGTTGGAAGTTCTTAAGGCTACAGCTGGGCTTGAAGATTTGCAAGAAAGACTCACGGAACTCAGAAAAGCTGGTATGTTCATGATTACTGCTTATTACAGAGAAATGAGTACATACTAAAACCGGCAAATGGGAAAGGTGTATGGGTCAATGTCCAGGAGATATCAGGCACAAGCTTCCGGGTGGAGTTGCATGGGGACGCATTTAATCCTCCAAGCAATGGTATGTGACAACATGTGTGAATTATTGCCACTCAGGAAAGCTCACATAAGTCTTGATATCCAGGGTTATTATTGCAAATTGGTCAGGTAGGCAGGACCGACTTTAATTACTTGGCCTACAGCCCCACCCCTCTACTTATGTCAAATTGATACAGCGTGGTCCAGGACCCTCTGGCATACGAAAACATGCTTCATCAGGCAGGATATTCCAACGGCTCAGAGGTTATCTGCCAGGACTGGCCAGTCAAGCACCAGTCCTGTGAAGACAGGCTTTCTTTGGATCTTAAAGCATTTGAGCAACCCAGACCTGCTGAGTTAATCCTTTACTGCACACGTGTGTTGGTCTTATCACTCTAACTACAACGTTCTCAAAGAAATGGATATTTATATAGTTTTTCCCCCGAAGTAAATACTTAGCAAATTCCCTCTGCCAGAATTAGAGCAAATCAACATTCCTGAATTCCACCCCATAGCCTTTTTTTTTTTTTTTTTTTTTTTGAGACAGAGTCTCATTTTGTCACCCAGGCTGGAGTGCAGTGGCACCATCTTGGCTCACTGCAACCTCTGCCTCCTGGGTTCAAGCCATTCTCATTCTTGAGCCTTCCAAGTAGCTGGGATTACAGGTGCCTGCCACCACGCCCAGCTAATTTTTGTATTTTTAGTAGAGACAGGGTTTCACCATGTTGGCCAGGCAGGTCTCCAACTCCTGACCTCAAGTGATCTGCCCACCTTGGCCTCCCAAAGTGCTGGGATTACAGGCGTGAGCCACTGCGCCCGGCCAGTATTCCTGAATTCCCAAACTAATTTTCTCGCAAGAGTATGTTTCAGTGTGCATTTTGAAAAGTACTCTGGGGTGTTTGTACACCAACTCCCATCAGTCCTCAGTTGAGGGTTCTCAGGGATATTAATTTCCCCATTTCTTCCCTCTGGCCTGCCATTTTGCATCTGGGCAGAGCACATGACCCCAAAATGCCGTCAGGCAAAGAGGTGCAGGTACCCACAGCTGGAAGTGAGCTGGAGTATGCTGAAGGGGCAGGGAGAGGAATCCAGGTGAGGCACTGCAGCAGCTGCTACAGTGCTCCAAAGTTCCCTAGGGTTGAGGATGAGGAAAATGAGTTAGAATTTTTGAAACCTTCAACTCATTGTCACTTGATAGTAGCATCTCTTATCTCCTAGAACACGACACAAATTCCATGTTTGGAGCTCAAAAAGCTGAAAGTCATACAAGACTAATAAAGTGGGTAAATTCTAATGTAAACTGGTATTGGCATTATGTTTGCATTATAGTTTAGGTTATAACTTCAAGGAATAGGTGCACATCCACTATAAATCAATAATGATTTTTTAAAGGTTTAGTCAAAACAAAATGAGTATGCACTGCAGATGGAGAGCATGGCCTTTCATCATGAATATTAACTAAATAAACATAAAGATATTTAAAGACCAAGTTAATAAAGGAGTGAGCAGATAGGATCTGGAATAGCACATCCCAAAGGGAAAAAATGTATTAAGAACCTGAATAGTCATCTGATGTGACTGTGCTTGTTGTCTGAAGATCTCTTCTGGGGTTTTGTAAGGGAGTTTTATGGAGAACAAACGAACATGGGGCAAAATATAAATGGCTGGAGTCTATGATAAAAGCTTATAGGGAATAGTGCTATATTATTTCTTTAATTTTCTCCAGTACTGTTTTTACAGCTATCTCAGTGAGCAAAATGAAAATTTTATAAATAACTTCTTGCATGGAGCTCTCTGATTTACCCCATTCAGAGCAAGCTACATCTGTGTAGGCATCATAGCTTAGCTGTGGAGGCAGGGGGCAAAGAACTTACTTGACTGAAAAAAATGAACACATTGGCAAAAGGTAGCCAAAATCTTAAAAAAGCAAGGGTGGAGGAGTAGCTTTTAAGAGCTCTGGCTCAAAAATAGAAATATAGAATTGATCTGAGTGATATATTAATATTGCTTAATAAAGAATATTGTAATGCGAGTGGGTGGCCTAAGTGAAAATGCAGAAAAGGGGATCAGAACAACCAAAGTCAGTAGTGTCCTTCCAGCTGACGTTGACTCTGACCCTAAGGAAAACAAATACACTTACTAAGGGCTCTTAGTTAGAGGTAAGTTAGAGATAACTCCCTGCTCTGAGTTAGAAACGACTCAGCTTCTGAAGATACTCTGCCATTTCTATCAACCTCCCTTTGCTCTGAATGCGTGCTCATAGAGCAAACTACTGATTTGTTTTCACACAGACTTTAAGACATCTTGAAACCAGGAAGAGCTTGCTGAAGAGCGGACATGACTAGTCTGTCATTGTAAAAGAACAGCCCCGATGAATAAATTGATGATTTGGTAGGTATTGTTATCTTAAGTCAGATGGCTGCTTTGGTAGGCTGAAAAAGTCAAGTTCCTGGGTTATGAAGTGAAGGACCATATTTGGAAGTATTAAAGCCAATCCATGAGGCCTGGCCTGGAAAACTAGCCATGCAAGCCCCACTCAGTTGACCTATACACCTTCAAACTGGACAATAGCACCCACATTAGTAGTATATGTGTAAGAACATATGTAAGAGAAAACCTCCTCAAAGCACACAGACAAAAGGGCCTAGGACACTATGAAGAGCTCAGACTCTCCAAGGAGCATTACCGAGACACTCTGTGCCTCTACTTCTACTCCTTTAAGATTCCAAAATCTATACATACAAACGTTGTCCTCCAAATTCCTTCTGAGAATCTATATGTTCTTTCAAAAAAAAAAAAAAAGCTTACTCACCCTGAGTAACATAGCAAGACCCCATCTCTACAAAAAAATATAAAAATGAGCCAGACATGGTGGCACACACCTGTAGTCCCAGCTACTCAGGAGGCTAAGGCAGGAGAATCATTTGAGCCTAGGAGCTCAAGGCTGCAGTGAGCTATGACAGCACCACTGTACTTCAGCCCAGGCAACAGAGCAAGACCCTGAATTTAAAAAAAAACAAACAAAAAAAACCAAGCAAACAAAAAGGTTTCTGTTCAAATGCTTTTTGGAACTTTACTTTGGAAATTTCCCTTAGAGCTATTTATGCAAAAATATCTGTTGTTTAAGCCACTCAGTCTATGATAGATTTACCGTAGTAGCTTGAACTGACTGAAACACTCTCAACCACATTCTCATCTCCTGGAGAACAGGAACCTGGTCCATTCTCCTGTAGAGTCCCCTACACTCTTACTTGTGCAAAGTAGGTGCTCAGTGGAGGTTTGTTAGACTAATGAGTGTGATTACTCATACCTCTACATAGGAAACTTTTTGCAAATAGACTCAAAAATATTTCTTTGACTTTTACCACTTAAACTAGAAAACAGTTAACTACTTGGCAGCAGAACAGGGATCTAGACCTGATACTCTTGTAGGAGGAGTTCATTATCTTGTCCATTGGATCATTCAGATAGTCCTTTCAGAAAGAGACAGAATGCCTAAAAGATAAAGGGTCGTGTCATGACAAGGGTCTTTTTACTTACCGCAACACTTTTGGTTGCAGAGCAGTTCCAAGACTCTGGGTGTTGCCCATTGTCAGGTCCTGGTATGAGTTCCCCAAAGAGCATTTCCTGTCCTTTTGCATGACAAATGCCAGCCACAGTCTTACCACACAGTCGAGTGAATGGATTGATGCTCTATCACATAAGAAATGCCATGCTAAATAAGCATGATACAGGTAATGGTTTTGTCCTTTTCATCTGTATAATATATTATAACATGTTATTTTCTATTATGAGGTCTTCATAAGCAAGACAATATGTTCTTCAATTTCCTGTTCTTGTCTCATTGTTTTCTCTGACCAATTTTATTCAAAATTCTCCTGTATGCTTGTTTTTTTTTTTTGTCAAACTGACCACAATGTAAGTTGAGAGCAATGTAAAACAGAAACTTCGAAACTGGCAGCCATGAGACAAGAGGCTGTTTAATTCGTTGGGAGAAATAGGATTAGGGAAAGATGTTTTTTATGTGCTATCAGCAGTTTAATTCATTAAGATTTTAGTAAGGTACTTCTGAATGGCTACTTCTGGTGGCTTTGCTTTATTTAAATTGACTTAACTCCACCATGTCTCAATATTTGTTCTTGACATTTCTGTGCATCATTTATGTTCTGGAAAAAAGGTAGTCCCTGTCTTGAGAGAGCTTGTATTAGTCTTCTCTCATATTGCTAATAAAGACATATCTGAGACTGGGTAATTTAAAAAGGAAAGTGGTTTAATTGACTCACAGTTCCACATGCCTGGAGAGGCCTCACAATTATGGCAGAAGGTGAAGGAGGAACAAAGCCATGTTCTTACACGGTGACAGGCAAGAGAACATGTGCAGGGGAATTCCCCTTTATAAAACCATCACATCTTGTGAAACGTATTCACTTTCACGAGAACAGCACAGGAAAGAGCTGCCCCCATGATTCAATTACCTCTCACCAGGTCCCTCCCATGACATGCGGGAATTATGGGAGCTACAATTCAAGATGAGATTTGGGTGGGGACACAGCCAAACCACATCAGAGCTTATGTCTTAGGTTGGAATATAGAGAAGCAAACAAAAATAACCACAATAATATGTTATATGTTATAATAAATTGTAATGTTTTGTGTTATATAAAATACAAAGATACAGAATGATTGATTATTTCTGGCTTAGAATAGGCAGCTTAGGCAAGCAAAGTGAAAAGAGGAGTTCCAGGCAAAGGGAAATGTAGGAGAGGAGAATTGAGGCTGGAATGTGCACAGGATATTCAGGTAAACAACAATGAGTAATGGGAGGTGGTGGGGAGAACGGATGGAGGAGTATCTGGAGAGCTGGGCTCAGGTGAGGTTGTAAAGGGGCTTTGTTTACTGTGCTAAGATATTCATGTACTATCTGGAGTGGGTGGTGAGACGCCATCAAGAGTTTCAAGTGGGTTTCAATGAGTACACAGAAATGAGGCTGGAATGTGCACAGGATGTTCAGGTAAACAATAGTGAGCGATGGGAGGGTGGGGGAGAACAGATGGAGGCATATCTGGAGAGGTGGGCTCAGGTGAAGTTGTAAAGGGGCTTCATTTATTGTGCCAAGATGTGCGGGTACTATCTCGAGGGGGTAGTGAGAAGCCATCAGGAGTTTCAAATGGATAGGTGTTATGGTAAGATGTGTGTTTTAGAAGATCACTCATGCAATGTGGGAGGTTAATGGAAGAAGAGTGAGCCAGGAGACGGGGCTGTTAAGCACCTTCAGGACTGATTCAAGCAGCAGGGGTGGAAGAGGAGATGGATGCGAGAGACTGTTCAATAGATCCCAGCGGCCTCACTCTTCAGAGAGATTATGACAACGTAATGGGAGATAGACAGAAGAGTAGCATGCCAGAGTGTATGCACAATTGTCCATCCATGTCCTCAAACTCAGTTTGCTACTTATTTCTTAAGCACAGCACCCTAAGACACTGCAGGTTGTGAATTTTATTCTATTTATTTATGATTTGTGATTACTCATTATTTTAGACTAGATCAGAATTTGTGATGAAGATAGTTGGGTACAATTTGACTTGGCCCCATATATTAAAAAAGAAAGGAAGACTTACTGAAAAAATTTAAAGTTTTTTTCTTTTTTTAAACTCTTTTTTGAGACAGAGTCTTTCTCTGTTGCCCTAACTGGAGTGCAGCTGTGCTATCATAGCTCACTGTGGCCTCAAATCCCTGGGTTCAAGCAGTCCTCCCACCTCAGCCTCTTGAGTGGCTGGACTTCAGGTGTGCACCACCATGGCCAGCTAATTATTTCATTTTTATTTTTAGGTAGAGACAGAGTTTCACTGTGTTGCCCAGGCTGGTCTCTAACTCCTGGCCTTAAGTGGTCCTTCTGCCTTGGCTTCCCAAAGTTCTGGGATTACCGGTGTGAATCACTATGCTCAGCTAAAGATTTCTTCTAAAAATAGCAGTTTTGAGCCTTTAAAAAGCACAAAAGGCCACAGAAATGTAACATGTGCCAGGTCCCCCATCCATGCAGGAGCCATACCACTGTCCTCCCCTCTCCTGCTCTTCACCCAGGTTTCTCTTCTGTGGTTGCCAAAGAAGCCAGTGGGACCAATCTTAGACATATTAGAAAAACTGTGGGTTTGGGAGTGAGGAAAAAGGGAAAATATTCTCCCTAACGATATAGGAAGAGGTGGAAGGAACTACAGCTTTAAAATCCCCTGCCAATTTTAATTTTGTTCTTAGGGACATTCCAGCACAATGGAAAGAAAGAGGGATTTGCTATTAAGAAAGTAAAAGACAAGAGTGCTAACATTTTTTGGGTTTTGTTGTTGTTAGAATAAGGAAAATAAAGCTAGGTAACTTGCCCAATGTCACAGAACCAGTAAACAATAGTAGAACTGAGGCTTGAACCAATCACATGGCTTCCTAAACAATGGGAGATTCGGGGCCAGGCGTCGGGGTTCACACCTGCAATCCCAACATTTTGGGAGGCCGAAGTGGGTGGATCGCTTGAACTCAGTAGTTCAAGATTAGTCTGGGCAACATAATAAGACTCCCGTCTCTACCAAAAATACAAAAAATTAGCCAGGCATAATGACGTGTGCCTATAGTCCCAGCTACTTAGGAGGTTGAGGTGAGAGGATCACTTGAGCCCCGGGGGCAAAGGTTGCAGTGAGCTGAAATTGTGCCACAGCACTCCACAGCACTCCAGCCTGGGCAACAAAGCAAGACCCCATCTCAAAAAAAAAAAAAAAAAAAAAAAGAATGGAAGATTTTTAAGAAAGAGAAAGGTACTGATGTGGTACTTATGAGAACAAAGAAGAAAACGTCTAATATTTGGGGATCCAAAATGTAAAACAAACCTAGAAAGATGAAGAAGACCATATGGATTAAATCTTTCATGAATGACTAAAATTAAGCACACGTCCTCCCAATCCCTGGTTTTCTGTACTCTGTACTCTTATAAATTTATTTTTAAAACTTTTATGGTTACAGATGTACAGGATTATCACTTGCTATTTTTGTCTTTTTAGTGGTTATTTAACTTAAAAGCACAAACTATAAATTATGTTTAATGCAACGATACATTCAATAGCTGGTTCTAGACAAATAACTCCAGATTAGAGATCTGACCAATAATACAGTCACATAGAAATAGCAAAAATGTGACCTGCCCGTTGACCTTAATTTCAGTTGGAATTACTAGGGATTTAATAAAAGATGAATAACTTATCTCCATCATCATTATCATCCTCATTACCACTAACATTGATCAAGCACATCAAGTGTCCTAGGAACTGTATATTATCATTTAATCATCATTATCACTCTATGAGAAGGTGTATTGCAATCGCTTGTCACGGATGCAATAACCATGGCTTAGGGACTGTAGCAGATGCTTTTGGAGCACTATGCTACATGCTCTGCTACACCTGATATCAATCCATCTTGGTTATACAGTTCCACACATGTTGCCCACATCAATTCATTAGCATTTTACTAATGGGGGCTTCTCTATAATTGTTAATATAACATTGAGATAATGCATGCTATGGCAACATTCTGGCACAATTTATTCTTTGCATAGGATGGATTCCAGGGCCAAAGTCACTTCCATGGAGTTAGCTACTTGGTTAAGGACATCAGCATTGCTCTACTTGGCTGCCTCGGGAAGCTTTGAAGCCTCAGGAAGCTTCTCAACCACTTGACAATCTGGAAGTGTCGGGGAGCTAACGACCAGAGGGGACTCTCAGTCAGTGAGGGCAAGAATCAGGGCTGAGACAGCTTCTGAGATGCAATCTATGCATAGTTCCTTAGAAAGTCCCCACACAATTGAGTCTCAGTTGCCCCCAGTGGTAACCAGATAATTTGCATGCTCTCTATTGGCTTCTCTTCCTTCCAAGTCTCACTTTTCTCATTTCTGTTTCCCAGGATCACCTTTGAAGCAAATTATCTTTACCCAAGTTCTCAAGAGAACCCAAAATCAGGCAGGTATATTAAGTAGCTTTCCCAAAGACACTCAGTAATAGGCAGAGCCAGGATTTGAACCCAGAAAGTCTGTTTTCAACACCTGTGGTCTTAGGCACTGTCCTGAGGAACATGGGCTCTAATGCAAACAATAGGCACCATGTTATATAAACTCCAGAGAGTCACATTAAGAGTATTTACACAGAGGCCGGGCGCGGTGGCTCAAGCCTGTAATCCCAGCACTTTGGGAGGCCGAGACGGGCGGATCACGAGGTCAGGAGATCCAGACCATCCTGGCTAACATGGTGAAACCCCGTCTCTACTAAAAAATACAAAAAACTAGCCGGGCGAGGTGGCGGGCGCCTGTAGTCCCAGCTACTCGGGAAGCTGAGGCAGGAGAATGGCGTAAACCCGGGGGGCGGAGCTTGCAGTGAGCTGAGATCCGGCCACTGCACTCCAGCCCGGGCGACAGAGCGAGACTCCGTCTCAAAAAAAAAAAAAGAGTATTTACACAGAGCACTGAGTCTAGTGATAAATAAGTGTGATCTTCATACCTACATCAGGGTCATTAGTAAGAATCCATTCAAGGAGGAAAGTAATATACAATTGGAGTAGTTATCAGGTTTAGAGGCAAATTTTGGACAGTCTTTGCAGACCTGTGTTCTGGTTCTGACTCTACTACTAAAAACACTTTGTGATTTGGGACATGTTATTGAACTCCTCTCCTCATCTGTAAGGTGAAGACAGCAATTCTCACTCAGCCTGCTTCCTAGGACTACTGAGAAGCCCAAGGGAGATACTATACCTGAGATTTCTTTGACTCTTATAAAGCACTTGGCTATTATAAATTACTATTGTTAAAACTTTGACTCATCACCCTTATCAATTTCTTTGATTATTTCTGCATATGTTATGCAACAGTCACAATGAACAAACTTTTTAAGGGATATGCTAAATAGTATAACATATGACCTTGCTGTGATGTTAGTTACAGGAGAGTGGAATTGAATATAGAACAGATCTGATTTTGAGCCTAAGAAATAGCATTTTACTAATGGGGGCTTCCATATAATTGTTAATATGGCACTGACATAATGCATGCCGTGGCCACATTCCAGCATACTGTATTCTTTCCCTAGGATGGATTCCAGGACCAAAGTCACTTCCTTGGAGTTAGCTAATTGGTTAAGGAAATAAGAACTCTTCCAGACCATTATCCTTAGTACCAATTAGTGCTAATGGATACTAATAAAGAATAGGTTATAATAAAGAATGGGCCAAAACCAACCTAAGGACGTTTAATGAGATAAATGTAAAATCATAGTCCTAGGGACAACGAAGTTTAGAAAAGGAACACTGGTCATGATCTCATTGTTTGGGAGAACCCAATTAATATTACTCTGTGCTGAACCAATTGAGAAATAAGATAATGAAGTAAGACAGTTGGGATCAAAACTATTATATTATCACCGATAAAGTTGATAATGAAGAAACTGGTTTAAGCATGCAGGGAAGTGGCCCTCCCAACAGGGAATCCTACTGGACTACTGCAGACCTCCCAGCCCGAAAACACTGCTTGTAAAACTTAAGAGCATGGGGAGAGTAGGCCAGAGTATGTGCTTTTGGTAGCCTGTTTATTCCTGAAGAAAGATGAGATTGTGTAGCAAGTTGGTGACAGTGCCAGGGCTGAAACCCAGTGCTGTTCTATTTATTTATGCTTTTTAAAAAGGAGAAAAATCAGAATGGCAGAGACCTGCTGCCTTATTAGCATTGCGTCTGAAAAAAACTGGAGGTGGGGATTGTTTCGTCAACTACCAACTTAATATGAAACAGTCTGTGATGGGTGCGGCTCTGGTATAGGGTCCAGGTCACAGACAATAGCATTTCTTGTGTTCCTAAAACTGAGATGAGAATTGTATGCAACTACAGAAGACACGTTTTATTAGGAGGATTGAAAATAAAAAGTACAGGATACCATGAGGATAGTAAGAAGATGAAACAAAACTGGAGTTTAAAAAGCCCTCACAGAAAAGAGAAAGGACACTTGTTTCTGCAGAGCTCCGGAAGAAAGAAGACGGAAACCAAGACTAGTGGCAGAAAGCTGAACGAAGGCAGTTATAAGCCAATAGAAGGAAGAACTTTCTAATACACACACACACAGACACACACTCCTAAGCAGTGAGTAGGATGCAAATTTGATCATGTTTCCTCCAATTGATCCTGTTTCCCCTTGTCTAAAACTACTGAATGGCTCCTCAGTACTCTTAGGATAAAGATCAAGTTCCTTAGCAGAGTTTACAAGGTCTTTTGGGGACTGGCCCCTCCTTGGTGTTCAGCCACAGCCTGCACCTGGTCCCCTTTCCCACTGATGGCAACCATACTGACCTCCCTTCTGTCCCTGGTGCACAGCTGCCTCCTTCCCACCTGTTGAAAGTGCCAGTCCTTCTGCCTGGGTAGTCTTCCTTCATTTCTATATCAAGCCAGCTTGTACTCATTCTTCAGCTCTCAGTTTACCCATCCTCTGGGAGAGCTTCCTGACCAACAAGAGGAGGTCATTTTGCCTCTGTGCGCTCTGTGCACTGCTCTTCTTAAGCATTTGTCAGAGTTGTGCCTTTACTTTTGTTTTGTTTTGTTTCTTTTTATTGTGGTAAAATATACATAACATAAAATTTACCATTTTAGCCACTTTCAACTGTATAGCTTAATGGCATTAAAGACATTCACATTGTTGTTCAACCATACCATTATTCATCTCCAGAACCTATTCATCATCCCATACTGACACTCTATGCCCATTAAACAATAATTCCCCATTCCCTCTTGCCCCCAGTCCTTGGCAATCGCTATTTCACTTTCTGTCTCTATGAATTTGACTATTCTGGGTGCTACTTTTTTTGTTTGACTCTTTTATTAATGTTTGTTTCCCCTACTAATCAATGAATTCCATGAGAACAGGGAATGTGTTTTTGCTCCCAATATCCCAGAGCCTAGCACAGTGTCCGGCATATGGATCTCCTGAAGAAGGAGTGGAGGGGAGGAGACAAGGAAAGAGGAAGGAAAGGGTTTCCTGGAACTGGAATGTCTTAAGCAGAAAATATTAAGGACCATCTTAAAGAAACATAGTTGAAAATATTTCTGCAATGGACAGCAAGATTGAACAAGATGAAGTTATTCAGCAAATATTTACTAAGCACATACTGTGTTCTAGGTACGAGGTACAGGGGATGCTGTACTGAACCAATCTGTGCACTGATGTATATGGTACATTTCAATTCTAAGAATTGCTTTTGTTTTGATTAGATGGAACAAATCCATTTAATACCACGCGACAGAAAAAAATAAGAATGTACAGCATTCTGGACCAGGTTTTCATCCCAAACTGCAGTCATATCTAACTTCATTAACTACATATTCTTGACCTTGAATATTGGAATTACTTTTTATGGTGAGCCATAGCTATGATTTACAGAGGATGGGAAATGGAGAATTAAGTTAATGTCTTGTGGAAAACAACTGTGAGAACTAAAATAAAGAACCATTCCAGTGATTCAGACCAACACTTTTTAGTGACCACTAAGTATGCAATTAAATAGAACCCAACTGAGCTTGTTTCCACTGAGTGCTTCCAAAGAGTTTGAATATGTAAGAACAGAGATGAGAAAAATTCTAATTCCCTTTTCCTGGGATGTTGTCCACAGTAAAAGGCTCCATTTGGAAGCAATTGCTTAAAACAATTTTAACTTTGGTATTCTAAAACTGTGTACTTGTGATGAAAGAATGAAATCAGACGCAGTTCTTTCTGTCGGGAGAGGCAGAGGCAGAATAAATCATGAAGGAACAGAAGGATTGTGAAGGAAAAAGAGCCGATTCTGAGCTTAAAGAGCACAAAATTAACCCCTTGCTGATATTTAATTTCTCTGGCAATTTGTTATTTTATTATTTTATTTATCTTTTTGAGATAGAATCTTGCTCTGTTCCCCAGGCTGGAGTGCAGTGGTGCGATCTTGGCTCACTGCAACCTCTGGCCTCCTGGATTCAAGCGATTCTCCTGCCTCAGCCTCTCGAGTAGCTGGGATTACAGGTGTCCGCCACCACACCCAGCTAATTTTTGTATTTTTTAGTAGAGACGGGGTTTCACTATGTTGGCCAGGCTGGCCTCAAACTTCTGACCTCGTGATCCGCCCGCCTCGGCCTCCCTAAGTGCTGGGATTACAAGCGTGAGCCACCACACCCAGCCTATTTTATTATTTTCTTGCTGGCCTATTCAGAGTCGCTGGTAAGACTCATTCATTGTTATTAAATACCTTCCCACCATCACTGACCTTGGAGCATGCTGCCTAGCAATAGCCATGTGAGAAGCAGCTTGAAGGCCAATTAGCGCCGCAGTGCATAGCCTCTGCCCTTGGGACATTTGGTTTGGGATCCACGTTTGCAGTCACTGCTATCTCTGTCCACATTGCCTTACCACCTACAGCCTATGCCCTTGTCCTCTTCTTGTGTATCAGCAAGAGTTTTGTGCACGGGAAGAGTATTATTGTATCTTAAGGAATATCAGATCAGACTAGTCTACGAGATGCAGAAAAAGTAAGAATATGGAAAGACACTGAAGATACTTTGAAAGAGAAGATGATGGAGTGAGATTTTGGAGGAGGTGGGAGGGATGAAACAAATGCCCATTCATCTGAAAAGTCATTTTAAGACTGAGTTGCAGAGGGCTGCTAAAAATGCTCAGGGTTCTCGAACTTGGCAACTGCTCAAATGCGCAACTCCTGTATTATTGCTCCTTCTATATCTGTTTCTTCTTATCAAAGTACTTTAGTAAAATAATAATAATTCAAGAGAAATTTATCATTCAGCTCTCAAAATACAGCCATTCAGAATACAATTTAACTACACTGGCTTCAGTGCTTTGTAAATGTTTGGGATCTCATTAATTTTGACCTAAGTTGATTAGTATATTTAAGAACCATATTATATAAATGTAGTTTTATAAATTCCTATGTAATAGAATAAGCATGACATAAATAAATAGTTTATTAACAATTCAGGTATATCCAAATGGTGAAATATCTAAACACAATTGTATCAAGGTAAGCATATGGATATACCTGAATACTAAAAACAAACAAACAAACAACAAAAAAAAAACGTAGAAAAGTGGCTTTCTTTTTTTTTTTTTTTTTGGAGACAGAGTCTTGCTCTGTCACCCAGGCTGGAGTGCAGTGGCGCCACCTAGGCTTACTGCAAGCTCCGCCTCCCAGGTTCACGCCATTCTCCTGCCTTAGCCTCCTGAGTAGCTGGGACTACAGGCGCCTGCCACAACTCCCGGCTAATTTATTTTTTAAATGTATTTTCAGTAGAGACGGGGTTTCACTGTGTTAGCCAGGATGGTCTCGATACCCTGACCTGTGATCCGCCTGCCTTGGCATCCCAAAGTGCTGGGATTACAGGCGTGAGCCACTGCACCCGGCCCAAATATCATTTTCTTTAATCTGTGTCTATGGATTACAATTTTAACTATTGCTACTAATGCTTACTTCCTAGAATTGACTCGTCAGGAGTTTGTTCTAACACCATTTCTAAATACAATTCGTAACTTTTACCGTTAGTAACTGATTGCAGCAAAGCTGCAGTTTTGTACCATAGGTGACTAGGTAGCCATCCAGGGATCAAAAGTTCTTCATTTTCTCTCTCTCTCCCCTCATTCTTTCTCTTCTCAAACCACATGTTTCCTAAGCCAAGTTTATTTTAGCAAATCCTGCGTCTCTGACACCAACTGAAGAGGGAAAAAACATTTTTTTGTTTGTTTGTTTGTTTGTTTTTCCCCCTTATATTCTCACTTAATACTGACAACACTTCACTTCTGGCCACCAATTGTGTAGGGATCTTTTTCACACCAAGCAGTTCCCTAGTTCGCTGCAGACACTGACTGGGCATTTTACAGTTTAACCCAATTTTAACAGTATCTACCTGGAAATGGCTTTCAGAGCACACAGGTTAAGGGCTCAGTCCCACAAGTGAAGATGAGACCCCACTTCAGATGCCAATCACAGCCTTGTCACCTGCGTTTCCGGCTGACCAGCTATAAATCAGAGGTTTGCATGACCTCCTGCTGGGTTCAGTCATTTGCTAACGCAGCTTATAGAACTCGGGAAAACAGTTTAGGAGTCAAATTTTGAACTGGAAGCAGTGTATAAAACTAGATTACCAGATTATTACAAAGAATATATTGAAAGATAGAAATGAACAGTCAGATGAAGAGATACATAGGGAGAGGTCCAGAAGGGTCCCAAGCACAGGACCTCCTGTCCCTATGGAGCTTCTCGGTATGCCACCCTCATAGCACATGACTGTGTTCTTATTCATCACCCAGAAGCTCTCCGAACTTCATTCCTTTGGGTTTTTATGGAAGCTTCGTTGCAACAACATGATTGATTAAATCATTGGCTATTGGTGATCACCTCAACCTTGAGCTCCTCTCCCCTCCCTGAAGGTGAGCACTGGGGCTGGAAATTCCAACTCTCTAATCACATGGTTGGTTCTCTTGGCAACCAGACCCCATCCTGTGGTTATCTGGAGGCTTTCTAAAAATCACCTCATTAACATAAATTTATGTATGGATAAAAGGGGCTTGTTATGAATAACACAAGATGCTTCTTTCACTTTTATCATTCTGGAGCTGTTTCAGGGACCAAAGGCAAAAAATCAAATATTATAACAGTAAGATACAACCATAGCTCTAATAGCTTAGGAAATTTCAAGGGTTTTAGCGGCTGTGAACCAGGAACACTGGATGAAAAACCAAAACACATACTTCTTATTATATCACAATATCACACAACTCTATGCGATAAATATTATCTTCACATTTCAGATGGGGAAACAAATGTAAAGAGAGGAAGGGACTTCCCCAAAGAGAAATATAAATTAAATTGAAATGAAATCAAATTAAATCATATTGTGAATGTAGAATAGAGGTGAAGCATGAATGACACTTGATATTTTAATTAAATTCAGAATTTAGGTCTTTGAGAATGAAAGATTAAAGGTTCCTGACTGAATTAAATAGTTTAGTACTATAAACTATAAACTTTCCTCTTAGTACTACTTTCACTATATCCCATAAGTTTTGGTATGTTGTGTTTCCATTATTATTTGTTTCAAGAAACTTTTCAATTTCCTTCTTAATTTCTTCATTGAATCACTGGTAATTCAGGAGCATATTGTTTAATTTCCATGTGTTTGTATAGTTTTTTGAATGTTTTAAGGCTTGTTTTGTCCTTTTCTTTCAGCCTGAAGAACTCTCTTTAGCATTTTTTTGTAGAAAAGACCTGGTGTTGATGAAGTCCTTCAGCTTTTGTCTGGTAAAATCTTTATTTCTCCTTCATGTTTTAAGAAGATTTTCACTGCATATACTATTCTAGCATAAAATATTTTTTCCTTTAGCACTTTAAATATGTCATGCTACTTCCTCCTGGCCTGTAAGGCTTCCACCAAAAAGTCTGCTGCCAAACGTATTGGACCTCCATTGTATGTTATTTGTTTCCTTTCTCTTGCTGCTTTTAGAATCCTTTCTTTATCCTTGACCTTTGGGAATTTGACTATTGAATATCTGGAGGTGGTCTTCTTTGGGTTAAGTCTATTTGGTGTTCTATAACTCTCTTATACTTGAATATTGATATCTTTTCCAGGTTTGGAAAGTTCTCTGTTGTTATCTCTTTGAATAAACTTTATATCCTGATATCTCTCTCCACCTCCTCTTTAAGGCCAATAACTCCTGAATTTGCCCTTTTGAGGCTCTTTTTTCTATATCTTGTAGGCCTGCTTTATTGCTTTTTATTTTTTTGTCTCCTTTGTGTATTTTCAAATCGTCTGTCTTTAAGCTCACCAATTCTTTCTTCTGCTTGCAATTCTGCTGTTGAGGTTCTGATGCGTTCTTCAGTAGGTCAATTGCATTTTTCAACTCTAGAATTTCTGCTTGATTGTTTTTAATTGTTCCAATTTCTTTGTTAAATCTATCTAATATGATTCTGAATTCCCTATGTTATTTTAAATTTCTTTGAGTTTCCTCAAAACAATGATTTTGAATTCTCTGTTGAAAGGGCACATATCTCTGTCTCTGCAGGATTGGTCACTGGTGCCTTATTTAGTTCCTTTGGTGAAGTCATGTTTTCCTGGATGGTCTTGATGCTTATGGATGTTTGTTAGTATCTGGGGATTGAAGAGTTAGGTATTTATTGTAGTCTTCACAGTGTAGGGTTGTTCGTACCCATCCTTCTTGGGAAGGCTTTCCAGGTACTCTAAAGGACTTGGGAGTTGTGATCTCAGTCTTGGCCATTGTAGCTTTATCTGTATTAGAAGATACCCCAAGCCCCGTAATGATGTGGCTCTTGCAGACTCGTAGAGGTACTGCCTTGGTGGACTTGGATAATACCCAGAAGAATTCTCTGGATTATCAGGGAGAGACTCTTGTTCTCTTCCCTTACTTTTTCCCAAACAAATGGAGTCTCTCTCTGTGTGCTGAGCTTCCTGAAACTCGGGGAGGAGTGACACAATCACAGTTGTGGCCACCACCACTGGAACTGTGCTGGGTCTGACCTGAAGCGAACACAGCACTGGGTTTTGCTCAAGTCCCACAGTAACCACTGTCTGGCTACTGCCTGTATTTTCTCAAGGTCCTAGGGCTTTACAATCAGCAGGCAGCAAAGTCAGTCAGGCTTGTGTCCTTCCCTTCAGAGAGGCAAGTTCCTTCCCCGCCCCAGGGCCTGGGCAGATCTAGAGATGCCATTGGGGAGCCAGGACCTAGAGTCAGAAACTTTAGGAATCTACCTGGAGCTCTATTCTACTATGACTGAATTGGTACCCAAGCCAGAAGTCAGAGTTCTTCCCACTCTTCTCTCGCTTTTCCACTAGCAGTAAAGTCTCTCCCTACGGCCACTACCACCACAGGCCCACAGCCAGTACTGCAAGACTACTGCCGATGTTCACTCATGGCTCAAGGGCTCTTCAGGTAGCGTATGGTGAATGCTTCCACACCTGGGACTCTCCTTTCAGGGAAATTGGCCTCCCTGTGGCCCACGATAGGTCCATAAATGTCCAAGAGCCAAGGCTTAGAATCAGGGACCCCAAAGGCCCACTTGGTGCTTTATACCATTGTGGTTGAGCTGGCACCCAAGCTGCAAGGCAAAGTCCTCTTTACTCTTCCTTCTTCTTTTGTCAAGCAGAAGGAGTCCCTCCCCATACCCACCATAGCTGGAAATGTGCTGAGTCACACCTGAAGCCAGCATATCTTTGAGTTTCACCCAAGAGCCATGGCAAACACTGCCTGGGTACTACTACTAATTATTCGGGGCCCAAGGGCTCTTTAGTCAGCAGGTGATGAATACTACCATGACTGGGTTCCTCCCTTCAAGGCAACTGGTTCCCTTCTGGCCCAGAATGTGTCTAGAATTGTTGTCTGGGAGCTAGGGCCCGGAATGGGGACCTTAGGACTCTGCCTGGTGCCCTATCCTACTGTGGCCGAGCTGGTATCCAAGTTGCAAGACACAGTTTTTTTTAACTCTTCCCTCTCCCCTCCTCAAGTGAAAGGAAGGCATCTCTCCCAGAGCTGTGAGCTGTGCTGCCTATGGTTGGGGGAGGGGTGGTACAAGCACTCCCTTGGCCATCCAAGCTGGTGCCTCATTGGGTCACATGCCCCTCAAGTCCACTGGTTTAGAGCCCATCACAGCACCAGGACTTGCCCTGGAACTGCAGTCCTTGTGGCCTAGACTGCCTTTAAAGTTTATTTAGGACACCAGAGCCCTTTGGCCCACAGTGGTAAGGCTTGCTGGAACTCAGGTTCCAACCAGTGGGATGGGTGACTCCCCTCTGGCTAGGGCTGGTCTAAATGCTCCCTCCATGGGCACTGGCTGAGTTCTGCCCAGTGCTGCTTTCTGTTGTAATAAGGCAGCACTGAGTTCCAATGAAAAGTCCCACAATCACTGTACTTTCCCTCCCCTAAGCACCTATCTCCTCCTTCACTGATATGAAGTTCAACCAAGTACTGTGATAGCTCACCTGGTTTCTGGTTCATATAAAAGTGCTTTTTTTGTATGAATAGTTGTTCAGTTTGGTGTTCCTGCAGGGAGGATGATCAGTGAAGGCTTCCATTTGGCCTCCTTGCTCCTATCTCTGGAATGGTCAAATGGAAGCATTCACTGATCATCCTCCCTTGAGCAAGAGAAAATTCTCCAGCAGGTTGCCATTACACTTCATTTGTACCATCAACTCTAGTAGGTCTCCAGCCTATCACCTACACTGCAGATTTTGGATTCTCCAGCCTCAGTAATTGCATGAGCCAATGCCAATCAATCAATATAAAAATAAATAAACTGAAGTGTTGATCTCCATTCTGGCTGTTCAGACCTAGTCCTAGTTTGGTATCTTAAAAGCAGTCACCCATATATACTCATTTTAAATAATGCATTGATTCAAATATGGCTAAAACTTGCAGCGAACACCACTCTGATGAGAACAAATAAAAGGCCATCTGTGAGACTGCTGCTACAGGCTCCAGGAGATAGCCAAAAAAACTGAGTGCTCAAAGTGTGAAAGTGTGAAAAGTGAATTGTCTGCCCCCAAACACACATCCTCATGGGGGAAGCTGAAAGTCCAGATCACAGGAGAAGGATTTGACCTTACCTGGAGGTGAGATGAATTTAGAGAGCTAAGTGAAATACAGGGATAGAAGAAGCAGCAGGAAGAGCCCTGTGGGAACTCTCAATCCCCAGGGAAGCCATCTCTGACTTTGTCTTGCACAAGTGCTTGGGGAGAGCTGCCAGTGGAATTGGGCAAAGACCACAGGGAATAGGAAACTTCCAGCTGAACTTTGTAGTAATTTCAATGAAACACAAAGTTTCCTGGATAGGATCTGGGGGAGGGGGTGAACCAGGAGTGCAGACACCATCAGAAGCCATGGCAGGCAGGGAGGTGTGAAATCTGAAAGCCCTGCTTGCTTTCTCAGCAGGGAGGCTTGTAGCCTGGGGCAACTTCTCAGCCATGCTCACCAGCTGCCTGGAAATAAACTCAGTGATGTTAGGGAGCACAGTGGGAGAGAGACTGGCCTTTAGGAGCTGGGTGAGGCCTGTCACGGGTTGCTTTCCCTCACTTCCTTGGTGACTTGTATGAAGTAGCAGAAGCAGCTATAATCCCCCTGGGAACATAACTCCATCAGTCTGAGAACCACAAACCCATCCCCCATAGCAGCTGCAGCAAGCCCTGTACAAGGAGAGTCTGAGCTCAGACATGCCTAATGCTGCTCCCACCTGATGGTCCTTCCTCTACCCAGCCTGGTAACTGAAGACAAAGGACATAATCTCTTGGGAGCTCTATGGTCCTGCCCACCACCTAATGAACCCAAATACTTATCCAGGCAACCTTAGGGCAAGCTTGTCTCCTCCCTATACTACTACAGCTGATGCTCTCTTGAAAGTCCCACCTCCTGACCAGAGGCCAACTAACCCAAAACCAGCACACTAAATGAAACTATAATCAAGGACCCTCACAGAATCCACTTCACTCCCCTGCTACCTTGACCACAGCAGGTACTGGTATCCGTAGCTGAGATACCTAAAGATGGATCACATCACAAGACTCTTTTGTAGACACCCCCCAGTACCATTCCAGAGCCCAGAAGCTCCACTGGGTGGCTAGACCGAGAAGCGAAATGACAATCACTGCAGTTCAGCTCTCAGGAATCCCCATCCCTAGGGAAGCAGGGAGAGCATTGCATCAAGGGAGCACCCTGTGGGACAAAAGAATCTGATCAGCAGCCCTTGAGCCGCAGATCTTCCCTCCGACATAGTCTACCCAAAGGAACCAGAAAAACAATTCTGGTAATATGACAAAACAAGGTTCTTTATCACCCCCAAATGATCAAAATAGCTCACCAGCAATGGATCCAAACCAAGACAAAAATCTCTGAATTGCCAGAAAAAATTCAGAATGTTCATTATAAGCTAATCAAGGAGGCACCAGAGAAAGGTGAAGTCCAACTTAAAAAAAAAAAAAAGGGGGGGCCAGGCGCGATGGCTTACGCCTATAATCCCAGCACTTTTGGAGGCCGAGGCAGACCAATCATGAGGTTAGTGTTATGCCCAGACCCTCTGTTCCCCAAAGAAGACCACCAGAGTCCAGAGTCAAAGCCAAGCGGCAAGGATCTTTATGATAAGTTCGAACCTGGTCCCTCCATTACACAGCATACAAGAGGGCCCCGAACAATGCGAGTGCTTGCTTTTTTATAGCCCGAAAGTTACGCGCTTTCAGTAAAACCTTGAACGGCTGTCTCCTTATCGGAGACCTTCCAGGTGGTGTTTGTACTGGGCTCAGGAAGTTTGAGAGATATATGGCGATATGTGGTGGGATGGGAGGATGGGATGTGTTTGTACTGGGCTTGTTTGTTTTGAGCCCAGGGCTGAGGAATGTGCCCGGCTCCTCTCATTCCCCCCTTCTTTTCAGGTATCTCTAGAGCCAATCTTGGGTCTTACAAGTCTGATTCTGTTTCAGCGTTTACAGGTTGGTATTGGGCTCTGAGGACCATGAGTTGTACAGTGTCAAACCTTTCTCTAATGAACCGCAAAATTCTGTTAACAATACAAGGTCCTATGGTAAGCAGAAATAGAAGACTCAGCAGGGGTCCAAGGAAGGGGGCTAACAGAGAAAACATAGATGAGTTCCACCATTGGTCTGCAGCTGAAGCAATGCCGTGTTCTTACTTCTGTGCTTAACTTGCGTAACTGTTGGACCCGGTCCTCCACAAGTCCTGATTCATTTATGTAGAAACAACAGTCTTCCTTTAGGAACATACACGTACCCCCTTTTTCAGCAGTGAGTAGGTCTAAGGCCCTCCGGTTCTGCAAGGTTACCTGTGCTAGGGACGTGAGCTGCCGCTGGAGGGAGGCAAGGGACTCAGCTGACTCCTCCATAGCAATGGCAAATTGTTGGTACAGCTTGTTACTTTCTATGAGGGTGTGACCTAAGGCTCCCCCCGCCAGTCCAGCTGCCATGAAGGATGCGGTGAGGGAGATTCCTGCAATGAGGGGGAGAAATATGGCTTGTGCAGGTCTCAGTCTAGGGACTGGGTGAATAACAGCACTAGTCCAGTTGCCGGTATACCCTAGGAACTCGCCGGCAGTAAGTAGAGTCAACCGGGGAACTAATGTGACAGGAAGACACAGTAGGTTGGTAACAGAGGGGCTTGATAGGTTTTTAGATAATGTTCCATTACACCAGAAGAATATGCCTGATGGAGCCCTTAAGGTGATATTAGGGGGCGTTGCAGTGATGCTGCAGAGGCTGGAATTAGTTCCTGAGAAACAGTAGGGAAACTTTTCTTGGCTGGGGTTTAGGTATAGTGGCACGTTAGGGATAGGGGCATATGAGAGGTTGCGGTGGTTGTTAGCTTGGGCAGAGGTAGAGGATCCCCATGGCAGGGGGACAGCGGTTAGCGGTGGACGCCCTAGAGTGGCACACAGAAAGCAGCCAGACAGGCTGTGAAGTCCTGTAAGGTTAGCAAGTTCTAATCCTTCCTGCAATAATTTTAACCAGGAAAAAGGACGTAAATCTTGTGTCAGGCAGTTTTCTTGTCGCTGGATATTTCCATGGACCAGGGGCCGTACCTGCACTAGACCCCGCCACAGATAGAGGTGACTACTAGGCCATGTGGAGGTGGAGGAGTAGTATACAGCCCCGTGTTGAGGCGTGGTCCAGCGGGAGTTCCAGGGGTCTCTAACTATCCATGTATATGAAAGGTCTCCATCTCGTCTACGATGGAAGGGCCATCTGGGGTTTATCTGTTCTTTTCCACCCCACCATTGGTATTTATGGACGATACAATAGTTATAAGGGCAGCCAGCACTTTGGTGCCACCAATAGTGCTTACAATTGTATTGAGTCTGATCATACTCGAAGCATATCATTGGTGCCACTGGTTTGGCTATTGGGAAATTGGTAAAATTTAGTAAAATTGGGCTATTGCACCCTGAGGAGGGGCAATCTGCACTGGCCACTAATTTCCCGGGCTTATGAGGTTGCCCAGGGTGGGTTTGGTTTTCATAAAGCCAGAATCTCCAGACAAAGGGATTAGGAGCTGGCTTTATGTTTTCCCCAGCGGCCACTAGGGCGACTAACGTTAGAGTCAGACTACCTAACTGCATGTTTGCAGTGAGCTATGCTGTCGGCGCAGGGTGAGTTTTAAGGGGTTGTTCTTAGCTCTGTCCACAGTCCATGTGTCCGGTGCTTCAGCCGCCGCCGTGATTGGTCCCAGGAGGTCGGCGGTTGGGTCCACCAGCTTGACGTGGGTGTAGTGGATCCACGACACGATGCCTTCTACCTTTAGGGCAGTGGGTGTGGTTAGGAGTACCTGGAGTGGTCCTTTCCACCTGGGTTCTAGGGTCTCTTGTCGGTGTCGCTTGACCAGGACCCAGTCTCCCGGCTGGTACGGATGGGGTGTCGGCGGGGGACCAGTCTCATATAGTTCCTTCAGCTTGGGCCAGATTTCTTGATGAATTTTCTGCAAGGCTTGTAGGGAAAATAAGAGTTCAGAGACATTTTCTGTTTCAGACTTGAGCAGATCATCTTTTAGGCTGGGAACTAGGGGTGGGGGTCTACCATACATGATTTCATAAGGGGTAAGGCCCAGTCTGTAAGGGGTATTACGGGCCCGGAACAGAGCATAGGGGAGAAGGACTACCCAATTAGCGCCAGTCTCCATAGTCAATTTAGTTAAGGTCTCTTTTAAGGTCCGATTCATCCTTTCTACCTGTCCTGAACTCTGGGGCCCTTAAGCGCAATGGAGTTTCCAATTTGCCCCAAGGATGGAAGCCAAATCCTGACTTACCTTAGCGACCAAAGCGGGCCCATTATCTGACCCTATCTGGACGGGGAAGCATACCTGGGAAGGATATCTTCCAGAATTTTCTTTGCTACGACCTGAGCAGTTTCTCTTTTGGTTGGGAATGCTTCAGTCCACCCTGAAAAAGTATCTACA
The DNA here is from genome assembly GCF_003255815.1 of Theropithecus gelada. Lineage (NCBI taxonomy): Eukaryota > Metazoa > Chordata > Mammalia > Primates > Cercopithecidae > Theropithecus > Theropithecus gelada. The sequence goes on along the minus strand of NC_037672.1, from coordinate 86,210,244 downwards.
AAGACAAGTAAGTACCGGTACCCGTACTTTCCTGGCTTTATTTCAGTAAAATCTACTTCCCAGTAGATACCAGGCCTGGTTCCCCTGAGCCTTGTTCCTGTTGCAGCTTGAGATTGGGGGTATGCGTTGTTAAGCTGGCAGACTTTGCAACTTGTCACGATACTGCTGGCCGTCTCAGCTATATGTCTGATTTTGAGCTTGGAGCGTCTGATCAGGTCTATCATCCGCCGGGCCCCCAGGTGGGTGGTTCGGTGGATGTGTTCTAACACCTGTTGTCCTAATTTTTCTGGTAGGATGGTTTGGTCATTAGTATCAGTCCACCACCCATTCTGGATTTGTTTCAGGGGAAGTTTGTCAATCCACTGGAGATCTTGTTCTGAATATTCAGGGAAATATGGCAAGTCCCGGGGGCCCAGGTCAGGGAGCTGGAGTGTAAGGAGTTGGCTGGGAGCCTTTGCCACATTCCTTGCAGTTTGGTCTGCCAGAAAGTTGCCTTGAGCAGTTGGAGTAGTTGGTTTCTGATGCCCTGGGCAATGCACAATGGCTAACTTTTCTGGCCTCCATAGGGCTGTTAGCAGGGCTAGGATCTCTTGCTTGTTTTTTTATCTCTTTTCCTTCAGCCGTCAGTAACCCTCGCTCCCTGTAAATGGCCCCATGTATATGCGCCGTTGCAAAAGCATATCGGCTGTCTGTATATACTGTCAGCTTCTTCCCCGCCCCTAAGGTAAGAGCTTGGGTGAGAGCTATCAGTTCGGCCTTCTGGGCCGATGTCCCCGGGGGCAGGGGTTCCACCCAGATTACCTCAGTCTCTGAAGTCACTGCCGCTCCAGCGTACCTCTGGCCTTGATGCATGAAGCTGCTCCCATCAGTGAACCAGACGAGGTCGGCGTCAGGAAGTGGGTGGTCCTGCAGGTCTTCTCGAACTCCGTGCACCTGAGCTAGTATCTCGGTGCAGTCATGGTGTGGGGCGTCCAGGTCCGGGTTGGGCAGCAGCGAGGCAGGGTTTAAGGTCGTTGGGGGCAGGAAAGTTATCCTGAGAGGATTTAGTAGTAGTCCTTGGTAGTGGGTGAGCCGGGCGTTACTCATCCATCGATTAGGTGGCTGTTTGAGTACACCTTCGATGGCATGTGGAGTAACGACCCGCAATTCTTGTCCCATGACAAGTTTGTCAGCATCTTGCACCATCAGAGCCGTGGCCGCAATCATTCAGAGACAAGGGGGCCACCCGGCAGCCACTGGGTCTAACTTCTTTGACAGGTAGGCAACTGGCCTCCGCCAGGGGCCTAAGTTCTGAGTTATTACCGCCTTGGCGACACCCGTATTCTCGTCCACATATAGGTGGAAGGGCTTGGTAACATCAGGTAGCCCCAGTGCAGGCGCAGAGAGTAAGGTGGTTTTAATCTGTTGGAAAGCCGACTTGGCTTCGTCTGTCCAATTAAATGGCTGCTGCCCCCAGGTTGCCTGATACAAGGGTTTAGCCAGTTCTGCGAACCCAGGTATCCATAGTCTGCAAAATCCCGCCGACCCCAGGAATTCCCTCACTTGTCGGGTGGATTGTGGCTTGGGGATCTGCAGAACAGTTTGTTTCCGGGCGTCTGTTAACCAGCGCTGCCCTTCTTTAAGCAGGTACCCTAGATATGTTACCTCTGGCTTACAGATTTGAGCTTTCTTTGCCGAGGCTTGGTAGCCCAGATTCCCCAGAGTTTGTAAGAGACCCTTGGTCCCTTGGATGCAAGCTTCTTGGGTCTCAGCAGCAATTAGGAGGTCATCAACATACTGTAGTAAAGTTATTTCAGGGTGTTTGCGTCGGTACTCACCCAGGTCTTCATGGAGGGCCTCATTGAACAGGGTAGGAGAGTTTTTAAATCCCTGCGGCAGCCTGGTCCATGTCAGTTGGCCACTTATGCCCCTGTCAGGGTCATTCCACTCGAAGGCGAAGAGCTTTTGGCTCTGAGGGGCTAAAGGCAAACTGAAGAAAGCATCTTTCAAATCTAAAACAGTGTACCGTTGATGTTTAGGGTTTAAGGTACTCAGGAGGGTATACGGGTTAGGCACAGTTGGATGTATGTCCACAACCCTCTTATTGATTTCTCTTAAGTCTTGTACAGGTCTGTATTCTCCACTATTAGGTTTTCGTACCGGCAACAATGGAGTATTCCAGGGCGAGTGACATGGGCAAAGGACCCCTTGGTCAAGGAGCCGGCGGATATGCGGGGCAATTCCTTTCTTGGCCTCTAGGGGCATCGGGTATTGGCATACCCACAGGGGGTCTGTCCCAGGCTTACGTTCAACAAACAAGGCAGGACGGTGTTTTGCTAGTCCTAAGCCCCCCGTTTCCGCCCAAGCTTCTGGATATTGCTGGAGCCAGGTTGCTATGTCCTGGTCAGGGGCCGCTCGCTCCTGGTGGAGCCGGTACTCATCTTCTAGGGTTATAGTCAGGACGGACACGGGCCGATTGTGGGAGTTGGTCACGACCGGCCCCTCAGGGAGGAAATGGATCTGTGCTCCCATTTTAGTTAGCAGGTCTCTCCCTAATAGGGGACAGGGGCTCTCAGGGATGACCAGGAAAGAATGGGTTACATTCTTGGCTCCGAGGTTTACTGTTCTTTGTGTTGTCCATGGGTATTTCTTAACTCCTGTGGCCCCTTGTACCCACGAGGACTTGGAGGATAATTTCCCATTAGTTTTAACTAAGACTGAGTGCTGTGCTCCCGTATCGACCAAGAACTGGACTGGGGACCCCTCCACTTGCAAAGTTACCCTAGGTTCGGGGAGGGGATCCGAACCCCGTCTTCCCTAGTCTTCATCTTGAGTGACTAGTACGGGTGTAGACCTAGGGGGTCCCTGTCCTCATTGTTTCTTTTTGGGGCAGTCTCTTACCCAGTGGCCAGCCTCCTTGCAGTAGGCACATTGGTCTTTTCTCAGATTATCATGCCTGGGGGGCCGCCTAGGTTGGGTGTACTCTGGCTGTAGATGCTCTTTCTGTACCACTGCTGCCAGGACCTTGGTCATTTTTTCAGTGGCCTTAAATTGCCTTTCCTCTGGAGTATCTCTGTTATTGTAAACCCGCTGGGCTATCTGAAGGAGGTCTTGAATCCGCTTTCCTTCCAAGTCTTCTAATTTCTGGAGTTTTCTTTTAATATCTGGGGCTGCCTGATTTACGAAAGACATTACAACAGCTGCCTGACTTCCTGGAGCCTCTGGATCTATGGGGGTGTACTGTCTAAAAGCTTCCATTAATCTTTCTAAGTAGGTGGCTGGGCTCTCTGTCTTTCCCTGCAGAATAGAATATACTTTAGCCAAATTAGTGGGCTTGCGAGCAGCTGCCCGGAGACCTGCCATTAGAGTCTGGCGATAAAGGTGTAGCCGTCCCCTACCTTCTGCCGTGTTGTAGTTCCACGCCGGCCTGGTCAGAGGAAAGGTCGCGTTTATGAGGTCGGGGTTGGCAGTCGGTTGACCGTCGTCCCCCGGGACCAGCTTTCTAGCTTCTACCTGTATTCTCTCTCGCTCTTCCGTGGTAAACAAGATTCGGAGGAGCTGCTGGCAATCATCCCAAGTGGGCTGGTGGGTGAACATGACACTATCCAGTAAAGCCAGTAAATCTTTGGGGTTGTCTGAAAACCGAGCACTCTCAGTCTTCCAGTTATACAGATCACTGGTGGAGAATGGCCAGTACTGGAGCCTGGGGATTCCTGTGTCATCTGGGGGTCCTATTTCCCAAAGGGGTAAAGCCACCGTGGAGTCAGGCGGCTGGGGGGGGCTAGCCCGCGAAGTGTGCCCTCGCCTCTGCCCCGCTGGCCCTCCAAAGTTACCTTCCCTATCAGCGGGCCCGTGTGTGCCGGCCGCCTCCCCTCCACCTGCTCCCTCCCGCGACTCAGCCCGGGGGGCCGGGGCCTGGGGCCCGGAGGGGTACGGAGGGGGTTCTGTGAACAGTGGGTCCCCACTATCAGGTAGAACAGGATGGGGGGGGCAGTTGGTTGCTTGGATTTTAGTGGTCGAGCAACCAGTGCCTTACAGGGTTCAGAGGCTAATTGGAAAGGGGACAGCCAAGGAGGCGGGTTCTCAACAAGGTCCTGCCATATGAGGATATATGGGATTTGATCTAAGTGGCCCGCACGCCCAGGTAGGAAAATCTTGGACTTTACCCTACTGATGACTGCAAGTTGGAAGGTCCCTTTGGGTGGCCACCCTACATCAAAGGCAGGCCATTCGGAGTGACACAGAGTAATTAGCTTTCCTTTCCTGATTTCCATACCAAGATCATGGCCCCTTGCTCTTACTTCTTTGAAATTATTTGTAAAGAGAGATAGAGGAGTGCTCTGGGTATTACCCATCCTGTAATAATTTGTAGTCTCTTCCTGTAAAGGAATGTGGGTTTGAATCCCTGCAAAGGAAATCTGATCTGACTTATTAATGATATTTAGTCACGATCATGCTCCGGCAGCCCAGATCAGAGACAGCTACTGCCCAAACCGCAGACCGGCGCTAGGGGCAGTTCAGATCAGAGACAGCTACTGCCCAAACCCCAAACCCGCGCTCGGGGCAGTTCAGATCAGAGACAGCTACTGCCCAAACCCCAAACCGGCGCTAGGGGCAGTTCAGATCAGAGACAGCTACTGCCCAAACCCCAAACCGGCGCTCGGGGCAGTTCAGATCAGAGACAGCTACTGCCCAAACCCCAAACCGGCACTAGGGGCAGTTCAGATCAGAGACAGCTACTGCCCAAACTGCAGACCGGCGCTCGGGGCAGTTCAGATCAGAGGCAGCTACTGCCCAAACCCCAAACCGGCGCTCGGGGCAGTTCAGATCAGATGAGAGCCAGGGGACGTCTCCCACCTGTCTCCACTGGCCGTCCTATAGCACGTCCGCCAGGACTGTGCCAGCTCCAGTTTCAGACCTCGCGAGTCACAGATTCAGATTCAGAACAGACATAGAGACACAGACACAGACAGACAAACGGAGACGAGCCAGCTCACCTATCAGTAGATCGATCCTAGCAGATCCGTTGACCAGGGGTCTGGTGGGCTTGGGGAATCCCGGACGAGCCCCCAGATGTCATGCCCAGACCCTCTGTTCCCCAAAGAAGACCACCAGAGTCCAGAGTCAAAGCCAAGCGGCAAGGATCTTTATGACAAGTTCGAACCTGGTCCCTCCATTACACAGCATACAAGAGGGCCCCGAACAATGCGAGTGCTTGCTTTTTTATAGCCCGAAAGTTACAGGGGAACAAAGGAATTCTTTCGGTTCCCGTGCTTTCAGTAAAACCTTGAACGGCTGTCTCCTTATCGGAGACCTTCCAGGTGGTGTTTGTACTGGGCTTAGGAAGTTTGAGAGATATATGGCGATATGTGGTGGGATGGGAGGATGGGATGTGTTTGTACTGGGCTCAGGAAGTTTGAGAGATATATGGCGATATGTGGTGGGATGAGAGGATGGGATGTGTTTGTACTGGGCTTGTTTGTTTTGAGCCCGGGGCTGAGGAATGTGCCCGGCTCCTCTCATTAGGAGATGGAGACTATCCTGGCTAGCATGGTGAAACCCCGTCTCTACTAAAAATACAAAAAAATTAGCTGGGCATAGTGGCGGGCGCCTGTCGTCCCAGCTACTCAAGAGGCTGAGGCAGGAGAACAGTGTGAACCCAGGAAGTGGAGCTTGCAGTGAGCCGAGATCACGCACTCCAGCCTGGGCAACAGAGCAAAACTCTGTCTCAAAAAAAAAAAAAAAAAAAAAAGGAAAAGAAAAAAGAAATGATAGAGAATGTGAATGGGAAAATCTCCAGAGAAATAGATATCATAAATAAAAAACAATCACAACTTCTGGAAATGAAGGACACACTTAGAGAAATGCAAAATGCACTGGAAAGTCTCAGCAATAAAACTGAACAATAGAAGAATGAACTTCAAAGCTTGAATACAAGGCTTTTGAGATAACCTAATCCAACAAAGACAAAGAAAAAAGAGTTTTTAAAAAATTAACAAAGCTTCCAAGAAGTTTGGGATTATGTTAAATGTCCAAACCTAAGACTAATAGGAGTTCCCAAGGAAGAAGAGAAATCTAAAAGTTTGGAAAGGTTATTTGAGAGAATAATCAAGGAAAACTTCCCTGGCCTTGCTAGAGATCTAGACATCCAAATACAAGAAGCTTAAAGAACACCTGGGAAATTCACTGTAAAAAGTTCATCAGCCAGGCACGGTGGCTCATGCCTGTAATCCCAGTACTTTGGGAGGCTGAGGCGGGTGGATCACTTGAGATCAGGAGTTTGAGACCAGCCTGACCAAAATGGCAAAAACCCATCTCTACTAGAAATATAAAAAATAGCTGGGTGTGGTGGCATGTGCCTATAATCCCAGCTACTCAGGAGATTGAGGCAGGAGAATCACTTGAACCTGGGGGCTGGAGGTTGCAGGGAGCTGAGATCTTACCATTGCTCTCCAGCCTCGGCAACAGAGCAAGACTCCCTCTCGGGAAAAATAAAAAAAAAAAAATCATTGCCTAGGCACATAGTCATCAGGTTATCTAAGGTCAAGATGAAGGAAAGAATCTTAAGAACTGTAAGGCAAAAGCATCAGGTAACCTATAAAGGAAAACCTATTAGATTAACAGCAGATTTCTCAGCAGAAACCCTACAAGCCTGAAGAGATTAGGGTCCTATCTTTAGCCTCCTTAAATAAAACAATTATCAGCCAAGAATTTTGTATGTAAACTAAAATTCAGCTTCATAAATGAACGAAAGATACACTTTTTTTCAGACAAACAAATGCTGAGAGAATTTGCCACTACCAAGCCAGCACTACAATAACTGCTAAAAGGAGCTCTAAATCTTGACATAAATCCTCAAAATACACACAATAGAACCTCCTTAAGGCATAAATCTCACAGGATCTATAAAACAATAACACAATGAAAAACAAGGTATTCAGGCAACAACTAACACAATGAGTAGAATAGTACCTCACATCTCAATATTAACATTGAATGTAAATGGCCTAAATGCGCCACTTAAAAGATACAGAATGGCAGAATGGATAAGAATTCACCAATCAAAGGTCCACTCTCTTCTAGAGACTCAACTGACACATAAGAACTCACAGAAAGTTAAGGTAAAGGGGTGAAAAAGATATTCTATGCAAATGCACACCAAAAGCAAGCAGGAGTAGCTATTCTTATATCAGACAAAATAAACTATAAAGCAACAGCAGTTTAAAAAGACAAAGATGGACATTATATAATGATAAAAGGACTTGTCCAACAGGAAAATATCACAATCCTAAATATGCATGCACCTAACACTGGAGCTCCCAAATTTATAAAACAAATAATTGCTACTAGACCTAAGAAATGAGATAGCAACACAATAATAGTGGGGGGGGGACTTCAATATTCCACTGACAGCACTAGACAGGACATCAAGACAGTCAACAGAGAAGCAATGGGCTTAAACTATACCCTAGAAAAATGGACTTAACAGGTATTTACAGAACTTTCTAGCCAACAACTGCAGAATATACATTGTATTTATCATACATGGAACATTCTCCAAGAAAGACCATATGATAGGCCACAAAACAAGTCTCAATAAATTTAAGACAATCAAAATTATATCAAATACTCTCTCAGACCACAGTGGAATAAAATTGGAAATCAACTCTGAAAGGATCCCTGAAAACCATGCAAACACATGGAAATTAAATAATCTGCTCCTGAATGATCATTGGGTCAAAAGGAAATCAAGATGGAAATTTTAAAATTCTTTGAACTGAACAATAGTAGTGACACAGTATCAAAACCTCTGGAATACAGCAAAGACAGTGCTAAGAGGAAAGTTCATAGCATTAAATGACTACATCAAAAAGCCTGAAAGAGCACAAATAGACAATCTAAGGTCTAAGGTCACATCTCAAGAAGCTAGAGAAACAAGAACAAACCAAACTCAAACCCAGCAGAAGAAAATAAATAGTGAAGATCAGAGCAGAACTAAATGAAATTGAAACAAATGAACAAAAATACAAAAGACAAATAAAACAAAAAGCTGGTTTGTTGAAAAGATAAATAAAACTGATGGACCATTAGTGAGATTAACTAAAAATAGAAGAGAGAAGATCCAAATAAACCCAATTAGAAGTGAAAAGGGAGATATTACATCCAATGCCACAGAAATACAAAAGATCACTCAAAGCTACTATGAACACCTTTATCCAATTAACTAGAAAACCTAGAGGAGATAGATACATTCTTGGAAATATACAACCCTCCTAGATTAAGCCAGGAAGAAACAGAAACTGTGAAGAGACCAATAACAAGCAGCAAGATTGAAATAGTAATAATAATTTTAAAAATGCTGCCAACAACAAAAAAGTTCTGAACCAGATGGAGGATAACTGAATTCTATCAGACATTCAAAGAAGAATTGGTAGCAATCCTATTGACACTATTCCAAAAGATAGAGAAAGAGGGACTCCTCCCTAAGTCATTCTATGAAACCAGTATCACCCTAGTATCAAAACCAGGGAAGGACATAATACAAAAAGAAAACTACAGACCAATATCCCTGATGAACATAGATGCAAAAATCCTCAATAAAATACTAGCTAATCAAATCCAACCCTACATCAAAAAGATAATCCACCATGATCGAATGGGATTCATTCTAGGGATGCAGGGATGGTTTAACATATGCAAGTCAATAAATGTGATACATCACATAAGCAGAATTAGAAACAAAAATTATATAATCATCTCAATAGATGCAGAAAAAGCATTTGACAATTTCCAGCATCCCTTTATGATTAAAACCTTCAGCAAAATTGGCAAAGAAGGAGCATATGTTAAGGTAATAAAAGTCATTTATGACAAACCCACATCCAATTTTACACTGAACAAGAAAAAATTGAAAGCATTCCCCCTGAGAACTGGAAAAAGACAAGGATGCCCACTTTCACCACTTCTATCCAACATAGTACTGGAAATTCTAGCCAGAGCAATCAGACAAGAGAAAGAAATAAAGGGCATCCAAATTGGTAAAAAGGACGTCAAACTGTCGCTGTTTGTTGATGATATGACTGTATACCTAGAAAACCCTAAAGACTCATCCAAAAAGCTCCTAGAACTGAGAAATTAATTCAGCAAAGTTTCAAAATACAAATTAATGTACACAAATCAGTAGCTCTCCTATACACAAACAGTGACCAAGCTGAGAATCAAATCAAGAACCAATCACTTTTACAACAGTTGCAAAAAAATAAAATCCTTAGGAATATACCTGATCAATGAGGTGAAAGGCCTCTACAAGGAAAACTACAAAACATTACTGAAAGAAATCATAGACAACATAAACAAATGGAAATACATCCCATGCTCATGGATGGGTAGGCTCAATATTGTGAAAATGACCATACTGCCAAAAGCAAACTAAAATTCAATTTGTAGATTGAATTTTAGTCATCAAAACTGCATGGTACTGGTGTAAAAATAGGCACAGACCAATGGAACAGAATAGAGAACCCAGAAATAAAGCCAAATACTTATCACCAACTGATCTTCAACAAAGCATACAAAAACATAAATTGGGGAAAGAACACCCTATGAAATAAATGGTGCTGGGGTAATTGGCAAGCCATGTGTAGAAGAATAAAACTGGATCCTCATCTCTCACCTTATATAAAAATCATCTCAAGATGAATCAAAGACTTAAATCTAAGACCAGAAACCATAAAAATTCTAGAAGATAACATCAGAAAAACCCTTCTAGACATTGGCTTAGGCAAAGACTTTATGACCAAGAATCCAAAAGCAAATGCATCAAAAACAAAGAGCTGGTTTGCTGAAAATATAAAATTGATAGACCATTGGTGAGATTAACTAAGAAAAGAAGAGAGAAGATCCAAATAAACTCAATTAGAAATGAAGAGGAAGATATTACAACTGATACCACAGAAATACAAAGGATCATTCAAAGCTACTATGAACACCTTTATACACATAAACTAGAAAACCTAGAGGAGATTGATACATTCCTGGAAATATAAAACCCTCCTAGATTAAGCCAGGAAGAAACAGAAACTGTGAAGAGACCAATAACAAGCAGCAAGATTGAAATAGTAATAATAATTTAAAAATGCCAACAACAAAAAAGTTCTAGACCAGATGAAGGATAACTGAATTCTATCAGACATTCAAAGAAGAATGGGACTTCATTAAACTAAAAGCTTCTGTATAGCAAAGAAATAATCAGCAGAGTAAACAGACAACCCACAGAGTGGGAGAAAATCTTCACAATCTATACCTCCAACAAAGAACTAATATCCAGAATCTACAAGGACACCAAACAAATCAACAAGAATAAAATAAATAATCTCATTAAAAAGTTGGGCTAAGGACATGAACAGACAATCTCAAAAAAAGAAATTTAAATGGCCAAGAAACATTCGAAAAAATGATCAACATCACTAATGATCAGGGAAATGCCAGTCAAAACCACAATGCAATACCACCTTACTCCTGCAAGAATGGCCATGATAAAAAAATTAAAAATAATAGATATTGGCATGGATGTGGTGAAAAGGGAACACTTTTACACTGCTGGTGGGAATGTAAACTAGTGTAACTGCTATGAAAAACAGTGTGGAGATTCCTTAAAGAGTTAAAAATAGAAATACCATTTGATCTAGCAATCCCATTACTGGGTATCTACCCAGAGGAAAATAAGTCATTATATAAAAAAGATATTGCACACACATGTTTATAGCAGCATAATTTGCAATTGCAAAAGTATAGAACCGGTCCAAATGCCCATTAATCAACAAGTGGATAAAGAAATTGTGGGGTGTATATATATATATATATATATATATATACACACACACACACACACACACACACACACACGCCATGGAATACTACTCAGCCATAAAAAGGAATGAAATAATGGCCTTCACAGCAACCTGGATGGGTTTGGAGACCATTATTCTCAGTGAAATAACTCAGGAATGGAAAACCAAATACTGTATGTTCTCACTCATAAGTGGGAGCTAAGCTATGAGTACACAAAGGCATAAGAATGATACAGTGAACCTGGGGGAAAGCATGGGAGGAAGGTGAGGGATAAAAGACTACACGCTGGGTACAGTGTACACTGCTGGGGTGATGGATGCACCAAACTTCAGAAATCACCATTAAATAACTTATTTTTGTAACTAAACACCACCTGTTCCCCAAAAACCTATTGAAATAAAATAAATAAAATGAAGCATGAAAAAATAATTAACAATTAATAATAAACAAACAGATTCATACATGTATCCCAGTGGTTCTGTCTCTCTGGAGAACCCTGACCAATACAAGGGGCATGATGTATGCAGCCTACTCTCAAATGTTTCTAAGAAAATTTTACATTAAAAATATGTGGCACAATGTTAAAAATGGTGACTCTGGGTAAAGGTATATGAAGTTCTCTATACTATTACTGTAACTCTTCTATGTGTTTTAAGTTATTTCAAAATAAAAAGTTGAACATTTAAAGTGGTAGGCCATTTATGTTTCAGCTAACAAAATTCTAGTCAGGGGAAGACCCTGACTAGCATTTTTCATAATAGGCCAGGATTTTTCTTGTTTTGGGTTCTGCTGAAATGAGAACCTAAATCAAGCTTAGGTTTAGGCAAGTTATTGGGGGTAGGAGGGTGTATCTCAGGAAGCAGAAATGAGAGAATGGAAGAGTCAAACAGGGAAGAAGCATTATCAGTTGAGCTCTCACTGTAGGTACCTGTGACTCAGTCCTGCTGGAGACCTGTGGTAGCCAGTGTCCAGGATGGCCCCAATGAACCCTGCCTCCATGTAGTCATACCTTTGTGTAATGCCTGTTCACACTGTACTAGGGTTGGTGTGTCTGACCAATGGCACACAGCAGAAGTGATGGTAGGTCACTTACAAGATTAGGTCATAAAAAAGACCATGGCTTTTATTTTGGGCACTGGCTGTCCCTCTGGGGGAAGCCATGTGGTGAGGAGCCTTATGAAGAGGTCCATGTGGCCAGGTGAAGCCTCCTGTCAACAGTCACGACTGAGCTTGGAAGTGGATCCTCCAGACCTAGTCAGGCCTCCAATGACTGTAGCCTTGGTTGACTCAAGGCTCATTGATTGTAGCCAATGAGAGCCACTGAGAGTCTCTGAGCCAAAGCCACCCCGCTAAGCTTCTCTCAGATTCCTTATGAACATGAATTGTGAAATAAAAAACATTTGTTATTTTAAACCACTGTTTGAAGTAATTTGTTACACAGAAATAGCTAACTAACACAGGACCCTCTGAGGAACTGTGTTGAATACATCTCAGAACTGCTCCTCCAAAGATGGGGAGGCTGAGGCATTTATCCACAAAATCCCATTCCCACCTTTGCTGAGGGTTAGGAACCCTCAGTGTGAACACTGGAGGTGAGATGGCATCAACATGCTGAAATTTCAACACTGTTGAAATTGAAACTGACCCAATTTTCCCATAGACCTGATGTTTATGGTTTCTTTGAACAGACATAGAAATTGATCCTCTCAGTCTTAAAACTTGAGAAAATTAACATTTGTCTTTCCTGAGTTCCTTTCTCAGGAAGCCAACCATCAGAACTTCCAGATAGTATCAAGGAGCAGAAACTCACTAGATTACTGCATTTGGACAGTGAGAGGTCAGACCCCCTCACCTGCCATGGCTGCCTAACTGACCATCCGCTTCCTGTTGACCAACTCTTCTTGCTTACCCTCCCTAATTCCTGTTTTCCCACACAGGGTTACATTTCTTCCCTGCTATATAAACCCCTTATCTTAGTAGGTCAGGGAGATGGATTTGAGACTGATTTCCCATCTCTTCAACTGCAGTACCTGATTAAAGTCTTTTTTATTCTTTTTAGTTATACTTTAAGTTCTGGGATACATGCGCAGAACGTGCAGGTTTGTTACATAGGTATACATGTGCCATGGTGGTTTGCTGCACCCATCAACCCATCATCTACATTAGGTATTTCTCCTAATGCTATTCTTTCTCTAGCCCCATACCCCCGAACAGGCCCTGGTGTGTGATGTCCCCCTCCCTGTGTCCATGTGTTCTCATTGTTTAACTCCCACTTGTGAGTGAGAACATGCGGTGTTTGGTTTTCTGTTCCTGTGTTAGTTTGCTGAGAATGATGGTTTCCAGTTTCATCCATGTCCCTGCAAAGGGCATGAACACACATCCTTTTTCATAGGCTGCATAGTATTCCATGGTGTATATGTGCCACATTTTCTTTATCCAGTCTATCATTGACGGGCATTTGGGTTGGTTCCAAGTCTTTGTTATTGTGAATATAGTGCAGCAATAAACATACGTGTGCATGTGTCTTTACAGTGGAATAATTTATAATCCTTTGGGTATATACCCAGTAATGGGATTGCTGGGTCAAATGGTATTTCTGGTTCTAGATCCTTGAGGAATTGCCACACTGTCTTCCACAATGGTTGAACTAATTTACACTCCCACCAACAGTGTAAAAGCTTTCCTGTTTCTCCACATCCTCTCCAGCATCTGTTGTTTCCTGACTTTTTAATGATCACCATTCTAATTGGTGTGAGATGATATCTCACTGTGGTTTTGATTTGCATTTCTCTAATGACCAATGATGATGAGATTTTTTTCATATGTTTGTTGGTTGCATAAATGCCTTCTTTTGAGAAGTGTCTGTTCATATCCTTCACCCACTTTTTGATGGGGTTGTTTATTTTTTTCCTGTAAAATTTTTTAAGTTCCTTGCAGATTCTGGATATTAGCCCTTTGTCAGATAGATAGATTGCAAAAATTTTCTTCCATTTTGTAGGTTGCCTGTTCACTCTGATGATAGTTTCTTTTGCTGTGCAGATGCTCTTTAGTTTAATTAGATCCCATTTGTCAATTTTGGCTTTTATTGCCATTGCTTTTGGTGTTTTAGTCATGAAGTCTTTGCTCATGCCTATGTCCTGAATGGTATTACCTAGGTTTTCTTCTAGGGTTTTTATGGTTTTTGGGTCTTACGTTTAAGTCCTTAATCCATCTTGAGTTAATTTTTGTATAAAGTGTAAGAAAGGGGTCCAGTTTCAGTCTTCTGCATATGAAAGCCTTCTTCTTTAGCAGTATTCATCCCAGTGATTGGCTCTCTGTGTGACGAGCAGACTGAACCCCTTGTGTTCCGTAAGGAAATCAAAGGTGGGCAATGATTTCAGGAACATATGTGGAGAGGGAGCACAAAGGAGCATCTAATGATAGTATCATCTTTAACGTTATCAAAACGAGATACAGGTTTTAAACAATGTGAAGCTCTCTTGAGGATCTTTTCCCTCTTTATTTACTGTTAGTTTCTCAGTCTTCAAAGTTTATCTCATGGAAATATTAATCCAAGCAGAACTGGAACTGTTTTAAAAATTCCAAAAATGCGTAATTCACAGATTACCATTGTTAAAATTGTGTGCCATTTTGTATGCTACAAAAATACACACACGTTTTTATTGAAATCACATTAATCATAGTTTATAGCTTGCTTTTGTCACTAACAAATATATGGAAAACAATGTCCAATGTCAAGTGATACCATTTTAATAACTAAATCCTGAACACATCATCCAATGAAAAACAACAATCTAATTTATCAGGCTTCATTGTGTTTTCCAGTGTGAGGAAGTTACCAGATGGAGCTTTGAGCAAATGAAGGGTATGATGTCATTTACTTAAGTGACACAAAATAAATCCTGTGCCCTGACCTCTGTAGAGGCACTTCTAAGAGTGTATTGAAATAACTTCACAATTACATTTTTCAATCTAAGTTTTCTTGTTAAAAATAAAAATGAGGCCAGGCACGGTGGCTCACACCTGTAATCCTAGCACTTTGGGAGGCCGAGGCAGGTGGACCGCCTGAGCTCAGGAGTTCAAGACCAGCCTGGGCAACACAGTGAAATCCCATCTCAACTAAAATACAAAAAATTAGCCAGCGTGGCAGCATGTACCTGTAATCCTAGCTACTTGGGAGGCTGAGGCAGGAGAACTGCTAGAGCCTGGGAGGCAGAGGTTGGAGCCTGGGAGGCAGAGGTTGCAGTGAGCGGAAATCATGCCACTGCACTCCAGCCTGGGTGACTGAGCAAGAATCTGTCTCTAAATAAATAAATAAATAAGAGCTGAGCCAATGGTTCTACTTCCCTTTGTCAGGTGGGGTGCCAAGAGCTTGGCCTGGTACTCATTCCACACTTGCTGCTTGACCAGGTGCTTACTAACGGCCTCCCGTGTGGGTAGGCACACACCAGCTCTAAAGCCCTTCTCCTGAATCCAGTGCTGGCTTCTGCTAGAAACAAGTTCTTGGGAATAAAAATGAATTTCGTTCCTTCACTAATATAGAAGAGAGAATAAACATTTTGATATTTATTTTGAGAGATTTTTAGTTGCTTAATGCATAAAGGTAATGCAGTTCAAACATGGTTTTGAAAGAGTTCATATGTCTCCACCCACCCAAGGGCCTAATGAATCAACATGGATGTGATGTATATAAGAGGAGTGGCTTACTGGTCTACCCAATCTAGGAACCAGGATGGCAACTGTGAAGTCATTTGGGTCCATTATGTCCTAACATCCCTCCTAACAAATAAGACATTCTGCATAAGGACTGTAAAAGGATTAGTCTAGAAAATATGAGCCCTAATGGGGACAAATGATACACAGTTAAACTATAAGATAGGTAGTAATTTAACAATTGGCAGGTAATCTGGAATATGGGTGTGATGTTAACTGTTAATTCTCCCTTGGTAGGCCATGGTGTTCTCTGTCTCTGTTCTAGTCCTTGTCTAGATCTTTCTCTTCTATTGGGCCAGGTTTTATTCCTCTGACCTCTATTGTAAATTTCTATGTGTAGATGGATCTGTATGAGCCAGGGACACATTTATGAACAAGAAATTGATCACTCTCTCATATTAGAATTCATTCTCTCTTCAACTCAAAATATCTGTCTCCCCCAAGGTTCAGCAAGGTTTTTTTTTTTTTTTTTTTTTTTTTGGTTTTTCAATTTGTGTTTTTTTAAATTGTTATTTTCCAATGCCAATGTATCAGACGTTAGGATCCTGGTCCTTTAAAATACCTTCTATACCAGTGTGGGAGTAAATTAGAATCCTCTAAGATTTTAGAAGAGGAAGAGAACATATTCTTGGTTGGCTGGGATGCAGTCTCTATTGCTGTTTCTCTGTTCTAGTAACAATGCTTCCATTGTAACTGCTGGCTCTGGAGAACAGAGATTGGCCCCATAGTGGACTCTGTAGGCTAACTCTGCACAGGTCCTGTAGGCACAGGGAGGGCTCCGGCTATGTAAGTTTCAAAACTTCTTTGAATACTCAACTTTATATTGCTTGAAAACTTTTGTGAATCTCAAAAAGTGAGAAAAATTAGGAAAATCTGAAAAGTTTCAGTTAACACGGGATAAATTCTGAATATACATGACATGGAAAATGGCAGATGAAAACTGGTATTCACTCTTGAAAAGAAAAAACAAAAAAACACCAATAGACCAAAATATTTCCAAAGTAGGCCGGGTGTGGTGGCTAACACCTATAATCCCAGCACTTTCGGAGGCCGAGGCAGGTGGATCACCTGAGGTCAGGAGTTTGAGACCAGCCTAGCCAATGTGGTGAGACTCCGTTTCTACTAAAAATACAAAAATTAGCTGGGCATGATGGTGTGCACCTGTAGTCCTAGCTACTCAGGAAGCTGAGCCAGGAGAACCCAGGAGGCAGAGGCTGCAGTGAGCCAAGATCGTGCCACTGCGCTCCAGCCTGGGTGACAGACCAAGACCCTGTCTCAAACAAACAAACAAACAGACAGACAGACAAAATCCAAGGCAATTTAAACGTTTTAAATTCCATTTTAAAATGTTTCAATATTTCTGAACCCAAGTTTTTTGATTTCCATAAACCTCTTTGGATTTCTGCGTTGTAGGATGCTGCTAGGAACATTGTGCCCTTTCTGTGAGCTTCTGTGTGCTGAGCAAATGAACACAGCATGTGACTTTTCGAAGAATGATTCAAAGACCACTCTGGGAAAAAGATGTGCTTTTACCAGACACAAATGAAGATCACATGACTTGTCCAGTGTTTCCTCCAAGCCCTCAAATTGTAAGACCCAAGTCACTAAATATCAAAGGTAACTTTTTTATTAATTAAGCAAGAGACCAGAAAAATAAAATCAGCAGCAGATTTTTAATTAATCCTACTGTGGCAATGAGCCTACACATGATTCTTTAGGAGTCAAATAAAATAAGAACGTAAACTATGTACTCTAAAATCCATGTAAAGTTCAGGATCAGATATTCAGAAGGATTGAGCCATACTACCAATTAAAATATCTCTTAAAAATCCAAGGCAGATAATCCATTTTTGTTTTGAGTCTTAAAAGATTTATCATAATGGCAAAAATATATGATTATTACTTTTGGGGATAGCCAGACTTGAGCTAGGACTTGCAGGACAGAAAAGCTCTTGCTCAGGAGGGTAGATGATCTAAATTAATTTCCGTTTTTTTTTGAGACGGAGTGCTGCTCTGTCGTCCAGACTGGAGTGCAGTTGTGTGATCTTGGCTCACTGCAACCTTCACCTCAGGGTTCAAGTGATTCTCCTGCCACAGCCTCCCAACTAACTGGGACTACAGGTGCCTGCCATCACATCTGGCCAACTTGTATTTTTAGTAGAGACAGCATTTTGCCATGTTGGTCAGGCTGGTCTCGAACTCCTGACCTCAGGTGATCCACCCGCCTCAGTCCCTCAAAGTGCTGGGATTACAGGCAGGAGTCATCGTGCCTGGCCTAATTTCCATTTTCTTAGTAACCAATATGCATGAGTCTTATTTTCTACCTCATACATGATTCTCAGTTCTTAATTCACGAGAAAAATCTTTATACATTTTTCTTAAGTTATAGAGCCCAGAACTAGACAGTTTATTGGTAAACATCTGTTCAGCATTGAGCTTTCATTTCTATACAGGAAGGCAAACACCTAAATTAAGCAGAAACCTACAAACCAGTTTGAGGAGACAGCACCCAGAAGCTAGGCGCCCCCATTATCTTTGAATCAAATGTTTGTGAAGGGAAAAATAGAATGCTTCAAAGTACGCCTGTGTGTGATTGCATAACAAACAGTTTCGCTAGTCTAAATAAAACTGTTTTGGTCTTTTTCAACAACTTAAAACTTATTTAAGAATATTTTTCTATAATGGTTGAACTAGTTTACAGTCCCACCAACAGTGTAAAAGTGTTCCTATTTCTCCACATCCTCTCCAGCACCTGTTGTTTCCTGACTTTTTCATGATTGCCATTCTAACTGGTGTGAGATGGTATCTCATTGTGGTTTTGATTTGCATTTCTCTGATGGCCAGCGATGATGAGCATTTTTTCATGTGTCTGTTGGCTGTATGAATGTCTTCTTTTGAGAACTGTCTGTTCATATCCTTTGCCCACTTTTTGATGAGGTTGTTTGTTTTTTTCTTGTAAATTTGTTTGAGTTCTTTGTAGGTTCTGGATATTAGCCCTTTGTCAGATGAGTAGATTGCAAAAATTTTCTCCCATTCTGTAGGTTGCCTGTTCACTCTGATGGTAGTTTCTTTTGCTGTGCAGAAGCTCTTTAGTTTAATGAGATCCCATTTGTCAATTTTGGCTTTTGTTGCCGTTGCTTTTGGTGTTTTAGACATGAAGTCCTTGCCCATGCCTATGTCCTGAATGGTATTACCTAGGTTTTCTTCTAGGGTTTTTATGGTGTTAGGTCTAACATTTAAGTCTCTAATCCATCTTGAATTAATTTTCGTATAAGGAGTAAGTTCAACCATTATGGAAAACAGTATGGCGATTCCTCAAGGATCTAGAACTAGAAGTACCATATGACCCAGCCATCCCATTACTGGGTATATACCCAAAGGATTATAAATCATGCTGCTATAAAGACACATGCACACGTATGTTTATTGCGGCACTATTCACAATAGCAAAGACTTGGAATCAACCCAAATGTCCATCAGTGACAGACTGGATTAAGAAAATGTGGCACATATACACCATGGAATACTATGCAGCCATAAAAAAGGATGAGTTTGTGTCCTTTGTAGGGACATGGATGCAGCTGGAAACCATCATTCTTAGCAAACTATCACAAGAACAGAAAACCAAACACCGCATGTTCTCACTCATAGGTGGGAACTGAACAATGAGATCACTTGAACTCAGGAAGGAGAACATCATACACCGGGGCCTATGATGAGGAGGGGGGAGGGGGGAGGGATTGCATTGGGTGTTATACCTGAGGTAAATGACGAGTTGATGGGTGCTGACGAGTTGATGGGTGCAGCACGCCAACATGATACAGGTATGCATATGTAACAAACCTGCACGTTATGCACATGTACCCTAGAACTTAAAGTATAATAACAAATAAATAAATAAAGAGTAACATACAAAGCTGTAATTAAGATGAAGTAATGAAAGCCAAAACATTACAATTTTAAAACTTGGAAAAAAAAAAGAGTATTTTTCTGAGCAAATGTAGGTTCTGCCAAGAACAAAATTTTATAATAATCATCCCCTTTGAACATAAAATATCCCAGTTTTCTAATAATTTTATTTTTGAGACAGTATCTTACTCTTGCCCAGGCTGGATTACAGTGGTGTGACCTCAGCTCACTGCAGCCTTGACCTCCCTGGCTCAAGGGATCCTCTTACCTCAGCCTCCCGAGTAGCTAGTACTACAGGTGCACACCACCACATCCATCTGATTTTTATATTTTTTGTAGAGACGGGTTTTCACCATGTTGCCCAGGCTGGTCTCAAACTCTTGGCTTCATGTGATCTGCCTACCTTGGCCTCCCAAAATGCTGGGATTACAGTCATGAGCTACTGCAACCAGCTAGAAATTTATAGATATATATCTGAGTTTGTTGTTTTATACTACCTGTGCCTATGTTGGACCTTGTTCTTACTTAAGTTTTTGCATATATTCCAGCTTGTTTTCATTTTCATACCTTTTGTCTCTATGAGAAAATGCTGATATTATTATAAGAGTAGAAATTTTGGAATCAGATCCTGGTACTGAAACTTACTATGTAAGGGACACTAGACTCAATCCTTTATTTTAGGGTGCCCAGTTGGTTTTTTATTTTTTATTTTAATTTGTAAAATGAGGATTAAATCACTTATAGGTTCATTGTAAGGATCAAATGAGTGAACATACATAAAATCCGTAGTGTAGTTTCCCCATATTAACTACTCGATAAATGAGAGGCTCCTCCTTTTGTATGAGGTAGCTTCTTAGACATCCTCAGTCTAAAAATTAATAGTTGTCTAGGCTGTGAGAGCACATGCAAATATCCATTTTAAAATAATTATTTTTAAGGCAGGGCATGGTGTTTCACACCTGTAATCCCAGGACTTTGGGAGGCTGAGGCAGGTGAATCACTTGAGGTCAGGAGTTCGAAATCAGCCTGGCCAACATGGCAAAACGCTGTCTCTACTAAAAATACAAAAATTAGCCAGGCATGGTGGCAGGTGCCTGTGGTCTTCAGTCTGTAGAGGCTGAGGCAGGAGAATTGCTTGAGTCTGGGAAGCAGAGGTTTCAGTGAGCCAAGATCACGCCACTGCACTCCAGCCTGGGTGACAGGGCAAGACTCCCTGTCAAATAAATAAATAAATAAATAAATAATAAAATAATTATTTTAATTACATATATGCAAACTAAGAATTAAATATAACATAGATTAGACTTCTAATAGCAGACTCTGAGAAGACTGTAATGTAATTTTAAGCCTCATTTCTCCAGAGCTCATCAAGAATGGAGTCTAAAGGCCAGATCATATGAAACCAAATGAGTTTTGTTTCAGATTCTCTGCCTGAGCCCCATCCATAGCCTAGCAACACATGCAAAGCCCATAATCCATCTTTTTACTTCCTTGGTGACCACTTGAAGTTCTGGGAAAAGGAATTTCTTCAGTTGAGGTTTATAGTGAATAGTAACCCATAAAAGTGACTGAAAAGTAATCTATAAATATATATGCCTGAAAAAAGTGATTAGCAATCAGGAAATATTTATTTATAATGTGTGAGACTATGGAAAAGACGAATGAGATGTGTTCTTTGCCTTCAAGAAACCTCAGTCTGCTTTAGAAGATTTGCTTTTTGCATTGATCTACTTGCTTTCCAAAAAATGCAAGGACTTTTTAAAAAATGAGCTAAATTTATGTGAGGAAGAAATTGTTACGTTTTCCATACTTAATATGTACCAGGCACTGCACACATACTATCTCACTTAATGCTCTTGGCAATTCTGTGAAGTGGATATAATTATTCTCATTTTTTAGGTGAGAAAACTGAGGGTCATGCAGGTTAGGTGACTTGGATAAGGTCCATAGGAGTGGCATTTCCAAGAAGGCACTGCAGACCAATGTCTCTGGATCCAGTGTCCACACTATTTTCACTACCACTGATGGTAGCAGGGAGAATGGAAGGGAAGAAATAATTGTGAAATACACTTTGAAGAAACAATTTATAAATTTTTATAATTTCTTGGATATGGATGTATTAATATCAATACTTTATTAACAAAACCATATGAAGCCTTGGTTGAATTTTAATGAAATCTTTCATAAATGAAACAAGGTGGGAGCATCAGGAAATGAAATCCAATTAAGTGTGTTGAAGGAATCAGATTAGTTTTGTCCTCCTATTTTAAAAGACTTAGCTTAATAATTTAAATAAGTATATTACTGTGCTTTTACGCAACGTATTTTTACTGTTGGCATTTTAAATTTAGAAGGCAACATTGTGAAAAGGAAAAAGCATTAGGTTAGAAGATCTGGGTTTGAGTTTTAGCCCCCAAGTTACTATGGTGTGTTTGATCGTGGGAAGCTCACATAATCTACTTTTAATCTTGTAGGAATATTATTACCTATCCTATCTGATCCAGCCATCTACCCCTCCACTTATTCAATTATTTATTCAATATACATTTACTGAGCATCTACTAAGTGCCAGTCACTTTCACTTGAGATATCTTACAGTTAAACTAGATTCAGACGCTGCCCTGGAGGAGACCAGTATAGAAAGAGAGACAGACATGAATACAAAACAAGGCAGTGTACAACATCGTAGGTGACATAAAGAAAGCCTGTCCTGATCACAGGACAGAAAGAAGTGGTCACTTCTTCTTGGTGGGAGGCAGAATGGAAGGACATCTCACTTACACCATGGGAGAGAAGTACGACAGGCATCATGAAAAAGGTGACTCTTGAGCTTAGTCTTGGTAAAGTATAAGTAATTTTTTCCCAGTGAATCTGGGGTGTGATGTGGGGAAGGGTGTTATACCCAGAGGAAAACACATACATAAATACTCACAGGTATGATATGTTGTGGTAGTCAACAACATCAATTTGATTTGGCTAAAATGTAGGGTGGGAGGAAGATGCAACTAGAGATGAGGCTGGAGAGGATGATTTGCCATGCCGAGGAAGTTTAATTTTATTCTATGGGCATTGGGAAGTAATTAAAAATTTATAGTTAAATGATCATATTTGCATTTGAAAAAGACTGCTGGTTGTGGAAAATCAATGTGAGAATCACGAGAGGCAACATATGAAGACCCATTGTAAACTGCAGATCACTATATAAATCATTATATAAATGTTTGCTTTTATTCTTAGTTTGATATGTTATCATTTGCTTTATTATAGTCCATGTGTGAGTGACAAAACATGAATTCTATATTTTTAACTGTATATGTTTATTTAAACCTATGAAACAATATACTTTTCTTCACTTAGAAATGAATTGAAATAATAAATGAAAGAAACTCACAAAAATTCCATCTTGTTCCAAAATTCTTGTATCAAAAAAAAATGTTGCTGGTGAAGATCCCCAAAAAGAATAAATAGAAATATTGGTAATCTTTGAAATTAACAAGGTGACAAGGATTTGGATAAATTGGAACATTGTGCACTGTTGGTAGTAATGTAAAATGATGCAGCTGCTATGGAAAACACTATAGTGGTTCCTTTAAAAATTACAAATAGAATTACCGTATGATCTAGCAGTTTTACTTTGGTGCATGTATCCAAAGAATTGAAAGCAAGAACTCAAATGGGTACTTGTACACCCATGTTCAGAGTAGCATTATTCACAACAACCAGAAGCTGGAAGCAACCCAAGTGTGCGTGGCTGGATGAATAGATACACAAAAAGGTGTATACATATAATGAAATATTATTCAGCCTTAAAAGAGAAGGAACTTCTGACACATGCTACAACATGGATGACCCTGGAGGACATTATGCTAAGTGAAATAGGCAAGTCATAAAAAGACAAATATTGGATGATTCCACTTATATGAAGTACCTAGAGTAATTAACATTCATAGAAACAGAAAGCAGAAGAGTGGTTGCCAGGAGCTGGTGGGGAGGGAGAAATGGGGAGCTATTGTTAAATTGGTATAGAGTTTCAGTTTCCCAAGATGCAAATACTTCTAGAGATCTATTGCACAACAATATAAATATATTTTGAACTACTGAACTTAAAAATTGTTAAGATGGTAAACTTTCTGTTATATGTATTTTACCACAGCTTGAAAATATGTAGATGATCTTTAATAGATTAAAATATTCACTCAAGGGATGTATGAACAATGATCATCAAATAAGGCAGTTTTTGATTTTTTTTGGTTTGTTAATTTTTTTAGAGACAGGGTCCTCCACATTAAAGTGCAATGGTGTGATCATAGTTCACTGTAACCTCAAACTCCTGGGGTGAAGCAATCTTCCTGCTTCAGCCTCTGGAGTAATCAGGATTACAGGTGTGCCAACACACCTGGCTAATTATTTTTTGGTAGAGATGGGGGTCTTGCTGTGTTGCCCAGGCTGGTCTCAAACTCTTGGCCTCAGAGATCCTCCTGCCTTAACTTCCCAAAGTGCCAGGATTACAGATGTAACCCACTGCACCTTGCCAAGAGTTAGTTTTTAAATCATTGACAGTGTGAAGGGTTTATTTTCTTTTCTTTTGGTGGGGAGATAGTGGCTTACAGTAAAAAAAAAAAAAAACCAAAAAATTATACACTATATCTCCATTAGAAACTAAATGAAACTAAACTAGTTATCCTTTTGAGACATTAGGATGAAATCAAAAACTAATACCAATCATACTTCCAAACTCATTTTATGAGGCCAAAATTATCTTCATATCAAAGCCAGAGAAGGACACTATAAGAAAATTACAGGCCAATATCCCTGATAAACATAGATGCAAAAGTCCTCAACAAAATATTAGCAAGCCCAATTCAACAGCACATCAAAGGATAATTTATCAAAAGGATAATTCATCAGGATCAAGTAGGATTAACCCTCGGATGCAAGGAAGGTTCAACATAGGCAAATTAAATATATGTAATGCGTAATGTACCGAATTAAGAGAATGAAGGACAGGAATCACATAATCATCTCAAAAGATGCAGGAAAGGCATTTGACAAAGTTCAACATCTCACCATGATAAATACTCTCAATACATTAGGTACAGAAGGAATGTATCTTAACACAATAAAGTCTATATATGACAAGCCAATAACTAGCATTAGTGAAAAGTTAAAAATCAGAAAGGAAGAAGTTATTTCTGTTTGTGTTGACATGATCTTATATAAAGAAAATCCTAGGGTCCATTCCAAGATGGCCGAATAGGAACAGCTCTGGTCTGCAGCTCCCAGCGTGATTGACGCAGAAGACGGGTAATTTCTGCATTTCCAACTGAGCCTCCGCTGGTGATACCCCAGCAAACAGGGTCTGGAGTAGACCTCCAGCAAACTCCAACAGACCTGCAGCGGAGGGACCTGTTAGAAGGAAAACTAACAAACAGAAAGGAATAGCATCAACATCAACAAAAATGACATCCACACCAAAACCCCATCTGTAGGTCACCAATATCAAAGACCAAAGGTAGATAAAACCACAAAGATGGGGAGAAACCAGAGCAGAAAAACTGAAAATTCTAAAAACCAGAGTCCCTCTTCTCCTCTAAAGGATTGCAGCTCCTCGCCAGCAACGGAACAAAGCTGGACGGAGAATGAATTTGAGGCATTGACAGGGGTCGGCTTCAAAAGGTCAGTGATAACAAACTTCTCTGAGCTAAAGGAGGTTGTTCGAACCCATTGCAAGGAAGCTAAAAACCTTGAAAAAAAGACTAGATGAATGGCTAACTAGAATAAACAGTGTAGAGAAGACCTTAAATGACTGATACAGCTGAAAACCATGGCACGAGAACTACGTGACGTATGCCCAAGCTTCAGTAGCTGATTTGATCAAGTGTAAGAAAGGGTATCAGTGATTGAAGATCAAATTAATGAAATAAAGCAAGAAGAGAAATTTAGAGAAAAAAGAGTAAAAAGAAATGAACAAAGCCTCCAAGAAATATGGGACTATGTGAAAAGACCAAATATACATTTGATTGGTGTACCTAAAAATGACAGGGAGAATACAATCAAGTTGGAAAACACTCTTCAGGATATTATCCAAGAGAACTTCCCCAACCTAGCAAGGCAGGCCAACATTCAAATTCAGGAAATACAGAGAACACCACAAAGATAGTCCTCGAGAAGAGCAGCTCCAAGATACATAATTGTCAGATTCACCAAAATTGAACTGAAGGAAAAAATGTTAAGGGCAGCCAGAGAGAAAGGTCGGGTTACCCACAAAGGGAAGCCCATCAGACTAACAGTGGATCTCTTGGCAGAAACACTACAAGCCAGAAGAAAGTGAAGGCCAATGTTCAACATTCTTAAAAAGAATTTTCAACCAGAATTTCATATCCAGTCAAACTAAGCTTCATAAGCAAAGAAGAAATGAAATCCTTTACAGACAAGCAAATGCTGAGAGATTTTGTCACCACCAGGCCTGCCTTACAAGAGTTCCTGAAGGAAGCACTAACATGGAAAGGAACAACCAGTACCAGTCACTGCAAAAACATGCCAAATTGTGAAGACCATCAATGCTGTGAAGAAACTGCATCAACTAACAGGCAAAATAACATCTAACAGCTAACATTGTAATGACAGGATCAAATTCACACATAACAATATTAACCTTAAATGTAAATGGGCTAAATGCCCCAGTTGAAAGACACAGACTGGCAAATTGGTAGAGTCAAGACCCATCAGTGTGCTGTATTCAGAGATCCATCTCATGTGCAGAGACACACATAGGCTCAAAATAAAGGGACGGAGGAAGATCTACCAAGCAAATGGAAAAAAAAAAAAAAAGCAGTGGTTGCAATCCTAGTCTCTGACAAAACAGACTTTAAACCAACAAAGATCAAAAGAGGCAAAGAAGGCCATTATATAATGGTGAAGTGATGAATTCAACAAGAAGAGCTAACTGTCCTAAATATATATACACCCAATACAGGAGCACCCAGATTCACAAAGCACAGGGAAAATGCTTCAGAACAATGATCTGGGAAAGATTTTTTGAATAAGACCTCAAAAGCACAGGCATCAATAGGAAAAATAAACAAATGGGATTATATCAAACTAAAAAACTGCACAGCAAAGGAAATATCAACAGTGAAAACACAACCTAGAGAATGGGAGAAAACATTCAAAAATTACTATCTGACAGGGGATTAATATCCAGAATATACAAGGAATGGAACCATCTCAACAGTAAAACAAAAATCTGTTTTTAAAATGGGCAGATGATTTGCACAGACATTTCCCAAAAGAAGACATGCGAACAGCTAACAAATATATGAAAAAATGCTCAATATCATTAATCATCAGGGAAATGCAAATCAAAACCACAGTGAGGTATAATCTCACTCAATTTACGATGGCTATTATCAAAAAGACAAAAAATGATGCTGATGAGGATGCAGAAAAAAGGGAAATTTATACACCATTGGTGGGAATGTAAACTAGTACAGCTACTATGGAGAACAGTATGGAGGTTTCTCAAAAAACTACAAGCAGACCAACCATATGATCCTGCAAGCCATGACTGGGAATTTATCCAAAGGAAAGGAAATCATTATATTGAAGAGAAATCTGTACCCCCATATTTATTGCAGCACTATTCTCAACAGCCAAGATATGGAATCAATATCACTATCCAGCAACAGATGAATGGATTTTTAAAAGTAGTATATATACTATTTAGCCATAAAACAGAATGAAATCCTGTTATTTGTGGCAACATGGATGGAACTGGAGGACACTGTTAAGTTAAATAAGCAAAGAACAGAAAGTTAAACCCTGCAGGTTCTTACTTAGATGTGGAAACAAAAACATTAATCTCATAGAAGTAAAAAGTAGGACAGGATACTAGAGGCTCAAAAGGGTAGGGGAAAGGAGGGGATAATTGGGAGAGATATGTTAGAGGATCCAAAATTATAGAGGATCCAAAATTATATAGGAGAAATAGTGTTCTATGCCACTATAGGATGACTGCAGTTAACAATAATATGTTATATAGTTTTGAATAGCTAGAAGGAGGATACTAAATCTTTCCAACACAAATAAATGATAAGTGTTTGAGATGATAGATGTGCTAATTACCCTAATTGGATACATTATCCTGAAACATCACTATGTACTCCATGAATACATATGATTATTATTTGTCAATTAAATAGAAATGAAACAATTTTAAAATGTCTACAATTTTTAAAAACTGCTAAAATGTCCATATTGCTCAAATTAATACACAGATTCAATCCAATTTCTATCAAAATTCCAATGACATTTTTACAGAAATAGAAAAAAAATCCTAAAATTCATATGAAACTACAAAAGACTCTGAACAGCCAAAGCAGTCTTGAGCAAAAAGAACAGAGGGAAGTATCACACTACCTGATTTGAAAATCTACTAAGGTGGCTCAAGCCTGTAATCCCAGCACTTTGGGAGGCCGAGACGGGCAGATCACGAGGTCAGGAGATCGAGACCATCCTGGCTAACACGATGAAACCCCGTCTCTACTAAAAAATACAAAAAACTAGCCAGGTGAGGTGGTGGGCGCCTGTAGTCCCAGCTACTCGGGAGGCTGAGGCAGGAGAATGGCGGGAATCCAGGAGGCGGAGCTTGCAGTGAGCTGAGATCCAGCCACTGCACTCCAGTCTGGGCAACAGAGCGAGACTCCATCTCAAAAAAAAAAAAAAAAAAAAGAAAATCTACTACAAAATTACAATAACCAAAAAAGCATGGCACTGGCATAAAAACAGTCACATGCACCAATGGAATAGAATAAAGAGCCCAGAAATAAATCCACACATTTAAGGTCCATTGATTCTCAACAAGGATGTCATGAACACACGACGGGAAAAGAACACTCTTCAATAAATGGTGCTTGGAAAACTGGATATTCATATGCAGAATAATGGAATTAGATCATCACCTCACACCACATAAAACACTCAATGCAAAATGACTTAAAGATTTAAATGTAGGACTTGAAACTTCAAACCTCCTAGAAGAAAACATAGAGGGAAAGCTGCATAACATTGGTCTAGGCAAACACTTTTTGCATATGACTCCAAAAGCATGGCAACAAAAGCAAAAATAGACAAATGAGATTATATCAATCTAAAAAGCTTCCACACCACAAAGGAAACAATTAACAGAGTAAAAAGAGACAACCTATTGAATGGGAGAATATGTTTGCAAACCATATGTCTGATATGAGGTTAATATCTAAACATATATAAGGAACTCAAACAACTCAATAGTGAGAAAACAAATAGCCCAACTAAAAACTGGGCAAAGGACCTGAATCGACATTTCTCAAAAGAAGACAAACATATTGTACAACATGACGGCTATAGTTAACAAAATACTGTGTTCTTGAAAAATGCTAAGAGAGTGGATATAAAATGTTCTCACCACAGAAATAGGAATGCTTTTACACTGTTTGTGAGAGTGTAAGTTAGTTCAACCATTGTGGAAGACAGCGTGGCAATTCCTCAAGGATCTAGAACCAGAAATACCATTTGACCCAGCAATCCCATCCCTTGGTATATACCCAAAGGATTATAAATCATTCTACTATAAAGATGCATGCACACATGTTTATTGCAGCACTATTCACAATAGCAAAGACTTGGAACCAACCCAAATGGCCATCAATGATGGACTGGATAAAGAAAATGTGGCACATATACGCATGGAATACTATGCAGCCATAAAAAGAGTGAGTTCATGCCCTTTGCAGAGACATGGATGAAGCTGGAAGCCATCATTCTCAGCAGACTAACACAGGAACAGAAAACCAAACACTGCATGTTCTCACTAATAAATGGAAGTAGAACAATGAGGACACATGGACACATAGAAGGGAACATCACACACCGGGACCTGCCAGGGGTTGGGGGACAAGGGGAGGGAAAGCATTACAACAAATCCCTAATGTATGCAGGGCTTAAAACCTAGATGATGGGTTGATAGGTACAGCAAACCACCATGCACATGTATACCTATGTAACAAACCTGCACATTCTGCACATATATCCCAGAACTTGAAGTAAAATAAAAATAAAAAAGATTTACTTGTAAGAATGTCCTATAAATTTTTTTATTATGGAAAAATGTTATCACCACAAAAATGACAACCATGCGAGGTAATGCATATGTTATTTAGATATATTTAGTCATTCCACAATGTATATATACTTCAAAACATTATGTTGTACACAATACACACATACAATTTTATCTGTCAATTTAAAAATAAAAAGTAAATATTTACTTTGGGGTATGATAAAGCAAATATCTTCAGTTACATGCTGTTACTGAAATTTAAGGACTATTATTTTTCAAGAACAATTTTTAAATTAAAATTCTTTCTACTCAAAGAAGAGGACAAACAAATAGTTAATAGGTATATTTTTTAAATGTTCAACATCACTAATCATGAGAGAATGCAAATTAAAACCACAATGGGGTACCATCTCATACCTGTTAGAATGGCTATTATCAAAAACATGAAAAATAGCACATGTTGGCAAGGATGTGGAGAAAAGGGAACCCTTGCACACTTTTGGTGGGGATGGAAGTTAGTACAGCCTTTATGGCAAATAGTATGGAGGCGCCTCAAAAAATTAAAATAGAACTACTATGTGATTCAGCCATCCCATTTCTGCATATATATCCAAAGGAGATGAAATCGGTAAGTCAAAGAGATATGTGCACTCCCATGTTCACTGCAGCAATATTCACAATAGCTAAGACATGTAAACAACCCAAGTATCTATCAGCAGATGAATGGATAAAGAAAATGTAGTGTATATACAAAGTGGAATACTATTCAATCTTAAATAAAAAGGAAATCTCATTTGAGCCAACATGGATGAACCTGGAGAACATTAAGTGGAATTACCCAGACACAAAAAGATTTAAAAATTGTATGATCTTATTTATATGTGGAATCTAAAAAATTCAGACTCATAGAAACAGAGAGTAAAATGGTAGTTACCAGAGGCTAAGAGGTAGGGAGATTGGGGAAATGTTGGTCAAAGACACAAAGTTTCAGTCACACAGGAGTAAGTTCAAGAGATCTACTACATACCATGGTACTACAGTTAATAACAACATATTCTATACTTGAACATTGTGAAGAGATAGATTTTAAGTTTCTTACCACAAACAAAAAAAATGGTAAATATGTGAGGTGATGCATATGTTAAATAGCTTGATTTAGCCATTTTACAATGTATACATACATCAAAATATCATGCTGTGTGACACAAATAATACAATTTTTAGTTGTCAATTTAAAAAAAATAATAAATAATAAGCAGTTTTCTATATTAAGTATAGAAACTTTAAAAAGACAAAAATAAAATAATTTTATCTATTACTTTTAATTTAATGGCAGCTAAAAATAAGCAGAAATGCTACAAATCTAATAAATTCAAGAACAGAAATTTACGAGGAAGATATGCGAATGAAATCACTCATAGGATTATATGTTACAAGGCAAATCAAACTGTTGTATAGGTCAAGCTAATCTTTTTTTTCAGTATAATGAAGTAGGATTTGCCCATTAACTAAGTTATGTAGATCTACCTTGCTTTTTTGCCTATGTTCAACAAGATACTTAGAAGGGAATTATTTTATTTTTTATTTATTTATTTATTTTTTGAGATGGAGTCTCGCTCTGTCGCCCAGGCTGGAGCACAGTGGCAGGATCTCAGCTCACTGCAAGCTCCGCCTCCCGGGTTTACACCATTCTCCTGCCTCAGCCTCCCAAGTAGCTGGGACTACAGGGGCCCGCCACCTCGCCTGGCTAGTTTTTTGTATTTTTTAGTAGAGACGGGGTTTCACCGTGTTAGCCAGGATGGTCTCGATCTCCTGACCTCGTGATCCACCCGTCTCGGCCTCCCAAAGTGCTGGGATTACAGGCTTGAGCCACCGCGCCCGGCCTAGAAGGGAATTATTTCCAACCCATTAGCATGGTGGTTTTTCACACCTGAGTGTAAGAATCACCTGGGGAATCTGTGAAAATTGCAGATCCCATGGCTCCATGTCCTTCTGCCAGATTCTATTTCAGTAGGTCTGGGGTGAAACCAAGGAATCTGCATTTTAGCACACATACAAGGGTATTTTAGTGCTTCAGTTTCACAGACCATATTTTGAGATAAACTATATTGTAGATGGTCAAATAAAAAAATAAAAACAATCTATCCCACATGTATCCTGAATTTATTTTTTTAATTTATTTTATTTTATTTTATTTTTTTGAGACACAGTCTTGCTCTGTCACCCAGGCTGGAGTGCAGTGGCATGAAATCAGCTCACTGCAACCTCCGCCTCTTGGGTTCAAGCAATTCTCCTGCCTCAACCTCCCCAGTAGCTGGAATTACAGGCACATGCCACCAACCCCGCCTAATTTTTGTATTTTTAGTAGAGACAGGTTTCACCATGTTGGCCAGGCTGGTCTCAAACTCCTGACTTTGTGATCCACCCGCCTCAGTCTCCCAAAGTGCTGGGATTACAGGCATGAGCCACCGTGTCTGGCCATGTATCCTGAATTTTGAGATACAGTTGATAAATGATCAATTCTAATTGGAAGATTCCTTCAGCATCAAAAGATAAACTCATGTTATGTCATATTTATCCTTTGAACAAGATCTCCATGGATTTGACCATGATCCTCAAGTTAGACTTGAGGTCCAAGATGGCTGTGACTGTGACATGTACCTACAGCCTCCCAGTAAGGAAGAGTGTCACCCATCGCCTCTTCTGTTGGAAACTTCTCTGCTCTCCTGAAACCCATAGTGGATCATTTTAGGGAATTTAAATTAGTGTGAGTATGCCCATTGGTGTGCTTTGACATGTAACCACAGGAGATAGGGAAAAGTCAGGGTTGAATGAATCCTGGAATTTCAGAACTAGAAGATGATGCTTGAGGGTCTAATCCTCTAAATGTACAGATGAGTAAGCAGGCAGTCAAATAAATAAATAAAAATATAAGCAACTTACTAAAAACCACATTTGTGGAGTTTCCCTGTACTCTACGTCAGATGATAGCCTGACCTTTAATTCCTCCGTAATGATGGATTGCTTCATCCATCCTTCCATACACCAGGAAAAAACAAACTAATTAGATGCATCTTTTCTATCTACTGAATGGCAAAAGGGATTCTTGGAGGGGGGCCCCAGGCAATTTGGGCTCTTGCAATCTTCCTTATAATTATGTCATTTAAAATTTTTAATCTGTCCTCTATTGAGATATCTTCACTGGTAATGAATAATGACAGATGCAAACTTACTAACTAGAATTTCATATGTTATGGAAATCCTGACTCTCAGAGATGAAGAAAACTCATTGGTGTTTTTGCTGATAAAGTACATAATTTGCTTTTAGTTGCTCCTAGATTTTTATGTTGTATATACCAGCACAAAAAGAAATAACTGACATAAGTAGTGCCTGATTTGATAAATAACTAGCAATCATGGTAATAGTTTGATAACAGTATGACAGATAAGAAGAAAAGAAGCAGCTATTCTATATAGTCTGTGAGGACCAGAAAGTGAAATCTATGCCCTTTACTGTAGCTGAATGCATAGATCCCAATAAAAATGGCATAGGTATCAATAAAACGAGAAATGAATTGATTCTTAAATTCAAGGCCAAGTGCTTCTTGTAAGCCACCTCAAACCATTTTGTGAAACAGATCAAGGCATAGGTAAATGCATGCACACACAGCACATTCATATACACACATAAAACTATTTTTCTCTTTCACTTCACTCTCATTCATTCAATTTATTCAACAAATTTTTACTGCATGCCTACCAAGTGCCAGGCACTCATGTGAGTCACAGCAGCAAACAAGACATACCAAGCCTTCTGAAGCTCATAACCTAGAGGGAGAAAGAGAGACCATAAGCAAAAAAGCAAACAGATATACAAGGTAATTTCAGAAAGTAATAAGAACTCGTGGTGGACCAAGACATGAGAGACACACTGGGTAAGAGGTCATTTTGATGGGAAGACCCCAAGGAAGAAGTGACTCTGAGATGGGAACAATGAGAAGGAGCCTGAGAGTGTAAAGCACTGTGTGAAGAGGGAGGAACATTCTGAGTAGGGCAAACAGCAAGGACAAGGTCTGTCAGGAGGCGGGAATGAGCTCAGCCCTAAGCATCGTGAGCAGGTGAAATGAGCAAGAAGGGGATGGTATGAGCTGAGGTTGGCCAGGTAGGCAGACGGCAAGTCATGCTGGACTTTAGGGGTTATTCCAGTGTTGCATAGCAATAAGGGTCAGAACTCTGATATTCTGATTTATAGCTCAGGTCCTTATTCTCCCCTTTGCCACTTTCTTTGGTGGGAAACATGGAATGGAATATTTAGCTGCCCATTCAAACAAAACAGAGGCCTGCCAAGCTCTGGGAGGCATGGAAGAGGTGACTATGTCCCCACTCGCATTTCGCCTTCTTGGCTGTGGCTCCACCTGGTATTCCCTTGCTTTGATTCCCATTACTCCCATCCTGCCCAAGTCCCTGAAGTAAGGTGGTCCATACATGGACAAAGAAATACTGCTGTCCTTGTTTCTCCTTGGCATGTCTGAGATAAGCAAATGTTTTTAAAGGAGAAATGTAGTAAATATAAAGGGAGAAGTAGATTTCCAAAATACAGGTTCCTGAACATAAGATTCGTTCATCCCTATGTTACCCAGCCTCCATAAATTGGTGCAGATCCTCAAATATCCTGACCAGCTTTTTTCCCACCCAAGTCCACCTGTTATTTGACATTAGATCTTGGGGACCCATCCTGTTTCCTAACTGTGGGAGGTGAACTTCCTGTCCAGTCTGTCATTCTGAGACAAGTTTGCAAAATAATCAAATTAAACTTTAATTCAAACTTGCTTTCCTTATGAATGAAAAAAAAAAATTACTCTCCCAAGAAGCTCTTTCTTCATTCACTATCCAAACCTTAATGAATGAATTTTCATTCATTAAGATCCAGTTCACATTCTATCTGATCACTCTGGGTTATATTACTGTCCTTCTCTAGCTACCTACCTACCATGTATATAAGACAACAGAGCATTTATTTACATAGGGATTTATTCGCAAATTGTGGCAGCAAAGCCATAAACTTCTCAAGGGTAGAGACAATATCATAATCTTTTATTATTACTGTCTGTTATAACTTGAAATGTAAATTTTTTTTTCTTTTCTTTTCTTTTTTAAACAGAATCTCACTCTGTCGCCCAGGCTGGAGTGCAGTGGTGCCATCTCAGCTCACTGCAAGCTCCACTTCCTGGGTTCATGCCACTCCCCTGCCTCAGCTTCCTGAGTAGCTAGGACTACAGGCGCCTGTCACCACACCCGGCTAATATTTTTTTTTTTTTTTAGTAGCGATGAGGTTTCACTGAGTTAGCCAGGGTGGTCTCGATCTCCT
Organism: Theropithecus gelada; assembly: GCF_003255815.1. NCBI lineage: Eukaryota > Metazoa > Chordata > Mammalia > Primates > Cercopithecidae > Theropithecus > Theropithecus gelada. Next base: position 86,175,325 of record NC_037672.1, on the reverse strand, counting down.
GACCTCATGATCCGCCTGCCTCGGCCTCCCAAAGTGCTGGGATTACAGGCATAAGCCACCACACCCAGCCCTGAAATGTAAATTATATTTGTTGGATTGTTATTCTTCAGTTACTTTAAAAAAAAAAAAACGAACTACATTTATATCTTAAATAAATTAAACAAAAAGATATCTTTCTTAATTAGACAGTCTAGCATAACTTTGGGTACAAGATTATGTAACTAACATCCTTATTAAATTTAATTAGGAGGTAGGGGGTTGCAGTAATACACTAACATTTTTTCTTTGTGCCAGCCAATGTTCTTAGTGTTTTGCATAAATATTTTTATTTAATTAAGTGGAACAAAATCTGAGTCACATGTAAACATTATTGTACATTTAGGATGTTTAAATAAGATGAATTATTTTTATCAACTTGAAAATGTCAGTTAATCTAATTCAGCTACCCAAGAAATCATTCCTCAGAATCCCAAATTTCTGTCTTGACCCACCTCATCATGATGAAAATATCAAACTTAGAATATTCAATACACTATAACATTGCTAAGCATATTCTCTGATAATTTATAATAATCATGTTCTTAAGATATGATTGCAAAAACTACTTGAATTGTCCTAAAACTATTTTCATTTTATGCATTCGAATTATGCCATTAAGTCAATAAATTCCTCTAAAACAATTACTTTATCTCACTTTCCTTGGTATCTTCTCTTAGTACTCAAGAGTAGCTTCGTTTATATTAGATTTACGTGACTGTCCAAATACGTAACTGTGGATACCAGAAATATTTTTCAGATTAGGGCAAATAGTTACTGGAAAAAAATTATTATTTTTCTACTAAAATAGTCACTGGAAATTTTTTTCTAAAAATACCCAATATAAAATGTGGTAGAATTATTTAATGTTGGAACCACAGTTTATAACTCAAATATCGTTGGCATTAGTGAGAGCCTGTGTCACTACATAAAGGAAAAAAAACATAGCCCTTATTATAAATGAAATATTAAAAATATTTCAGAAACATATAAATTTAAAAGAGGTCGCTTATATTTAGTGATATATTTAGTGATACAACTTGAAATGTAAATGTATATTTGTTCGATTCAATGTTATTCTTCAGTTTTTTTAAAAAAAAATCATGGACTACATTTATATCTTAAATAAATTAAACCAAAAGTTATATTTTCTTACAGTCTAGCACATAGCATCACTCAATAAATGTAACCTTTCATATCACATGAAAGGTTACATGACTCTCAACATTTCCAATGGTGAGATTTAATGAGTGACAGGGATAATTTACTTATATGTTAGTCTTTCACAACAGTCTCAATCAATACTTATTTTAAATATTTACTCATGCAGATATTCTTTCCTAAAACATTTTTGTCTAATATGTGCCAAGGACTGAATAATTGCATGTTTTCTATAATACATACATGATGTGCATATGCATCAGTACCTAATCTATTATACTCTAAAATTTAAATATTATCTCATGCTTTTAGCAGGGAGTGATTATTTCATTATGTGTATATCATGCTTCTATTCACACCTCTAACTTTAAGTAATAAATAGAGGCGAATTTGCCAAGAAACTACGAATCTTAAACTTTCGAGTCCCTCACTTGCACAGGCCCCTTGCAAGGTCTAAGAGGAAAGAGTTCCAGCAACAGAGTCACAAGGACATATATTTTTTGTCAAATTTGAAAACGTAAGATATTTTAACTACAGTTGTTTAAGAGCTTTCCCTTTCCACTACCGCTTTTCCTCTATCACATTTTTCATTTTGTTGGGTGGCCTTGGTGTGACCAGAGGTTTTTTTTTTTTTTTAATATTTTGCTGCTTTTATTTATTTATTTATTTATTTTATTATACTTTAAGTTCTAGGGTACATGTGCACAATGTGCAGGTTTGTTATATATGTATACTTGTGCCATGTTGGTGTGCTGCACCCATCAACTCGTCAGAACCATTCAACTCATCATTTACATCAGGTATAACTCCCAATGCCATCCCTCCCCCCTCCACCCTCCCCAAAATAGGCCCCGGTGTGTGATGTTCCCTTTCCCGAGTCCAAGTGATCTCATTGTTCAGTTCCCACCTATGAGTGAGAACATGCGGTGTTTGGTTTTCTGTTCTTGAGATAGTATGCTGAGAATGATGGTTTCCAGCTGCATCCATGTCCCTACAAAGGACACGAACTCATCCTTTTTTATGGCTGCATAGTATTCCATGGTGTATATGTGCCACATTTTCTTCATCCAGTCTGTCACTGATGGACATTTGGGTTGATTCCAAGTCTTTGCTATTGTGAATAGTGCCGCAATGAACATACGTGTGCATGTGTCTTTATAGCAACATGATTTATAATCCTTTGGGTATATACCCAGTAACGGGATGGCTGGGTCATATGGTATTTCTGGTTCTAGATCCTTGAAGAATCGCCATACTGTTTTCCACAATGGTTGTACCAGTTTACAATCCCACCAACAGTGTAAAAGTGTTCCTATTTCTCCACATCCTCTCCAGCATCTGTTGTTTCCTGACTTTTTAATGATTGCCATTCTAACTGGTGTGAGATGGTATCTCATTGTGGTTTTGATTTGCATTTCTCTGATGGTCAGTGATGACGAGCATTTTTTGATGTATCTGTTGGCTGTACGCATGTCTTCTTTTGAGAAACGTCTGTTCATATCCTTTGCCCACGTTTTGATGGGGTTGTTTGTTTTTTTCTCTTAAATTTGTTTGAGTTCTTGGTAGGTTCTGGATATTAGCCCTTTGTCAGATGAGTAGATTGCTAAATTTTTTTCACCATTCTGTAGGTTGCCTGTTCACTCTGATGGTAGTTTCTTTTGCTGTGCAGAAGCTCTTTAGTTTAATCAGATCCCATTTGTCAATTTTGGCTTTTGTTGCCATTGCTTTTGGTGTTTTAGACATGAAGTCCTTGCCCATGCCTATGTCCTGAATGGTATTACCTAGGTTTTATTCTAGGGTTTTTACGGTTTTAGGTCTAACATGTAAGTCTCTAATCCATCTTGAATTAATTTTCATATAAGGAGTAAGGAAAGGATCCAGTTTCAGCTTTCTACTTATGGCTAGCCAATTTTCCCAGCACCATTTATTAAATAGGGAATCCTTTCCCCATTTCTTGTTTTTGTCAGAGATCAGATGACTGTAGATGTGTGGTATTATTTCTGAGGACTCAGTCCTGTTCCATTGGTCTATATCTCTGTTTTGGTACCAGTACTATGCTGTTTTGGTTACTGTAGCCTTGTAGTATAGTTTGAAGTCAAGTAGCATGATGCCATCAGCTTCGTTCTTTTGACTTAGGATTATCTTGGCAATGCAGGCTCTTTCTTGGTTCCATATGAACTTTAAAGCAGTTTTTTCCAATTCTGTGAAGAAACTCATTGGTAGCTTGATGGGGATGGCATTGAATCTATAAATTACCTAGGGCAGTATGGCCATTTTCACGATATTGATTCTTCCTATCTGTGAGCATGGTATGTTCTTCCATTTGTTTGTGTCCTGTTTTATTTCACTGAGCAGTGGTTTGTAGTTCTCTTTGAAGAGGTCCTTTAAATCTCTTGTAAGTTGGATTCCAAGGTATTTTATTCTCTTTGAAGCAATTGTGAATGGAAGTTCATTCATGATTTGGCTCTCTGTTTGTCTGTTAGTGGTGTATAAGAATGCTTGTGATTTTTGCACATTAATTTTGTATCCTGAGACTTTGCTGAAGTTGCTTATCAGCTTAAGGAGATTTGGGGCTGAGATGATGGGGTTTTCTAAATATACAATCATGTCATCTGCAGACAGGGACAATTTGACTTCTTGTTTTCCTAACTGAATACCCTTGATTTCTTTCTCTTGCCTGATTGCCCTAGCCAGAACTTCCGACACTATGTCGAATAGGAGTGGTGAGAGAGGGCATCCCTGTCTTGTGCCAGTTTTCAAAGGGAATGCTTCCAGTTTTTGCCCATTCAGTATGATATTGGCTGTGGGTTTGTCATAAATAGCTCTTATGATTTTGAGATACGTTCCTTCAATACCGAATTTATTGTGAGTTTTTAGCATGAAGGGCTGTTGAATTTTGTCAAAGGCCTTTTCTGCATCTATTGAGATAATCATGTGGTTTTTGTCTTTGGTTCTGTTTATATGCTGGATTATGTTTATTGATTTGCATATGTTGAACCAGCCTTGCATCCCAGGGATGAAGCCCGCTTGATCATGGTGGATAAGCTCTTTGATGTGCTGCTGGATTCGGTGTGCCAGTATTTTATTGAGGATTTTTGCATCGATGTTCATCAGGGATATTGGTCTAAAATTCTCTTTTTTTGTTGTGTTTCTGCCAGGCTTTGGTACCAGGATGATGTTGGCCTCATAAAATGAGTTAGGGAGGATTCCCTCTTTTTCTATTGATCGGAATAGTTTCAGAAGGAATGGTACCAGCTCCTCCTTGTACCTCTGGTAGAAATCGGCTGTGAATCCATCTGATCCTGGACTTTTTTTGGTTGGTAGGCTATTAATTATTGCCTCAATTTCAGAGCCTGCTATTGGTCTATTCAGGGATTCAACTTCTTCCTGGTTTAGTCTTGGGAGAGTGTAAATGTCCAGAAAATTATCCATTTCTTCTAGATTTTCTACTTTATTTGCATACAAGTATTTATAGTATTCTCTGAGAGTAGTTTGTATTTCTGTGGGGTCGGTGGTGATATCCCCTTTATCATTTTTTATTGTGTCTATTTGATTCTTCTCTCTTTTCTTCTTTGTTAGTCTTGCTAGCGGTCTATCAATTTTGCTGATCTTTTCCAAAAAAACCAGCTCCTGGATTCATTGATTTTTTGGAGGGTTTTTTGTGTCTCTATCTCCTTCAGTTCTGCTCTGATCTTAGTTATTTCTTGCCTTCTGCTAGCTTTTGAATGTGTTTGCTCTTGCTTCTCTAGGTCTTTTAATTGTGATGTTAGAATGTCAATTTTAGATCTTTCCAGCTTTCTCTTGTGGGCATTTAGTGCTATAAATTTCCCTCTACACACTGCTTTAAATGTGTCCCAGAGATTCTGGTATGTTGTATCTTTGTTCTCATTGGTTTCAAAGAACATCTTTATTTCATTATGTACCCAGTAGTCATTCAGGAGCAGGTTGTTCAGTTTCCATGTAGTTGAGCAGTTTTGATTGAGTTTCTTTGTCCTGAGTTCTAGTTTGATTGCACTGTGGTCTGAGAGACAGTTTGTTATAATTTCTGTTCTTGTACATTTGCTGAGGAGTGCTTTACTTTCAACTATGTGGTCAATTTTGGAATAAGTGCGATGTGGTGCTGAGAAGAATGTATATTCTGTTGATTTGGGGTGTAGAGTTCTGTAGATGTCTATTAGGTCCGCTTGGTGCAGAGTTGAGTTCAATTCCTGGATATCCTTGTAAACTTTCTGTCTCACTGATCTGTCTAATGTTGACAGTGGGGTGTTGAAGTCTCCCATTATTATTGTATGGGAGTCTAAGTCTCTTTGTAAGTCTCTAAGGACTTCCTTTATGAATCTGGGTGCTCCTGTATTGGGTGCATATATATTTAGGATAGTTAGCACTTCCTTTTGAATTGGTCCCTTTACCATTATGTAATGGCCTTCTTTGTCTCTTTTGATCTTTGATGGTTTAAAGTCTGTTTTATCAGAGACTAGGATTGCAATCCCCGCTTTTTTTTGTTCTCCATTTGCTTCGTAGATCTTCCTCCATCCCTTTATTTTGAGCCTATGTGTGTCTCTGCATGTGAGATGGGTCTCCTGAGTACAGCAAACTGATAGGTCTTGATTCTTTATCCCATTTGCCAGTCTGTGTCTTTTAATTGGAGCATTTAGTCCATTTACATTTAAGGTAATATTGTTATGTGTGAACTTGATCCTGTCATTGTGATATTAGCTGGTTATTTTGCTCGTTAGTTGATGCAGTTTCTTCCTAGCATCGATGGTCTTTACACTTTGGCATGTTTTTGCAATGGCTGGTACCAGTTTTTCCTTTTCATGTTTAGTGCTTCCTTCATGATTTCTTGTACAGCAGGCCTGGTGGTGACAAAATCTCTAAGCGTTTGCTTGTCTGTAAAGGATTTTATTTCTCCTTCACTGATGAAACTTAGTTTGGCTGCATATGAAATTCTGGGTTTAAAATTCTTTCCTTTAAGAATGTTGAATATTGGCCCCCACTCTCTTCTAGCTTGTAGAGTTTCTGCCAAGAGATCTGCTGTTAGTCTGATGGGCTTCCCTTTGTGGGTAACCTGACCTTTCTCTCTGGCTGCCCTTAGCATTTTTTCCTTCATTTCAACTTTGGTGAATCTGACAATTATGTGTTTTGGAGTTGCTCTTCTCGAAGAGTATCTTTGTGGCATTCTTTGTATTTCCTGAACTTGAATGTTGGCCTGCCTTACTAGGTTGGGGATGTTCTCCTGGATGATATCCTGAAGAGTGTCTTCCAACTTGGTTCCATTTTCCCCCTCACTTTCAGACACCCCAGTCAGGCATAGATTTGTCTTTTCACATAATCCCATGTTTCTTGGAGGCTTTGTTCATTTCTTTTTCCTTTCTTTTCTCTCGACTTCTCTTCTTGCTTCTTTTCATTCATTTGATCTTCAATCATTGATACTCTTTCTTCCAGTTGATCGAGTCGGTTACTGAAGCTTGTGCATTTGTCACATATTTCTCGTGTCATGGTTTTTATCTCTGTCAGTTCGTTTATGGCCTTCTCTGCATTGATTATTCTAGTTATCCATTCTCCCATTCTTTTTTCAAGGTTTTTAGTTTCTTTGCACTGGGTACGTAATTCCTCATTTAGCTCTAAGAAGTTTGATTGACTGAAGCCTTCTCCTCTCAACTCGTCAAAGTCATTCTCCATCCAGCTTTGATCTGTTGCTGGCGATGAGCTGCATTCCTTTGGAGGGTGAGATGCACTCTGATTTTTTGAATTTCCAGCTTTTCCGCCCTGCTTTTTCCCCATCTTTGTGGTTTTATCTGCCTTTGGTCTTTGATGCTGGTAATGTACTGATGGGGTTTTGGTGTGGGTGTCCTTTCTGTTTGTTAGTTTTCCTTCTAACAGTCAGGATCCTCAGCTGTAGGTCTGTTGGAGATTGCTTGAGGTCCACTTCAGACCCTGTTTGCCTAGGTGTCAACAGCAGAGGCTGCAGAAGATAGAATATTGCTGAACAGCGAGTGTTGCTGTCTGATTATTGCTCTGGAAGCTTCATCTCAGGGGTGTACCCTGCCGTGTGAGGTGTGAGGTGTCGGTCTCCACCTAGTGGGGGATGTCTCCCAGTTAGGCTACTCAGGGGTCAGGGACCCACTTGAGCAGGCAGTCTGTCCATTCTCAACCAGAGGTATTTTGAAGACCCAGCTTAGGAGAAGTTGAACTGGAGACACTTAGCCTGAATTTAGTGGGATCTATTGATTCAGTCATCAGTCAATTCTCTGTAGAGTTAGGTTACTACTGGCCTCCCAGGATAAAATTTCCTCAATGGATAGTCCAAGTGCCCACTCTGGGACTCATCTGGTATCATAATTCAAAGATTAAGAGCATGGGCTATATTGTGTAATGAATGTGGAGACAAACAGAGCTTTGAAATAAACAGAGCCAGATGCTAGTCTACGAAGAATTCTTTCAATTATCAGATAGGTAAAATCGTAAGTTGAAGATTTGATCTCATTTTCTACTATTCAAAATGGAATTTCTATTTTGTCAGAGACATGCTTGATATTGCAATGTATTAAAATGTAAACACATCGTATTTTTTTTAAGTAGGAATCCTAAAATAAAAATGTTCAGAATTCCTATGAATGGAGAGTACAAATTTACAGTGACACTACAAACAGTGTTTCTGTAAGCAAACTTGGATATCCATGATCTCAACATATCCGCTCATACCTTGGCATATCTGACACATCTTGCGGTGTGACAATTGCATAGAAAATGGGTTCCAAAATTCTTTTTCTTAAAAAATGGTCTCTAAATTATATAAGGTTCATGTTCCACAAAACCTGAATCTGTCCCTAGATTATACTGACCCAGTGAATCATAAAATCATAACATCTTAGAGATGGTATAGACTTTAAATACTACGTAGTCTGGTGGGATTTTTTTTCATATATTTTCTTTTACGTTTCAAGATTTTTTTTTTTTTCAAATAAAGGCCTATGTTAGTTTCTATTACACTTCCCAGGAAGTGCAATAGAAAGTCTTAGTAGTTGATGTTATTTTAAAAAGTAGAAAATAATAAACTCTGGAGTTATATGTGTAAGATGTGTACTTGTTTCTATTTAATAAGAGAAGAACATATGCAGAGAACAGGTACACCAAATAGTTCTAGAAAAAAAAAAAGAATTATACCAAAATAAAGAAAGGATTATCTAGAATGGGTGATCAAGAATCATAAGAAAAGGAATCCAACAATATGTGCCCTAATGATAAATTAACCAAATGTCCTAAAGACAAAAATTAAATATGTGTCTTCAAGCTCTCATAGCTAGGAGTTGAAACTTCTATACTACCAAACTAACTATAATAAAACTCTTGGCCAGGCACGGTGGCTCACGCCTGTAATCTTAGCACTTTGAGAGGCTGAGGTGGGTAGATCACTTGATCTTAGGAGTTCAAGACCAGCCTGGGCAACATGGCAAAACGCCGTCTCTACAAAATATACAAAAATTAGCCAGGCATGGTGGTGTGTACCTGTAGTCCCATCTACTGGTGGGGCTGGCGCAGGGAGGATTGCTTGAGCCCAGGAGGTGGAGGTCGCAGTGAGCCAAGATTATGCCAGGGCACTCCAGCCTAGGTGACAGAGACCCTGTCTCATAAAAAAAAAAAAAAAAAATTCTAATACAATGTACACAGTTTTATATAATTTTACTCTTATTTAATTTTTTAAAAGATAATGTAGCCACATGGTTCAAATTTCAATTATAAAATATTAAAAGGTATAGATAATTTTAAATTTTATGTTTTTTTTTAAATCCCTCTTTTTCACTTGTCCCCCATTTGCTCAGTTATGAGTGTCTCAGAAGCCCTCCCAATCCAGGTAACCACTGGTCAGTGTGTTATGTCTTCTTACAGAGTTTGTTCGTGCATAATAAAGAAAATAATGAATTATTAGTCCCTCTTTCTAAACAAATTTTATTATCTTCCCAGGTTTTAAAAATTGAAACATAATATACCTTAAAATTCACTCTTTTAAAGTGTACAATTAAGTGGTTTTTATTATATTCATAAAGATGTACAGCCATGACCACCATCCAATTAAAGAACATTTTAATCACTCCAAAAATAAATGCCCCTTAGCTATCACCCTCCTGCCCCCAGTTCCCCCATCTCACTATCCCTAAGCAATCATTAATCTACTCCTGTCTCTATAGATTTGTCTATTCTGGACATTTCATATAAATTGAATCATACAGTAGGTGGCCTTTGTGACTTCTTTCACTTAGCACAATGTTTTCAAGATTCATCCATGTTGTAGCATGTATCAGTGCTTCATTCTTTTCTATGATTGAATATCCCCATTGTACAGACACATACCACATTTCATCTACTCATTAATTGATAGATATTTGTTGTTTCCAAGTTTTTGGCTATTATGAATAATACTGCTACGAACATGCATGTACACATTTTTGTGTGAATAGGTATTTTCAATTGTCTTGGGATGCATCTAGGAGTGGGATTGCTGGGTCATATGGTAAATCTACATGTAATTATTTTGCAAAACTGCCAGACTCTTTTCCAAAGTGGCTACATCATTCTACCTTCCCACCAGCAACGTATGTGTGTTTCAATTTCTCCACTTCCTCACCAACAGTTGTTATTGTCCATCTTTCTAAATTATTTCCCTTTTTAATACGAAAAGAAGGAAGCATACCATGCACACTGCTGTGAAACCTACTCTTTCACATAATATCTTAGGGAGATTTTCCTATCTGGAAAACAGAAAGGACCTGTTTCTGGGAAGCAGCCTCAGCTGGTACAGAGGAAGGGGATGTGAGGGGAACCCTGAATGCATGTGTGTGCATGCACACACACACATTAATACAATATAGTATATATAATATATACGAGTGTATAATATATATACTATATAACACCATATAGTATATATACACTGTATATACATACCATTTCATTTGTTCCACAGTTTCTGTATCACAAACGTTTACACAGAGGCCCCTGAAAGGCTCCAAGAACACCATCAAAAACTACTTGTCTGCTGTAATCCCAGCACTTTGGGAGGCCAAGGCAGGCACATCACTTGAGGTCAAGAGTTCGGGACCAGCCTGGCCAAAATGATGAAACCCCATCTTTACTAAAAATATAAAAGTTAGCCGGGCATGGTGGCAGGGGCCTGTAGTCCCAGCTACTCAGGAGGCTGAGGCAGGAGAATCGCTTGAACCCGGGAGGTGAAAGTTGCAGTGAACAGAGGTCATGCAACTGCACTCTCCGGCCTGGGTGACAGAGCAAGACTCCATCTCAAAAAACAAAAGAAAACAAAACAGCTACTTATCTGGTTCATTCCTCACTTGACTTGCAAGGAAACCAAGCCCAGAGAGGCCATGTGACCTTTCTAGGTAGACTGGTTTGCTGAAGCTGTTGTAATAAAGTATCGTAAACTGGATGGCTTAAACAACAGACATTTATCATCTCAGAGTTCTGGAGGTTAGATGTCCAAAATCCAGGTGTCAACAGGGTTGTGAGAGAAAATCTCTCTTCTGAATGCTGTGAGAGAAAAATCTGTTGCAGGCCTCTCCCCTGGCTTCTGGGAGTTGGCAAGCAATCTTTGGAGTTCCTTGGCTTCCAGAAGCATCACTCTGATCCCTGCCGTCAGGTTCACATGGCTCTCTCCCTGTGTGGGTCTCTGTGTCCAAATTTCCCCCTTTTATTAAGACACCCATCGTATTGGACTAGGATGCACCCGAATGCCCTCATCTTATAGATTCCCTCTATAAAGACCCAGTTTTAAAATATAGTCATGTTCTGAGGTACTGGGGGCTGGGACTGCAATGTATGAATTTTGGAGAAACACAATGTAACCCGTAACACCGAAGTTACCGCCACTAGCAATGCTTTCTGGATTTCCCCAATGTCTTTGAATTTCATAAATGTCTTTTATACCAAGGATCTAAGCTTATAAAACATTTTCATTAGTAACACCTCTAATTAAAGACAAATCCCTTAATTCAACAAGAAAACAACTGAGATTTGATGTCAATTCAAAAAGTTAGTTATCAATCGATCGCAACCCATTTTGTGAGCATTAATGGAGGATAACTCTTCATGCACACTGTGGGCTGAGGGTCAGGAAATTCAGGGTCGAGCCCTGACTCTGCCATTCATTCACTGTGGGATCATTTACCATCTGGATTGCCACTGCCTCTTCTTGTGGAGGAGTTGATAAGATTTCTAAATTCCAGATGATCCTCTGATCCCTATTCTATTTGGTGATGCTCTGTTTTGTGCTATTCTCTTCTATGCCCACACACAAATATGGGCAACAGAGAGACAGATGATATATACAAGCAAGCATACTTATAACACTTATTCACAGCCTCCCAGATTCTTAGCAATAGAAGGCTTTCACTGACTGTCCTCATTTGACAAAGAAATGGAAGCCTCGGGGGCTTAAGTGATTAGTCCTAAGACACACATCATTCCTTGCTTGAATACCTTCAAATACAGCAGTGGTCCTTAAATTAGATCCACAGACCCAGGGTCTTCATGGATGAATTTTAGGGGTCTATATACCTCCTGAGAGTTAGTACACAGAAATCGGTATGAAGGTACATGAATACATTTTAAATTTTTTCTGTTGGAATGAGTCCCTAGCTTTCATCAAACTCTCGAAGGGATCTATTTTTGTTCTGATAAATCCTCAGCTCTCAGCACAATGCCTGGTATATAAGGCATACCTAAGAAACATCAGTTGACTTATGTGTGTCAAGTTCTCAACCACAGAAAAGTTAATAACTACTGAGGCAGAGTAAAAGAGAATACAGTCATTCTCTGGAAAATAATCCTCACTAGTTCCTATCACCAGAATGCTCTCCCTATACAGAGTCTTTCATCATCCTGCTGTTCCAAGTCCTGGATTACACCATGCTGCACTTGTCTATTAAACCAATAGAGAAAGATGTTTAAAATTACTATTTCACCTCCTTCAGGAAATCATCCATCTTTTAAACTTCACTTTACTATCCTATTTAATTAATAAGGGTTTAAAGGTAGTTAATAAATTATAATTAATTTAGGAAATGACTGTTTTGTCCTTATTAAAGTAATTCAATTTTTAAATGCTTGTAATTTTCATTAGTTCAATCAAGTAAGACATCCCCATTCCAATTAAACCTAAGCTAACTTACTTTACTGTTAGTCCAGGGAAAATCTCTGATACATTGAGCACATGTGATAGAATGATTATTAAAACTGTGACTTTGATAACTTAATTATTTCTGTAAAGAAAAAAAAAATGTAACTTTGAAAAAGGCAGAGAAATGCCTTGGGTCCAAGACAGGTGGTATCATAAGCAGAGAGCAGCGGCCCCATAGAGTAGGTGCTCAATATATGTGTGATGAAGCAATGAATTAAAAAGAAGTAGCTGGCCAGGCACGGTGGCTCATGCCTGTAATCCCAGCACTTTGGGAGGCTGAGGCAGGCAGAGCACCTGAGGTCAGGAGTTTGAGAGTAGCTTGGCCAACATGGCAAAACCCCATTGCTACTAAAAATACAAAAAATTAGCCAGGCATGGTGGTGCATGCCTGTAATCCCAGCTACTCAGGAGGCTGAGGCATGAGAATCACTTGAACCCAGGAGACAAAGGTTGCAGTGAGCCAAGATTGTGCCACTGCACTCCAGCCTGGGCAACAGAGCGAGACTGTGTCTCAAGAGAAAAAAAAAAAAGAAGTAGCTGATGCTTCTAAGAGAACAGAAAACTCTCTTTGAGCAGGAAACTGTCCACCTTAAGAACAGCTGATAGGACATCCATCAGTGGAGGCTGATACGATGGTGAGATCCTTGACTAAAAGATCATGTATTTTTGTGACCCATTAAGGAATGGTGCTGACAATTGTCAATATGGATATCAAATACAACTCTCTGTCTGTAGTTATTAAACATTTCCTTCTGTCAATTTGTTACTAAGGACATGCCAATATGGAAGAAGCCCACAGGTCCAGGGACAGGGCCTCAAGACAGAAGAAGTAAGCCTTCTTACTACAAGAAGCAACCCAGGCCATTTGTGCCATAGATATGTCAAATAATGAGTTATGAAAAAAAAAAATCAAATCTTATTTGGAAATAATGTATCTTGTTAAGAAGTATTTACAGATAATGATTAACTTTGCCAATGGAGATTAAAAGCTCTCTTCCTTACAGGATGGGGTCTTACTCATGTTTATGCCCCCAATCCCAGCAAAGAGTAGCTGCTTAATACATGATTGTGGATATAAATTAAGTTTAATCAAGAATATTATTAAGTATAATCAAGGAAGATCCTACAAAGTTTTGCCATTTGTCTTGTCTAGTTTGTTCAACTACCTTATATTACAGGGAAGCAGTGACTTCTGCATCCTATAATCTTCTTGGAAGAGTAATTATCAGTTAGACATCTAGGAACCATCCAAGACCTAAAGAAATGAACACAGGCATTTTGAGTGCCCACTTGGTGAGCATCAAGATAAAAAGAATCTTTCTATCTCATTACTCTGTACTCCTTTGAGCAACAGTCCTCAATATTTTAGATAGTGAAGAACCTAAGATCCAGATGTTCAATGAGACGTCAAATTTATTCCATTTATCTTACCTGGAGCTGAGGTTTCTTTGTGTTAAGTGTTGTTTTTATAGAAGCTGAGAATGATGTCTTGGGAGAAACTGTGGATGCTTTCAGAAGAGTACATATTTTGTTGTTACAGATTTTATTTTAAAATTATTCATATTATGATCCATTTATTAGATAAAATACTAGGCACCTCTTAAAATGGGGTTGTAGAAGGATATTTAATGAAAAGGGAAATACATATTTTAAGCTTTCTCCTGATTTTTATGATACATTGAAATTATTTTATGTAATTAATAAAAATAAATATGTGACAGATACAGGCCCACTATTCTATTGGTAGATTCCAACTCAGAAATCAGTTTCAATATTTGTATAACATCATTTCACAGAAATGTTCTTACTTTCTAAACTTCTCCCAGGTATATCAACAGTTCCTCTTGGTGCACATGTGATGGAAATTTCCAGTGTGGAAATTTTTCAGGGTGAAAGAATCTGTCATTACCCAGGAATGCACAGATATTTTCTCATAATTCACCTGAGTAATTACCAGACAATGGCCCTGAAAAAAGACTGAATAACTGAGTACCAAAGAAATCTGGAGTTCTTTAATGCATCATCTTCTACGTTGACATGTAAAGATTATTTAATTTAAAATTCCAAAGAGGAGTTGAAATTACTACTGATTAGTTATACTATTGAATCATCTAATATGGTAATGGGTAATCTATGGTCAGGTTCAACTAGCTCCTATTCTAGAGATGATCATAAATATGGGGGCATTATAGAAGATATATGATCTTTGGTTGGAGCTCTCTACCAGAATTTTAACTGTAAAAGTTAATGCTTCTCTTACGTATTTACAGATGTGATAAATACAAAGAAATTGGAGTTTAAATTATCAGAGATAATGGTTTTTCCAGCCCTGAAAGAAAATGGGGGATTCAAGATACATTGAAAAAGTGTGTATTTATTCATACAAAACACTCATTGAGACTATTACGCACTAGGACTTAGATAAAATGAGCAAGGTAGAGACAGTCCCTCACTGTGAAGTGTATGTATTTATCCACTCACAGGTACCTCTTGAGCATCTTCTATGTGCCAACATTGTAGTTTTGGGGTGGAGAGGGTCATAGCCCATAGTCTTGAAAAGGAACAATATATTCTATTTGTGCTCTACCTGAAGATATTGAGGAAACACACTGCTTAAAAAGTTGGGGGAGACCATTACATGATATCATTTAAGCAAACGTGCAGTGGTATAGGCAGAATAATTTGAGGTAGGATTGTGAAATAGATGACATTTGATTGCAGTGCTCCGCTTCTGTTTTTATAAGTATATTTCCTTTCTCTGAGTGCATCTAAAGTTCCCCAGCCCCTTCTTGAGGTCTTCCCCTAATATTCATCATCCATGTCCTCACAGTGAATTCAAGGCCAAATAACTAATTTGATAAACTAATCTCTACTAAATTGCCATGGAAAGTAATTTAGGGTTAGTCTCTTAAATAAAAGATAAGAATTTTAACTTCAGCCTTGTAGCGATACCTGGAATACAACCATCACACCTCATATTCTAATTATGCTGTTAATTTATGTGCAAACATCAGTGCAAGGTACTATGTGTTAAGCACTAAGGCGATGTGTAAAGGAATAAGACGCTAGCTCTATCTATCAGCGGTCTCATGAGTTAGTAAGGGGGAGAGATTAATACAGAGACAACTTTGATCAAAGCAGTTAATAACATGGGCGGAATAGCTACAGTGCCCAGAGAGGGCTGAGCGTTCACCTGTGCCAGCTGTTGTGCACACCTGAGATTCTGACGCTTGATGTTAATGGGTGTTTGTAGCTAAACCTGTTGTCACATTTCGCTAATGAAACCAAGCCCTAGGCAGGGAAGCGGAGAAGTGAGGGGTGACCCCAGTATAACAGAGAATCAGGGCAATTAGTGAGCTCCCCAAGGGAAAGATAACCTCTAGAAAGAGAAGGCAGGGCTCCGAGGTCCAGCCATTCCCATCCACATGAAGAATCTCTCTTCTTTCATTAGCTTGGAGGGTCCAGGTCCAATTTTTCCAAAGAGTCAGCTTTTCTTAAATTCATACATAGCTTTTCAGAGATAGAAGGGGGGCTGATGAAAGGTTACTGTCCCAGCCCACCAGGTCCAAAGATTTTTAAAGGAGTTTTGTCTTTGTGGTTTAACCCAGCAATGATGAATACTGGTAATTCCAGGTCAAGTTGGGGGAAAGAGAGTGCTTTGGCAGGGCAACAAGGATACAACTGTGGGCAGCCAGTGCCTTAATTACCTCTCAAGTTACACTCAGCTTTGGAAGCTTATGCCAGGAAGATAGGTCATGAAACTTATCAACAGGTCCCGAGTGCATCCTCAGGTCTCCTGGATCCTTCCCCCTTTGTGTTTTCATTCCTGTGACATTAGATCAGATTTTTCATTCTCTCTAGATTACAACAACAATATTCCTTGTTTCCAATAAATCTGATGGCAATGCATCCTCTTTTTTTTTTTTTTTTTTTTTTTTTTGAGATGGAGTCTCGCTCTGTAGCCCAGGCTGGAGTGCAGTGGCACAATCTCAGCTCACTGCAACCTCTGCCTTCCGGGTTCAAGCAATTCTCCTGCCTCAGCCTCCTGAGTAGCTGGGATTACAGGTGTGCACCACCACACCCAGCTAATTTTTGTGTTTTTAGTAGAAACGGGGTTTCACCATGTTGGCCAGGCTGGTCTCGATTTCCTGACCTCATGATCCACCTGCCTCGGCCTCCCAAGGCAATGCATCCTTTTTTAGCAGTCACCAGAATAATCCTTAAGCACAAATACACTATGTTAATTATATAGATAAGGGTAGTTTTCTTCTAATGTCTTTTGGAGGCTGAGCCTAAAGTATTGAAAGCTTCCACCTGCCTCATCTCATCTAAGTTAATTTTTTCAGCCCTCTATGTTACACACACTCTCCTCTTCAACCCAGAAACACAATTTAGGGTTATCCGCTGAAGCATGTTGTTACACTATCTGTGCTATTTACTTCTCTGGATGCTTTATCCAGAGAAGTTACCCCAAAGCTGGCTTTACACCTATTTATTCTCGGAAACCTCTAATCATTGACTCTAACTTAACCTTTCACATCTGGAGTCAACGCTTCTAGTATTAATATTAATTTGATTGTGAACCTGCTTGTTTTGATTTCTTTATTCCAAATGTGTTATTTTGTTGTTTCATGTCACATTCTAACTTCCTAAGGAGCTTTCAAAGCCTTGAAATTGGAAACCATGTCCTCCAGTTGTGTTCTGTTTGTTTTTGTACTCTATGCATCCCATCTCCCCAGTCTCCAAGACCGTTTATTTTGAGCTATGTATTTCTATCAATTAGCAGATCACGAAATCAGTTTAGTGAGTCTCCTACTAATATCTCTAAATGAAATAGAATTGAACCTAAGAGAATTGAAAACATGAGAGTGACAGATGCATGGTAAGGGCAAGTATCTTTCTGAAACTCTGACACAGGAGTGTGCATCAGGCTATGATATAAAATATATTTCATAACTATGAGTTGTGGTCAAAAAAGCTTGAGAAACACAGGTAAGGATGAAACATCTGCCTGAAGCAAGAGAGTTACCTTGTGCAAATTTATTTGGGTCCCCCTAGCATTTGCTCCCAGATTCCTGGGTTTAGTTTGGCTTTTGGTGTCACCCAGTTGGCTCCAAGCATTACCCAGGTGACCTCTCAGGTTGGATCCTGCTTGCCCCTTGGATTGCAGGCTGACCTTAGCATGCTACTGTTCACACTGACCCTATACACCTTGGTCTCGAAACTTTCTGCCCCATATTATTTTTTTATGTTTTAAGACAGAGTCTCGCTCTGTCACCCAGGCTGGAGTGAAGGGGCGCAATCACGACTCACTGCAACCTCCGCCTCCCGGGTTCAAGCGATTCTCCTGCCTCAGCCTCCCGAGTAGCTGGGACTACAGGTGTGCGCCACCATGCCCAGCTAATTTTTGCATTTTTAGTGGGGACAGGGTTTCGCCATGTTGGCCAGGCTGGTCTCTAACTCCTGACCTCAGGTGATCAGCCCGCCTCAGCTTCCTAAAATGCCGGAATTACAGGCATTAGCCACTGCACCCGGCCTCTGCCCCACGTTATACCGCATGCAACCTTGCTCCAAGCAAAAGCCCGGACATGATGAGAATACTCCTGATATACATAAATGCAGACACCTGGCTCTTTTTGGAGAGAGAGTCCAATATTCTCTTTCTGTATTAAAGTATTGGGTGCCTGGTACCTGATTTTATTATATAATGGGAAAAACAGACTCCAGGAAATTAACATTTCTTGGAGCTTCCTGAGAGTAAAACTCTAATTCATGGAGGAGTACTTAAACCCATGATCTTAAATTAGCAACTTAGTTGAATTTTGAAAATACAGCAGTAAAAATGCGGCATTCTTGAAGAAATAAGTCCTATGAGAAAATATTCTAATTACTAGTTACATCTGAGATGATATAATCTTTTTAACTTTCCTAGTGCAAATGATCTGCTTTAAAAATGGCCTAGAAGGGACTTCCCTCTACAATAATTTTGCTTAAAATATAGAAATTAGGTATTGATTTGGAGGAAATCTGTAGCTTTTCTTGTTGCTATGGTAACAATCTACATTCCATGTATTTGTACAGTCATAATGGTCCATGCATAGTTTGCCCTGGAGCCGTAGATAACTATGTTGGTGCCATCAAGCGCTTTCACAACATCTGAAAAATGATAATCATGTCCTTATCTTATTTGCTGCCATTTAGCCAATGTAGAGGAAACAACATATAAATGAGGTTTCTTTTGCAGAAGCAGCTATAACTTAATGAAAAACCTGCCAGTGGTTCATTTTATTAGACATTAATATAATGTACGAAGTACACACAAGCTAGAATAGAAGTTCCTTGAAAAAAATTGAGGGATATCCAGTCTCCCCAGCATAATTATATGAATGGCTTTACAGTCTTGGCATTGAAGACTTGAGAACTTGAAAAAGACTCAGAGAAGAGCTAGCAAGATGTCGATGGAGTGGGAAGGAAGGTCTTTGATGAAAAATACGAGCACCATCAAGATTACACTGTTGCCTGATTTCTAGAGACAGACAATAATAAGGAGTGGGTGATTTCATGAGAATATGGGTAGGTCAGGACTGAATGATTTACACTAAAACTCTGGTGAAGGTTTGAAGCTGGTCTCTGAATGTTTCCTGGTCCATAAGCCACAGCTTTGCCGTGGGTCGGGTCTGTATTCCAGGAGACCAGGCACTGTCTATCATGTGGGACATGACTAGTGTTCAATAAATATTTGTAACACTTGGCTTCATCTTATATTCCTATATTTATTTTTCTCTCATTTGCATTTTCTCATTTATATTATATTTTCTTCTATAGATTTCCTTTATGGAACAGGGAGGGTTATAAATTAAATGTTGTTGAAGAGTAAAAGGAAGAAAATAAAATGGGAGGGCCATAAAGAACTCACAAACAAAGGTGCAACGTGTGGGGTTTGAAGGATGGAGAAACCACCTATCGATGGAGGAGCCAGGAGAGGTTTCATGGGAGCGGTGATTTTTGACATGATTATAATCAGTAGGTAGTAGTGTGACTGGCAGAGAGGATTCTGAAAGGTGAAGACAGCCAGGTCTTCCAATTCATTAAAACAAATTTTTACTCAAATATTTATTGATTCTAAAAAAGAAATTGAAAGTACAAAATATAGCAGTATAACCTGTAGTATCGGCATAAGGAACAGTGAACCAGAAAGTTTATCTTTTCTTTGGGCCAAGAAGAAAACAATGGGAGATTCCTATTGAGAGAGGAAAACAAATTTATCAGAATTTAGAATCATTCTCCAGGCTCTTTTATTATTTTTAAAACATTTTTTGAATGTTTGTCAGTACAGAGTAGGCGTATATATTTATGGAGAACATGAGATATTTTGACACAGGCATGCAATGCATAATAATCACATCAGGGTAATGGGGTATCCATTAGCTCAAGCATTTGTCCCTTGTGTTACAAACAATCCAACAATGCTCCTTTAATTATTTTTAAATGTACAATTAAATTATTTTTAACTATACTCACCCTTTTGTGCTAGCAAATACTAGATCTTATTCGTTCTTTGTAACTATTTTTTGTACATATTAACTGTCCCCACTTCCCCCTACCCCCATCTTTCCAAGCTTCTGGTAACCACGCTTCTATTCTCTATCTTCGTAAGTTCAATTGTTTGGATTTTTAGACCCCACAAATAAGTAAGAGCATGTGAAGTTTGTACTTCTGTGTCTGACTTATTTCATTTAACATAATGACCTCCAGCTCCATCCATGTTGTTGCAAATGACTGGATCTCATTCTTTTTTTATGGCTGAATAGTATTCCATTGTGTATGTGTACCACATTTTCTTTATCCATTCATCTGTTGGTGGAAATTTAGGTTGCTTCCACATCTTAGCTATTGTGAATAGTGCTGCAGTAAACATGGGGGTACAGATATCTCTTCAATATACAGATTTCCTTTCTTTGGGGTCCTAACAGCGGGATTGCTGGACTATATGGTAGCTCTATTTTTAGTTTTCTGAGGAAGCTCCAAACTGTTCTCCATAGTGGTTGTACTAATTTACTTTTCCAGCAACAGTGTACAAGGATTCCCATTTCTCCACATCCTCACCAGCATTTGTTATTGTCCAGGCTATCATTTTCGTTCTTTAAAAGTGGCTGTAATTTCTCTTGTTCATTTGATGATCAAAGTCAAAATGCATTACTTCCTAATCTATCAATCCCTAGTCTTGGTCAAACAGCACCCACTGATCATTCCCTTCCATCTCACATGTACCTCCACCGGCCTGCTGTAGCCTCACCTGAGAGTAATGAACATCACCAGGGCATCCTCCAAGACTGCAGGAGACTAAGGCTGCATTATGGGTTGGTCTCCTGGGCTTCCTAGCACAATCTGGCCCTCCAAGATTCTCCTTCATCTTAGGGAGATCTAGCACATGATCACCCCCACTATGACCCTGCTGGACTCAAGAGGGTGAAGCTTCAAGGACACCCAGATCCTTTTACATCTGAACCAAATGGACTGAAGCTTTGAAAGAAGCTGGAGTTTCCTCACGACCTATCCAGCCTCCTTGGTGAATACTGGTGTCCGGAGGACCTTTCATTAGCTCTAATGGCTGCCATCCAGTAACAACATCCTTCTCAATAGAGAGGCACCACTCAATTCTTACCCATAAGGGTACAGTCTAACCCCACAGCCCATCAAGACAGGGACACTACACAAGCCTAAATCTTCTGTTTGCACTGAGAGGGCTGGAGGCAGTTATCCCCACTCCCATCTCTGTGGCTGAATGCTTGACGGATGCTATATTTCCCAGGATCTTCTCTGGTCTCCCACAAGCACTAGAGCCCTGGCTAAAATAGTTTCAGCTCACTGGAGCCCTAATTCCCACATCCAGAACATGATAGCCCTATTTCTCAAGGCTGTATCTTGCTTCCAGGATGCCTTCCAGATATACCATCTACACACCCTTCTGAATCCAAAAAGTTCTTGCTTCCCAGCCTTGCTCTACCCACTGAGTGAGAGAATTTGAATACTGATGCCAGATTGGGTTGGACTAAAGCAATGTTTTCCAAATTTCTCTAGTCATACAAACTCATCGGGAGCACTCATTAAAAATACAGAATCCTAAGCTCTCTTCTAAAGATCCTGCTGTTAGAGACATGGGGCAGGGCCTGGCCATGTGTTTTTAGCAAATGTCCAAGATGATCACTAGGACTTTTTGATATTTAGAGAAACACTAGATTAAAGTTTGCTATACCTTCTTAGACCTGGTGATTTGGGTTTCTAGCCCTAGAAGGGCTCAACCCTTTGTCCCAACTAATTTCCCATCGCTCCAACCTCAACCACTTCAATCCTGCCTGTCTTTCTTCCGTTTCCCAGCATGGCTTATAGCCAACATCACCCTCACCATGACACTCCTTTTACACGGAAAGACTTTCCTAAGATTCTGTTACTAACCTTGCAGAGAACTAGCCTCACCTTCCTGCCCCTTGGATCTGTCCCCTTGGACAGTATGGCTGGCCCATATCAGAATGGAGTTTTCCACATTCCATGGACATGGTGATTTTAATCTCTGGGCTTTCCTGAGAGGGCACCAGCTTTTTATATTCATTAGTTTCTTTTGACCTTTGCTGATAACTTCCTTCAAGCCTATGTATGGTAATTCTAACACTTCAAAACAATATAGAAATACAGTCTCTACCATAATGTTATGCGTATACCTATATCCTCTAATAATTTTTCCCAGGGGTGTCATGTTTACAAGATTTGTCTCTTCCATTTAACCACAGACCTAGTAGTTATTAAAACCACTTATTTAGCACCTTTATTTATGCAAACCATTTTATAAACATATATAATATAGTAAATATTTTAAATTATCATTGTATTTCTTTTCTCCTTGAGAATAGAGTCCAACCCCTCAACTTGTTTCTTATCCTTCCTTATTTCCCACAGAACTAAAATGCGAAGACACAGAGTAGGCAATCAATAACTGATTACAACTTTAGTTAATAAAATAAATGAGGCATGTAAGGTATACAACTGAGTGAGAGTGGGAACACATAATCAACCTCAAAGACTAGAATGCTTGAAAATCACTTATTAGATGGATGTAATATATCAGGCATGAAATGTCAAAAAGAGAAGAAAGGTCTGCATTTTTGGAACCCTAGGTCATTCTAGACATTAAAGGGGGCCACACCACCCTGGCAATGAAATGGGACAAAATGAAAGTTTGGCCATCAATACCGCCTCTGGGAAATCTCAGGCAAAAGGAAGAAAATGAGAAATAAAAATGAAATCCTAAGTGCACCAAGCAACAGAACAGACCTCCTCTTTGCCAAGAGATCCCAGAGAAACCTCAAAAACTGAGTTCCCAGCCATGACGGGATGGGAGGCTGGAGAAACCTCATTATAATCCCTCTGTCACTTTTTCCTAAGGATTAAACAGAAACCAGCCCTTTGGAAAGACTCACTCCACCCCTAGTATCAACCACCTGATGCTACCTCTCCCTTCTGTGGTTTCTACAAAATAACCGGCCAGCATTCCTTCCTCGTAAGAGACCATGGAGGATGTGCAGTAAGAGTTTTCATGTCCACTGCTTCAACTTTTGACCTCAGAGGGCTGAAAACTCCTCCATGGCATCATGCCAACTCCACTATTTTTTGAACATGGTACCCATGAAGGGGCATGAAGTTTATTGGGGAATGTGCATATTTCTCCTTTCATAAATATTCATGACTTATCCTATAGTTTATTGAATATGTATGTTTGGCCACCCCTTTCAGCATAAATTCATGTTCCCTTTGCTCCTTCCTCAAAGAGTCTGTTTCTAGCTTCTCAGAATGGCCACCCTGTAAGATGCAACCTTATATGAGAAATAAAGCTCTCCTTTCCAAAAAGAAATAGAGCTACATATTAATCTTAATCTACTTGACAAGTGGAAAATAAAATAGAACAAATAAAAACACAACTCAACTCAACTTAACTCTTCTGCCTGAAAATGCTGAATGTTCAGGTTGACAGAAATCTAAAAAAATGGTGTTTTCCATGTTTATGTTGTTATAGATCCTATAGAGATGTGATTAGCTGAGTTAGGGTTTGTAAAGCTAAGAAATACAGGGAGAAGTTCATTCTGTTTCCAGGGAATTCTGATCCTAGAGACTCTTCTTAGAAATCATGATAACCTTCTATGAAAATGCTTCACTTTGAATCAGTTACATTCAGGAAAATAGATAATTCTAACAGAAAAAGGGTAGGATGGCTGTGAATTCGTGAGGGAATGGTCACTGACTAAGCATCTGATACCTCCCAAGCTCCGTGCTCAGTCCTTTGTGCATACTCTCTCTGCTGAGGTCCAACAGCACCTGGTATATCAGAAAACTGAAGCTCTGGGAAGTGATATACTTTGTCCCAGGTCACTGAGTGACAGAGTCAGAACTCTGACCTAGGTCAGTCTGACTCCAGAGACAAAGTTATTTTCCCAACATCCAGTTACCAACCCAACTCAATCAAAGGCTATTGAGCACTTGTGCCAGACACTGTTCTAGCACTGGGATGGCAGTGATCACAGACAAAATCCCTGCCTTTGAGAAGTCTACATTCTAGGGGTTCCCAGATTATCATTTGGGATATTTAAAATATTTAAGATATCTTTGAGATATCTGGGGAGACACACCAAGAAAGGAATGATGAAGCTATTGGAATCCTAAATCAACAAGAAACCACATCCAGAGATTTTTTTTTACACTTATTTTTCTAAGGTTCACTAAAACCAAGGCAATTTTTTTCTTTATTTCAAAATGAATGAAAGGCAGAGAAGGCATGCAGGCATGGAATGACATTAGAAATGGCCTGATAAATGTCTCATAAATGTTAACTTTGTCATTCATCTGCTACTACTACTACTCCACAATACCAACATTGCATTAAATACCCGTAGATACCAGGGTGCACTTTGATATTTGTTTCTTGTGTTATATTTAATAAAAGAAGTTATGTTCTCTATTCCACACAGACACTCCATGTAGCTGCAATTGCAGTTCTTATTCTGGTCTTCCCTTGACCTTAAAACTTCTAAAGGCTTTGGAGAAGAGTTTAGAGTGGCCCAAACTATAAAGAAAATTGAATTTAGCAAGAAATTCCCCAGACTCTCCAAAGTTCTTTTATATAATTGCCAATGCAGAATCATTTTTAAATCTTGAACAGAAACCTCCTTTTGCCTTCACATTTTTTTCCTAAGTATAGAATAAAAATCAATTAGGAATAATTGTCTTCAGATTTGGTATGGTACTGATCTAAAGCTTCAAATAAGCATCAACCCTGAAACAGCTTTGGGAAAACCTACTTTGACCCTGTAGTACCAGGAGATCTTGCATTGGAATGAGAAAATGAGCAATTTTGAGTGCCCCCTTATATTGTCAACATTTTGACCAAGGTGAGCGTTATTGAAAACACTATCAACCTGGAGGTGCCTTTATTCATATGCAGTTATGTTTGTTGCTTTTAAAAATCTAGACACATTCTTGCCATGCAAAGGAATAATTCAGACATTTAAATGCTGAGACTCTTGCCCTCAGTTCTAAAGTATAAATAAAGAGAACTTCTCTGCTCTGCTCTCCCCACCTACCTCTGCCAGTCAGATTCTTCCAACACCCCATCCTCTCTTCAGAAATACATATGAGTGCACACAGAGCAGAGACCAGATTTATGACTATAAATGGAAGTTGCTGACCTGGATTTGGGTTTTGTGAGGATAAAAGAGAGAGATTACATTAGGCACAAGGAATAGAAGGCAGTGAAAAAGGGAGAGAGAAGCGGAGAGCTTTCATATATTAAAAAGGAGCAGAAGAGAATGATGGAAACTGGATCAACAGGAGGGAGAGAAGAAGCTAACACTGAAAGGGAATATTACTGAGGAAACTGTGACCAGAAAATTGTTATGGATTATTGCCAACCTTCCTTTTTTCCCAAAGCATTTGGCATTACTGCCTTATACACCTACTCCAAGAACTCACATTCTGGCATTTAAAATTTTCTTTAAAACAAAACCCTTTCATATACCTAATTACTTCTTTCCACTGATTTGTTCAAATTTGATCTTTTTGTTTGAAATAGTTTCTCACAAGAACTTGGAAAAATAGCACAGAGAATTACCATGTACCCTTCACTTCCCCTAACAGTATTATTACATATCCCCAGAGCACATTGTCAAAACCAGGAAATTGATGTTGTTCAGTATTATTACCTCAGATACAGACCTTATTCATATTCCAGTGTTACTTACACTTTTTCTTCTTTCTTTTCTTGGTCTATAGTTTTATGAAGTTTTATCACACATACAGATTCGAACAACCAACACCACAGTCAGGACACAGAACTGTTCCAACACTACAAAGAAACCCCCAGTATTCTTCCTTGAGAGTCACACTCTTCTCCCAGTGCTAGCCCCAGGCAACCTCTGATCTGTTTTCCATATTATAATTTTGTCACTTGGGGATTGTTATAGGATTGTTATATAATCAATCATGTGGTATAGTACACAACCCTTTGAGACTGACTTCTTCTTCTTCTTCTTTTTTTTTTTTTTTTAAGAAAGACAGGGTCTTGCTACATTGTCCCAGCTGGATTCAAACTCCTGGGCTTAAGCAATCCTCCTGAGTAGCTGGGACTACAGGCATGTGCCACTGCACCCAGCTCTGACTGTCTTTTTAAGCTTGCCTTTAAGATCCACCCTTCACATTGATTTTTAAAGTTCCAATTAAGCAAAATTTAAACTAAGACCGACACCTTGTTATCTAAACATTTAATTGTTTTCCATGTGCACTATTCAAGAAAAAAAGTGTTCAGAATTTTTTTTTTGAAATTAAAAATAAAGAGAGAATGGTGACATGCAATTTGGAATGAATTGCAGAGTTAATAATTTTACTTTTTTGGAGGTGATTAAGAAGAAACAACTTTGGCAAGTTGAAGCATCATATTCTGACCTCCCTACAAACTATGACATTAGGACCATAAGCTTTTTAGTCCATGGCTCAAATGGCTATTGCTATTTTAGGAGAGCAGACTAAAGTTTTGGAGATAAAATTTGCATTAAGAATCAGTTTCACAGAACCCAGAACTTGATCAAATGCTGATTACCACAATAATTCTCTATCTGTAACTGGCACTACCTATGAAAAGCAGCAGATTTTCATAACCATTTCCATCACCAATAAAGTGACGCATTTGCAAAGTTTCTGTTAAGATATGTTTATTCTCTCAGATTTTTAAAACCTTGGATTTTAAGAATTTAATGTAAAACCCACATGAAGTTAATGTTAACAAAACAGTCAATTCTTCATAACAGAAGAAGCATTTGTGGCTGTATAAGTTTGAAGAATAAAAAGTAATTCAGATAAATGGACTTTCTAAAGGACTCTTTTTGGCATAAAAACAGTTTCAGAAAGATGGTATAAAGTTATGTCCAGAAACTATAGAGTTGGTATTTAAATAAATGTTAATGGGAAAGTTCTGCTAAGCCACTGCAGGAACATGTATCCTAACGGGTGTGCCCAGCTGGCAGCTTTCCAGTTGCACAGCCTCATATGATTCACTCTGTTGGCGCCTTTGGCCTGGACTACCTGCTCCAAATGCACACAAATACAGAGCTTCTTACTCGGTCTGCCCCGGAACACCTCACCTCGCCTTTCAGACTTCCTATGACAGCTGTGGTAATGCCGCCTTAGGTGGACTCCTGCCTGGAACGGAACAGGTTTTATGGCGGTGCAATGCCCCAGGTGGCATGCTTGCTGATCTTCAAGCTGTGCTAGCAGAGACCAGCAGTCTCTATCCAGACAGACAGACCACTTCCCAGATCCACTTTAAAAATCACAGCCTTTCTGCTTTTGTTCAAAAGTCAAAAAACTGACAGATGTTGGTAGGGCTGTGGAGAAAAGGGAACACTTACACTCAACGTGAATATATTGGTGGAATGTAAATTAGTTTAGCCACTGTGGAAAGCAGTTTAGAGATTTCTCAAAGAACTAAGAGTTTAATGACCATTCAACCCAGTAATCCCATTACCAAGTATATACCTAAAGGAAAATAAATCATTCTACCAAAGAGATATGCACCTGTATATTCATTTCAGCGCTATTCACAATAGTGAGGCCAGGCACAGTGGTTCACACCTGTAATTCCAGTGTTTTTAGAGGTCAAGGCAGAAAGATCCCTTGAGGCCACGAGTCCAAGGACACTATATATATGGGAAATATAGTGAAACCCTGTCTTTACAAGAAATAACTTAAATAAAATTAACTGGGCATGGTCACATGTGCACGTAGTCCCAGGTACTTAGGAAGCTGAGATGGAAGTATTGCTTGCGCCCAGGAGCTTGAGGTTGCAGCAAAGTATGGTCGCACCACTGAACTCCAGGCTGGGCAACTGAGCAAGATCCAGTCAATCACTCTTTTTAGATCATACTCTTTTTGAAAAATAAAGCAACAACAAATATAGAGACAATTGCAAAGACATGGAATCAACCTAAGTGCCCATCATTGGTGGATTTAATAAAGGAAATGTGGCACATATATACCATGGAACATCATGCAGCCATAAAAAAGAATGAAATTTTGTAATTTGCAGCAACATAGACACAACCGGAGGCCATTATCCTAAATGAACTTATGCAGAAATGGAAAACCAAATACCATGTGTTCTCACATATAAGTGGGAGCTAAACATTGGGTATATATGAACATAAAGATAGGAACAATAGATACTGGGGACAACAAGAGTGGGGAGGGAGGAAGGGGGGCAATGGTTGAAAAACTACCTATTGGATACTCTGCTCACCACCTGGGTAACACGTTCAATCATACTCCAAACCTCAGCATCATGCCATACACCTTTGCAACAAACCAGCACATATACCCTCTGAATCTAAAATAAAAGCTGGAAAAAAATCACAGCCTTTCTGAACATGTGCAGATGGCAAAGAGATCCTATGCACAGTGCAGCTGAACAGCTCTTTTCTGAAGCATCAGGCCCGGTGATTTGGAGGCAGGGCAACATTTGGGGGTTGGGGAGTGGCTAACCCTGCAGCAGGAATGGGGATTTTGTTAGGTCAAGGGGAGTGGTGGACATACCCAGTTGTCAGGGATAGCAACCATTCAAGAAGGTGGGCAGGCAACTGGCCCCAAAGAGGTACAAAAAAACACATCAGGCGGTTGTCCCAGCAGTGCATGGGCCAACAGGGAACTGAAAGTAACAAGATGGTGAGATCCAGCCAGTGGTCAGCGTCAGGAAGATTTGGAAGCAGATTACCAAGGTATGCGTAAGGTTCAGGGGAACGCAGCAGCATCCCTGTTACCGGCACTGGGGTACACACTTTGAGTTGGAGCACAGGAATAAGGTAAGAAAGGGAAAGGAAAAGGGACTGAAATTGATAGGCCGCCTACTAACCTACGTGCTTTAAGCATGTGATCTGATTTAATTCCCACAGCAACCATGCAAAGTAGGAATTAGCCTTATTATATAGGAGAGAAAAGTGAAGTTCAAAAAGAATATGAATTTTGTCAAAATAACACACTTAACAAGGGAAGCAGTGAGAATTTGAACTTAGGACAAGTTGACTCCAAAGATACCATTGCTGTATTCACATTGTCATTTGTCATCATTGTTATTTTTTAGTGCCAAATCTTTGAGAACACAGCCCCCAATGCATATTTCCCATTGTGTCATTTATTTTTTCCCCTTTAAATTACATTGTGTCATAAATTAGAGACTTTAAAAATTGGTCTAAATTCACTTCCAGTGCCTATGGGAGGGAAATAAGGACCAGACCTCTCTGCGAATGATGTGTGGAGGCAGTCAAGAGGAAATCAGTGTGTTGGATGAACAAGCTTCTGCAGGGTCCCCTGAGGGGGAAGGTGAACCAAAAGCAGCAACCAAAACTTGGAGAATAGGGCCAGAGTGTGTTTGGTGAGGCCAGGTTGGATGCAGAAAACTAGACTCCTCCCATGAGCTTTTCACAGCATTTCACAGACACACAGTTGGGGGGTCGATGGCTCCAATGGAGCCAGTGTCAGCCCTAAGGAACTTCCAGGAGGATATGTAAACATATAGATTTTTTCGTGCAAATATTTATTGCATTTCTCTTGATTTTTAAAATTGTATACTTTATGTCCAAGAAAATAAAAAATAATTTAAACAGCAATCTCCAGTTTTCCTCCTAAATGTCATCTTTCAAATACAAATGTTGTATGTTTTTATACAGTATAAATATTTTTGAATAAAGGGTGGTCAGCCATGTATCTTTTCCACCTTCAATAATAGGTGGAAGGTCTAGGAAATGTAATTTTTAAAATTAAAGACTGAAGTTTATTTGGTATTTCAGAGCACCACCTGGTGGATTAATTAACAATAACAGTCCAAAACAAAAATGAATCTTAAAACTGGCTCTGAAATAACAAGTATTGGGACCCTTATGAGGCTCACCCCTTCTATTCTTTTCCCTCTCCTTTAGTTCTCTTTTTCCCCCTTCTCTCTCTCTTTCTCTCACTCTTGTCATTTCCTACCTAGTCATTTCCTCCCTCCTATTTTGTTTATACCTTAGAGCTTGTCCATATCATCTACTGGTATTGATGAGTCCTCAGAGTGGGTAAGGAACTTACTTATTTATGCCTGCTTTAATAAAATCTACAGGGTCTCTAAATTTCAAGTAGAAAGGCAAATATAAAGTTGTGAAATTCAGTTGTCTTTCAGAGACTGAATCTTTCTACCTAGGAATTGGCCTGTATTTCCCCAAGGTGGAGTTTTTATTTGTTTGTTTGTATATCTGTTGTACACACAAACATTCATTCCAATAGAATCCCTCTTTCCTATTTTATTTGTAAATAATGCCTAAAGTTGACTAATTTTTGTGTTTTGGCCTGTTGTTCTGAGTAAGCTGCCCAATAGCTTTTGAAAGAGAGGCAAGTTGGTTTACTGCAACCTTCTTAAAGGTATCTGATCTCACATGACCCACAGGTAATATGAATGAATGGAACGGGAAAGATATAAGACACTAGGGAGTGGGGAGATTGAGGACCTGGAGACCTCAAGGCTTGTCAGTGGGGGTACACATTATTTTGATCCAGCTGTTTCTTTTAGTTTTTTAAAGAGAAGCCAAAGAGCTTGATTTTTATTTTTATGAAGATCCTTAAGTGTTTAAATGTTAGCAAATTTTCAAAACATACCTGCAGGCCAGAAATGGCCCATGGGCCAATCTCTGATTTAAAGTGGTGAGAAACAGCAAAAAAGTAATATACCATGATCAAGTGGGTTTCATCCCAGGGATGCAGGGATGGTTTGACATATGCAAGTCAATAAATGTGATACATCACATACACAGAATTAAAAACAAAAATCATATTATCATCTCAATAGATACGGAAAAAAACCCATAAAATCCAGCATCCCTTTATGAGAAAAACCCTCAACAAACTAGGCATAAAAGGGACTTAACTCAGAATAATAAAAGCTATATATGACAAACCCACAGCCAACATCATACCAAATGGGAAAAGTTGAAAGCATTCCACACTGAGAACTGGAACAAGACAAGATGCCCGTTTTCACCACTTCTATTTAACATAGTACTAGAAGTCCTAGCCAGAGCAATCAGGCAAGAGAAAGAAATAAAGAATATCCAAATTGGAAAAGAGGAAGTCCAAATTGGAAAAGAGGAAGTCCAGTTGTCACTGTTTGCCAATGATATACCTAAAAAACCCTAAAGACTGCTCAAAAACACTCTCAGATTTGAGCAACGAATTTGGTAAAGTCTCAGGTTACAAAATTAGTGTACACAAATCAGTAGCACTGCTATACATTAACAATGACCAAGCTGAAAATCAAATCAAACAAAACAAAACAAAAACAATAAACTCAATCCCTTTTACAACAGCTGCAAGAAAAGTAAAATACCTAGGAATATACTTAGTCAAGGAGATAAACAATCTCTACAAGGGGAACTACAAAACACTGCTGAAAGAAATCACAGATGACACAAACACATGGAAAAATATCCCATGCTCATGGATTGGAGGACTCAATATTGTGAAAATCACCATACTGCCCAAAGCAATCTACAGATTTGATGCAATTCCCATCAAATTACCAACATTATTTTTTCACAGAATTAGAAAAGAAAATCCTAAAGTTGATATGGAACCAAAAAAGAGCCCACATAGCCAAAGAAATCCTAAATAAAAAGAACAAATCTGGAGGCATCACATTACCAGACTTCAAATTATACTCCAAGGCTATAGTTACCAAAACAACATAATAGTGGTATAAAAATAGGTACATAGGCCAGAATAGAATAGAGAACACAGAAATAAAGTCAAATACTTACAGCCAACTGATCTTCGACAAAGCAAACAAAAACATAAATTGGGGAAAGAACTCCCTATTCAACAAATGGTGCTGGGGTAATTGGCAAGCCACGCGTAGAAGAATGAAACTGGATGCCCATTTCTCACCTTAAATAAAAATCAACTCAAGATGGATGAAAGACTTAATCTAAACCTGAAACCATAAAAATTCTAGAAGATAACATTGGAAAAACTCTTTGGGGCATTGGTCTAGGCAAACAACTCATGGCTAAAACCGCAAAAGCAAATGCAACAAAAACAAAAATAAATAAATGGGACCTAATTAAACTAAAAAGGTTCTGCACAGTAAATGAAATAATTATTAAAGTAAACAGATAACCCACAGAATGGGAGAAAATATTGCAAGCTATGCATCTGACAAAGGACTTGTATCCATAACCTACAAGGAACTCAAAGAAATCAGCGAGAAAAAAATAATCTATCAAAAAGTGGCAAATGAAATGAGTAGACATTTCTCAAAAGAAGATATACAAATGGCCAACAAACATATGAAAATGCACTTAACATCACTAATCATCAGGGAAATGCAAATTAAAACCACAATGAGATACCACCTTAATTCTGTAAGAATGGCCATTATTGACCCGGGAGCAAGATGGCCGAACAGGAACAGCTCCAGTCTCCAGCTCCCAGCGCGAGCAACACAGAAGACAGGTGATTTCTGCATTATCAACTGAGGAACGCAGCTCATCGCCAGCAACGGATCAAAGCTGGACAGAGAATGACTTTGACGAGATGAGAGAAGAAGGCTTCAGTCCATCAAACTTCTCAGAGCTAAAGGAGGAATTACGTACCCAGCGCAAAGAAACTAAAAAGCTTGAAAAAAGAGTGGAAGAATTGATAACCAGAATAATTAATGCAGAGAAGGCCATAAACAAACGGACAGAGATGAAAACCATGACATGAGAAATAAGTGACAAATGCACAAGCTTCAGTAACCGACTAAATCAACTGGAAGAAAGAGTATCAGCAATTGAGGATCAAATGAATGAAATGAAGCGAGAAGAGAAATCTAAAGAAAAAAGAAGAAAAAGAAATGAACAAAGCCTGCAAGAAGTATGGGATTATGTAAAAAGACCAAATCTACATCTGATTGGGGTGCCTGAAAGTGAGGGGGAAAATGGAACCAAGTTGGAAAACACTCTTCAGGATATCATCCAGGAGAACTTCCCCAACCTAGTAGGGCAGGCCAACATTCAAATTCAGGAAATACAGAGAATGCCACAAAGATACTCCTCGAGAAGAGCAACTCCAAGACACATAATTGCCAGATTCACCAAAGTTGAAATGAAGGAAAAAATCTTAAGGGCAGCCAGAGAGAAAGGTCAGGTTACCCACAAAGGGAAGCCCATCAGACTAACAGCAGATCTCCTGGCAGAAACTCTACAAGCCAGAAGAGAGTGGGGGCCAATATTCAACATTCTTAAAGAAAAGAATTTTAAACCCAGAATTTCATATGCAGCCAAACTAAGTTTCATAAGTGAAGGAGAAATAAAATCCTTTACAGATAAGCAAATGCTTAGAGATTTTGTCACCACCAGGCCTGCCTTACAAGAGACCCTGAAGGAAGCACTCAACATGGAAAGGAACAACCGGTACCAGCCATTGCAAAAACATGCCAAAATGTAAAGACCATCGAGGCTAGGAAGAAACTGCATCAACTAACGAGCAAAATAAACAGTTAATATCACAATGGCAGGATCAAGTTCACATATAACAATATTAACCTTAAATGTAAATGGACAAAATACTCCAATTAAAAGACACAGACTGGCAAACTGGATAAAGAGTCAAGACCCATCAGTCTGCTGTATTCAGGAGACCCATCTCACATGCAGAGACACACATAGGCTCAAAATAAAGGGATGGAGGAAGATTTACCAAGCAAATGGAGAACAAAAAAAGCAGGGGTTGCAATCCTAGTCTCTGATAAAACAGACTTTAAACCATCAAAGATCAAAAGAGACAAAGAAGGCCATTACATAATGGTAAAGGGATCAATTCACAGGAAGAGCTAACTATCCTAAATATATATGCACCCAATACAGGAGCACCCAGATTCATAAAGCAAGTCCTTAGATACTTACAAAGAGACTTAGACTCCCATACAATAATAATGGGAGACTTCAACACCCCACTGTCAACATTAGACAGATCAACAAGACAGAAAGTTTACAAGGATATCCAGGAATTGAACTCATCTCTGCAGCAAGCAGACCTAATAGACATCTACAGAACTCTCCACCCCAAATCAACAGAATATACATTCTTCTCAGCACCACATCACACTTATTCCAAAATTGACCACATAGTTGAAAGTAAAGCACTCCTCAGCAAATGTACAAGAACAGAAATTATAACAAACAGTCTCTCAGACCACAGTGCAACCAAACTAGAACTCAGGACTAAGAAACTCAATCAAAACCGCTCAACTACATGGAAACTGAATAACCTGCTCCTGAATGACTACTGGGTACACAACGAAATGAAGGCAGAAATAAAGATGTTCTTTGAAACCAATGAGAACAAAGATACAACATACCAGAATCTCTGGGACACATTTAAAGCAGTGTGTAGAGGGAAATTTATAGCACTAAATGCCCACAAGAGAAAGCAGGAAAGATCTAAAACTGACACTCTAACATCACAATTAAAAGAACTAGAGAAGCAAGAGCAAACACATTCAAAAGCTAGCAGAAGGCAAGAAATAACTAAGATCAGAGCAGAACTGAAGGAGATAGAGACACAAAAAACCCTCCAAAAAATCAGTGAATCTAGGGGTTGGTTTTTTGAAAAGATCAACAAAATTGAGAGACTGCTAGCAAGACTAATAAAGAAGAAAAGAGAGAAGAATCAAATAGACGCAATAAAAAATGATAAAGGGGATATCACCATCGACCCCACAGAAATACAAACTACCATCAGAGAATACTATAAACACCTCTACGCAAATAAACTAGAAAATCTAGAAGAAATGGATAATTTCCTGGACACTTACACTCTTCCAAGACTAAACCAGGAAGAAGCTGAATCCCTGAATAGACCAATAGCAGGCTCTGAAATTGAGGCAATAATTAATAGCCTACCAACCAAAAAAAGTCCAGGATCAGATGGATTCACAGCCGATTTCTACCAGAGGTACAAGGAGGAGCTGGTACCATTCCTTCTGAAACTATTCCAATCAATAGAAAAAGAGGGAATCCTCCCTAATTCATTTTATGAGGCCAACATCATCCTGATACCAAAGCCTGGCAGAGACACAACAAAAAAAGAGAATTTTAGACCAATATCCCTGATGAACATCGATGCAAAAATCCTCAATAAAATACTGGCAAACCGGATCCAGCAGCATATCAAAAAGCTTATCCACCATGATCAAGTTGGCTTCATCCCTGGGATGGCAAGGCTGGTTCAACATACACAAATCAATAAATGTAATCCAGCATATAAACAGAACCAAAGACAAAAACCACATAATTATCTCAATAGATACAGAAAAGGCCTTTGACAAAATTCAACAGCCCTTCATGCTAAAAACTCTCAACAAATTCGGTATTGATGGAACATATCTCAAAATCATAAGAGCTACTTATGACAAACCCACAGTCAATATCATACTGAATGGGCAAAAACTGGAAAAATTCCCTTTGAATGCCCTCTCTCACCACTCCTATTTGACATAGTGTTGGAAGTTCTGGCTAGGGCAATCAGGCAAGAGAAAGAAATAAACGGTATTCAGTTAGGAAAACAAGAAGTCAAATTGTCCCTGTCTGCGGATGACATGATTGTATATTTAGAAAACCCCATCATCTCAGCCCCAAATCTCCTTAAGCTGATAAGCAACTTCAGCAAAGTCTCAGGATACAAAATTAATGTGCAAAAATCACCAGCATTCTTATACACCAGTAACAGACAAACAGAGAGCCAAATCATGAATGAACTTCCATTCACAATTGCTTCAAAGAAAATGAAATATCTAGGAATCCAACTTACAAGGGATGTAAAGGACCTCTTCAAGGAGAACTACAAACCACTGCTCAGTGAAATAAAAGAGGACATAAACAAATGGAAGAACATAGCATGCTCATGGATAGGAAGAATCAATATCGTGAAAATGGCCATACTGTCCAAGGTAATTTATAGATTCAATGCCATCCCCATCAAGCTACCAATGAGTTTCTTCACAGAATTGGAAAAAACTGCTTTAAAGTTCATATGGAACCAAAAAAGAGCCCGCATCTCCAAGACAATCCTAAGTCAAAAGAACAAAGCTGGAGGCATCACGCTACCTGACTTCAAACTATACTACACGGCTACAGTAACCAAAACAGCATGGTACTGGTACCAAAACAGAGATATAGACCAATGGAACAGAACAGAATCCTCAGAAATAATACCACACATCTACAGCCATCCGATCTTTGATAAACCTGAGAAAAACCAGAAATGGGGAAAGGATTCCCTATTTAATAAATAGTGCTGGGATAATTGGCTAGCCATAAGTAGAAAGCTGAAACTGGATCCTTTCCTTACTCCTTATATGAAAATTAATTCAAGATGGATTAGAGACTTAAATGTTAGACCTAATACCATAAAAACTCTAGAAGAAAACCTAGGTAATACCATTCAGGACATAGGCATGGGCAAGGACTTCATGTCTAAAACACCAAAAGCAACGGCAACAAAAGCCAAAATTGACAAATGGGATCTCATTAAACTAAAGAGCTTCTGCACAGCAAAAGAAACTACCATCAGAGTGAACAGGCAACCTACAGAATGGGAGAAAATGTTTGCAATCTACTCATCAGACAAAGGGCTAATATCCAGAACCTACAAAGAACTCAAACGAATTTACAAGAAAAAAACAAACAACCCCATCAAAAAGTGGGCAAAGGATAGAATAGACATTTCTCAAAAGAGGACATTCATACAGCCAACAGACACATGAAAAAATGCTCATCATCAGTGGCCATCAGAGAAATGCAAATCAAAACCACATTGAGATACCATCTCATACCAGTTAGAATGGCAATCATTAAAGAGTCAGGAAACAACAGGTGCTGGAGAGGATGTGGAGAAATAGGAACACTTTTACACTGTTGGTGGGATTGTAAACTAGTTCAACCATTATGGAAAACAGTATGGGAATTCCTCAAGGATCTAGAACTAGAAGTACCATATGACCCAGCCATCCCATTACTGGGTATATACCCAAAGGATTATAAATCATGCTGCTATAAAGACACATGCACACGTATGTTTATTGTGGCACTATTCACAATAGCAAAGACTTGGAATCAATCCAAATGTCCATCAGTGACAGACTGGATGAAGAAAATGTGGCACATATACACCATGGAATATTATGCAGCCATAAAAAAGGATGAGTTTGTGTCCTTTGTAGGGACATGGATGCAGCTGGAAACCATCATTCTCAGCAAACTATTGCAAGAACAGAAAACCAAACACCACATGCTCTCACTCATAGATGGGAACTGAACAATGTGATCACTTGGACTCGGGAAGGGGAACATCACACACCGGGGCCTATCACGGGGAGGAGGGAGGGAGGAGGGATGGCATTGGGAGTTATACCTGATGTAAATGACGAGTTGATGGGTGCTGACAAGTTGATGGGTGCGGCACACCAACTTGGCACAAGTATACATATGTAACAAACCTGCATGTTATGCACATGTACCCTAGAACTTAAAGTATTAAAAAAAAAAAGTATGGCCATTATTAAAAAGTCAAAAAACAATAGACGTTGGCACGGATGTGGTGAAAAGGGAACGCTTATACATAGCTGGTAGAAATGTAAATTACTACAATCTCTATGGAAAACAATGTGGAGATTCCTTAAAGAACTAAAAGTAAAGCTACCATTCAATCCAGCAATCCCACTAGTGAATATTTGCCCAAAGGACAAGAAGTCATTATATGAAAAAAGACACAGGCATACGTATGTTTATTACAGCACAATTCACAATTGCAAAGATATGAAACCAACCTAAGTGTCCATTGACCAATGAGTGGATAAAGAAAATGTGGTATATATACACCTGCGGAATACTCCTCAGCCATAAAAAGGAAAAAAAAAATGTCTTTTGCAGCAACTAGTAATTGTGCGTGTAATCCCAGTTGGTAAGGGGCCATTTTTCTAAGTGAAGTAACTCAATAATAGAAAACTAAATACTGTATATTGTTGCTTATAAGTGGGAGATAAGCTGTGAGTATGCAAAGGCATACGCAGTGATGTAATGAACTTTGGATACTCAGTAGGAGTAGGGTGGGAGTGGAGTGAGGGATAAAAAAACTACACATGGGTACAATGTACACTACTTGGGTGACAAGTGCACTAAAATCTCAGAATTCACTACTATATAATTCATCCATGTAGCCAAAAACCACTTGTACCCCAAAAGTTATTGAAACAAAACATATTTTAAAAATAATAAAGTGCTGAGAATATAGACTTAACTCACTGGATGATACAATATGAGTAAAGAATAAGTCTGAGGATAAAATTCACTCTGTTCTCTGAACAAACGACTTTTATTATTCCCAAGGATCTATATCACCTCTCACACTCTGAATCCACATTATCTACCCCCATTCTTGACATAATTACATCACAGGATCATATAAAATTGAGATATCCTGGCAGTGACCTTTTATCCATGGAAATGACATTTGTCTTGAAATAATCTGAGGTTCCGATTTTGGCTCCAATGAGAAGCTGCTGAGCAAAGCTAAGAAAAACAGTTATAGAGTTTATAGGCTTCAGATTAGTACTGTACTTCCTAACAGATTAATCCATATTTAAGTTTAAAATGTATAAGTTAAATATTTGGATTCTAATTTTGACCATTTATAAAACCTACTCATTTATACACCCTAGTGGGGCAACCAGAAGCACTTTACTGCTAACTGATTTAGGAAAGATGTTGATTTAGGAAAGATATTTCAAAGAGAAATAAATTAATTTCCTTGCAGTTCTCTGGGAAACAGCACATGGGGATTTGTTTGTTTCTACTTTTCGTTTGGCATGAAAAAAAACTCATAGAGTGTGATGTTTTAGTAACAAATTTCATGGCAAAAATGATTTGAAGGGGAAGAAGGAATTAGGAATATTTTGTTACTATAAAGTACTTGCACTACCCTTGAAGTGGTATAGTGTTGAGAGAGTGGGCTTGGATTAGTTGTAAACATACATTACAAACGCTAGGGCAACTACTAAAAATAAGTTTAAAAATATATAATTGACATGATAAGAAAGGAGAGAAAATGGAATCATGTAACACACTCAATTAAAAACCACAAAAGGCAGGAAAAGTTTGGAGAACAAAAATAGAAACTAAGATCAAGGGCAACAAATAGGAAACTATAACAAATATGGTAGATATTAATGTAACTCTATCAATAACCAACCTAAATGTCAATGGTCTAAATATAGCAATTAAAAGACAAAGATTGTCAGAGTGGATCAAAGATCAAGACCCAACTATACATTATCTACAAGAGACCCCCTTTAAATATAAAGACAGATATAGATTAAAAGTAAATGGGTAGGTGCTGGGATAATTGGCAGCCACAGGTAGAAGAATAGAACTATATCCTCATCTCTCACTTTATACAAAAATCAACTCAAGATGGATCAAAGGCTTAAATCTAAGATCTGAAACCATAAAAATTCTAAAAGACAACATCAGAAAAACTCTTCTAGACATTGGCCTAGGCAAAGAGTTCATGACTAAGAACCCAAAAGCAAATGCCACATAAACAGAGATGAATGTGTGAGACTGAATTAAACCAAAAACCTTCTGCCCAGCAAAAGAAATAATCAGCAAACAGACAACCCACAGAGTGGGAGAAAATCTTTGCAAACTCTACATCTGACAAAGGACTAATATCCAGAATCTACAAGGAACTCAAACAAATCAGCAAGAAAAAAACAAATAATCCCATCAAAAAGCGGGCTAAGGACGTGAATAAACAATTCTCAAAAGAAGATATACAAATGGCCAACAAACATGAAAAAATGCTCAACATCACTAATGATCAGGGAAATGCCAATTAAAATCACAGTGTGATACCACCTTACTCCTGCAAGAATGGGCATAAGAAAAAATTTTTTTTAAAAAAATAGATGTTAGCGTGGATGTGGTAAAAAGGGAACACTTTTACACTACTATTCTACTAAAAGTAGAACTACCATTTGACCCAGCAATCTCACTACTGGGTATATACCCAGAGGAAAAGAAGTCATTATATGAAAAAGACACTTGTACATAAAAAGACACTTGTATAAAAAGACACTTGTTTATAGCAGCACAATTCACAATTGTAAAAATATGGAACTAGCCTAAATGTCCATCAACCAATAAGTGGATTTTAAAAATCTGACATATATTCCACACACCATGGAAAACTACTCAGCCAAAAAAGAACAAAATAATGGCATTTGCAGCAACCTGGATGGAGTTGGAGACCATTATTCTAAGTGAAGTAACTCAGGAATAGAAAGTCAAACATTGTATGTCCTCTCTTATAAAGGTAGCTAAGCTATGAGGATGCAAAGGCATAAGAATGACATAATGGACTTTGGGGCCTTGGATGGGGAAGGGTGGGTGGGGGGGCAAGGGATAAAAAACTACACATTGGGTGCAGTGTATACTGTTTGGGTGATGGGTGCACCAAAATCTCTGAAATCACACCTAAAGAACTTATCTATGTAACCAAACACCACCTGTTCCCACCAAATTATTGAAATAATAATAACAAAAAAAGAGTTTCCCCTTAGCTCCTTAAAGCATTTATCCTTGTATCTTATCTACTGGTACAGTATTCGGCACAGACTCAGCATTTGGTGAATGCTTATTGAATGAGTGGATGAATGAGTAGAAAAGCTACTTGTCTAATTCTGAGAGTTATCTGGTTGAGACCATAACATTTTGACACAAATTGCAATTCCTTCATTTTTCTCTTCACTTTGCCCATCCACCCTGTAAGGAATATGGCTGTGCTTTGGTCAAGCATAGGCCGAGGTAAACATCCAGAGTGACTCAGCAAGTTTAGAGCGCAGATGCATAACTCCACTTGTTATCACAGCCATGTAGCCATAACATGGGAAGGCTCATCATTTCGCTCTAAGCCAGTATTGTCTGTAAAAGGTATAATTGCTCTGCTGACACTGTACAGGCATTTGTGCCCAGAGAAAGACAGCCAAAGCTGTCCATTTTGCACACAGAGGGGAGCCAGGGCACAGCACAGCTTGGCTCATGCCCACAGAGAGAGAAAGAGTTAAGCTGCTGACCCTGAAGGCAGGGGAGAGCCGGCCACACAGCTATGTGTGGGAGCCAGCTGCCGAGAGGAGCCACAAGGCTGGAGCAGACAGTGGAGACAAGGCTCAGTGTGAGAGAACTGGTGCGAGTAAGCTGCTGCTGAGAGAGCTGCTGAATAAAACTACATTTCACCTGCTTATGGCCGCCTGAGTGTTCTTTCAGCTACATGCCCATCTTCCTACTCCCCTCGAACTTCAGCATGGGCTGGAACCTGAACCCAAGCAGGGCATTTGGCATAGTGATGAACCTGACACACCGCATCCCACGAGGCACAAAACTTTGCAACGTCTCTACCCTTTCTCACTCCAGGAAGCATTTACCTGGAATTTAGTCTAGAGCCACAAACTCTAGAGCCCACCAAAACAAAACACAACAAAAAGTAAATGGGTAAAGAAAGACATACCATGCTAAGGCTAATCAAAAGAAAACAGGAGTAGCTATGTTAACTTCAGACAAAGCAGGCTTCACAGCAAGGGAAATTATCAGGAATAGAAGGGGACATGATGATAAATCGGTCAATAATCAAAGAAGACATAACAATCCTTAATGTGTATATGCCTAAAAACAGTGTCAAAATGTGAAGCGAAAATGGATAGAACCTCAAGGAAAAATACTTGAATCCACTTATAGCTGGAGACTTTAACACCCTTCTCTTAGAAATGAACAGATCCAGCAGGCAGAAGAGTCAGGTTAAACTCAACTGTACCATTAATCAACTGGGTACAATTGACATGTGCTCCACATTTTGAAATGTATTCACTAATTGGGTAATACATTTTTGTGGTGTGTCTCTCCTTTTAGATGTCTAACTTCTTACTGGCAAAAGTATTCTGCATTTCCCGTTCTTTCCTTTCTCTGGGACTTTATTCCTCATATAAAAGTCTAGGCTGTAAAAGGGAGGCACGAGCGGAAATGAACTCTCAGAATACTGCTCTAACAAAACCAAACATAAAGGAAACAAAAAATAAATTGAGCTGCTTTTAAGTTCTATGGCCCTCAGCTGCTTGACTATTGTAGCACTGGACCCCTATTAACTCCAATAGGGATGGAATCAGGTTCAAGAGGCCAAAGAAAAGACCTGCAGCCAGTGAAGGAAACATAGGGCTTATTTGGGGGAACTTACAGGGTGGCCCAGTAGTGGTGGGCTGGACGAAAAGAACCACAACCGCTTATGAAACGCAAGCAATTTATATAGCATTTTCACTTAGCACTCTCCCCTTAGCAACCTCTTCATGGCAACTCTCATTCCTTAAGTGATTGCTGTCAGGTGTATCTGCCATACGGCATATGTTTCAGTTATGCCGTCAGGTGCGTCTACCATACAGTGATGATTATCCTTCTTGATTTTCAAAATGTTTCCATTACTTGTCTTATAGTCTAGTTAATTCATGCACTTATTCTTAGATAGTGTAATCTATGGCCAGTCTGATATCAGCTGTGGTAAATACATGACTCATATGTAAGTTAAACACATGACTCATATGTAAATTAAATACATGAAGATGTATTGACCACGTCAAATGCATTTGTGTCATGAAATTAACAGCATTCTGATAAGTGATTGCACTCCCTGATTCAGTGATGCTCCAGGAATAGACCAAGCAGTAGGAAAGAAGACCCAGAAACAGATGCAAACTCATAGGGTTTATAAAACAGTTTTAGTATTTTTAACCTGTGCTATTCATTCAATCATTTATTTATTCAACAACTATTTATTGAATATGTCAGGCACTGTTCTGGGTATCCTGAATAAGATAAAGATCAAAAAATATTTTTATTTTGTTTAATCCATGGCAGCTCAATGAGAAGTGTACTGTGAAGTCCATTTTATTGATGGACAGGCAGAGGAAAATTTACTTGACCAAATAAATATAACCAACAAGTGGTAATCATGGGGTTCAGATTCTAGTGTATATGTCTTCAAAGCCTATGGGCCTTCACCACACCCTGTTGCCCTCCACCATAGAAAACATTTAGAAAGGATTAGCCTGACTTTCAAATAAAAAATTTCAAATGACTCTGTCAATGTCTTTCTTTTAAAACCATAAGAACTGTCCACAGTAAATGCATACCTTAGAAAGCTGCATGTTTCTTGATATTGTTCTTGTACTCTCTGTGCAAGAATACAGTAAAAATCCTAGAAGACAATGTAAAAATAATGAATCTCTCTCTTTCTCTCTCTCTGTCCACACATACACACACACACACAAAGACTACAAACATACATAAAGACTACACACACACACATACATATATGAAGCAACCTTGCAAAATCATTCACCCTATTATTCCCTGGCCAAGTCACATGATTTCAAAAAACCCCATATACCTCCCTTGAAATAAAAATTTGCTAGAAAAATTGTTCATCATTTATTTTGTGAAATAATTTTAATGGTAGTAATATTTTACATTAATATTACAACATTAATAAATATTACTTAATAAATTAATTTCTTTTTACTTAAAAATAAACTAAATGCATGATAGTTTCAGGTAGCTTCAATTATTAAAAAATAGATCTTTAAAAATAAATAGAGCCGG
The DNA here is from genome assembly GCF_003255815.1 of Theropithecus gelada. Taxonomy (NCBI): domain Eukaryota; kingdom Metazoa; phylum Chordata; class Mammalia; order Primates; family Cercopithecidae; genus Theropithecus; species Theropithecus gelada. Next base: position 86,131,636 of record NC_037672.1, on the reverse strand, counting down.
GCATGGTGGCTCACGCTTCTAATCCCAGCACTTTGGGAGGCCGAGGCGGGCAGATCACAAGGTCAGGAGATCAAGACCATTCTGGCTAACATGGTGAAACCCCGTCTCTACTAAAAATACAAAAAATTAGCCAGGCGTGGTGGCGGGCGCCTGTAGTCCCAGCTAATCGGAAGGCTGAAGCAGGAGAATGGTGTGAACCAGGGAGACGGAGCTTGCAGTGAGCTAAGACCGTGCCACAGAACTCCAGCCTGGGCAACAGACAGAGACTCCGTCTCAAAAAAAATAGATAAATAAATTAAAAAATAGGTTATTTCTTAATTTCTAAATTGAATACTTTTCTTATAAAGTGGTGACATTAATGGCCCTTCAAACAAGCTATTCTATTTCCTATAGTGTATTTTTCAACAAGTGATACTACATGAAAAGATACTGGAGTACAAACGTGTAAAATGATTTTTTAAAAGACAGTAGTCAGTTTTATCATATCCCCTAACACCAATATAAAACCAAATTTGTACAGTAAAGGTAAATACAATATAAAATAAATGCACTGTATTGCATTAACTGCACACTAAAATGTCCATACGTCAGTTAAAGACCAAAATCCAGCAAAAGACCAAAATCCAGCAAAAGACCAAAGCATAATATGTGGAAAAAAAGAAAAGATACAACAATGGGTTAAAAAGGCAATTTTCTCCTCTATTCAAACAGAAACCAAGGATTTTTTTCTCCTTGCGTTTTCCTTGTTTCAACCCTGGTTATTGACATTAGCATTTACATTTTGCAACTGAACATTAATTTCCAAAAACATCCTTAGACTTCCGGGGCTTAGCTGTGTATCAGGCGGGATAGGCTAGGTTACTCTGCAGTATCGAACAACCTGAAAAGTCTCAGCAGCTTAAAACAACACTTATTTCCCCCCAGGTGCACATCTGTCATGGGTCAGCAATGAGCTTTGCTTGCTCATGGAAGTCACCAGGAAACTCAAGCCAGAGGCTCCATCCTGACAAACCCAGAGGCAGAACATAACTAACCACACTCTGGCTCTTCAAGCTTCTGCCCAGAAATGACACACATCACTTCCACTCACATGGGGTTTTGTATTTTTTGTTTTGTTCTTAAATTTTTATTTATTTATTTTAATAGACAAACATGTTTTGAAATATGTATGCATTTTTGAAATGTGTACGCATTTAGAATTGTGAAATGGCCCTGCTTACGTATCATTGGCCAAAACAAGTCACATGACCATGCCTGCCATCAACAAGGGGGCAGATGAACAGCTCTTCCCCGGGAGAGGTACTGAAGGTTTATAAGTGATAGAGTCTTCCACAAGCTTTAAGATTACCTTACAGCTGGGACTACAGTTTACCAAATAGGCTCATCCACATCATCTCACTGGATCTTGATAACATCCATGTGATGCCAAGGGCAGGAAGGGTGCGGGTCTGTAGCAACAGCAGGCGCTGCAGAATATTTAAGCAGAACTAACTAATCAGTGTTACCTGCTTCTGCTATTCCTGGTCTTCCACATCAGCCGATTGGTCTGGGAGCAAAGAATAGGACAAAGCCAGACTAACAGTAGAAGGAAAATCACAACTGCTTTTAAATTGCCCTCGCGTCTGCCAATTTCATCCACCCTGGGTCCTGCCTTTGAAGTGCTCCCCATTCCTCCTGCTCTCTCACATCCACAGGAATGGAGAGGGAGGCGCCAGAGGGGAGATGACTGATAGGACAGGGCCACAGTGAGACATATTGAGACCCACCAGGGGTCATCTGCTCTGAGGTCATAGAGCTATGCTGCAGTGCAGCTGCATCCCTGGATAGTGATAGAAATATTATCACATGTCCTATCACAATGATAAGGACGCAGGGCACCTGCTCCAGGTCAACCTTTGTTGAATAAATAATACCACTGTGTAACAGGTAATTGTGAGCATGTTCTTCTTCTTCTTCTTTTTTTTTTTTTTTTTTTTTTTTGTTTTTTGAAGAGGAGTCTCACTCTGAAGCCCAGGCTGAAGCGCAGTGGTGCAATCTCGGCTTACTGAAACCTCCGCCTCCCAGGTTCAAGCGATTCTCTTGCTTGAACCTTCTGAGTAGCAGGTATTACAGGCGTGTGCCACCATGCCCAACTAATATTTTTTTGTATTTTTAGTAGAGATGGGATTTCATCATGTTGGCCAGGCTGGTCTCGAACTCCTGACCTCAAGTGATCCCAAAGTGCTGGGATTACAGGCGTGAGCCACTGTACCCAGCCAGAGCGTGTGCTCCTTAGTTGATAAAACTTAGCCAGGTTCAAGGGTGCTGGGCCTTTTGATCTCCAACAGGGGCCCAAGGTTACCATAGCTCACCTATTGTTTCCAACCCAGCTGTCAACCCAGCTCTCTGCTTCTACCACAGTGGTGGGTAAATTCCTCTCGCCATAGTCATCATAGTCATAGCACCCTTCCCTCCTAGAAGAGTCGAAATGCAGACAGTAGTAGTTTGTCAGCTGAGTCTCTCTGTTCCTTCCTGGATGACTGCTGCCATCCTGAAGCTCCAGGTGCTGTGCTGCACTCCCTAAGGGTGTGGTAAGAGGAGTCCACAGCACTAGAGTGGGTCCCAGAGCCTCTTGCTCAGACCCTCCACCTATCTGCTCTAGGCAGTGGAGCACAGTGGGTAAGCACACAGGTGCAGCCTCAGACAGACCTCAGCTCAAACCGGACTCCATCACTTGCCAAGTGCCTGTCTTTCAACAACTCTTTACTCTTACATTGACTTCTTTTTAAAGTGGAAATGATAATAATAGTAGTTGCCTCCCAGGCTTATTGTAAGGTTTAAATGAGTTCTGGTGGTAAAGCATTTACCCGCTACTGTGGCAGAAACAGACAGCTGGGTTGACAGTTGGGTTGGGAACAATAGGTGAGCCATCTTAACCTTGGGCCTCTGTTGGAGACCAAAGGGCCCAATACCCTCGAAAGCCCTTTTATCATCTCTGCTTCCTTCCCGGGGGGAGTGAAAGCTAGCGTCTCACGATGCCTGACCTGCAGAAATCACCCAATTATGCTGACTGTCACTGTTAGTTGTCATGACAATTATAATGTGCTTCTCAGCTGCATAGAAGACCATACACCGCCCCTCCTGCCTTGGGCCTGGGTCTCCAGGACCCTACTGTAAAGCCCCCGTTTATTCCACCAGGAAACTGGCTCTTGCACTCTCCCGCTAACCCAGCAGAGCAAGGAAGCCACATGCCTTCCCTCCAAGGCCCCAGAACTCTCTTGTTTTGTTCTCTCAGAAGCAAAAAGTACAATGACTTGAATTGTCCCCACCAGTCCTTTCCATTCCCGATCTTGGGGCTGAAGTATCTCCTAAACCAAACCCCTGCCTGACATCTGCACTTTCTATTTGTCTTCCATCTTTGCAAACCTTGCTCCTCCAGGGTCACCAAACACCCCACAAGATGCCTGCCATGGACTACACAAATTAACACTCATTGATCACAGACTAGGTTGTAATGTGGATAAAGAAAAACAAAATTAGCTTTAAAATGCTTAGAAAATGACATCCATTAAATTTAGACTCTCACAAAATCCAAGGCATCTCAACTCCAAATTCTAAAGTCCCATTACATTGGTTTTTTCCTCACGCTGTTCTGCCTACTGCCCATGATTCCTACTGAGCAAACGTAGAGCAAATTAATTTGTTTTTCATCTTTTGGCAGGTTTCACGGTATTTAGAGGAAAATAAAAGTGTTTTATTGATTCGACAGTGAATCTGAAAGGCTTTCAGATCTATCCTCAAGTCAATGAGTGCTCTAAGGGTATAGATCATCAAAAATAAAACAAAATCAAGGGCTGAAAAAAATGAAGAAAGAAAAGGAATAGCTGTCATATCACTGGAGTCCTCTAGAAAGCAAACTTTAATGCTAAAACTGTCAATAAATTGATTGCATAGCATAAAGTTGTGCAAACAGCCTTGGGTGGGACGAAGGAAGGCCCCACACACCTAAAGCATGGTGGGTGAAGAGGTAACCGTTGTGTGATGTTAGAGAATGATGTGGTTCATTAAGTTATTAGCCTAATCTGCCTCTCTCTCTCTCTCTCTCTCTCTCTCTCTCTCTCTCTGTCTCTCTCTCTCACACATCCTTTGACATGTAACTTTGCAGTGCCTCCCATGAAAGGCAGAGTATATTTCCCACCCCTGGACTTTGAGTATGCCATGAAATTTTCTTTGGTCAATGAGACATTAGCAGATGTGACACAAGAATTGTGCTCAAATACATAGGTATACCTCTTGTGCTCTGCCATTGCCTATTGGTGTCTGGTCCCAAGAGGTGAATGAGGGACAAATGGCAGAATGTCCCCATGTGACCCTGCCACATGAAGCTAAGCTGCCCAGTCCACAGAGCCTGCATCAGCCAGTCCCCACCCAACCTGCAGGCATGTGAGCAAGCCAGCTTCAATCGGCAGAACTGCCCTAGCTGCCTGGCAGCCCCATGAGATAAAGAGCTGTTTTACACCAGAGTTTTCAGTGCATTTTGTTACCCAGTATTATTGTGCCAATATCTAACTAGTGCCAATGGTGACACTTTAGATTTTTGACCTGCACAGGATTATGGTGCCACTTACTGAAATTAAGATGTTCCAGCAGAGAAACAGTTTGGGGAGAAAACAAGAATTCTCTTTTGGCTGTGTTGACTATGAGGGGCTAATCTAACAAACAGTTGGGGGAAATATTCTGTTGCTGACTTGGAATTGCCAGCAAGGCTTCTACTGAAAAGAAAAGGTCCTCAGGACTCCATATTCTAAAGATAGTCACCAATGTACCACGAGCATTGTGACCAGAGGTGATCCCCACAGGGCTCACTAAGAGAAGCCAGAACTCATCCACCACCTTCCAACTCCCTTCCTCCTATCTGAAGTCGTAAGAGAATGACTAGAGGGACTGGGAGGTTGGCCTTTTGGACAGAGCAGTGATGGTGGAGAGATGCTCCTTCTGGGGAGGAGATGCTTTTCCTAGTTTAAGGCAAGTAAGTGATGGGAGGCTCCAAGAGAAGGTCACGATGGAGCAGCATCACTTTGAGCTGCCTTTGCAAGAAGGATACCAATCTTTTGTTCCCTGGCTGAGTGCTTGCTGCAGGCCCATTAGGAGATACTGGTGGAGCAGAGTATGGTGAATGATATCTGAGGACAGCTTGACATCTGCCCCTGAAGTCTTCAGTCTTCTAAAGACTGGTGCCCACTTGTGGTCTAGACTTTTCTTAAGCCAGGTGGTCTTCTGGTATAGCCTGTATCCAAAAGACATAAAGGGGCTGTGGCATCAAGTGCTGAGGGAAAAAATGGGCATTCCCCAACCCTTCCAAGTTCTCTGAGTGCTCAGAGGGTGTGGAGGAGGATCACAGAGGTTCTTTCAGCTCCTTGTGGAGAAGCAGGTAAGTGAACAGAAGGGTGCGAGCCATGGGTTGCCTACTCAGTGAGATACCCAACTCTCTGAGGTTGGTATCTGTGCCAAGGCAAAGATCTGTGCCACCAAAGGAAAGACTACATCAGGAGAAGAGGCCAAGGAAGGCTGCTCCCTTAATGAAACCTTTCACTCCTCTATGCCTCATCTCTGCCTCCTCCCAAGGGAGAGAGAGCTAGTGTCTCAAACCAGATCACAACCCCTCTGGACTCATAGCAGCCAGGACCACAGCTTCAGATTTCACTGGAAGGAAGAGAGAAGCCAAGAGGTAAGAAGCTATGTTTAAGAATTGAAGTTTTGGATTGGACTAGATTGTTTTAATAACTGAAAATGATTATGGAATTCGACCAGGATAATGTTAAGGGAGCCACTAACCAGCAAAAGAGTAGGAGTCAAGCCAGCACAACGAAAATCAGGTAAATAAATTAAATAAAACCATTTTGTGTTTGTCTTGGTGACGTGAGACTGAACAAACTCCAGTTACACCTACTAGACATTCGTGTAGAAACACATTAATTTGGGCATATAAATCTAGAGCTCAGAAGGAAGATCAGGATTGGAAAGATAGACTTGGAAATGATGGTTATAGAGATGGACGCTGCTGATGGTTAAAACCATAGGACTAGGTAAGAACTGTAGAGACAGTGACAAGTCCTAGGACACTCCACATTGACACATCAAGCAAGAGTGGAGTCAGCAAATCACAGCGTTAAGCAGGCCTTGAGAGAAGCACTTGAGAGAAGTGAAATACAGGATAATGTGTCCCAGAAGCAAGAGAAGAAACTGTTTTCTGAGGAAGACAATAGGTAACTGTGATGGTATGTGGAAATGGGGCCTTTGGAAGGTGATTTGGTCATCAGGGTGGAGCCGTCGTGATGGGACTAGTGCCCTTATCAAAGGACACATGAGAGCTTGCCTCCTCTCTCTGGTTTCCACCTTGTGAGGACACAGTGAGAAGTCACCATCTGTAAGCTAGGAAGCAGGCCCTAGCCAGAAACCAATCAGATGGTGCCTTGCTCTCAGACTTCCACTCTCCAGAACTGTGAGAAATAAGTTTTTGTTGTTTAAGCCATTCAGTCTATGGTATTATAGCAACCCAAACAGACTAAGACAACTGAAGCAAAGACATCGAGATGTCTAGAAATAAGAGAAGAATCTAGAAACTACCATGGTTTTTTGGTCACTCAGCAGTGACTTGACAGAGGCCACCTTACCAGAGCGGTGGGAGCAGAGGTACCGGTGGACCGAGCTGAGGAGAGACCAAGAGAGGAGGGTGTGGAGACCACCGATGACCCTTTCAGGAAGCTCTGTTGTCAAGAGGAGCAGAGCAATGGAGTGGTAGCTAATGGGTTGGAGAGTATGGAAGGTTTTGTTTGCATCTGTTGAAAAAAATGAAATCTCTTGGGCATGTCTGCATGCCAAAGGGAAGGATCTAGGAGAGAGGGAGAGGCTGACCATGGGACAGAGTCGCCACAGCAGCAGGCCACACCCTGTTCTGAGCATTTCCCAGAAACTGACTCCTGTAACCTTCACAACAACTCTGTGAAGGAGACAGCATTAACTCCACACTTTACAGATGGGACAACTGAGGCACGGAGAAGTTACATAATTTTCCTAAACTCATCCACTTGCATTGGCTGCCAAGGCAAACTACTACGGGAGCTGTGTCCCCAAGAAGTGACAGAGGATGGGACCAGGGCATGTGAGGAGAGGCTGGCATTTGACGGGCTCAGGGACACCTCCTCCACAGACAGGAGTGAGATGGAGACTATGGTTACAGATGGAGGGAAGTTATGTAATGGAGCCATGATGGAATGAAGAGGGGCTCCTGCTTTCTTATTTGTTTTTACTACGCACTGTATAAGGCAAGACCATCAAGTGAAACCAAGGGGAGAAAATTTAGGAGAGAAGAAAAGAAGTGAAATCATCACTTCAGGGAATGAGAATACTAACATATTAAGGAAATAAAGTACGATGATGGTGCATGGCCATACACCATGCAGACAGACTAGCTAACACACTTGAGAGGTATTTCCTCCATATTATTCAGCTGTTCAGATTCCCAGTTTATACACGTTTGAGAGAGAGGAGGGAGAGAGGAGGAGGATAAGGATATTTGTAGAAGTATGGTTATAGTGAAAAACCAAGGGATCTAAGTTGGATATGGAGAGAACCAACCACAGGAGTAGAAAGCATGACAGTAAAGAGACAGAGAGAGAGAGGTGGGTCCATGGGTGAGAGGTCCCAGTGGAGCTGAGGCACTGTTGGAATGGGAGAACCAGAGCACACAAGCTAGAGGCATAGAAGAGCCTGGCTGGGAGATGAATACTTCAGTAGAGATTTGGGGAATAGTCCAGTTATTATAAAGATCAACATTAGACCATGGGAGTGGTGGGTGAGGTGGAGAGAAGCAATCCAGGATCAGAGAGAGTTGGGTGCTGGGTGCAAATCACCAAGAATGAAGACAGAGAGTAACGACAGGAAGACAGCGAGGCAGTCTGTGGTCAGCAGCGAATGAGGAGGAACCAGGAGGTTGTAGTAACTGGAACAGGGAAAGGAGAAGGGGTGGGAAAGTCAGAGGCCATGAGATTCAAAGGAGTTGGATGTCTAAAGGAAGAAAGAGGAGATAAGGTTGGGAAGCAGCAGTAGGGTGCTAGGAGGACACTTACCCCACCCCCAGGGCTGCAGTACTTGTAGTGTGAGAAATAACAACAACAATAATAATCAACTGCATCCATGGGAGAGGGCTGTGGAGGAGATGGTGTCTGTAGGAAGCACCCCAGTTTCAATTAGGCCCAGGTGGTAAGGGTGTTCGGCACAGCAGTTGAGGAGACTTGAGGATGCAGGACAGTTTGCTGTGACTGATCCTAAGTTCCAAAGGGCATGTGGAAGAAGGTAGAGGTTGGGGAGGAACAGAAACCGGGTCAGATAAGCAGAAGCACATAACGGTAACAGAGGGTATGAACAATATGGAAACCCTTTCAGTGGACTGTGAGGCATGATGGGATTCATTCTCATAAGCCCCTGGTGTCCAGTCCAAGCTGAACAGTATGGTGCCACTGGGCAACGGTCCTCCCCTGCTGACCTCAGAGTGTGGTGCCCTAAGTAGGAACCCTGGGTGTGAGGGCCTCTTTTAGTTGTCTATAGTTCCAAGGGGCTGGCAATGCAGGCACAACAGCAGGGAGGAAGAATTAGAAAATTAATTAGTCACAGTTCTGTTTCTACTGTACAGCAAAAGACTAATCATTTACCAGCTTAAGTAGGACAGTGATTAAAGGCAGTAGTTATTAGAAAGTATTGAATTGGTCTGGTTCTTGCTATGAATTCCAAGTATGATTTGAAAATGAACTTATGCCCTCAACTACACTCAAACGCTAGTCACTTGAATTAATTCAGAATTAAAACACACAAATGATTTACTTGGATAGAATAAGCAGAAGCAAGCTTCTTAAGGGTTCTTTCTTGCTGCAAACATTGATTAGAGTCCTCAGAACAGTAAGTATTCAGACTTGATTCTACTGAAAATTGCAATATGACATTGGTGGGCATTCAGTTGTTACTTATGACAGACCTTGTAATAAATTGCCCTGTTTATAAATTGAATATTTCATAATCCAAATGTCAGTGAATGGATGACTAGTTGATAAAATTATAATATATCCAGATAACATACCATACAATATACTTGTTTAAAATGAGGTATACAAAATGAGATATCATCTCACACTAGTCAGAATGGCTATTATTAAAAGTCAAAAATAATAGATGCTGGTGTGGTTGCAGAGGAAAGGGAATGCTTATACACTGCTGGTGAGAGGGTAAACTAGTTCAACCATTGTGGAAAGCAATGTAGTGATTCCTCAGAGAACTAAAAATAGCAGCATCATTTGACCCAGCAATCTCACTACTGGGTATATACCCAAAGGCATATAAATCATTCTACCATAAAGACACGTGCACTCATATGTTCACTGCAGCACTATTCACAACAGCAAAGCCCTAAATGCCCATCAACGGTAGACTGGATAAAGAAAATGTGGCAAATATACACCATGGAATACTATACAGTCATAAAAAAGAATGAGATTATGTCCTCTGCAGAAACATGGATGGAGCTGGAGGTCACTATCCTTAGCAAACCAACACAGGAACAGAAAACCAAATACTGTATGTCATCACTTATAAGTAGGCGCTAAATAGTGAGAACTTATGGACACAAAAAGGGGAACATTGGGACCTTCTTGAGGGAGGAGGTTGGGAAGAGAGAGAGGATCAGAAAGATAAAGAAACTGTCAGGTAGTATGCTAGTGCCCAGGTGATAAAATAATCTGTACACCAAATCTCTGAGTCATGAATTTAACTATATATCAAACCTGCACATGTACCCCTGAACCTAAAAGTTAAACTATTTAAAAAAAAATTTTAAATAAAAATGAGGTATATCTATATATACCAATGATGTATTACTAAGTGAAGAGAGGGACAGTATGGGAATAAATACACACTGGGGGAGGGGGAGGGGAGAGAGAGAGAAAGAAAGAGAGAGAGATTAGATAGAAAGATAGATAGATAGATAGATAGATAGATAGATAGATAGATAGATAGATGGATGGATAGATAGATAAAAGAGATCTTTTATTTTCAGGGATTACTTCTCCATGGCAAAAATATTGAATGTTCTATTTTTAAGTTTCTTCAGTCTTATATTTTTTACAGTGTCCAGTTGTAGCACAGAGGAATAGAAGACAAATAAATAAGGCTTATATTTATCATGGCCAGCAGAGAATCTCAAAGCTTAACCAAAAGGTTGTATTGTTCCTTGGATGAATCCTGTTTGTTAACTTGTCTGAAAACTCAGTATTGCATGGATTTTTGTGCTTCCCTTGTGCCTAACGTTTCCCGTTTCTCAATTAAAACTACATTTGCAGCAGAGTGTCCTGTATCCAAACGAGACTGTGGTTTGCAGCACTGGTGACCAAGTAATCCCTGTAGAAATCAATCAGTGTGAGTTGATCATCAAGATGGCTCGTGTCTGACTGAAGAAGGAGATGCATTTCTTTTCTGGGGTGAGCGGGGATGCTCAGAAGAGGGACGACAGGAGATGAATGGGATGAGATGGAGTTTGTGCCCTTCACAGTCCAAGGCTCTGGTTCTGAATCATAATGGAGAGAAGGTTTAACCATATAACTGAAGGGCATGGAGAAGAAGTCTACTGTGTCCCACAACAGACCAAAAGACCACAGTGTAGAACTGACACTGTTCCTGGAGGCATTCTCCCAGCAGCCAAAGGAACTTAGAAGGAGAAAAGAGCAGAAATTTTGAGTGGACAAGTTTCTAAATACAAGCAAACGGTACCTTAGGGATATCTGAAATAAGAAGGGAGATTCTAGGGAGGGAATGGGGAGACAACAGCTACGATAGTTTGGTCATCAATGTCAATACAGCTGCGTCTGTAGTCAAGGCATGAGGGAGGCTATGTGGGGTTCACTATCAAACAAGGCTATCAGGAATTAGTTAGCCTGTCCAAGAGTGTGGGTCCATATTCCCTTTCTTGCTGGGAGATTCCATTACGTATTACTCATTTCCATATTTCTGGCCCTTTAAAAAACTGTCATTTACTATATGTATAGGACTACATTCCAATTTAGGTCAGAACTTCTTTAGCCAATCCTGAAGGCTGTCAAAATACTTGGTTTCTCTTTTTAAATTCAAATTACTCCATGCTAATATCAGAAAAACTCATGGAATCTTCCATTTATCTTTGAGTTTTGATCTAATCTTATGCGACAAATTTCCACTTGACAGTGCGATTTTTAAAAAATGTCCTCTTTGGGCATTTAATCAAACTCTGATCACATAATGGTTCATTTTTCAAAGAACAGACCCATGAACTGAGAATCCTTGAAAATGTATTTGATTTTAAGTGAAATGGCTGGCCATTCTGAAATAAGAACAGTAGGGTTTTTAAAAAACAGAGGTTTAATGACATTTGTCACATGTCTGCATTCAAATACTAGGCTGTAACTTTTAGCAACACTAAGTCTTTAAGAATGTGCCATAAGCTCTACTGGAAAGAACATAAATAATGGAAGCCGGAGCCTGGAAAATGGCAAGCTGGCTCAGCCTCCTGTAGCATCATTCATTAGCTCCAACTCCAAAAGCTAGAAGTCATAAAAAATGCATGCAGGATTTCTTTTTAAGCATTAACACACCACTACTTTAAATGTTGTTTCTGACTGAGAAATTCCTCTCTGCAGGTACTTTTTACCCCTGTAACCTCAGCAAGCTGCCAGGGCCTCAGGAGACTAAACAAATTGCCAACTTAAAAATTCATTATAATATCTGCTCCCTTTCCAAACATAAAATGTACTCTGCAATATTTGCTCTTCTGAATCCTGAGACCTTAATCTTCAAGTCTTCCTGTGCTTGTATGACACCATCTCTTGTCCATTGTTTTTAAAAAGACATCATATCTGAAAGTCCTAAAATGAGAAGTGAAAATGCCACTGGTCAGCATAATAATTTCCCTGAAATAAGCAATATCAATAGTGATGACAAAAGTTATATCAATACATTAGATTCCTGGGAAGGAAGTGTGAAATGCTAAACTACATAGTTTGCAGTTACCAACCAATGGTAGCAAATGGATGATAAAATCCAGGGGCATGAACTCACTGTTAGTAGTCCATGAACAGAAGAAATTCAATTTCATACAGCTACGAAGATAACATAAAATTATCAAGTATATAACATAAAAGTGTGATGGTCAGGCACCATTTTGAAAACATAAAGACTAGCCATCTGGGCAAAGGCTCAGACTTAGTACAGATAAAGCAGGTGGCTGCTTACCTTATCACATCTGAAAGACTTCTAAAAAGGGCCCATCAACTCAAGATGGCTATAGCTCAAATAGGCATAGTCCAAGACCTCTGCACACTGCAGAATGGGCACATAGAAAAAGAAGGAAATGAGCAACCAGAATGAAGGAAACTAACTCAGCCGAAGAGCAAAGAGGGATTCCTGAGAAAGTGATAAAAGAGTGAAAAATAGAGGTTATTGGCATTATTTTATTTTAAAATAATCCCTTAGGGTATAGATCATGATTAAGAACCAGATTTTCTTTCTCAGAAAACTTGGGGCTGAATTCCTAAGTGAATTCACTTCAAAGTACTTGTATAAAATTTAGTCTGTGGCAAATATAGTAGAAATGAGTTAAATGAATTAAGGGATTGAAAGGACTAATAAAAAATCATAGATTATTTATGGATAATGTTTCTGTTCTAAACAAATACAGTACTTTTTTGAATGTGGTAAGAGAACAAAGGCAAAGAGAACAATTTGGTTTGACAGAGTTACAAGAAAAGCCCCCAAAACTCTGAGAGTTTAGCCAATAATCATAACCCATTATGAATTAAATCAGAAATAAGCGAGGTCACTTCAAAGGGACGGAATGGCTAATTTAAGAGTATGATCTGACTACAACTTAACCTTGATGATATTCATATATGTCATGAGAAAATGTGTCACTCAGAAGAGCAATCGGTCTCAAAACACAGGACATGGGGACTTAGAAAGAGTTAGCAATCAGTACCCAGCTCTGGCGAGCCACTGAAGCTGGAAATACAGTTGCTTCACTCTCGAAGCGCTCTTAGCTACAGGGCTTAGATTTCTACCAGGTAGCCCCTTGGCCTGGATAAAAGATCCCTTAAAACCACTTACATAACTTTACTTCAATTCTGTCTTCACTTAGCAACCCTCCAACTGTTAATTCAGCCTCTCAGTCATCCTGATACTGGAATGGTTCATTAGATGATAAAAATGATTATTTTAGTAATGAAGGAGATAATTCTCCATAGAAATTAATAAATCAACAATCAGATTTATACACCATTTGCTCATAAGTTAATATGAAACTGTCTTCTCCTCTTGCCTCAGGAAGCATCCTGTGAGACACTGGCACAGAAACTTCCAGAATTGCAAATTTAATATCAGACCCAGATGATGGGAATTCCACCACCCCATGAGTCAGCTTGGCAGCCAGTTAGCTAACCCCCTTAAGTGGCTCTATCCCCTCATGTTATAAAAATGAAACATGTGGTAGAGCACAGTGGCTCGTATCTGTCATCCCAGCACTTTGGGAGGTGGAGGTGGGCAGATCGCTTGAGGTCAGGAGTTCAAGACCAGCCTGGCCAACATGGTGATACCCTGTCTGTACTAAAAATACAAAAAATTTAGGTGGGCATGGTGGTGCTCACCTGCAGTCATAGCTACTCCGGGAGCTGAGGTATAAGAATTGCTTGAACCTGGGAGGCAGAGGTTGCAGTGAGCTGAGATTGTGCCATTGCACTCCAGCCTGGGTGACAGAGCAATACTCTGCCTCAGAAAAAAAAGAAAAAAAAAGGAAAGAAAGATGTAAGAATACATGATTCATTTCATATCCTGTGAATTTAGTACTAGATGATTACATGAGTCAAAAGTCAACTATATACATCAATAACTAGTATTAAATTCATTAGGTTGTGCAAGGAGAGATACTGTATCTTTTTTTGTTGTGGGCCATCACACAGTGTCTGACATTTTAGGAATGCATGAAGTATTTTTCTAATAAAAATATTTTAAGAAAGGAAAGGAGATGAAGAAGAAATAATCCAGTTTCTTTCCAGAAGATTAAACTACTGATGAGACATGATGACTTTTCATATGACTTACATCAAGTGGTTTCCTTCCTCTTGAGGAGCTATTCATAAAACTTTTGGAGGATAGAGAGAACTATGAAAATAAATCAATCATGTAATTGGACTGTTCCTTATGGTACAAGGGTGTGAAGATGTAAGTTGTTCCTGCATTAATATAAATATAAATTAAGGTTATCTTAAAATCATTTCCTGTTTATATTTACTATGCTGCCTGAAGAAAAGAGACACCTGAAAGTCCACTGTGTTTATCTATTACATGACTCAGGCATACACAGTCTACAGAGCTAAGTTTCAACAAAAAAAATGTAATGTTGAAGAAAGACTAATAACCCATAAAAAGGTGATAAACAGCTACACTGATGTTGTCCTTATGCTCTCCGAGGGAAGAGATGAGATAAGCCATAGTAGATCAATCAGGGCATTCAAACCCTTGTCATGGAGACTCAGCAAGCCTTTTGCACACACTATAGACACTGCTGCGTCATCCTGAATTATGCAGTGTGGAAGTATTATGAGTTGCCTAACATCTAAGCTAGTCCTATGCTGTTATGAGGTCAGAGATTAGGGTCCAAAAAAGGGACTTATTAAAATTTAGTGAGGACATCATGCTAAGTGAAATAAGCCCATCACAAAAGGACAAACCCTATATGATTCCTCCTATATGATGTACTTAGAGTAGTCAAATTCATAGAGAAAGAAAGCAGAATAGAGGTTACCAGGGGTTTGGGGAAGGGAAAATGGGGGGTTAATGGGTACAGATGTCATTTGGAATGACAAGTTCTGGAGATGGATGGTGTTGATGGCTGCACAATATGAATGTACTTAATACCACTGAACTGTACACTTAAAATGGTTAAAACGGTCAATTTTATGTTGTGTATATTTTACCACAATAAAAAAACAAAATCTAGGCCAGGTGCGGTGGCTCACGCCTGTAATCCCAGCACTTTGGGGGGCTGAGGTGGGTGGATCACAAGGTCAGGAGTTCAAGACCAGCCTGGCCAACATGGTGAAACCCCGTCTCTATGAAAATACAAAAAAAAATTAGCCAGGCATGGTGGCAGGCACCTGTAATCCCAGCTACTCGGGAGGCTGAGGCAGAGAATTGCTTGAACCCAGGAGGCGCAGATTACAGTGAGCCAAAATCACACCACTGCACTCCAGCCTGGCAATAGAGCGAGACTCCATCTCAAAATAAATAAATAAGTAAGTAAATATCTAGTGAGTAAAAAAATATTGTGAAGGCACAATTTGAATGGGGTGAAATCAGCCACCCAGATGCAGCAACCTCTTCTTCCCACTCAGATGCCTGGCATATTAAAATGCTCTGAGAATTAGTCTTCCATTATGACCCCTAAGCATAGTTAGAATGTCCCTCTCCTACCGGAAATAAATGATTCTAAGAACTCAAGCATCTGCTGCTAATAGCCATTGCCTTCATTTACTGAGGGCAAGCTTCGCGCTAGCACGGATCCTTTACATAAGCCATTTCTTTGGAATGAGATTCCACACCCTTGTGTTCTTGCCCTGGCTTGACTCTTCAGCCTCACTTTTCTCCAGCTCTATGTCCAATTGCTGCATTTCCCTAGAATGTCCCACATTCTTTTGTCCCTCCAGCTCTACACACACACACACACACACACACACACACACACAGAGCTTTTCCTGCATATGTGGTTCCTTCCTCCTCACATTTAGCCAACTCTGGTGCAACCGGCCAAGTTCAGTTCAAGACTTCAGCTTCCTTTGGTCAACATCCCTGATCAGTGCCGGAACCAGTGTTCCTCAGACCTGGCTCCGTGTTAGAATCACCTGGGGCAGCACTGGCTACACTTCCAGAAATTGATTTAACTGGTCTGTGACCAGGGCATTGTTCGTTTGTTTAAAAAAACAACAACAACAAAAAACGTCTCTATGGGATCTTATTCAACAGTGGAGGCAGAGAACCACTGGCCTAAACTGGGTTATTTTCCCCCTCACCACCTGATACCTCTCATGCTTCTCCCTATCTTAGCCTGCATCTTATTTTATTAAAATCACTTGTTAGTTTAGGCCTCCCCTTTGAACTCAAGTTTACCATCATATTCATAGGGCCTAGAACAGCGCCCAGCACAGTGTAAGGGCTCAACTACTGTGAACAAATGTGAACCAGAAAGAGTCAGCCCTTCAAGATGGATCCCAAATGGCTCACTGGGCCTGAATTTAACACAGAGCCAAGCAGCCACTTGTTGACTAAAGGTCACACACATACTTTGAGTACCCTGAAAACCCACACCTCTGCTCAACTTTGGGACTTTCAGAGCTCACCTGAACCAACCAAACATGGCTCAGCTGTATCAGCCAATCAGAACTAAGAGCATTTTAACCCTTAATTTGCATGAATGGATCTGATTGGGAACCTGAGCAGGAACTTTTGCTATAAAATCCAAACCCTCCCTTTGTTCTCTGGAACACACCTTTGTTTTGCACCGGGTTGTGTTACACTAGGCTGTGTCACCCCAGTTTGCACGGGAATAAAGTCTCTTCCCTCCAAATTCATTTTCAAATAACTCTTGTTTACATTACCTTGAGTTGCTTTCTTGAATTAATTTTGCACCCACTAAATGAGGATCAGAGAGGCTAAATCATTTACCCAAAGTCACACAGCAATTGAGCAGCAGAGTAAGGACTAGAATTTAGCTCTCTCTGACTACAAAACTCTGTTTACTACACCACACTGCTTTCTGGCTTCTTGAATAAGTTGCTCATAACGAAATGAGTTATTCCTACTGAACAAGCTCGAAATAGAGACGAAACCAGAAGTGTACTGTGAATAACTGGATGACACACATCCAAAGATCACTCAATATCCTAAGTACTCAGGGACAAGCTTTTGTAAAATCTGGACCTCACATGAACAATCAGCAACATACTCCTGAACAGGCTGAATCACCACTCTCAGAGGGACATTTATTTCTCAGTGCTTAGAACTCTTTTTTCTAGTACTCTAAATCCATTAAAACCTCAAATGGTTTTGATGTATGAAGTTTCTGAGCAAACAACAACAAACAAAACAAAACCAGGAAGAGAAAATTGTGAATTGTAACGGCCACTGTAACTTTCTTAGGCAACCACACCAGTACTGCTGATAGCCACTCACTCAGTTTTAGATAGGACCTGTAATGCATGTGTTCAAAATACAAAACTAGGACTTCAAGTTTCCCGTGGTCACTCAGTCTCTGCCACAGTATTTGTTTTCCCACAAAGGCAGACACTGCTGAAGCTGCCCCACTGCCTGGCTACAACGGAGCACACACCATGGTTCTAGATGCACCAGCTTGAAGCTGCTTTCCAAAATACAGGCAGTTGTTGACATCTGAGGTTTGCTAATGTCCTAAGATGAATTTCCACCGCTGAGGTTTCCCTGACTGCTCAGGAGAGGAGCTTGGCTGCCAAGTGCCAGATGACATAGAAGTGCCAACTGCTTACTTCTCAGTACCCAACCCCAGCTTTTATTATGGAAAAATTTTAAGCATATACAATTGTAAGTAAATGCTTCTACCCACTATGGAACCAGATAGTAAGCACGGAGTGTACGAGTCTTTGATTAAGACAGTGAGTCAGGGCCAGGTGGCTCAGGCCTGTAATACCAGCACTTTGGGAGGCCAAAGTGGGCAAATCCCTTGAGCCCAGGGGTTCAAGACCAGCCTAGGTAACATGGTGAAACCCCATCTCTACAAAAAATACAAAAATTAGTCTATTGTAGTGGCATGTGCCTGTAGTCCCAGCTACTTGGGAGGCTGAGGTGGGAGGATGGCTTGAGTGTGGGAGATACAGCCTGCAGTGAACCATGACTATGCCACTGCACTTCAGCCTGGGTGTTAGAGTGAGACCTTGTCTCAGTTTAAATAATAATAATAATAATAATAATACGGTGAATCAGGCTACAATCCTAGGTTTGCACAGTGTCCTAGTGGCGTATTTGTCCAACGGGCCACTTGGCACGTGGCACAAGTGAATAAAGACACGTTTTTTAAATTTTATTTTATTTATTTATTTTATTTTATTTTATTATCCTGCAAGTCTCACAACCATTTCTCCAAGCTTGCCAGTGTCATCTTTTGGAACTTTATGGGGCGGTCTATAGTTTTCATTGCATCGCTTGCTGGGAGTAGCTTAACAGACAGGAAACCATAGTAGTTATGAGTAGAAGCTTTGGTCAGGTACTCTGGATGTACTCTGGGTGAGTCCCAGTTCCACCACTTATTAATCTTGTGAACCTTGTACAATTTGTTTTAACATCTCTTAGCTTCCTTTCCTTCGTCTATGAAAGATAAAAAGAAAAGTAGCTAATAGGGTTACTGAGAGAATTAAATGAGATAATACAAGTAAAATACTTAGAACAACTCAGTTTGGTTTTTTTAAAATAAGAGTTCCATAAATGGCAGTGGTGGATACTATGAGTTACAGCTGTGTTCATTTCTACAATCTTTTCCTACTTGGTCTTGGTTTTATTAAAGGCCTCCACCCTAGCAGCCATTCCCTGGGGTCCCATGGTGTCTCATGACCATAGCCACTTCACTTACATTTCTCGCTGTAATATTCAAGAGCCTACAGATGACTGAGTGAGTTGTATAATCAAAGTAGCTCTGATGTCAGGGGATGGTGAAGTCACTCTGGCCTGAATATATGGAAGGCTTGATGCAGGAGATGAAACTTTTAAAGTTAATTTAATTTAATTGTATTTTACCCCAATCCCTAGTATTTGTTGGATTCATTAAAAATATACATAATACAATGGGGAAAATAAACAGTTTAGAGTGAGAGAGAGGGGAGAATACAGATAGGGAAATAGAAAGCTAGCTACAGTATTTCACTGAATTGTGTCCCAGGCAATCTTGGGCTTGATGTGCACAAATCAGGTTATAAATGTCCTCTTACCAAAGCTAAGAAGGAAAATATAATCAGTTGCAAAACTCATATATGTCAATATATATCTCATATGCCAGGCTCTGTTGTAAACATTTCATCTATATTAGCTCACTTAATGGTCACTGTTAACACTCTATCAATTGGTGGTGTTGTTGCTGTCTTTATGGATGGGAAACTGAGGCTCAGAAGGTGAAATAAGTGGCCCCGTGTTCACTGTGGCTGCACTGAAATTTGAACCCTGGTAGCCTGGATTCAAGGCCCATGCTTTTAAAGACTGGACTGTTGTGGGAAGTCAGGGACCCCGAACAGAGGGACCAGCTGAAGCCACAGCAGAAGAACATCACTTGTGAAGATTTCATGGACATTTATTAGTTCCCCAAATTAATACTTTTATAGTTTCTTACACCTGTCTTTACTGCAGTCTCTGAACATAAATTGTGAAGATTTCATGGACACTTATCACTTCCCCAATCAATACTCTTGTGATTTCCTATGCCTGTCTTTACTTTAATCTCTTAAACCTGTCATCTTTGTAAGCTGAGGATGAATGCCACCTCAGGACCCTGTGATGATTGCGTTAACTGCACAAATTGTTTGTAGAGAATGTGTGTTTGAATAATATGAAATCTGGGCACCTTAAGCAGAGGGTAACAGTGATTTTCAGGGAACAAGGGAGATAACCTTAAAGTCTGGCTGCCTGTGGGCAGGGCGGAACAGAGTCATATTTCTCTTCTTTCAAAAGTAAACAGGCAAAATATGGTTGAGTTCTTTTTCTTAGCAAGGAACATCCCTGAGAAAGAGAATGCATTCCTAAGGGGAGGCCTTTGAAATGGCCGCTTTGGGAACGTCTGTCTTTTATGGTTGTAGATAAGGGATGAAATAAGCCCCAGTCTCCGGTAGCACTCCCAGGCCTATTAGGATGAGGAAATTCCTGCCTAATAAATTTTGGTCAGACCAGTTGTCTGCTCTCAAACCCTGTCCCCTGATGAGATGTTATCAATGACAATGCATGCCTGAAACTTCATTAGCAATTTTAATTTCACCCTGGTCCTGTGATCTCGCCCTGCCTCCATTTGCCTTGCTATATTTTATTACCTTGTGAAGCATGTGATCTCTGAGACCCATACCCTATTTGTACACTCCCTCCTCTTTTGAAAATCACTAATAAAAACTTGCTGGTTTTGTGGCTTGTGGGGCATCACGGAACCTGACAACATGTGATGTCTCTCCCGGACACCCAGCTTTAAATTTTCTCTCTTTTGTACTCTTTCCCTTTATTTCTCAGACCAGCCGACACTTAGGAAATATAAAAAAGGACCCACACTGAATATTGGGGGTGGGTTTTCCCTGATACTGGACAATACTGTTCTGATAGACAGTGTGGCACAGATAATAGCAAACCAGCAGCATAGAGAAAGCATTTGTTGTCACTGAGATCTGAGTCCCCATAAAGACAAAACAGGTTAACAAAGTGTACCAGTTTCCAGATTTGAAGATTTCCCAGATCAATTAAATATTTTTTAAATGGTGGGCATTGAAGAATATTATGTACAATTGACAACTCTTTTTTGTTTGTACGTGCCAAGTAACAGCATTAAAATAACTACCAGGGTTGGGAAAACTGGCTAGCCATATGCAGAAAACTGAACAGAAAACTAAACACCACATGTTCTCACTCAGAAGTGGGAGTTAAACAATGAGAACACATGGATACAGGGAGGGGAACATCACACACATGGGGCCTGTCAGGAGGTGGGGGGCTAGGGGAGGGAGAGCATTAGGACAAATGCCTAATGTAGATGACAGGTTGATGGGTGCAGCAAACCACCATGGCACGTGTATACCTATGTAACAAACCTGCACGTTCTGCATATGTATTCCAGAACTTAAAGTATAAAAAAAAGAAGAAAGAAAGAGAGAAAGAGAGAGAGAGAGAAAAAGGAAGGAAGGCAGGAAGGCAAGAAAGAAAGAAAGAAAGAAAGAAAGAAAGAAAGAAAGAAAGAAAGAAAGAAAGAAAGAAAGAAAGAAAGAAAGAGAGAGAGAGAGAGAGAGAAAGAAAGAAAGAAAGAAAGAAAGAAAGAAAGAAAGAAAGAGAGAGAAAGAGAGAGAGAGAGAGAGAGAAAGAAAGAAAGAAAAAAGACAAGCTACCAGGAGCATCAACACAGCTCCTCACGAAATAAATGACCTTGGC
Organism: Theropithecus gelada; assembly: GCF_003255815.1. Taxonomy (NCBI): domain Eukaryota; kingdom Metazoa; phylum Chordata; class Mammalia; order Primates; family Cercopithecidae; genus Theropithecus; species Theropithecus gelada. The sequence goes on along the minus strand of NC_037672.1, from coordinate 86,110,399 downwards.
TGGGCTTGGTGACTCACGCCTGTAATCCCAGTATTTTGGGAGGCCGAGATGGGTGGATCACCTGAGGTCAGGAGTTAGAGACCAGCCTGGCCAACATGGTGAAACCCGGTCTCTACTGAAAATACAAAAAAATCAGCTGGGCCTGGTGATGGGTGCCTGTAATCCCACCTACTTAGGAGGCTGAGGCAGGAGAATCACTTGAACATAGGAGGTGGAGGTTGCAGTGAGTCAAGATCATGCCATTGTACTCCAGCCTGGGCGACAGAGGGAGACTCTGTCTCATAAAACATAAATAAATAAATTTAAGCACTGAAATATATATACACACACACACACATACACACACACACACAAAGAGCATAATCTAAAAACTAAAGGACCTTGCTTTAAAAATGTGAATAAATTCAGTTTTGTGAAAAATATACACATACACTGTCCATATCGTTCTCATTTTACCTGTTTGGTGAAGACCAGTCAGGGAAACTCAGTGGCGCATTTGAGAATCACTGACAGTCTCCCCCTGGATTACCTCTGTGACCTCAGAACACCAAGGGCCTATGGCAGAACTGAGGGCTCCATCCTTCTGGTTGGTCTCAAAATTAGATTCTTAAGAACCAGATGACGTGATCAGATCAGAAAACACAGAAGGTCTGCGAAGAGCAGCCTGAGAGGGAGCCCTTGGTTCCGTGATTTTCACACAAGGTGTGTGACATGAAATGCAAAAAGAAAATATTAGATTAACACCAGGAACATTATTAGATTTTCCTGATGCTAACAGACTGGCAGCATTTTTTCCTATTTTGTTTGGTAAACAATTTGAGTTGCTTATAAATTTATTCTAAAACTCACTGGACACTTTCAGAGGCTGAAGCGAGCAGCCCAGGGTTTAGGGAGTTGTGTTTACAATACCTACTGTCCCTCTACTTCCATTAGAATGCAATTACCCTGCTTGGGGAAAAATAAAGGTCACTGGGTTAATGGAGCTCACCTTTCTTTTCTGTCCATAAATAATAAATCAAATATAATATTTAAAAAGAAAACCACATCCTATATATCACTGTATTTCTGATTTTTTTTCATAGGACATTTGAGTATATGACGCTTACTCTGGCCATAATAGTCGCAGTCCAGCAAGTTCTTATAGCACTGGTTCAGTAAAGAAGAACATAGGATGCATCTATTAAGTTGATATTCATAGATACTAAAATATTCCAGAAATTTCTCATGACATTTTCAAATCAGATTACTGTATATTCTGCTCTGAATTTGAGGAGCATGTCACAGAATGATTTACATACAGAAAATCTCATGAGCGTTATCTGGTAAGTATTGACAAAGGTATCCACTTGAAACATTCAAATCAAATATAGACTCAAGCACATTCCTAGGCTTTCACAATGGCCTATTGAGAGTAGAGAGTAGACAGTACTTATGACCACACTAATACTAATAAATATCTCTAGGCAAGATTCTGCTGCTACTAGGTTCCCTAATGAAAAACACAAAGACTTTCCTGCCAGTTAAATAGCTGAATAGGGCTCTCAGCCCAAAGGAGTCTAATCAATGCTTTCACTTCAGTTTCCCAAGGGATCAACTAAGTAATCACTCCAGTACCTGGCACATCAAGATTTATAAGGCAGAGGAGGAATGCATGGCCTAAATAGCTTCAGAAAGCCATTTGTCATGAGTAATAAAAAAACACCTTAGAGTAGGTGCTGTTAGATCACCATTACCCTCAAACTAAGGCTGCATGTCTCACGAAATTTATCTGATAAATTTTTTGAATAAAAAGGGAATTATAGTACACTCCTGAGCCTGCTATAAAAATTGTTAAACACTTGTAATTACTCCCCAAAAATAATAAAAGTGAAAAACTCTGCTTTCCACTTGGCACAGGTTTGTGCAACAAAAACCATTGTGATTGTCAAACAACAGAGTCACACACAGCTCCTGCCTCATTAAGTGTTCCAGCAGCATCATAGCATGGCCCTGGGAAGAGGTATTTTAACTTCAAATTATAAACCCACCAATGAACCAGTCAACCATTTTCCTAAACAACACAGCACTTATAGTCACTTGACAATTTTTTTAATTTGACAAACATGTTTGCCATCAACAGCGTCATTATTCTTTATTATAATTAACAACAACAACTAATAGTAATATTACCATTTGTTCAGTTTTGTTCTGCCAGGTACTAATCAAACAGATTTACATGGATTATACTGAAAACATCTTATGGTCTGTGGCAATCTGTTTTCAAACTAAGATTACTGATCTACCAGCACAAAGCATCAAGATCTAACACTATTTTTGCCATAGACTAAATTTTTGTTAGTATTCATTCTCAGTGTAACTATTTTGCGCTTTGACATTTATCAAGGTTTCCCAAAAAGGTTTTCTCAAAATATTAGATGTTTTTAGGAATATTATCAGATATTTACCTCTTTACTTATTACCAGATGTTTTACATCTGTTTCTCATAAAATTGAAGTAAGTAGATTGGCATTAGTTGAAAGGCAGATTTCCTGAAAAATAAAAACAAATGCCTCTCTTCTAGAATTATTTCATCTCTCATTATTCTTACAATAAACTCTGGGAAACTGGAATTATAAGTATGCATTATTTTAAGCAAATAATTTTTAAAAAATAAATCTTGAGCTTACAGAATTGAGAAATATGAACTGTTTGGACTTTACTTTCAAATAATTCATCAGCCTTGGCAGAACTAGTTCGGGTAAACTATTGTACTAAAACAGAACATCAGGTTGAATGATTCTTTACTATGCAATGCCTCATGTGTTAAAACAGAAGCATGATCTGTAAGAATACATAATGCTATGTCCTACCTACATTCAGCACTCTGTTACTGAAGAAAGGGGGTGTTTTGTTCTGAAGATGACAGGCCTGAGGGAGAAGCTGACAGAGATCCATGATGCTCAGTGAGGGGGGATAGTGTTAGTGTGACCGTACACAAAATTATAACACTTTTTATGATTATAAGATTGTTGGGAGGCTGAGGCAGGAGGATTACTTTAGGCCAGGAGTTCGAGACCAGCCCAGGTGGCACACTGAAACCCCGTCTCTATAAAACAATTTTTTGAAATAGCGAGCTTGGTGGCTCGCTCCTGTAATCCCAGCACTTTGGGAGGTAGAGGTGGGCTGATCACCTGAGGTCAGGAGTTCAAGACCAGCTTGGCCAACATGGTAAAACCCTGTCTCTACTAAAAATACAAAAAGTAGTGGTATGGTGGCACATGCCTGTAATCCCAGCTACTTGGGAGGCTGAGGCTGGAGAATTCTTTGAACCCCTGAGGCAGAGGTTGCAGTGAGCCGAGATTGCACCACTGCACTCCAGCCTGGGTGACACAGCAAGACTCTGTCTCACAAATTGAACAAACAAACAAACAAACAAAATCCAAGCATGGTAGCATGTGCCTGTAGTCAGCTACTTGGGAGGCTAAGGTGGAAGATTGCTTGATTCCAGGAGTGGAAGGCTGCAGTAAGCTATGATTGCACCACTGCACTCCAGCCTGGGAAACACAGCAAGACCCTGTCTCTAAAAAAATAATAATAATAAGTAAATAAATAAATAAAATTGAAAAAGACGCAGCAATAAAAACTCAAGGTAAGGGTATCTTAGAGAAAGGAGCGTGCTGTGACTTCAAAGTTAAAGTTGAGAAACACCAGTCTAGATGATCTCCAAGTTCCTTTCCTTTAGTTGAAAAACCAATAGCTTGATTTTCTCTCACACAATTGAAGCACCACAATGGAGTGAACAAGCAGTAAAATCAGTATTCTGCTCTTATTTCTGCCACTCATCAGCTGTGTAAACAGGAGCGATTTGGTTAACTGCTCTGGTTCTCCATTTTGAAGGAGTAAAGTCAAAAGGTGTGTTTAGCTAACCGCTGTGACTCCATCTCATACTAACAATTGCTGATCCTGGGCAGGACCCTGGAGTCCACAGAGGATCAGAAAGTCCTAAGGGGGCCTCCTGAGTGCCTCCAGCACTATAATGTCTGCCCTGTCACAGGCTGGCCGGCTCTCTCGAGTAGCTGGGATTACAGACACATGCCACCACACCCGGCTAATTTTTGTATTTTTAGTGGAGATGGGATTTCATCATGTTGGCCAGGTTGGTCTCGAACTTCTGACCTCAGGTGATCCGCCCACCTCAGCCTCCCAAAGTGCTGGGATTACAGGCATGAGCCACTGTACCCAGCTAGGTTTGATTTTTTTTTTTTAATTGCTAGAAATACGTGATTTGTTTTCTCCTTTTCCCTTCACATTGAGTTTGTTACCAATAAAATATCTGTAATCCATTTCCTATTTGGTATCTCGATGGCTAGTGGCTTGGTTCAGGGTCCACTGATGAGTTTCCCAACTGCTCTCCAATTCCATTTTGCTAATAGCACCCCCACATCACCACAGTCATTTATTTAGAAGTTAACTGATCCATTTCCTCCCTGCTCAAAAACCTTCAGTGAGCTCTACTGCCTGTAGTGTTAAGTCCAGACTCTTTAGCATTGTTTCTAATAGTGTGTCTCACCTTAATTGGCACTTTCAAAATCAACCCCAGCAAATGCTCCCATCTCTCAAGACCTTGTTACTTAGAGGTGTTTGGATTTGAGGATCACCAAATCCTATCTGACCATGACTCAATATAGAAATGAAAGGTTTTATTATTTATATACAAACTGCTTTATTAGCCTAAATCTTGTCCTTTTTATGTAAAATCTTTTACAAGAATAGAATTTTTGTAAAGAATCAAAAAGAGCTCCTTGAATCAATAACTATTTGGGTATAATTATTTTATTTGTGAATGCCACCCTACCTCCAAGGCTACATGGTTTACAACTCATTCATTTAGCTGGTCAATCTTTCATATAATAATAATTTGTGACTCTTATTGTATGTCCTATATGTTGACAAACTACATATTAGGTTATATGTTGGCTCTACACTACTAAGTAAAAATGTGCTTTTATTCTAAGTATTTCAATTACTGAGACATTTGATACTTAAGGACAATACTATAGCACATTATGTTAATTATTTTAATGCAATATCATACAGATTACATAATTTAATGATGATGAGAGACTGAGAAATTGAGATAATATTTATCCCTATGAAGTCACCTCTTCAAACTCACTTAAAATGTCAGAGTTGGAATTTTTGTTTGTGCTTGTATTGCTTGAGATGACCTTTAAACGTCCAGCAAGAATCCAGTAGCACTCAAGTGGTATGTGTCCTTGTTTTAGAACCAGACTTTCAGCTTCATACCTGGAGAGAAAGAATATCAAAAACATTTAGCATGCGAAATGGCTAAGATGAAGTCATTGGTGACAAACAAAACACAAAACCCTTTCATCTTCATCTGTAAAGAAACTTACATTTTGTTAAGAAGCAAGTTTCATCCTCTTCTGGTACAGACCTTGAAGGCAGGGATTTCAGCTACCTTATCCACTACTGCAGCACCGTACCTAGAATGGTGCTTGGCCCAGAAAGCAGGGACTCCATGTACATAAATTGAGTGCATTTATGAATAGGCAAAAGGAGGTGTTGCAAAACCACAGAATAGAAGGTCTCCACACACATTTCTTAGATGAGTCCTGCAATTTCACAAAATACAGGCACTTTTTTTATTGCTACTGCTGAATTCATGATGTAAGGCAAGATTTTTTATTTTCTAGAGGATAAATTTGGTGTTGGTTTGCACACCTTTTATCAAGATTTTTTTAACTACTATATTCAGCAACAGTTTGTATATCTGCCAGTTCTCCTATTTGTAGGTATTTAGCCAGAGGATGGTCATTTTCCCACCCTTGGTTTATAAGAATAACCTATCCCTGGCAGTAATGCATGCCAAACTACAATGGGCATTAAAAGTCACCTTGGCCATTTGAAAAAAAAAAACACAGGATTCCTTTGCACCTTGGATATTCTGATTAGGTAGCTCTGGGGTGGAGCCCAGGAATCTGTATTCCTAAAAGGCTCTCCAGATTATTTTGATGAGGACCATACTGCGAGAAATGCTCTATTTGAGGCTAAGAATGAACATTATTGATATCATTTTATTTTTCTTGTATGAGTATTATTTTTGTGTGAAGACTGGAACAAATCATGTTGAAATATTGAAATACTGGGAACTCTGCATAATTTCAGATTTTCAGTTAGTAATAGCACTAGCCAGAATCCTTTCTTCCTAGAATAGCAATTATAATTTCTTTATTCCAAATTAAGCAAAGAGAAATGTTAGTGAGAAAAAAAGATGACAATATTATATAGTAAAGATACTACCATTCCTGTGTTTTCAGTGAGAAGGCCTAAAATCTAGCACTTGACCTGCTACAAATTAACTAAATGATTCTGAGAAGGTCAGGCATGGTGGCTCACACCTGTAATCCCAGCACTTTGGGAGGCTGAGGCAGGAGAATCGCTTTAGCCCAGGAGTTAGAGACCAGTCTGGGCACATAGTTGAGACCCTGTCTCTATAAAAAATACACAAATTAGTCGGGTGGGGTGGCAAATACCTGTAGTCCCAGTCACTCAGGAGGCTGAGGTGGGAAGACCACTTGAGCCTGGAAGGTCGAGGCTGCAAGGGTCCAAGATCACGCCACTGCCCTCCAGCCTGGGTGACAGAATGAGACTCTGTCTCAAAAAGAAAGAAAATAATCTTGAGAAAAATCACTTATCCTCCACTTCCAATTCTTCACTTATAAAATGGAAAAAACCTGTATCTATATACTTCTCAAAAATGTTTTAGGAGAAAACAGAACATATAACAATGACTTGAATTCTTTACACATAAAGTATTGGGATTTTGCCCTATTTCACTATGTTTGACGGTATGAAGGAAACTTAGAAGCAGGAAAACTCCCACCAAAATAAATACGAAAGCAAACAAGTTAGGCTGCCACACTTCCGTTAATGCTGACTGAAGGCACTAGACCCCCGAGCTAGAGACAAAGGACATTCTTAGCTGCAGCAGAACAGTAATGAGATTTACCAGCGTGGTTGCAACAGTTTCTCAAGTCCCAAATCCCTTAGAGCAATATGGAAGACCCAGTAGAGCTCGCAAATACAGTGGGGTGAGTCACAGGAGAGGAACCCGGGCTTAGGGAATGTGTTGTTGTTAAGCAAGCCTACTCTTTGTCTGGAAAAAGCCCAGGTGCAGTGTAAAAACTGCAATGCACCATCATCTCAGAATTACCAGGTACATGAGCAATCCTGAGAAGTGACCCAGGGACAACAGTCAAAGCCCTGGGATGTTGGCAAAAGCAGCAAGTTGTGTAGGAGCCAAAGAGGCCTATGGTGGACTGTATCTCAGCATACAGGGCATAACAATGAAAATGAATACAATTGTTTTAAAAGGCTATACGGTTACTTAAAGAACTATGATTCTAGTTCCAAAGGAAAAAAATGCAAGGAGGAAATTTTACCATGCTATTTTCACTGCCTTTGGAAAGAGGATCAAAAGATTAAAATGTGGAGACTACTGACTTTCCACTGTGTATGTTAACAGATTCCAATTTTTTAAAAACCACTACTTGAAGTCCATAGACTTGGAAAAATTATTAAAAATTGCTGAAGTAACTGCCACATCATGTAAATATCCTCAAAATAGTGATTGTTTTTTACGAACTAAGAAGAAAAGAATAGTCCTTTGGACCACTGTGCAATCATGAGAAGGAGGCCAATAAGATGTGATAGAAAAGGAAGGAGAAGAGGGCATGTAGAAAGGAAAGGTTACAGAGGGAAGAACTGATACGTGTATGATATTTTTTCCAACAGAAAAATCCTGGTTTTGAAGACTCAGTTGGGTTTAAAGCATCACAGAAAAAGTAGGAGGATTCCACATCCTGTTTCCTCTCCCTTGTATTGCAAAAGTATGGATGAGGGCCAGTCATTCTCAGCCAGGCTTTGAAGTGTGCCATTTGGCTGCCAGATACCCATTACACTAATTGGATCACCAGCCTCATCTAGATCTCATTGGCACAAGGATTCCAGGGCTGTCCATTTCTTCTGCAGCATTAAATTGACATACAATAAACCATAAAATATTCACATGGACCTGTACTCTCCTTTTGTATTATATGGTAACCCAAGAATGATTTTTCAACAGGCTACTTGAATGATTTGAAGAAATGTCAATACTAAATATGTTTGTCGGGCTCAAAACTCTTAATTTTACACTTTCAGAGGATTTGAAACGTTTGCGAACGGAGTCACTGTCTGCCTTGAGAATTTTTTCTCATTAAGCCTATAGACACAACTGCTCCAACCTAACAAATACAGAAATCAGAATATGTTTAAGAATAGAAAAAGAAAGATTTAATATATTCACATTCAGAAAGAAAAATGTCTACATCAACATACATATGGCTATATATAGTCATGTGCTACATAATGACATGTCAATCAACGATGGACCACATACATATGCAATGGTGGTCCCATAAGATTATAATGGAGGTAAAAAAATTCCCATTGTTTAGTATTTACTATACTATACATTTTATTGCTATTTTAGAGTGCATTCCTTCTGCTTATATAAAAAAAAGTTAACTATAAAACGCCTCAGGCAGGTTCTTCAGGCGGTATTTCAGAAAAGGCATTGTTATTATAGAAAATGGTAGCTCCATACCTATTGTTGTTCCTGAAGACCCTTCAGTGGGGCAAGATGCAGAGGTGGAAGACAGTGATATTGACGATTCTGACCCCATGTACGCCTAAGCTAATGTGCATGTTTTTGTCTTCATTTTTAACGAAAAAGTTCAAAAAGTTTTAAAAAGATTAAATAGAAACAAAAAGCTTATACAAAGGAACAGAAAGAAAGAAAATAAGTTTGTACAGTTGTACAAGTATTTGTATTTTAAGTTAAGTGTTATTACAAAAGAGTTTAAAAGTTTAAAAATTTAAAAGTGTATAAAGTAAAAACGTTACAGCAAGCTAAGGGTAATTTATTATTGAAGAAAGATTCTGGCACAGTGGCTCATGCCTATTATCCCAGCTACTCAGCAGGCTGAGATGGGAGGATTGCCAGAAGTTCTAGGGCAGCCTGGGCAACACAGCAAGACCTTGTCTCAAAAAAAGGAAGGAAGGAAGGAAGGAAGGAAGGAAGGAAGGAAGGAAGGAAGGAAGGAAGGAAGGAAGGAAAGAAGGAAGGAAAGAAGGAAGGAAAAAAAAACTAGCTGAGTGTGGTGGGACATGCCTGAAGTCCTAGCTACTCAAGAGGCTGAGGTGGGAAGATGCCTTGGGTCCGGGAGTTTGAGGCTGAAGAAAGCTACTGCCACTGTGCTTCAGCCTGGGTAACACCACAATATCCCGTCTCTAAAAAATATAAAGAAGGAAAACAATTTAAATAAATATAATGTAGCCTAAGTTCACAGTGTTTATAAAGTCTAAAGCAGTGTACAGTAATGTCCTAGGCCTCCACATTCACTCACTACTCATTCAGTGACTCACCCAGAGCAACTTCCAGTTCTGTAAGCTCCATTCACAGTAAGTGCCCTATACAGGTGTGCCATTTCTAATCTTTTAAACTGTAGTTTTACTGTAACTTGTCTATGTTTCCATATGTTTAGATACACAAATAATAACATTGTGTTATGATTGCCTACAGTATTCAGTACAGTAACATGCTATTCAGGTTTATAGCTCAGAAGCAATAAGCTATATCATATAGCCTAGGGATGTGGTAGGCTATATCATCTAGGTTTGTGTAAGTCCACTCCATGATGTTTGCACAATGACAAAATCACCTAATGACACATTTCTTAAAACATATCCCCATCGTTAAGCAACATGTGACTATATGTAAATTTTATACTGAAATCTAAGAAAAACCTGTGAACACTAACTACTTATAGATATATTGATTTATTTTTTGTTTTTATGCTCCATTTAAACCAGTAGATTTGAATGAATATTAATGTTAATTTTTATTGAAAGAACTAATGCTTAATAAAAGTAACTCTCCACTAAAACTTTTGGATATCCACAATTTTTTAAATGAGACTTCATGTTAATGCTACACTATTAAACTTTTTCCAAAGGAGTCACATACTCAACAGATTTTTTGTTAGACATTTCTGAATTTCAGACAACAGAATTCACTTCAATTGGTTTAAGAACAAAAGGATTTACTGCAGGTAGCAGGTCGCTTACAGAATCTTTGGGAAGGTTTGTAAAATGGTTTCTAGTTCAAACTTCCAGCAACAACTCTGGTGAAGATGCTGGGCTGACCTCAGAATCACAATGTCTTCACCACAGTTAGGAAGGGGGTGGCGGGGGTAGGCACCATATCTGACCAAAGAATGGCGTGATTTTTGCCAATACCTGCACCAGAAAAAACTGATGTCCCATGTCCTTCCTTTTTCCCCACATATATTGATTTCAAATCAAAACATCATGAAGAGCTATCTAATTGTCAGAATCTAAATCATTATACTTTAAAAAGAAAAGGTAGGCTCAGAAAGGTAGCTTTTAGTTTGTTTTCTCTTTTGTTTTGTTTGTATTCTACACTGAGATGATGGTGTTTACACTATGAAAAACTATAAAATCATTAGAATCTGTTTAAAATATTTGAGATGACCCAAAATTACACATGTTAACTGTATTTTATTTATCATAAAATACAAGGTCTTCACCTAACCCATTTTGCATATTTTTTCACATTCTAGATAAATAAGTGGATTATTATAGCAGTCTAATAACTTTTTTATGTTTTGGTACTTTGCTTATATTAAGTTTGGTCATTATCCTTCCTTCCTTCCTTCCTTCCTTCCTTCCTTCCTTCCTTCCTTCCTTCCTTCCTTCCTTCCTTCCTCTTTCTCTCTTTCTTTCCTTCTTCTTTCTTTCCCTCTTTTAATTTTTTTATAGGGCCTCACTCCATCACTCAGGCTGGAGTGCAGTAATGCAATCTTGCTCACTGCAGCCTGAACCTCCCAGGCTCAAGTGATCCACCCCAGCATCCCAAGTAGCTAGAACTACATGGATGCACCACCACACCTGAATAATTTTTGTATTTTTTGTGGAGATAGAGTTTCACCATCTTACCCAGGCTGGTCTTGAACCCCTGCACAAAAGCAATCCTCCTGCCTCAGCATCCCAAATTGCTGAGATTAGAGGCATGAGCCAGTAGGCTCAGCCCATCATTCTAGTTTCAATTCTACTTTCCTTCAGGCTGGTTTGAAAACTCACCATTATATTATAGAGTTCAAATAACAAACTCCAAATTATCACATACTTTTTGGTCAATATTTATTTGTAATGTGTCTTTTGTCTCTGAAGTTTTGTTAAACTCTATTCAATACCTGCCACTGCCTTTTTTAGGGAACTGCCAAGACCTAAATGGAACATTTTTGTGTTACTTACTTTTGATAGATTGCAGTCTGGCAAAGTTGGAGCTGCACTGTACTTGGCAAACTGAAAAATGACCTATTCTTCCTTAGCCATAGTTGAATCTTCAAAAAAAAAATAATAATAATAAGGAAAATAAATAAATAATAGCTTATAGAAAGGTTAAAGGAAAATTATTATAATGCTTTGCTATTATCACAAATTCCTTCAATGTTTCTGAAACCAAAACAAGAATAGTTTATATGTGTTCTCCAAGGTCTAGTCATTTTTTATGTGATAGATGCCAGGAAGTAAAATCTTCTATATACAGATTCTTGAGAATTTGATATGAGCCTAATAAAGCAAAACTTCTCCTATGGAAGGGAAGGAGACATCAGATACAGTAAGGAGCACTCATGAACTTCTGTGATGCTAGGCCAACTACCTCCATGAAGAAATTGGTAAGGAATCTTTCAGAACCTAGCTTGCTCAGCAAAACAGGATAAACCAAGGACCAGAAAAATAAAATCTGATGGTGGTCAGGAGTGCTTCATTGGAAGACATTAGAGGTGAGATTTAAACATGCCTTTTTTCCTCTTCCAAAGTATTCGGTTTTGAAATGTATTACCATTGCATCTGCCTGCTATTTTTAAGAAAGAACAGTCTTACAAGAAATGCTTAAAGGAGTTCTTTAAGCAGAAATGAAGGATGACAACTACTTTCATGAATACATATGAAAGTATAACACTCACTGGTAGAGGTTAATACATAGTCAAATCCAGAATACTGTAATGGTGGTATGTAAATCATACACATCTCTAGTATGAAGGTTAAAAGTAAATATGATTAAATAATAACTAAAGCAACTGGGCACGGTGGCTCACACCTATAATCCTAGCACTTTGGTAGGCCAAGGCAGGCAGATTGCCTGAGCTCAGAAGTTTGAGACCAGCCTGGCCAACATGGTGAAACCCCAACTCTACTAAAAAAGACAAAAACTAGCAGGGCATGGTGGCTGATGCCTGTAGTCCTGGCTACTTGGGAGACTGAGGCATAGGAATCACTTGAACATGAGAGGCAGAGGTTGCAGTGAACCAAGATCACACCACTGCACTCCAGCCTGGGTGACAGAGCAAGACTCTGTCTCGAAAAAATATAAAAAATAAAAAAAATAAAGCTATAATAAGTTGTTAAGAAATATACAGTTTAAAAAGATATAAATTGTGACATCAAAAACACAAAATTGCAGGGGGGAGGGTAAAAAAGTCTAGATTTTTTTGTATGTGACAGAAGTTAGGTTGTTATCAGCTTAAAATAGTAGACTATAACTTTAAAAGTTTTTATGGAAGCCTCATGGAAACCCCAAAACAAAAATCTACAGTACATATTCAAATGATAAAGAAAAAGGAGCCAAAGTTTAGCATTAAAGAAAAATCATCAAATCACAAAGATGGACAACAAGAAAGAAAGAAAGAAAGAAAGAAAGAAAGAAAGAAAGAAAGAAAGAAAGAAAGAAAGAAAGAAAGAAAGAAAGAAAGAAACTACAAAACAACGAGAACACACATAACAAAATAGCAGTAGTAAGTCCTTACCAGTAAATAATGCTCTTGAATATAAATGGATTAAATTCTCCAATCAAAAGACAGAGTGCATGACTAGATTTAAAAAAAAAAAAAAAAAAAGAAAAAAGAACCAACTGTATGCTCCCTACAAAAGACCCACTTAAGCTTTAAGGACACACATAGGTGAAGGTGAAAGGATAGAGGAGGATATTCCATGCAAACAGTAACCCAAAGACAGCAGTGGTAGCTATACTTATATCTGATAAAATAGACTTCAAGTCAAACACTGTTGCAAGAGACAATGAAGGTCATTATTTAATGATAAAAGAGTCAATTCATCAAGAGGACACAACCATTGTAAATACATATGTATTCGACATTGGAGCACCTAAATACATAAATCAAATATTAATGGACCTGAAGAGAGAAATAGATAACAATACAATAACAGTTACAGACTTCAATACTGTACTTTCAACAATTGATAGATCAACCAGACAGCAAATTAAAATGGAAATACTGGACTTGAATGAACAGTTTTGACCAAATGGATCTAATAGACATACACAGAGTATTCCATCCAACAGCAGCAAAATACACATTTTTCTATAGTGCACATGGAACATTACACAGGATAGACTATAAGTTAGGCTACAAAAGAAGTCTCAACAAATTATTGAAATTGTATCTAAGATCATTTCAGACCATAAGGATATCAAACTAAAACTGTGTAACAGGAGGAATCTTAGAAAAGTTACAAACACATGGAAATTAAGCAACATACTCCTGAAAAACAAATGGGTCAAAGAAGGAGTCAAAAGGAAAATGTAAAAATAGCTTGAGACAAATGACAATGGAAACACAATATACCAAGACCCATGGGATGCATCAAAGCCAGTTCTAAAAGGAAAGTTTATACTAGTAAATGCCAAACACCGCATGTTCTCACTCATAGGTGGGAACTGAACAATGAGATCACTTGGACTTGGGAAGGGGAACATCATACACTGGGGCCTATCATGGGGAGGGGGAAGGGGGGAGGGATTGTATTGGGAGTTATACCTGATGTAAATGATGAGTTGCTGGGTGCTGACGAGTTGATGGGTGCAGCACACCAACATGGCACAAGTGTACATATGTAACAAACCTGCACGTTATGCACATGTACCCTAGAACTTAAAGTATAATAATAATAATAATAATAATAATAATAATAAAAGAAGAAATCTCTTCAATAAATAGTTTAATATTATGTCTCAAGGAATAAGAAAAAGAGAAATAAACTAAACATAAAGTTAGCATGAGGAAAGAAATAATACCAATCAGAACAGAAATAAACCAAATAGAGAACAGAAAAACTATAGAAAGAACTGATAAAACTAAGAGTTGGTTTCTTGAAAAAATAAAATTGGCAAAACCTTGGCTAGTCTATCGAAGGAAATATTCAAATAAATCAAATCAAAAATTAAAATGAAGAAATAACAACAGATACCTCCATGGGAAAAATGATTATAAGGGACTATTATGAACATTTTTATGCCAACAAATTAGACAATCTAGAGGAAATGGAAAAAATCCTAGAAAAATATAACCTACCAAGATTGAAATAGAAAGCCCAAACAGACCAATAACAAATAATTAGATTGACGGAGTAATTTTAAAACCTCCCCCAAAAGAAAAGCCCAGAACCAGATGGCTTCACAGATGAATTCTTCCAAAAATTCAAAGAGTTAATACCAATACTTCTTAAGTTCTTTTGAAGAACAATGATAGAGGAAATACTTCCAAATACATTTTATGAGACCAGCATCACCCCGATGCCTAAGCCAGACAAATACATCATCATAAGAAAAGAAAACTACAGGCCAATTTCTCTGATTAACAATGATGTAAAAATCCTCAATAAAACATTAGTAAACCAAAACTAACAAACATCAAAAAGATTATACATCATAATCAAGTAGGATTTATCCCCGACATGCAAGACTGGTTTAACATATGCAAACCAATAAATGTGAGACATCACATTTACAGAATAAAAGATAACAACCACATGGTCATCTCAAATGACTCAGAAAAAGCACTCAATAAAGTCCAACATCCTTTCTTGATAAAAACTCTCAAAAGTTTATGTATAAAAGGAAAGTTTTTCAATGTAATAATGGCCGTTTTTTAAAAACCCACAGCTAACATTAAAATCAATGGGGGAGAACTAAAAGCTTTTTCACTAAGATCCAGTACAAGGCAAGGATAGCCACTCTCGCCACTTCTATTCAACATAGTGCTGAAAGTACTAGCAAGAGCAATCAGACAAAGAAAAAGAAAAAAGAAAATGAAATGAAACGTATCCGAATCAGAAAGGAAGAAGTCAAATTTTCTCCATCTGCAAATGACGTGATTGTATATATTTAAGAAGCCCACTAAAAAATTGTTACAACTAATAAACGAATTCAGTAAAGTTGCAGGACACAAAATCAACATACAAAAATCAGTAGCATTTTTATACACAAATAACAGCATAAATGAAAAAGAAATCAAGAAAGTTATCCAATTTATGATAGCATTAAAAAATTAAAACACTTAGGAATAAATTTAACCAAGAGGTGAAAGATCTGTACACTGAAAACTATAAAACATTGATGAAAGAAACTGAAGAAAACACAAATAAATGGAAAGATATCTTGTGCTTATGGACAGGAAGAATGACTGCTGTTTAAATGTCCATCTTACCCAAAGCAATATACAGATTTAATGCAGTCCCTATCGAAATCCCAATGACATTCTTCACAGAAATTTTTTTTAAATCCTAAAATTTTTACTGAACTATAAAAGACCCCAAATAGCTGAAACAAGTTTGAGAAAGAAAAACAAAGTTGGAGGCATGACACTTCTGCTTCATAATTGTATTACAAAGTTATAGTAATCAAAACAGTATGGTACTGGCATAAAAACAGACACATAGACCAGCAGAATACAATAGACAGCCCAGAAAAAAATCCAAACATATTTATGGTCAATTAAATTTTGACAAGTACCCTAGGAGGACACAATAATAAAAGATTAGTCTTGTCAACGAATAGTGCTTGGAAATTTGCATTTCCACGTGCAAAATAATGAAATTGGACTCTAATACTATACACAAAAATCAACTCAAAATGGGTAAAAGACCTGTATATAAGACCTTGCAATTATTTTTTGGATATCACACCAGAAGCTCAGGCCACAAAAGCAAAAATAAATTAATGCAATTATATCAAACTAAAAAGCTTCTGCACAGCAAAGGAAACAATCCACAAAATGAAACAGGTGCTTATAGATTAGGAAAAAGTATTTGTAAACCATATATCTAGGGGTTACTATCCAAAATTTAAAGAACTCATACAACTCAATAGTGAAGAAACACACAACCTGATTTTTTTTTTTTTTTTTTTTTTTTTTTGAGACAACAACCTGATTTTTTAAATGGGCAAAAGTTCTCGATAGCCATTTCTCCAAAGAAGACATAAAAATGGCCAACAGGTATATGAAAATGTGCTCAACATTATTAATCATAAGGGAAATACAAATCAAAACCACGATGAGATACCAACTCACACATGGCTATTATCAACAAGTCAAAAGATAGCAAATGTTGGTGAGTGTGTGGAGAAAAGGAAACTCTTGTACATTGTTGGTGGGGATGTGGACTGGTACAGCCATTGTGGAAAACAGTATGGAAGCACCTAAAGAAATTTAAAATAGAACTACTATATATATGACCCAGCAATCCCTCTTCTGGGTCTATACCCAAAGAAAGTGAAATCACCACCCTCGAAAGATATTTGCACTCCCATGTTCATTGTAGCATTATTCACGGTAGCCAAGATATGGAAACAATCTAAGTATCCACTGATGAATGAATAAAGGAATTATGATATGACATGATATGATATGATATGATATGGTATGTTCATTGTAGCATTATCCACAATAGCCAAGATATGGAAACAACTTAAATGTCCCTTGACAGATGAATGAATAAAGAAACTGTGGGGGGTGTGTGTGTGTGTCTGTGTGTGTGTGTGTGTATGTATAATGGAATATTATTCAGCTCTAAAACAATAATGAAATCTTGCCATTTGCCACAACATGGATGAGGCTGGACGACATTATGCTAAGTAAAATAAGCCAGACACAGAAAGAAAAATATTGCATGATCTCACTTATATGTAGAATCCTAAAAATATCAAAAATACAGAGACATAGAATAAAACAGTGGTTACCAGGGGTATGGAGGTCCAGGGGAGGAAATGTGGAGACGTAGGTCAGAGGACACAAAATAGGAGGTGTGTAGGATGAACATATCTAGAGCTCTAATGTACTGCATGAAGACTATAGTTAATAAAATTGTACTATGTATGGGTTTCATGCTAAACGAGTAGGTTTTAGCTGCTCTTGCTACTAAAACAAAAAAAAAGGTAACTATGAGAGATGAGGAATATGTTAATTTGCTTCACTATAGTAACTTCTTTTTTATTTTTATTTTTATTTTTTTAAGGCAGGGTTTCACTTTGTTATCCGGGCTGGAGTGCAATGGCGTGACCATAGCACACTGTAGCCTCGAACTTCTGAGTTCAAGTGATCCTCCCACCTCAGCCTCCTGAGTAGCTGAGACTAGGGGTGTGTGCCATCACACCCAGCTACTTTTGGCTTTTTTTTACAGATGGGGTCTCACTATGTTACCTAGGCTAGTCTTTAATTCCTGGCCTCAAGCGATCTTCCTGCCTCCGCCTCCCGAAGTGCTGGTATTACAGGCGTGAGCTGCCAAGCCTGGCCTATAGTAAACTTTTTACTGTATATGGACCTTATAACATCGTGTGGCATACCTTAAATATACACAATAAATTTTATTTTAAAAAATAGACAAAAGATTAACTCAGAGTGGATCGATGATCTAAATAGAAGAGTTAAAACCATTAAAGCAGAAAACAAGTCTTTATGACCTTGAATTTCATAACAGATTCTTAGCTATGACACCAAGAGCACAAACATTAAAAGAAAAAATAAACTGCACTTCATCAAACTGCTTTTTGCATCAAAGGACTTCCTCAAGAAGGTGAAAAGACAATAAAATGGGAGAAAATATTTGCAAATCATATATCTGATCATATCCAGAATATGTAAGGAACACTTACAATTCAATAACAATAAGGCAAACAACCCAATTTAAAACTGGGCAAAGAACTTGAATAGATATTTCTCCAAAGATATACGAATGGCCAATAGGTATTAGAACAATTGCTCAACATCATTAGTCATTTAGGAAATGCAAATCAAAATCACAGTGAGATACCACTTCACACCTACTACAATGGCCATAATAAAAAGAAAAGAAAAATAACAAGTGTTAACAAGAATGTAGGGAAATTGGAATCTGTGGGCATTGCTGGTGGGAATGTAATATGGTGTAGTTGCTGTGGAAAACAGTTTAGCAGTAACTCAAAAAAGTAATTGGTTATATGACTCATCAATTCCACTCCTAAGTAAATACCCAAAATAACTGAAAACACATACTCAAATAGACATTTGTACATCAATGTTCGCTGCAGCATTATTCACCATAGCCAAAAGGTGGAAATGATCCAATATCCATTGACAGATAAATGGATAAACAAAATGTACTATGCACATACTGTGGAATATTATGCAGCCATTAAAAAGAATGAAGTTATAACACATACTACAACATGGATGAACCCTGAAAACATCATGCTAAGTTAAATAAGCCAGCCACAAAAGAAAAGCTATTTTAAGATTCCCCTTATATATCTAGAATAGGCAAATTCATAGAGACAGAAAGTCGATTAGAATCTATCAGGGGCTGGGGGAAGTGGGTAATGGAGAGTTATTACTTAATGGTCACAGAATTACTGCATGGGGTGACAGAAAAGATTTGGAAACAGATAGTGTTGATCACTGCACAATGGTGTTGTATGTGTAATTAATCCCACTGAACTGTACACTTAAAATGGTTGGAATGGCATATTTACATTATACATATTTTACCACAATAAAAACAATCTTAAGATATGCTCATAACAGGTAGAAGCTATTAGTTAAGATTTTAAGTACCCTAAAATTTCAAGTGTTTTTAAACCTAGTAGCCATTGCAGAAAATTGTTGCCTAGCAGGTCAGAAAATGAGGGCAGCACTACAAAGGAATTTGGGGGACAATGAAACAGTTCTGTACATAACCATTATGGTGAATACATGACTGTGTATTTCTCAAGACCTGTAGAACTACAGTTGAACAAAGAAAGAAATTATAGATAATGACAGCTAGGTTTGTATCTGTGGGAGAAATAAATTACAAACAGGCTAAAGGAAAATTCTAGAACAATCCCTGTGCTAATGGACTACAGTTAGAGATATCATTATGAACTAATGTTTATTTAATATGTATACAGATGGATATACAGAAATAAATACAGACACAAGGATTGGTATACACACAATCATTTGCTAGCTCTATAAGCTGAGAGGGGCTATAAGCAATGACCACCTAGAGGCAATGGGGAATCCTAGGGGCCAGATTTTGGGTTCTAAACTCCATTCTCTGATAAAAGGAACCATGTTTCTTAAAGAAACGGGTGATTCTTAGGCTGGGACACGGGAAATAGAAGCAGTTCATCTTGGAGCAACAGAGGGTGACTTAGTGCTGCAAAGAAACATGCAAAAAGATGAGAGAGCTCCTAATAATTTGAGCAATACAATAAACAAGAACTGTAATTGATTGTAACCCAAAGAGTAAAATAACTATCCATAAATCAATAAATATTCGTGAGTCCATATACAACAGAAAGAAGGAAAGAGGAGGAGGGAGGAAGAGAGGAAGGGAAGGAGAGAGGAAGAAAAGAAGATAGGGAGGGAAGAGGGAGGAAAGAAAGAAGGAAGGGAAGGAAAGAAGGAAGGAAGGGAGGGAGGGAGGAAGGGATTTTCCCTGACAGAATAATTCCAATTAATACATGGTGAAGAAATGTGGAAAACAGAAGGTCACCGTTAGGGTGCCGCAGTTATAACTGCAGCAGGCAAGACCCACTGACAAATGCTAAAATTAGTGAGCAACACTTTAAAGAGAATCAGGGCATTCATGTTGCTTCAAAATATCTGCCATCAAATATTTATTAATAACTGTGGTAGTTTAACATGTCTACAAATCCTTAAACACTCTCCCTCCAGGAAGTGAAGCTTAATACCCTTGGATTGGACTTAATAAGTCCAGGGTCTGGACTTCATAACTGACTTCCAAAGGACAAAGTATGGAAAGCGGAAATGGTAACTTTACAGTGCACAGACCTGGCAGATAGTACCTTAACCAAGTGATCAAGCCCAGCATCACCAGTAATAACACATAGTGACATTCAGCACCCAAAGTCAATAACCTCAGTCTAATCATGAACAAACATCAGACAAAACCAAACTGAAAGACGCTCTACAAAACATCTAACCACTGCTCTTCTAAAGTGTCAAGGTCATGAATGACAAAGAAAAACTGATGAACTGTCACAGACTGAAGGAGATTAAAGAGGCATGACAACTAAAGGCAGTGCAGTATCCTAACCTGAATCCTGGAACAGGAGAAAGACATGTGTGGAAATACTGGGGAAATCTAAATAGTCTATAACTTAGTCAATAGTATTTTGTTGAGCTAATCTTAATTTCTTAATTTTGATTATTGTACCATGGCTATGTGAGATATTAACATTATGGGAAGCCAGGTAAAAGGTATATGGGGACTGTCTGTACTATCTTTGCAAGTCTTCTGTAAGCCTAAAATTATCAAAATAAAGAGTTTAAAATTTGTTTAGCCTCAGCTGAATATAAGGGTTATACTCAGCAACTTGAAGTAGAAGGGTTTCAAACCCTGGTGACTGAAGTTGAAAATTAAAACAACTCAGCAGTAACCACTTACTCCTTATTACTATTCACCAGGATAATTTGTGTCCAAGTTTCCCAAACTAAAATCTACCAGGAAATTGGCTAGGGGAGCATTCTCGGTTGTTGCTCTGCAGGCTGGCCCTATTTCAATCCACCCGGCTGCAGGCCCTGCAGTGGACTAGGGAGATCCAGCTTCCAGTTCAACCCCTTTCTCCTGCTATCCCTGCATCATGGATGTAGTTTAGCCCTGGTGGGTAATTTGGCTATTTGGGACGGCTGAGCTGAAACATGGAAATTGGTGATAATTGGTACTTTGTGGAAAGGTGAGAAAAGCATAAAGAATGTACAGGTGATCCCTAAACAACACAAGTTTGAATTGTGTGGGTACACTTATACATGGATTTTCTTCTGCCTCGGCCACTCCTGAGACAACAAGACCAACCCCTCCTCTTCCCCTCCTCCTCAGCCTACTCAACGTGATGACAACAAGGATGAAGACCTTTATGATGATCCACTTCCACTCACCGAATGGTAAACACATTTTCTCTTCCTTACGATTTTCTCAATAGCATTTTCTTTTCTCTAGCTTACTCTGTGCTAAGAATACACTGTAACATACGTATAAGAATACACATTACATACAACATACATGTACATATAAGAATACATATAACACACAAAATATGTGCTAATCAACTATGTTATTGGTAAGGCTTATGGTCGACAGTAGGCTATTAGTAGTTTTGGGGGAGTCAAAAGTTGTATGTGGATTTTCAACTGCACAGGGAGTTGACACCCCTAACCCGTACATTGTTAAAGGGTCAACTGCAGTAACGTTCAGCTCTGTCCTTTCTTCTTTTTTTAATTGATTTTTTTTTTTTTTTTTTTTTTTTTTGAGATAGAGTCTCACTGTGTCCGCCAGGCTGGAGTACAATGGCGCAATCTCGGCTCACTGCAATCTCCGCCGGGTTCACGCCATTCTCCTGCCTCAGCCTCCCAAGTAGCTGGGACTACAGGCACCCGCCACCACGCCCAGTTAATTTTTTATATTTTTAGTAGACACAGGGTTTCACCGTGTTAGCCAGGATGATCTCGATCTCCTGACATCTTCTTACTGAAAATGCATGCAGCATTGAGGTAAGCATCTACCTTAAGGGCAGTGCAGAGGAAACCCTCTGGCTGACAGAAATTTTATTCCCTGACAACTACTCTTACCTGATTAAATACAAACTTTCCATCCCTGCTATCACCTCTGGAGCTCCTTGAAGAAGTAAAAGGCGATTGGGGATAAGTGGGATTTTGAATTTTGAGTATTTCCAAATGTCTAATGAGATCATTTATTTACCTGTGATAAAGCCACCCAGAATAATATGTAAATTGTATTTGCTTCAGCTGGAATCACATCCACTCAGCATGGAAATATGGGTTATTTTTATTGTATTTTTATTTATAAAGAATAACTGATCAAAAGTGCTGATAGGAAGATATGTCTTAAATTTTCAAAAGTGGGAGATAAATGGACTATTAATGAATGACTTTTGTTCAGGAGGCAAAAACCTTTGAAAACATAGGGTTCATGGGGCAGCAATGATTAGGAACTAGTGCACTACTGTGTAAGATAGATACCCTGCCCTTGGCTCTTGACTCTGAAAGTCCCCACTCCTACCCCATCATCAGCATCCTCACCCCCAGCACTTTTTCCTACCCTGGAAAGCCTTTTCTGGTGATTTTTTCCTGTAAATTAGAAGTGCTTGGTAATTTAATGTCATCTTAATTGATTTATGCATATACAAGAAAGCTATAAAACATGCACATGATTCATAAAGACTCGAGTAAATATAGTGTCTATTTTTACATCTTCAGGTTTACAATTTGTTATTTAAAATAGATGCTCTAAAAAAGATGAACTGAATTTAAATCATGTTTATTTATACTCCTTTTTCCAAGTTGCAAATTCACTGTTAAGTTGAAGTCTGCCTATGCCCACACATGAATTTCAGGTCATAGTAACAAGAATTTATATGGCTGTGATATTTACTAGTGTTAGATCCCTCCGGGCTAAAAGGATGTCAGTGAATTCAAGGTAATGTCATAAGCACAGAAAACACTGACTTTTAGAAATGTCTGGTGCCAAAAGATGATGAAAATACTTGTAATAGAGTACTTTATTCTTAGGATATTCTGAAATGCTTTATATCTTAAAATGTTTAAAAATCAATACTGCTTTTTACTTTATAGCTGGTTTACAAAACATAGTACACATTCTTTAGAAGCTAAAAAACAACTGTAAATTCAATTTACCCAAGCATACAAAAATTTTCACAGAAGCAGAAAAGATTCACCTAATCTTTTAGGGACAGAAATCTATATCTATGTAATGGATCACTGAAGTCTGCTAGTGAAGTGTACTAGTTCCTAATCTTGCTGCCCCATGAACCGTATGTTTTCAAAGGCGTTTGCCTCCTGAACAAAAGTCATTCATTAATAGTCCATTTATCTCTCTCTTTTTAAAATTAAAGACATATCTTCTTATCAATCAGTACTTTTGATCAGTTATTAAATACATTAATTTATATTGAAAATTAATTATCTATCTCAAACATATTCCACAAAAAATACACATATTAGGAACTCAAGGATCAATATTCCTTTAACCAATGTACAAAATACATGAAAGGGAAGAACTGCTTCATTAGACCAAAGAAAATAGAAATATCCCAACCACCTTTATTTAATACCATTTTGTTTTCTAAAACACTAAAACTAAAGGAAGGATTAAGAGAGTTCACACGTGAGAAAAATAATTTGGCATGACTTTTTTATAGTGTGATATGGTTTGTCTCTGTTTCCTGACCCTCATCTCAAATTGTAATCCCCACATGTCAAGGGAGAGAGGCGACTGGATCATGCGGGCAGTTCCCCCATGCTGTTCTCATGAGAGGAGTGTGTTCTCACGAGATCTGATGGTTGTATAAGTGTCTGGCATTTTCCCTGCTTGCACTTCTCTCACCTGCTGCCTTGTGAAGAAGTGCCTGGTTCCCCTACACCTTCTGCCATGATTGTAAGTTCCTGAGACCTCCCTAGCCATGCAGAACTGTAAGCCAATTAAACCTCTTTCCTTTATAAATTACCTGGTCTCAGGTATTTCTTTATAGCAGTGTGAATATGCACTAATACAGAGTGCTAGCCTGTATTTGCTTAAAATAATAAAAGAAAAGCATAATTGGATAGTATTGGAATAATCATATATCAGAAAAACATCTTTTTTTTTTTTTTACCTCTCTGAGATTTTCTTGGCTTCTTAGATTAGGTTGAATGAACAACAATGTCTTCAGCTTTTCAAAATCTTTGCTCTATAAAACAACGTGTATTTATATTGAATGCATCCCATTTGTCCCCATGGACACAATTTCTTCTAAAAACTTGGAAAGGATTTATCGCCTGTGTAACATGACGTATTATGTTTAATTTTGCACATACATTTTGTTGACATGACTTTAAGAAACAGATTTACTTAAAATAATTGAAGCACCAAGCATGGAATTCACTGGTCATGTTATAGACAGACAAGTTTAATTATAACTAAGACAATAGGCCCATCATAATCAATTGAGAGTTGTTTGCATAATGAAATGCTATTTTTTGAGTTATGATTATGATTTACCCCATGAATACAGCTTAATCTCAGATCAACTAAGTCAAACAGGGTTCACATTCACCAAACAGATTTCATGTACCTATAAAAAAAGGGTCAATAGTAGTCATTTTCTTTTTATCTAGGGAATTCAGTTTGAAAACAGTGTTACCAACTAAGGGCTATGCCATAAGGTGAAACACAACTCAGTTCAGTTGTGTTTATTTATCCCAGTTATGCATTATCTTTAACTGTTTATTCCAGGTCTTCAGTATCAACATAAAACATTATTTCCATGCTATATCTTGCTATCACCTTGCTCTTCACATCACATATGTGATGATAAAAAATCTGAATACAGGCCAGGCATGGTGGTTCACGCCTGTAATCCCAGCACTTTGGGAGGCCAAGGTGGATGGATTACCTGAGGTCAGGAGTTCAAGACCAGCCTGGCCAACATGGTGAAACCCTGTCTCTACAAAAATACAAAACTTAGCCGGGCATGATGGTGGGTACCTGTAATCCCAGCTACTCAGGAGGCTGAAGCAGGAGAATCACTTGAACCCGGGAGATGGAGGTCGCAGTGAGTTGAGATTACACCAATGCACCCCAGTCTGGACAACAGATAGAGAATCCATCTCAAAAAAATAAAAATAAATTTTAAAAATCTGAATATAGATCTAAGATACTCCTAGACCTATTCTGATAACTGTTTGTTCTTACTGAGCATTTAGTATGTCAGACACTATTCCAAGCACTTAATATGTATTAATTAACTCATGAAAGCAGTTTCCATTTTTTGGTTTCCTGCATAAGAAAAACTCTCCTGGTTATTTATTTTTTTATTTTTTTATTTTTTTTGCAGATAAAGGCTTGTTTTATTTTAATGGCTGATCTATGTAGTCACGGAGGCCAGTATGTACAGACAAAGAGGGGAGCTTTTATTTCTTGGTCTCTTCCTCCTTGGACAAAGTCTTGATGATCTCCTCCTTCTTGGCCTGGAGGCGCTCTTCACGGCGCTTGCGTGCTTCCTTGGTCTTAGACCTGCGGGCCTCAGCCTGGTCAGCCAGGAGCTTCTTGCGGGCCTTGTCTGCCTTCAGCTTGTGGATGTGTTCCATGAGAATACGCTTGTTTTTGAACACATTCCCCTTCACCTTCAGGTACAGGCTGTGATACATGTGGCGATCAATCTTCTTAGACTCACGGTATCTTCTAAGCAGCCGGCGCAGAATCCTCATTCTCCTCATCCACGTGACCTTCTCTGGCATTCGGGCATTGGCTGTACCCTTCCGCTTACCTATGCCCATGTGCCTGCCCTTCCGGCGGGCCAAGGTATTTTTCCGGCATCGCGCCCGGGAATGGACCGTCACAGGCTTGCGGATGATCAGCCCATCTTTGATCAGCTTTCGGATCTGCTGACGGGAGTTGGCATTGGCGATTTCATTGGTCTCATTGGGGTCTAACCAGACCTTCTTCTTGCCACAGCGGAGGACACTAGAGGCGAGCCTCTTCTGAAGCCTGAGCATACTCATGGCTGCGGCCGCAGCAGCGAAAGGGACTCCTGGTTATTTAATATGCCTATGAATGACAGGCAATATTCTGACTTAATCCTTCTGGTTTTTTGTAGCTATTTGTAAAAAGGGAATGAAGGACAGCAGTACCATATAGCCTATCAAAGAAATATAGCAAAGATGACACAACACATAATCTTATACAGCTTGACTACACAGGGAATTATTAATATGTAATAAAGGGTGAAGCAAATTAACACTCCCATCATAGCTGGAATTGTTCTAATATCATTCACATGAGCTCATGAAAAATGAACTTTTACCCAGTCTAATCCTAATGAGTCCAATCTACTCAAATGTATGCCAGCAAGCAGCAGAAAATTATTATTGATGTAATAAATAACAATGTAACTATGCCAAATAAAAATAACAGAGGAAAGTAAATTGTTTAATTTGATGTCAATATATTCCCCAAATACATCTATCAAGGAATTTAACCCTATTAAGCATAATCAACTGTAATTTTCAGAATTAAGTTTTAATCTGTGATGGAATGCACATATGTAAGCTTGAATTATTTTAACATTAAATATGTTAAATTTCAAACTAGTCTACAAAAACACGTAACTATGAAAATAGTTAATACATTCATGTGCATAGAAAAAATGGAGGAAAATATAACAAAATGTTAAAATTAATTATCTGTCATTTAGGAAATGGAATTTTTTAGCCATTTTTATTTTCTTCTTGATAACCTTTCTATAATATCCAAGCTTCCTACACTAAACCTGTATTACTTTTATTTTAAATTTTTTAAAATAGCTACAATATTTTCTGATTATAAAAATAATACATTTACATTTCAAAAGTGAAAATTTGTTGAAATTCTACCAACCATAATCACTGTTATATTTTGATGCATTCTAGATCTTTCTGATTCTCTGTGTCTTTGTGTGTGTCTATAGAGTGGGAGAGATGGAGACAGGGAGATGTTTACACATGTATATGTATGTTAGTATGAATATTTATTCACGCACACACATATATACATCTGTACAAATATAGAAACATAATTTTATAGAAATAAAGTTATACAATTCTGTTTTGTAGCCTGATTTTTTTCCTCAATGGTATATTTTTTCCCAAGTGTATATCATTATTTCTAATAGCTGCATCTCATTCCATTACATGATACATCAAAATATATTTAACCCAATCACTGCTCAGCATCCAGTTAAAATATCAGTTCATCTAGAAAGCCTTCGCTGCCTCTCCAAGTTAAGGTTCAACACCCATCTTATGTGCTCCAACCACAGTCTATACCACCAGCACCACACTCAATTAATGTTTAGTCGACTTTCTTCTTTCCTAAACTGTAAGGTATATGAGGACAGGGATCATCTATCTCTAGTTAACTTTTATAGCCCAGTACCTACTACAGTGCCCAGTAGGGGTAGGTACTCTATAAATCCTTGCTGAAATATAAATTGTTTCCTTCTTAAAAACTATAAACAGTAAGATGAACATCCTTGAACATACAAATCTGTGAACCTATCCAATTGTCCTCATGAGGTAAATTTCTAAAATTGGAATTGCAGACAAAAATGGTATGGGCTTTTTGAACTTTAATACATATTTTTTAATTGCCCTCCAAATTCCTGTAGGAATTTACATTCTCACCATCAGCCAATGAGTGTTTCCATTTTACCATGTCCTTAAAATACTGAGCCTTGTTATCCCTTTTAAAAACCTTTCCAAATGTGATATCTTGTTACTATTCAGCATTTTATCACTACAAAAGCATTTTTATATATTAGAGATTTTGCTTAAAACTAGATTGGGATGTAAATAAAAAATACTAACCAAGTTATATTTGGAAAAATTGTTCATGCTAAATAATGGCCCATTCACCAAATATTCTTCAAATTCAAGTAAAAAAGTGCTGACCCTTCTGTGTGACTCTTTTCAATGTACCTAAAGGAAAGATGATATAAATTTAAAATATAAACACATAGAAAAATATATATATAAGTACCTACTTGATGGAGAAAATCTGCACAAAAACAAGCTAACATTGAGATAAATCTACTGTGGGACAACTCTGTGGTATGGATTCAAAAAACAAGGTGAAATTGTCAATTTACTGCCGAGGGGGTGATGTGTTGCTCTGACAAAGGAAGTTGGAAGATGCTCTGTTGTGCTACTCTAGAACTGCATTCCAACGATCTATTGTCTCCACGCACAGGGATGCCAAACAATCCCCAAACTCACTGGGTCCGAAGCAAAACTCATGTTCTTCCTCTTTTCCCCAAGAACACTTAGTACATTGCAGATCCAAGGCTATCAAATTATGTCTAAGAGTTGTGCTGCCCAATATGGAATAACACTTAATATAAAGTGAGATGTGCTGTAAATGTAAAAACTACCCACTGCATTTTGAAGACTTAATATGAAAAAAGAATGTAAAATATCTCATCAATAATTTTTACGCAGATAACTTGTTGAAATGACCATTGTTACTGGTGGAAGGTATCTGAGTTACCAGTGCCAAATCCATACATGTCTGCAGCTATCTCAATTCTTGCCTCCTCAGAAGAAGGTATGCGACTGAGGGGCATAAGGCAGAAAAAGAGACCGAGGCAAGTTTCAGAGCAGGAATGGAAGTTTATTTAAAAGCCTTTAGAACAGGAAAGAAAGGAAAGAAAAGAATACTTGGAAGAGACCCAAGTGGGCGCTAAGGTCAAGGGCCCCGTTTAACCACGATCATAGGTCTTTATAGGCTCACCTCTTTCCCATGATTCATTCTTCCCTTAGGGTGGGCTGCCAGCATGCTCAGTGCCCTCCTTACCCTTGGGAAGAGGGTATGTGCAATGTCTTTAAGAAGTTGTATACATGCCCATCTGAGCCTTTCTTCCCTTTTCCAGTAGAGTGTCCCTGAAAAGTCATAATTTGCCATTTTGTCTCTTAAGGAGCATGCCCGGGAAGTTCCTTCTCCCTGGCATCTGCATTCAATTAACACTTTAATATTAACAGCTGTGGATCATCAGAAGATTGTCTCTCCTTGGCACCCTGGTGCCCGGTTGCCAAATTATCATTTTTAGAGAGGCAGTGTGATAATTGTTGAACCATCACCTGACATCCCTAGTGGGTTGGGGAGAAGAGCCCTCTCTTGCCCCACTCATGCCTATCTAACTACTTGTAACAACTGTGTTTTTGAGATATTAGGTTGCAAACATATCATTCAAAATAACTTTACCTGTTTCTCTTTTCCCTTTTTTAAATTATATATGTGGCTCATGTTTATGATCTGCATTATATTTGTATTGGACAGCAATGGTCTAGACCAGTGAGATCAAGGGCTAGATTATGAAGCTAATCATCAGGTTGGATGTTATGCCCTAATAATCCTGCAGAAAGGAACAAGAAAGTGAGAATAAAAAGGAGAAAGGGAAATCCCGTGAATTGTGCGTGGCGTGGACTTTGGCAGTCAGTGAAGGGATCTTCCAGGCATGAGAGACAGAGTAGAAGCTGAGGAGAACTATAAACCTGAAGATAAGACACCTATGTTGTACATGCCAGATTATCTAAATCTATGACTCTCACTGTGTTATCTCTCTGATGTTGCCAGAGACTTTAGCAGTGCCTCAAGACATTCTAATGATGTCTGAGTTGGACTACTAGGTAGCAAACTTGAGCTAGAGTTAAGGTTAAAATGAGAAGGTGTGGAAGCTAAACAACTCCATTTTGGATGCTAATCCACCATGTTGACTTATTAGCCCCAGTTCTGGGAATGCCTCTAAGATTTCTATTTTATCTACCTTTCCTTGTGCACGTAGATCCCCTTAGATCAAAACAACCTTGACCATAAATCCTGCCCTTAGGGTAGACTCACATAGCATTCCTGCCTTTCCCTGAGGGGTCCACTGTAATTGTTCTACACATTCTTTCCCTAAGGTCTGAGGGGTAATGGGGTTAAGAGTGGGTAATCCACTATCTTGTCTTATGCTGCCTGAGGCACAGACATGGCTTCTGTTCATAAGTCCCTATTAAATGTTTCTTTCTAAGAAACTGGATTTATCAACCTCTTTCTTTGGCCTCTCTGCTTCCTTGGACTCTGGGGGTCATTTTGCATAGACCTACCCACCACAGAATGATCGTACGTCTCCCATCGCCAGAAGTGACCCATAAGAGAGCCAAGAGGATGATGAATTTGAAGGACAGAAATCAGCTGCCCCACCTACCAGGAAAGTCCTTTTCCACTGCCAACCTTGAAGTTCTGGGTTTGGGTGGGGGTTTCTGTTTGTATGTTTTTATTTTGGTTGTGCAGTTCAAGGATGGCGTCATTCCCTAAGGACCTCCTTTAAAGGACCTGCAAAACCTCAGTCTACTCCAATCTTAAAGTTTACCTGAACCCAGTTGCCACTGGTTCTGAAGTTGCCACAGGCTTTGGAATCTGTGTCCTGTTATCACCTAGTTCCTCTTTGTATCGATCCCCTTTCCCAGTGAGCAGATAGCAGCCTAGCCCCAGTTACTTCAACTTCCCTCCTGGTCTTATTCCATGGAAATCTCTGAATGTTGAACTACTTGGTAACAAAGGCTAATGATCTCTAAGGTCTTTTTCAATCTATTGTTACCATAACAAAAAGCATATCAGTGGTTGCCTGGGGCCAGTATGGGAGTTATTACAATAACTTTTGGGAGTAATGGGTACCTTCATTATTTTGATTGTGTGATGGTTTATGGGTATATATATATATATAAATGTATCAAAATGTACACTTCACATATGTCAACTACACTTTCATAAAGCTGTTAAAAAACAGCATTAATATATTTCATTCTCATATTCAATTTCATCAAACAAGAAATCAACGAGGAAATGCTTACGTAAAACCCACTCTAGCTATCTGAGTTCCTGGTAGGAATAGGGACTCTCTTGGCCAAACAGCATCTCAAAGGGAAGTTATTCTATCATCTGCTTTACACACATAAAACAATATTTTAGCAGCATACCTTCCATAATGTATCTCAAGGTGCTCATCAGAAAAGTCATCTGATATACATTTGAAACCATTGAATTGGTTAGTTGTCTTTCCATATAAAGAAATATCTCTAGTGAATAAAGAATAAAACTCTGAAAACCTTCACCACCCAGTATAATAGAGTCTCTGTCTTAGGTCAGGTTTCATAGAAGCAGAGCCTGAGAGGAGAATTCTTGTGCAAGTGATTTGAGGCTCTTGAGTGAAAACTCTCAGAAAGTGCCACAAGCAGGACAGGAAATGAAAGCAGCCAGGCAAAGATGCAGGGCCAGCTGCAGTCCAGCCCCAGCCTGATCCCACAGGGAGCAGTGGAAAATGAATGACACCACAAAGGTGTTCCCTGTAAGGCAGCAAGGTTGGCTCTATGTAACCCCTGGTCAGTTATCCTTTAGCTATTGACCACACATGAAAGTCTTGAGGTGTAACCTCCTGGGCATCTCCCAGCAGGCAGCTTCCATCAGCAAGGACAATGCTTGAGACAGGGTACAGCTGTGAGCTGTTGGCAACCTACGCTCATAGCACCTGGAGAATGGGGATATTACTTGTCCTCACTAAACTCGTGTTGAAATTTGATCCCCAGTGTGACAGTGTTGGGAGGTGAGGCCTAGTAGGAGGTGTTTGGATCATGAAGGTGGATCCCTAAGAATGGCTTGCTGCCCTTCTCATGGTGGTGAGGAAGTGCTCACTCTGCCAAGGTTGCATTAGTTCTTACAAGAATTGGTTAGTTCTTGACAGAGTGGGTTGATATAAAGCCAGGACATCCCTTGTGTTTTGTCTCTGTTGCATTTGTCCACTGCCCCTTTGACCTTTGTGCACAGGGTCAATCCACAGATGTGCACCAGCACCCCGGCGACCCATTGCAGCCTTCTCCTCACTGTGAGGGGAAAGAACTGTGAGCAAAATAAACCTCTTTCTTTATAAATTACCCAGTCTCAGGTACTCTGTTATAGCAACATAAAATGGACTAAGACATCATATAATCTTAGAAAAGTTACTTAACTCTGTTTTTCAGTTTCCTCATCTGTAAAATGAGGCGTATGAGAGGAGCTGCTTCACGTGCTTGCCAAAATGAAATAAAATAACAAAGCACTCGGAATAGTACTTTATATGAAACTGTATATGCAATTTACTTAAAGTCATGCATAGCACATAATGATCAATAACTTATAAATGTTGTTGTTGTTGCTGTTATCCTGTCCTCAGAGATGCCTGCACCAGGTGTCTCGTTGCTCAAGTGCTATCCAGGTGCTTTATACGTCTGTACACCCAGGAGTGAAATTTTTTGTCTCAATATTGACCTTAAGGGTAATCTAAAGATTCCACATCTAGGTGACTGCCTAAATAAATATATGCACGTATCCATTTAATCTGACATTTCTCCAAGCTCAAAATCAAACAAGTGTAGAGCCAGGCCAGGTGGCTCATGCCTGTGATTCCAGCAACATGAGAGAATTGCTTGAGCCCAGCAGTTAGAGGCTGCAGTGAGCTATGATTGCAACACTGCACTTGGTCCTCTTAAAAAAAAAAAAAAAAAAAATTTAAACAGAGGTAGCCTTTTGTGTATTTCTCTTTTAAAGAGTGGGATGGGTGTTATTTCATCATTGGCTGCTTTTTACTTACGTGGAGACCCTCAATAGGCAGATTCTTCTAGTCTGTGGTAGGAAAAACAAAGAAAAATAAAACCCCTCTCTTTCCTAAGCCTCCAGACCCCAATCATGAAACCAGAGTTTCCCTCAGGCAACAATGTCCCCACAAAGTTGCATCCAAGTGTAATTTTGCACAAAGTTATACTTGAAGCAACACTTCAAATCAAAGTCCCAGCAGCCAGTTCTCTGATTCTTGCACCTTCCAGAGGCAAATATGCAAAACTTCAGACTCTTCCTCCAGTTCTGTCTTTCAGTTTGGGGAAACAAACTGGCATCTCTGACCCACACCTGACTAGAGAAGGTGGGATGGGTCAGTGGCGAGTGGGCACGGCTCTCCGGAGAGGGAAGGCAGCGATTCCAGGAGTAGGGGGCGCCTCGCTGCGACGGCAGGTTCAGCTTCGGTTCACTAATCGCAACCAGCCCCGCGGGAGACGGGGAGAGCCCTGGCGGCTGCAGGCCGGCACCTGGGCGGATGTTACCTTTTCCTGCACAGGGTCAGTCCACAGACGTGCACCAGCACCCCGGCGACCCGTTGCAGCGTTCCCCTCGCCCCGGGCGGGCGCGGCCTCCGGGAGCCCTCATGGCTTGGGGCCAGGACCATGGCCATCCATGTGCTTCGGCCTCGCAGTTCCCGGGGATGCTGTGGGCCCTCTCCATCCTGGGAGGCTGGGTCCGGGGAGGACACACCCCTGGCCCCGCCTGTCGGAACGACCTTTCGGATTTTTCTCTTCCACATCGGTTCATGCAGTGGAGCCCCCCACCTCACACCCCGCAGAAATCTGGGGATGAGGAAGAGGGACGGCCGCTAGCGGTGGCGCTGCAGCTGGAACCGACCATGCGTATGTGGAGGTGGGGGGATTTGAACTTTTATTTTCTATGAAATTAATAAGCATATAACATCTTCATTCATTCTTAAAAGAATGCATGGCTTTAAAATAAACGTAGCGGGACAAGAGAGACCCTCGGGGTAGCTTTGCCTTGGGTGCAAGTTTGAGAAGCGTTGTTAGGTACACAGGTGCTTCTTTCTAAATTCGAGTTCTTGACGCTGGGCCCCGCGGCGCGCTCTGGGTCCGGGTCCAGGACACGCCCTCCGGCTGCGATCCACGTTGACCCCCATCAAGCCGAGGTGCGAAGGAGGATAGCAGACCTTCGCCCAGGTCCAACTCCTTTAGCGAGACAGCGTCTAACCTGCATCTGGGCCCTCCTGTAGAAAACAGAGAGGCCTGGGGCATAAAAAACCATTTGCAGAACGTTAGACAACTGGACGGTGAAAGCAGAGGTCTCTCCTTGCGCTCTAGGATAAACCTCACTGATGGCTTAAGGGGCCCTAGAACTGTTCCTTCTGCTAGGCTGATTCATAAGTCATTGCTGTGTTGGTGGGTCAATAGAATAGGCCCGGTTGCTTTAAATCTACCGGGAAGTGAAGCTAAATATACTTTAGTCATCTATAAGTACTTACAGTGCCATTAGCAACAGCCATGTAATGAACTGTTCATTAAGAAATTTAATGTTTTCTATAATTTTCATGCTTTTGTTCCATTAGAAAGGCCTCAGAATGGAATTATGCCAGAAATACAAGAAAATATACATGGTTTTATTAGACTTACCTAACGTATGTGGCTTATAAGGAAACTAATCTAAAACAGTAAATCTGTGAAAGTCATTGTTGCCTTTATAATTCAGCTTTTTTTTTTTTTTTTTAAAAAGTCATAAACACCATCAAGATTTTTTTTTTAAACTGGGGAATGATAGAAGGATGGTTGTAAGGATGCCCAAATCTCAAGATTTAAGCTGATTCTGAATCTGATATAAACAATGAACCTGAATTTAAGAACTATCTAGTCTTAAACTAGATTTTTCTTTTTTTCTTTCGTTTTCTTGAGATGGAATCTTGCTTTGTCTCCCACGCTGGAGTACAGTGGCATGATCTCAGCTCACTGCAAGCTCCACCTCCCGAGTTCAGGCCATTCTCCTGCCTCAGCCTCCAGAGTAGCTGGGATTACAGGTGTGCGCCACCACGCCTGGCTAATTTTTGTATTTTTAGTACAGACGGGGTTTCACCATGTTGGTTAGACTGGTCTTGAATTCCTGACCTGGTGCTCTGCCCTCCTCGGCCTCCCAAAGTGCTGGGATTACAGGCGTGAGCCACCATGCCCGGCCAAACATACACTGATTTTTCTTATGCAAAATCTGCTCAGTAAAAATACATGAAATTTAAAAACTGTTGGAACCCCCCAAAACACTTTAAGCCTTTACAAAGATGTGGCTGATCTTAGTCACATACGGTTACAACTTCTGTTCTCAGATTATAGATTAACTCGTTTTCTTGTTTTTCTTGTTCTGTACAATGACTAATAAGAATTAAACAGCATCAGGGACAAAAACCTCCTGCCTTCTTAATTCATGACCCTTGTTATAGATTAACTTCCCTCTTGTTGTCCTGCTTTGCTTAGACCAGATGAGAGAAAACTCAGGACTGTTAGACCTTCTGTTTTTAAAAAAAGTGTTAAATGTACCCTTTCCAAAAAGGAACATTGCCCATAACCAGTCAGATTGCTGTAACTATTTGCCAACCTTGTATCAATAATGTTGCAATCCTTCTAAAAACGCCTCTGTCTCTGCCAATATAAATGAAACCTTAACTTCCCTACTTGTGAATGCTTACTCCATTCTTTTGGAGTTGGTGTTTCCAGGTGGTCCATTCTCACTTTGCACTTGAATAAACTATTTTTAAATTAGATTCTGACCTTTTTGATTATTTTAGATTGACAGCTCTGATCAATTAGATCACTCCCCTAGATTCTATAATAGACTTCCCCCACAACTAGAAGCTGTTCCCTGTCTCAGTGAATGGCACCAACTTGTCCATTTGTCCAAGACAGAGACCCAGGAATCATTTTTTTATTTCTCCCCCATTCTAGTGGCTCTCAAATTCATTCTCTCTGTGGCTACCCAAGGGATCTTTATAAAGTACAAATTTGTACACGTGTCATTCCCTTGCTAAAACCCCTTAAATGATTCCCTATTGACCAGAGAATAGTCCCAACTCCTCCCCCCCATTCGATTTTAAGGCTCCTTGCAGTTCACCTCCACCTCCCACCATCCCTCCTTCCCAATGGCACCTGCAGTCAAATTGCTGTAATTTCTGAAAGGTACAGGAATGTCCCTTTGATCACTGCGCCTGAAACACCCTTCAGTCCTTTCTTCCCTGACAAGCTCTTACTGCTCCATCAGGTCTCTGATTAGATTATTTCCTGCAAGTAGCTTCTCAGATTCCCTGCCTACAGGTTCTTACAACCCCACCAGCCCTTATCACACAGTAGTGTAATTACTTTTTCCTCCATTTCACCACTAAACTAAGCTGCTGACCTGTGCCCAAAAGGAAGCTGCATTTGGAAAGAGATCAAGCTTTCAACTCAGAGAGACCTGGGATCTAAATCCAGGTCTTGCATTTACAAGTTATGTGCACTTCAACAAGTTTCTTAACCTGACTGGCTGCATCTCAGTTTCCTATCTGTAAAGAAAGAGGATCATAATGAAAATTAATGAGACAATGTGTGTCAAGCATTTTGCAGGTAGCCAGGCACTTAGTAAATGCTCAGTACATAGTAGTTACAAATGGTAACCCTCTGCCCTAAAGCTCCTCCCAGACTGGACTCCTCCCAAGAGAGTGGACAGCTCTTATCACACCAACTAGAGACAGATGAAGAAGAAAACTATAATCTTTCCTAACCCCAAAAAGTTTCATATTAGCTGTATATATTCACAGAGGTTATTTGACTGGTCTGCTTCATGCCTGTTTATCTGTTTGAACATGCTTCATGCCACCAATGTAAATCAAAGAATAGCATGAAAGTATTTTGAACAACACATAGCATTTTGAAATGATGTGTTCCTTTCTTATTATTTGTTGAAAAAAATGTGATTTTAAAACATTAAAATATTTGAAACTATCTTAGGGCTAAGGGACCATAAATAACTGAAAACAGCAAACTCTCACTTGTAGCCAAGATCCTTGACATTTTCCTTTAGCATCTTTTTACCAGAAAAGATAAGTTGTAAAACAAATCGTTAGGAATTTTACCACACTTTCTGCCACCATCTACTATAATAGTGATATAACTAAGCAAGTGAACAGCTAGTATAATAAGACAGGCCCCAGGAATCAGGAAAATCTGTATCTTGTATAACATAGCCTTAGATAATTAAGATTAGGGTTTTGTTTGTTTGGTTGGTGGTTGTTGTTGTTGTTGTTGTTTACAATTTATCATACACATCTTTTTTACAATTTATCATACACATCTTAGACTAACAGATTATTAGAACTAGAAAATATATAGCATTCTGGAGAAAAGGAGAAGATTGAATACATACACGCTTACTTTCACTACCTCCAAATTCCACAAAAAATGATAGTAAAAAAAGATGGTTGTAAAACACGTAAGATAAGTATGGGAGAGGAAACATCACAACAAACTGAAAGCTGGAAAACAGTGGATGAGAGGCAACTTACTCAGACAGCTGATTTAGACCTCAATCCTAAACCTGCAGGAGAAAGCTAAAAAGCAACCCAGTTTCACTACAGAATCCAGAAAGTCTCTGGAATAAGCAGCACCAGGTACCTCTGAAAGTAGGGACAAAACTAAGGCCATTGAAGGACTGGGTTGGTTAGTTTAAGAAGCAATGAGAACTTCTGATCACTCATTTTCACTCAGTGTAGCAAACCAAATGCCTCCCTAACACCCCATCCAAACACTGGAGGTTTACTCACTTCAGATAGAAAAAAGAGTTCCAGGACTAGGAGTTGTTAGGCACAGTTGAGGGACTATTATGCTGAACCCAGTCATATTAACAGAACATCGACATGCCGAATGTTGAGAAGACAATACTTCCCTTCCGGTCTCTTCTTCAGCTCCAGAATGAAGAGAGCCAGCAGTGTATATTTTAAGCAGGAAATGTAAAAATACTTCTCTAGGAAACATGAGTAGTCTTAATTAATATATATTAAGGATACCCACAAAATGACCCTGGCAAATCACCCTCCAGGAATCCCATAGTCAACAAGCTTAGAGCTCTTAAATATGAGCAAGTGGCCAAAGATCACCAGATATCTGAGGGAAAGCTATGGCATGAAAGAAACTAAAACAAAGAAATAAACGGGAAAAGCAAATTAAAGAAATAGAGACTACTGTAGGAAGAATAAATCCTTAAACGACTATAATTAATGTATTCAGACAAATAGGAAAAGTTATTTTATTCATAAGACAATAATAAGATGTTCTCTTTAAAAAAGAAATATTCTGGAAATTAAAAGTTCTTGGAAATCGTATGTATAATAGTAGAAATAAAAACTCAGTAGAAGAGTTGGAAGATAAAGTTAAGAAAATCTTCCGAAAGTAGAAAGCAAAAATACGTAGAGCTCTGCTTTGGCAGCATATATATTAAATTCGAGTGATACAGAGAAGATTAGCATAGCCCATTGCAAGGATGACACACAAATTCATAAAGTATTCCTTAAAAAAAAAAAACACAGAAAATAACAAGTGTTGGAAAAATTGTGGGGAAGCTGGAACCCTTGTGCACTGTGGGTAGGGATGTAAAAGAGTGCAACCACTATAGAAAACAGTATGGCAGTTCCTCAGTAAATTAAACATAATTACTATATGATCTGGCAATTCCACTTTTGGGTATATTCTCAAAAGAATTGAAAGCAGAGACTCAAATAGATATTTGTACACCCATGTTCATAGTAGCTTTATTCACAATAGTCAAAAGGTAGAAGCAACCCAAATTTCCACTCATAGATGGATAAACAAAATGTGACATATACATAAAATGGAATTTATTCAGCCTTAAAAAGGAAATCCTCACACAGGCTACAACATGGATAAACCTCAAAGATATTATACCACGTGAAATAAGCCAGTCACAAAAAGACTAATGTATGATTCCACTTATATGAGGTACCTGGAGTAGTTAAATACATAGAGACAGAAAGTATAACAGTGGCTACCAGGGGCTGGGAGCAGGGTTTAGTGAGGAGTCATTGTTTAGTAGTTACAGAGTTTCAGTTTGGGATGATGAAAACATTGAGATGGATAGTGGTGATGGTTGCATGACAATGTGAATGTGCTTAATTCCACA
This sequence comes from Theropithecus gelada, assembly GCF_003255815.1. Classification (NCBI taxonomy): domain Eukaryota; kingdom Metazoa; phylum Chordata; class Mammalia; order Primates; family Cercopithecidae; genus Theropithecus; species Theropithecus gelada. The sequence goes on along the minus strand of NC_037672.1, from coordinate 86,071,600 downwards.
GAGTTATACACTTAAAATGGTAAATCTTATGTATATTTTACCACAATAAAAAATACTGGCACTAACTTAAGTGATATAGAGGCAAACATTAAAAGAAATAACTCAGAGTTGGAAGTGGTTTCTTCCAAGGATGGGAAAATGTCAGAGGAAGGGCTACTGTTTTTCAAAGAAGCTTTGTAAAACTATTTATCTCTTTAAATTATGTACATGTAAAACTGTGGTAACAATTTTACAAATAACACTAATAATGAACTTGAAGACTGAGCGTAATGAACAAATAACACTGATAATGAACTTGAAGGCTGAGCGTGACGGCTCATGCCTATAATCCCAGGACTTTGGGAGGCCAAGCCGGGTGGATTGCTTGAGCCCAGGAGTTTGAGACCAGCCTGGGCAATGTAGCAAAATCCTGTCTCTACAAAAAACATAAAAATTAGCCGGGTGTGGTGGCATGTACCTATAGTCCCAACTACTAGGGAGGCTGAAGTGAGAGGATCAGCTGAGCGTGAAGAGGTTGAGCCTGCAGTGAGCAGTGGTGGTGCCACTGCACTCCAGACTGAGCAACACAGAGAGACCCTGCCTCAAAAATAAATAAATAAAATAAACTTGAGATATTTTTAATTCCTTCAATTTCATGGAGAGAGGAGGACCTTTGGCCAAAGTAATCTAAAACAGCAAGTGGCAGAATAAAGATTTGAACCAATATGTTCTAAATCAAAGTTCAGCATCTTACCACCACAATACATTGTAGTCTATGATAGCATCTTCCTTAGTACCCTAAAATAAATTTTTTTGGGTGTCCTGCCTTAAACCTTCTTAAATTACGTTTCTTAATGTTTTATGAAATGCCTAATAATACTGCAGATTTTTCCATTTTTACCTAGCATTATTAATTAATGCCTAATGACATATTTTCTAATCCAAATACGCTTTTGAAATAATATACTTTTCCTGACTTTTTTCTCTATCTTTGTACTTAAAATTGAATAGGATTTTGGGGTCCTATGTTTAGTGTTGCTCCTTAAATAGTTGGAGAGACTTTGCTATTGCTGAATAAGATACTGTTCTTTATTTCTTTTCTTCTCTTCTTTTTTTTTTTTTTTTTTTTTTTTTTTTTGAGACAGACTCTCGCTCTGTTGCCTAGGCTGGAATGCAATGGCATGGTCTCGGCTCACTGCAACCTCTGCCTCCCAGGTTCAAGCGATTCTCCTGCCTCAGCCTCCTGAGTAGCTGAGATTACAGGTGCGTGCCATCACGCCTGGCTAATTTTTGTGTTTTTAGCAGAGATGGGGTTTCACCATGTTGGTCAGGCTGGTCTCAAACTCCTGACCTTGTGATCCACCCGCCTCGGCCTCCTAATGTCCTTTATTTCTTTTTTCTTTTCTTTTTCTTTCTCTTTGTTTTTTTTTTGGAGACAGAGTCTCCCTTTGTCACCCAGGCTGGAGTGCAGCGGCACCATCTTGGTTCACTGCAACATCCGCCTCCTGGGTTCAAGCAATTCTCCTGCCTCCCGAGTAGCTGGAATTACAGGCGTGCACCACCATGCCCAGCTAATTTTTGTATTTTTAGTGGAGATGGGGTTTCACCATGTTGGCCAGGCTGGTCTCAAACTCCTGACCTCAAATGATCTGCCTACCTTGGCCTCCCAAAGTGCTAGAATTGCAAGCATGAGCCACCACGCCTGGCCAGGCCTTTATTTCTTGGGTGGGATATTTTATACTAAGTCCAAAGAGTTACCCATGGTCACCTTTAAGGCAACAAAAAGCATTGCCAGTTCAATTAAACTCAAGTCACTAGTCTAATATTAATTTTAATGTTAATTTTTTCCATTAGAAATATGATATCATTATAAAGAGCATTTAGACTAAGGAATGATATATAATTGACCATGCTTCAGACTTTACAATGAAGCCCTTATGTGCACATCGCTTCCAACAGTACTCCATTAGTTATCAGTTGAACATATACTAATGGACATCTATGAAATATTTTTTAAAGAACTGTGAGGACCTGTCATAAGCATATCCTCCAACACCGACGAAGTGCCTTTTCCCAGAATAATGTGCTTGATAAGTTATCAATGTGAAAACTCTAAATAAGATCTATTATGCTTTTAAGATATCATTCCTTATCAAAATAGTGTCGATTACTGTGTATGGTTTCTCGTCTTATGTGACTGTTTCAGCAAGGTTGTGTGCTTCTTGAGAGCAAGGTAGTACAGGACTACACACATAATAAGTGATCTTTAAGCAGTTGTAATAAGTAAAGAATCAGAGCAAGGAATCATGGAAAGTTACAGCTGAAATGGGGCTTAGGGATCCATGGCCTACCTACCTCTTTTCACAGTAAAGGAAATACTAATTGATATTTGAATATATATTTATGTGGGCTATTTCATATGCATTTACTCACAGCAGCCCCTCTAAATAAGTACTGTTATTACCCCCTATTAAAGATATTAAAAAGAAGATCAGAGAGGTCAAGTAACGTACTCAAGGTCGCATAGCTGGTCAGTGTTTACACTTGGACTGTAGCCAAGGTGATTGGAGTCCAGAGCCTGTGCTTTGCTAAAGTTTAGAGATAGATGTTAGCTCATTTACATGTGATCATATGGCTGGCTGCTAACAGAGGCAGGCCTAGAATTCAGATTGGTTGGTTGCCCAGAGCAAAAGCTTATCTTGGGAACCACTGATGCATATTTTAAGTTAAAAATAAGTTTCTGTCTAAGGATGCTCTTGGCTATAATTTCTCATTTTTATATAGCAAAATTTGAAAAGACTACATGTAAATTACTCCTGCAAAATTGTCTCTCTGAAACACATATCTCAGAGCTGAAAAAAGTTAGCATTGATTCGCTTCCATTTCTTAAAAAAGGAAACCGGCTCAGAGAGATGAAGAGACAAATCCGAGACCATCCCACAGCTAAGGGAAGGTGGGCAACTGGGACCAGGTCCCTTGCTTCCTGGGGCAGAGCTCCGCATTCTGGCTCCATGTGTCAACAGAGTCTTCTATTCCCCATGCTCTATAAATCCATATTCCAGATATATCCTTCTGGAACTTTCCATTTCCCTAATTACTTTCATCACATTTCCAATCTCTGATTTACTCCTTATCTATTACTGTCTATAATACCAGACTCGATTTATGCACATCCTCAGATTAGCTCTTGCCATCTGCCCCCTGCCATTTGCTCAGTAGAAAGCCCTGGCCACTGCCACCATTGCCTCTCTGCCCAACACTGCAGGATATCTGTTCATTCCATGGGGGGAGGCCAGAGGCTGCGTGGCCTCCCTTGGGCCCCACATGGGAGCAGCTGTAACTGCTCCAGCATCAAATTCAGCTTACTGACTCTCTGAGGCCCCGTGCTGTGCAGCATGGGATGTGGATTTCCCATCAGCTATCCCAAGCAGTCAAATCACATGACAAAAATGGGGCAAACTTTGACCAATGAGAGACATAACACATGAAGGAACCAACAGACAAGTTTATTTCATTTCATTTCTTTCCCATGACTTTTCCATGGACACCTTCAAGGCATAATGGTTTCATGTAGCCTATCGGGAGACATCCTTGTAATCAAAATATCAGCTGCATTTTCTTTTGAAGCTTTTTCCAGTGCAGTAATGTTCTACAACTCTCTCTGTATGGCCCCTCACTCTTGCTACCCTGGGGTTGCACTCCCCAGTAAAACAATGGCAAGAACACTTTACCCTATGCCTATCACAAAAGCTTCATAGCAATGAGCGAGTTTTGGAGGAATAAAACTCAAATTAAAAATATCTTTGGCTGGCCACAGTGGCTCATGACTATAATCCCAGCACTTTGGGAAGCCAAGGCAGGCGGATCACTTGAGGTCAGGAGTTCAAGACCAGCCTGGCCAATATGGTGAAACCCCGTCTCAACTAAAAATACAAAAATTAACTGGATGTGGTGGTGGGCACCTATAATCCCAGTTACTTGGGTGGCTTAGGCAACAAAATCGCTTGAACCCAGGAGGAGGAGGTTACAGTGAGCCAAGGTCACACCACTGCACTCCAGCCTGGGTAACAGAGCAAGACTCTCTCTCTTAAAAAAAAAAAAAAAAATTCTTTCGCAAACTCATTTGGCAATTGTGGTGGGTGAGCATTCTTTTCTGAGATCTCCTGAGTCCTGGCAAGGACGAGAAGGGACACACAGAGGTTGGCAAGGAAGAGGTCAAGGGAACTGTAATACTCATCATGGATCTTCATTTCTTTCCTCCACTTTCAAACACTTTAGCTCTCAGCAGATTATTTTTGAACCTAGGAGAGGAGGTCCTCAAGTGAGGAGAGGTCATGGATGTGTATATTCTTCTAGGATATCTAGAATATCTAGGCAATTAACTTAGAGTGTGGAATCTTTGGGTTGCTGTTAAATTCAATGCTGAGGGCCAGGTGCTCCCTCCCCTTTGAAAGTGAGGTGTTGCTACCCACTCTGATTCTGGAGGAGGGAAGAAGTTTCACTGATGGGAAGGAAGAAAGCCTTTGGAAAGGAGCTGGCAGCCCTGGAAGTTGAGCCAGCAGCACATGGCTCTGAGTGTCCAGTTATGGAGGGGACCTGGGCAGGACTCAGGCAACCAGGCATCTGGTATGGGCACCTCTGCTCAGGTTATAACTGCTACTACCTACTGAGCATTTTCTACGGTAAGCACTACTTTAAATGCTTTGCAAAAGTTAACTTATGTAGTCCTTGCCATAAACTGTAAGATAGGTCATATTATTATCTATACTTTATAACTAGGGAAGCTAAGACAAGGTAGCACAGGAAGGTTCAGTAACTTGCCCAAGCTCACTCAGCTTGAAAGGGGCAAAGCCAGGATTCAAATCCAGTCAAACTGACTCCAGAGTCTACTCTCTTAGCTATTGTGACACTGTAATACTGTCAGGGAAGCTGCAAAAACCCCAGCCCATGGAGAGGACAGAGCAAAACCTTCTTCTGTGGTCCTTCCTAAGCTATTGTCTCTCGGCTTCAAACACATCCTATACTCGGCTTTGTGATGCTGTTGCTAGGGCTCTGCCAACCACATTTCAGCTTTGTCAACTGGCTTGTCTTTAGCCTTGCCAATGGGGGCTCCATGGGAGACTGGCAAGGCTGGAAGAGGAAGAGGGGGCCTGTCTCCTTCCTGTGGGCTTCTTGTTCCTCTCTGTCTTCCTGCTCCAGTAAGCAATATTTCAGTAATTCTTCGCCACCCTGCAGGAGCCCTGCCTTCCTGCAGCAGCAGCTAAATCCAGTTTACAGTTTTTCCAGCATTTATAGAACCACCTTCATCACATTCTCTTCAGAAACGTCCAGCACTAACTGGCTGGAGGTCCCTCCTTAGAGGTTAGGGTCCCAGTCGCCAGGCCCCCTCCTCTGAACTCAGAAACGCCAGTTCAGCTGAACAGACCTCCTCCTCAGAGACCTGAGTTTCAACTCCATGGGGCCCTTATTCTAAATTTGTAAGTTTTCATCATTTCAACCTCTTTTCTTTGTTTCCTCCGTGCTAGGAGTGGTAGAGTCACTTCCTGCTGTTGCCACCTCCATGATACAGAGTTCTTCTTTTGTCTTTTACCTAGTCAACAATTATTCATATGAAATTTTCTAAGTCAAAATAACTGTTGTGTTTTCTCCTTCTTGACTAGACCCTAACAAATATACCATCCTATGGTTAATCCTGGCACTTGAATTTGCATCAGAGTTTAATAATTTATCAATAGCTCATGACATATTGCCAAAGTTGGGGGAGGGTATGTGTGGAATAAACCCAGCCAGTAAAAATTCTGGGAAAACAAACAGATTCAGATCAATTTACAATGTGACATCCTCAAGAAAATAATGCTAAATTCCTCACACCTGCCAATATTTCATCTTATGCAACAATGATATTCTGTCTTCACCTTTTATTAAATCAATACTGGAGACAGATTCAAGTATCTGTTGTCAATAAAGGTCACGATAGTCTTATGGAAATGGAGAGGATTTCAAAAACGTATATATAACAGAGAGCAAGATCTTGCCCTGTGACAGACTTCTCAATGACATCTTTATCTTCCTACCACATAGGAATCACTCAGCTAGGCTAGCTATTTTTGTAACAATGGGTAGTGGGAAATACTCTGGAGTGGTAGCAAAGTACTTGGGTTCTAATCCCAGCTATGCCATTTCATATTAACTTGGTGCTTGGCCCTTGGGAAAAGCACTAACTTCTCTGAACCTCAGTTTCTTTATTTCAAATGGAGTTAATAATACTACTTACTCAGCCTCCTTTATAGGCTTACTCAATTCGCTAAATATTTATTCATCATCCATAGGCAAGATGTGTGGTAGGTATCCGAGGATTTAGATAGAAAAGTAAAATACGGGTCAGGCATGGTGGCTCATGCCAATAATAATCCTAGCACTTTGGAAGGCTGAGGAGGGCAAATCACTCTCAAGTGATCAAGCCAGGAGTTCGAGACTAGCCTAGACATGGCAAAACCCCTTCTCTACTAAAAATACAAAAAATTAGCCGAGCATGGTAGTGCGTGCCTGTAATCCCAGCTACTCAGGAGGCTGAGGCACAAGAATCGCTTGAACCCCAGAGGCAGAGGTTGCAGTGAGCCAAGATGGTGCCACTGCATTCCAGCCTGGGCAACAGAGCAAGACTGTCTGAAACAAAAGAAAAAAAAAGAAAGAAAGAAAAGTAAAATACAGCCCCTGCCCTAAAGAAGTTTACAATTCAGTATTTCTTCATGCGTTCAACAGTTATGAAACACTATCTGTCAGGCACTGTGCTAGGAGCTGAGAATACAGTGATGTCTAAAGTATGATTCCTTTATTCAAAGAGATTACAGTCTGTACAGCGATAAGACAGCAGTGCAGATAACTAGGACAGAAGGCAGAGTGTACAATAGGGAGACGAAACTAATATGTTAAAGAAACAGAGGACGTGCACCGAGTTGAGAGGGTCAGGAGAGGCTTTGTAGATCTGGTGTCATTTGAACTGACTATGGACAAAAACTTAATGAAGGAAAGACAAAGGGAGTAATTTTTTTAAAAAACGAGCTTCCTGAAAGCTTAGAGGCCTGGCATGGTGGCTCATATGTGTAATCCTAGTGCTTTGCGAGGCTGAGGTGGGAGGATCACTTGAGGCCAGGAGTTCAAGATGAGCCTGGGCAATATTGCAAGACTCTTTCTCTATAATTTTTTTTTTAATTAGCCAGGCATGGTGGCATGCATCTTTGTAGTCCTAGCTATTCAGAAGGCTGAGGCAGGAGGATCACTTGAGCCCAGGAGTTTGAGGTTATGGTGGGCCAAGATTGTGCCACTGTATTCCAGCTTGGGCAACAGAGCAAGACTCTATCTAAAAAAAAAAAAAAATCCTGAAGTGGAGTGGAGTTACTGGAAATTAGAAAGAAGAAATGAATATAAGTGATACTAGATGAACAGTGCTCAAAAATCCATATGGGGCAATTATAATAACAAATGAGTTACTGTTGAGGATATAGTAATGGGTAAGGCAGATGTGGTCGGTTTTCAACAAGCTTTTGATTAGTTGAGGCTACAAAAAAGTTTTAGTTTCCTTAGTATGGTCTGTTTTAAAATATAGTGTATTGATAGAAAATTTGAAGTTCCATAAGGCCAACAGATCGGGAGTCTATTGCCAGTGAAAAGATGGCTTCATTTTACTCACAAATCCCAGGAGGAAGGGGCACACCGTGTCACACAGTGGAGTCAGGGGACACACAGGGAAGCACCAGGGTTGGTCAGGAGGTAGAGGGAGGGGGAAATTGTGAGCAACAGCTTTTATTATGGTTTCCACAGTTAGGAACAGATGACACAGGGTTACCAGGTTTAGGATTGGCTAGTTTGAATAATTTCAGGGGGCTCTGGAGCATAGAGACTGGCCTAATTGTCTAGCACTTGGCTCTGGGGTGATTGGGGCAGATGGCCAGGAGTATGAGATAAAGAAGGTAGAGGGGTATGGGATCTGGATTGGTTGGTTTGCAGCTGAAAGTTATACTCACAGGTGAGGTTTTTACTATCTCTAGAAATTACCTAACTCTGGGAGGGGACATCCCTTCAGGGTCAGCAAGGCCCCATATATCAAAGCATCAGATTACAGAAAATAGATAGTTAACACAGCCTCCTTAAAATAGGGGAGCATATTCAACTTTGTATCCCTAGCATCCACCATAATACTTTGCACATGAGGAAAGTACACAGTGTTTGTTGGATGATCAGATTAATAACTCCCCTCCTTGACTCTTTAACTCTGTTAGAGCTTGACAACTCTGACACATCCTTCAGTTCTCAGCCAGGTGGTCACTTTTTTAGGGAGACCCTTTCTAATTCCTTAGACAAAGCAAGTTATCACTGTGGTGGACACGTCGATGCACCCCCTTCAGTGAAGGAGGGCTGACAGATAGCTTTCAGTAGGTTACGCATGAAAGCTAAGGAAGCAATCCTTTTAAAAATTAAAGGTACTTTTAAAACAGAAAATGAAAGGTGAATAAGTGGTTATTTCCTTTGTGGCAAGGCTACTTTATATCATAATTAGTATTCTTTCAACTTCAAGAGACAGAAATCCAACCTAAACTTACTTAAGAAAAAGAAAAAGAATGTATTGGTTTATATGACTGGAGAGCTATCTTCAGGCATGGCTGGATCCAAGGAGTCAAATGATGACATCAGAATTCTCTCTATCCTCGTTTATCTCACATCTATTTCTCTCTCTGTGCATGACCTCATCTTTTTCTTTTTTTAACTGAAAATAGCCTCCCTCTCTGTCACTGGGGACAATGGTATCAAGCAGCTTCTGTTTACCTTATACTTACAGCTCCCAATCCAGTAAGAAGATAAAGATCATCATTTTTTTCACAGAACCTGTATAAAATTTCAGAGGACATTTATATCAGTCAGGATCCATTCTGGACACAGAAACCACACTGGTTATCTGAACAGGAAAAATTTAACAAAACAAGTTTTAACCAGAGCAGTAGAAGGTGGTTCAGTAAAAGTTAACATTCCCTGCAACTTTTTAAAATAAATGACCAAAACAGCACACACACACAACGATGCTATTGAGTCCAGAAATAGCAGGTACAAAAGAGCAGCTACTAATTGTAGGCTCAGGATGAATTAACAATAAAGGAACCGAGGACTAAAGGAGCCCTCTCCTGTTGAAGGATGAGGCTGAGACCTCTTTGAAAATGATATGGCTAATGCAAGAAGCCTGCTGGTGGTAAGTCAATTCCATAGGGCACAGACCACAGCCAGCCTAGAGAAGCAGCTTGCAATTGAAAGAGGGTGTGGATAGGCTGCAACTGGTCTGTTGAAGCAGCCCACTGCTGCCTGAGGGTGTGGCTGAGCTTAGCTACTGAAAAGTAGCTGCAGATGGGGAGCACATTGCCTAAGGATACAACCAGAGCTCCCTGGTGCCGCCCCTGGGCTCCCACCCTAATTAATAAGAACAATAATGATAAGTTATGTATTTAATATGCAGCATATTGTATACATATATATAATAATAATGTAGGACCAGGACCTGGAAGGGAAGATTCTTCTGCTGCTATTGCCTTGCAGGGACACTCCATTGTTCTCGATTGGTGCAGTTTAACATTCCACTAGCAAGCATACGAGAAATGTTTACAGGGCTCAGTTCCAAGATCCCAAAGCAAGGAAAAGAAGGATGGGTTTGAAGCTGGGAGACGGTAAGTTAGGCACAATCCTGCTTGGGTCATATGCACAGCCCTGAACCAAACACTGTGACTAGGGGAAGGAGGACTCTGAGTAACAAAATCTAGGCCAGATTCATGAGTAAGCAAGGGGCAGGAGGAACAGCTCCACCTCTACACGTGGAATGGCTTCTTCATTGAAAAGATGGATTCTTGGCCGGGCGTGGCGGCTCATGCCTGTAATCCCAGCACTTTGAGGGGCCAAGGCAGGCAGATCATGAAGTCAGGAGATCGAGACCATCCTGGCTAACATGGTGAAGCCCCATCTCTACTAAAAATACAAAAAATTAGCCAGGTGTGGTGGTGGGCACCTGTAGCCTCAGTTACTCGGGAGGCTGAGGCAGGAGAATGGCGTGAACCTAGGAGACGGAGCTTGCAGTGAGCCAATATCACGCCACTGCACTCCAGCCTGGGAAACAGAGCGAGACTCCATCTCAATAAAAAAAAAGAAGAAAGAAAAGATGGATTCTTCTACCAGAAAAAAGAAAGAACACTAGGCAGAGGAAAACAATAGATGTCCTTTGCATATTATATGTTGATCTTAAAATATCTGGTTCTATTTGAGGTTGTTGGTATAAGAAAAGTAAAATTAAAGCCTTTCTTTAAGACCAATGAAACTGTGTTCATTCTTTCATTTAAAAGATGGTTATTAAGCATCTGTTATGAGAGAAATGCATCCATATCACTTCTGGACTCCTGGCACCTTTGTGCATGTAGGCAAAAATGAAAGGTCTGGCTGGGCACAGTAACTCATGCCTATAATCCTAGCACTTTGGGGGGCCAAGGCAGGAGGATCACTTGAGCCTAAGAGTTCAAGACCAGCCTGGGCAACAAATTAAAAACCCATCTCTACACAAAAACACAACAATTAGCCAGGCATGGTAGCATGTGACTATATTCCCAGCTACTCTGAAGGCTGAGGTGGGAGGATCACCTGATTCCAGGAAGGTCAAGCCTGCAGTGAGCCACAATCAGGCAACAGAGTGAAACCCTGTGAAAGAGAGAAAGAGAGAAAGCGGGGGGGAGAGAGAGAGAGAGAGAAATAAAAAGAAAGAAAAGGAAGGAAAGAAGGAAGGAAGGAAGGAAGGAAAGAAAGAAAAGAAAAGAAAAAGAGGGAGAGAGAGGGAGGGAGAGAGGAAGGAAGGAAAGAAGGAAGGAAGGAAGGAAGGAAGGAAGGAAGGAAGGAAGGAAGGAAGGAAGGAAGGAAGGAAGGAAGGGAGGGAGGGAGGGAGGGAGGGAGGATCTAAATTGTACCTTTGGCCAGGCGTGATGGCTCACGCCTATAATCCCAGCACTTTGGGAGACCGAGGAAGGCAGATCACGAGGTCAGGAGTTCAAGACCAGCCTGACCAATATGGTGAAACCCTGTCTCTACTAAAAATACAAAAATTAGCCGGGCATGGTGACATGCACCAGTAGTCCCAGTTACTTGGGAGGCTGAGGCAGAAGAATCACTTGAACCCAGGAGGCAGAGGTTGCAGTGAGCCAAGATCACACCATTGCACTCCAGCCTGGGCAACAAAGCAAGACTCTATGTCAAAAAGAAAAAAAAAAAGAAAAGAAAATTGTACCTTTATTTAATGATTAAAATGTCCAGAGAAATATGTGTACAGTTTTTTTGGCAACCTTTTTTCTTTTCTTCAATGTTTAAGTTCAAGGGTACATGTGCAGGTTGTGCAGGTTTGTTACATAGGTAAACATGTGTCATGGTGGTCTGCTGCACAGATCATCCCATCACCTAGGTAATAAGCCAAGCACCTATTAGCTATTCTTCCTGATGCACCGCCCAACCCCCAACCTCCGAAAGGCCCCAGTGTGTGTTGTTTCCCTCCATGTGTCCATGTGTTCTCATCATTCTGCTCCCACTTATAAGTGAGAACATGCGGTGTTTGATTTTCTGTTCCTGTGTTAGTTTGCTGAAGATAATGGCTTCCAGCTACATCCATGTCCCTGCAAAGAACATGATCTTTTTCCTTTTTATGGATGCATAGTATCCCATGGTGTATATGTACCATATTTTCTTTATCCAGTCTATCATTGATGGGCATTTAGGTTGATTCCATGTCTTTACTACTGTGAATAGTGCTGCAGTGAACATACACGTGCATGTATCTTTATAATAGAATGATTTATATCCTTCTGGGTATATACCCAGTAATGGAATTGCTGGGTCTAATGGTATTTCTCCTTCTAGGTCTTTGAGGAATCACCACACTGTCTTCCACAATGGTTGAACTAATTTACACTCCAACCAACAGTGCAAAAGCATTCCTTTTTCTCCACAACCTCACCACCATCTGTTGTTTTTTAACTTTTTACTAATAGCCATTCTGACTGGTGTGAGGTGGTATCTCATTGTGGTTTTGATTTGCATTTCTCTCATGATCAGTGATATTGAACTTTTTCACATCTGTTGGCAGCATGTATACCTTCTTTTGAGAAGTGTCTGCTCATGTCCTTTGCCCACTCTTTAATGGGGTTGTTTGTTTTTTTCTTGTAAATTTGTTTAAATTCCTTGTAGATTCTGCATATTTGACCTTATCAGATGAATAGATTACAAAAATTTTCTCCCATTCTGTAGGTTGTCTCTGATGACAGTTTCTTTTACTGTGCAGGAGCTCTTAAGTTTAATTAGATCCAGTTTGTCAGTTTTTGCTTATGTTGCAATTGCTCTTGGTGTTTTCATCATGAAATCTTTGCCCAATGTGTACAATTTTTTTGAGACGGAGTCTTGCTCTGTCGCTTAGGCTGGAATGCAGTGGCTCCACCTCTGCTCATTGCAAGCTCCACCTCCCGGGTTCATGCCATTCTTCTGCCTCAGCCTCCCCAGTAGCTGGGACTACAGGTGCCTGCCACCACGCCCCGCTAATTTTTTATTTTTATTTTTTGTATTTTTAGTAGAGACGGGTTTCACCATGTTGGCCAGGATGGTCTCAATCTCCTGACCTCATGATCTACCCGCCTCAGCCTCCCAAAGTGCTGGGATTACAGGTGTGAGTCACTGCTCCCTGCCAATGTGTACAATTTTTTTTAGCAAAGTTTTTAACTACTACTTATGGTCAAATTGGAACAAACCAGTAGATATAGTAGTTAAGAGCACAAACTATAGCACAACACTGCCTGCATTCAAATCAGCTCTACTAAAATGTGACATTGGACAAGATATAACTGGTAATTTGTGTCTAAGTTTCCTCATATGTAAAGTTTGAACAATAATACCTGTTTCATTGGACTGTTTAAAAGATTAAATAAAATAACATCTGTAAAGCTCTTAGAACAGTGTCTGGCAACTAGTTAGCACTATATGACTGTAAGGATCATTATGAATTGGTTGTTATAGCTATTATTATTATGAATTGGTTATTATTAGTTGGATATCAAGTAATATAATTTTCACTCCATTTGCTAATTTGAAATCGCCTTATCTCCAAAATTAGGAAAAAACTTATTTTAAAAAATCTAACTGCTATATATGTGTTGGCACCCACAAAACAGGACTTTTTAAATATATCCTATAGGAATAATTTTATTCTTTTCATTACCTTATGATATTGAAGTAGCCTCTTCATAAACATAAATCATATTTCACATAACCAAAAAACAAAAAACTTGTTACTGGTATTATCCTGTAGAATACCGAGGAAAATAAAGCTTTATAAGCTTTATTTAAATATTCATAGACTTGTATGAAAAGACCATCTTCCTGAAAATCTATTTGTGTATATATTTTGTCAGAGGAATGTGGTGGTTTTTTTTGTGAAGTACTTTTAGGATTTCTTTTATTTTTCTCACTTAAAAGGAAACTGCCTCTGTAAAACCAATGTTTTAAAATCACACCAGAACATTCTGAGCAAGAGATGTACTCCAGCTCTGGCTGAGTCAGAGAAACCCCTAATGAGGACTCTGGCACTGACTATGAACCTCTGAGGCCTTCCTACTGTGACACATTCTGCAATATTAGTGATAAACTGATGTCTGAGGTATCAGGCATCTCAGCAAGTCCTCACCAGTGAATGTTACAACGTCAGGGAAGAGTGGTCACAAAAAGAAGCAACTATATTTCTTTTCCTTTCAGAAATAGGATTGATTCTTTATTAACTCTTACAATAGAGTTGTGGGATTACAGACATCCATAACCAAATGGAAACAAGAGAAAACACCTCACAAAGTATATCCACTTGAAACCCACCCTTGATCATCATAGTGTGCACAAACAGGCACACACATATACACACACTTACATGCATATACACACACTCACAAAACGTTCCTAAACTACAGTCACCAAAGAAGTATGGGATTAAGTAAAACTCAGATGATACAATAATAGAATTTTTGTATGTAATAGAAGATTAAATATTTGGATAACAACACTATCCTGATTCCTACAAATAAATTTAAGCAATACAATATAGAACTGGTATTTTCCAATCTGGTATATAATCACACATAAAAAGATATCAAGTTCAAGACTCTATTAATGAAGAAATTTTAGTTACAGCAATTTTTATTACTAAATATTGATTTAATAATAGTTAGCTTTAATTCCTGAGCTTGTGATTTCAATGTTACTTAAGACATTATTACCAAGGGTGGAAGCAACAAATGTGGATCAGAGATGTATTATTTTCCTTGTCAGGCTTTAAGGAGGGCTACCATGTTGCCATAGAAAGCTCTGTTTCCTCAAGACAACCCACAGAGTAGGAGAAAATCTTCACAATCTATACATCTGACAAAGGACTAATATCCAGAATCTACAAGGAACTCAAACAAATCAGCAAGAAAAAAAACAAACAATCCCATCAAAAAGTGGGCTAAGGACATAATTGGACAATTCTGAAAAGAAGATATACAAATGACCAACAAACGTATGAAAAAATGCTCAACATCACTAATGATCAGAGAAATGCAGATCAAAACCGCAATGTGATATCACCTTACTCCTGCAAGAATGACCGTAAGCAAAAAATCAAAAAATAATAGATATTGGTGTGGATGTGGTGAAAGGGTAACACACTGTTGGTGTGAGTGTAAACTAGTACAACCACTATGGAAAACAGTGTGAGATTTCTTAGAGAATTAAAAGTAGAACCGCCATTTCATCCAGCAATCCCACTCCTGGGTTTCTACCCAGAGGGAAAGAAGTCATTATACGAAGAAGACTCTTGGCCATGCATGTTTACAGCAGCACAATTTGCAATTGCAAAAATATGGAACCAGCCTAAATGTTCATCAATCAATGAGTGGATAAAGAAATAATGGTATATATATACCATGGAATACTACTCAGCCATATAAAGGAATGAAATAATGTCATTCGCAGCAACCTAGATGGAATTGAAGACTGTTATTCTAAGTGAAGTGAATATTCTGAGTGAACTAAGGAATGAGAAACCAAACATCGTATGTTCTCCCTCATAAGTTGGAGCTAAGCTGTGATGATGCAAAGGCATAAAAATGAGACAATGGACTTCAGGGACTCAGGGAAATGGTGGGAGGGGAGTGAGGGATAAAAGACTACACATTGGGTACAGTACAGTGTATACTGCTCAGGTGATGGGTGCATCAAAATTTCAAACATCATCACCAAAGAACTTATTCATGTAACCAAACACCACCTGTTCCTCAAAAACCTACTGAAACAAAATAATAGTAATAATAATTTAAAAAGAAAACTCTGTTTTCTCATAGATAAAATGAGGATGATGATATCTACCTCTTAGCTTTGTTGGAACATTAAATGGAACAATGTATATTTCAGAGGCCAACACACACAGCCTGTCATCGATTAGTGCTGGTAAATAGTATTTCTCCTCCTGTCCTAGAGGTCACTCAAGAACTTAGTGATGTGAGGCCATACATAACCGCCTAAGCCAAAAAGGCTTTAGAATGTGGGTCTAAAAGAAGACACGGAAGTTGGGGCCCAGCCCTTATTTGCATAGTATTTTCTATTACGTACTTATGCACCCTAAGAGCAGCGCTGAGAAGAACTTTGGTTTAGCAAACTCCCAACAAGGCCAACTCTGTAATTCCAGAAGAGCAATTAACTACCTTAGCTATGAACTCTGTACGAACGTATCATTCGAGTACTTTGTGAATGTGCAAGGGGATTCCTATTATCATTTGCTCACATGATGATCCTATTACTTATGTACAGGTAGGGGACTTCCAGATTTCTTAAGCAAATAAATAATTCTATGGTTGCAAAAAATGTGAAAATTTTAAAGACTAGTTTGGGAAATGATTAATGCAAGATTCCAAAACTGAAAATTAAAAGAAAAATTATTCTTTATCTCTGAAAACAAAATTAAGGATAAAATAGGTCTGGACTAATTTTAGACTTAAAAATGATAGTTGACTCCTTTAATTGTGGATATTTTAGAACCCAGGCTTCAGTTTCTCAACTAACTCGAAGTTTAATCTATAGATCTTATATGCAAGGAGGTTTTTTCTTCTAAGTAACTAACCTTCCTCTATACCATCAGGGCTATATCCACATAAACTGAGGCCTCCCCAGTCATGCTTCATCACTTAATCAGATGGCGAACTAGCTGAGCCTCACTAGTGCAACAATAGGTATTAAAAGGTCCTTTCTTATAGGAAATACACTTGGGGGACATTGGGGTTCTTAAAATGAGTCTTTCCAGAAACATACCATTTTGCCACCATTTCCTCTTTATCACCACTGACAATTCTATGAATTTCAGAAAATAAATTTATAGACTAGAATAATCTTTAACTGTGAGGAAAAAATATTTTAATAGCTCTATTAAATATCTTACTGAACGTTTTTTGGATATATTTGTCACTTTTCAATAACCTCTTGTTTTGAGGTTAGTTTTCAAAGATCTGATATTGTATTCCTCCTAATTAACAAAGAAATCAACGTCTCTAAAAATTTTCCTTATTTTCACTTTTGGTGAATTGTCTTTCGTACTCCTTTTAAAGTTGAATCCTTTGAATTATTTAACTTAGGTAATGTTTTGATAGATTGTAGAATTATTTAGAACCTTAAGAAAGACATTTATTAGCATTTTAACATGACTCTTTTACTTTTCCCTTTGACTCTTATGGTTTGGGTCTGTGCCTCCACCAAATCTCATGTAAAGTTGTAATCCCCATGTGTTGAAAGTGGGGCCTGGTGGGAGGTGATTGGATCATGGGGGTGGTTTCTAATGATTTAGCACTCTCTCCCTAGTGCTGTATCATGATAGAGTTCTCAAGATACCGGATTGTTTAAAAGTGTGTAGCACCTCCCACTTGTTGCGCGCGCTCTCTCTCTCTCTCTCTTTCTCTCACCACGTAAGACGTGCCTTGCTTCCCCTTTGGCTTTCACCGTGATTTTAAGTTTTGTGAGGCCTCCCCAGCCACACAGAACTGTGAGTCAATTAAACCTCTCTTCTTTGTAAATTACCCTGTCTCAGATAGTTCTTTATAGCACTGTGAAAATGTACTAATATAACTGTCAAACAAATGGATATAAGAATATTCAAACCAATGGCATATAGTTTCTGAACACACCTACTTGATGGCACACATTTCATTTTGGAACAACAAAGTTACTAGGTCAGTTTCTGAACTTCTGATTTCAATGTTACTTAAGACAATACTGGAATACATACACATTCTTTTCTTAAGAACTTAAAGAGAAAGTTGCAGTAGTTTCTCCAGAAGTGCATCTGAGACTCACAACTAAAGACCATTTTCCCTCCATCTGTAAGGATATAGCACTACAAAATCGGCTATGCAAAGAATTTCTAAAAATTCATTACAAGATTTTTTGATTTACTTATTTGTTCTTTAGTAAACATTTACAAATAAATTAATAAATGAACACAAGAATGCCCATTATATGTAAGACACTACAGCTCACCTATCTTGGATATGTAGTAAGAGAAAAAGCATGGTTTCTGCCCTCATAAAACTTGTAGTCTAGCAGGTAACTAAACATGATACCAAGAATCATGAAAATAATTATCTAATTACAATTTCAATAACAATATTGTTGATGAGTTGCTGAGTCATATGATTTTTTTTCTCCATATGAAGATGAAAACATATAAGACATACCTTTTTTGTTTGTTTCTCTGTCGCCCACACTGGAGTGCAATGGTCCGATCTCAGCTCACTGCGACCTCCACCTCCCAAGTTCAAGCAATTCTCCTGCCTCAGCCTCCCAAGTAGCTGGGACTGCAGGCACATGCCACCACACCCGGCTAATTTTTTGTATTTTTAGTAGAGACGAGTTTTCACTGTGTTAGCCAGGATGGCCTCGATCTCCTGACCTCATGATCTGCCCACCTCAGCCTCCCAAAGTGCTGGGATTACAGGCATTAGCCACTGTGCCAGGCTGGAAATACTTTTTTAAGTGTAAAATCTGAAAAATAATTTCTCCTCAAAAACCTATCTCCCATGACGGGAGGCCATTTACTCATTCCCTAGGTGGAAGTAGAAAGCAGTTGTGTCATATTGACTTCACTTTCCATCTTTCACATTCAACTTTGTGCTACTGCTTACTGATTTTATTATCAGATGTATCTCATATTCATCCTCCTTTCTCCATTTCCATATCCAAACATAGTACTGGTTGATATGGTTTAGATTTGTGTTCTGACCCAAATCACATGTTGAATTGTAATCCCTAATGAAGGAGGAGGGACCTGGTGGGAAGTGATTGGATCATGGGGGCGGATTTCACCCTTGCTGTCCTCACGATAGTGAGTTCTCATGAGATCTGGTTGTTTAAAAGTGTGTTGTACTTTCTCCTTCTCTCTCTTCCTCCTGCTCCGGTCATGTAAGACTGTGGATCCTTCCTCTTCGCTTTCTGCTATGATTGTAAGTTTCCTGAGGCCTCTCCAACCAAGTTTCCTGTACAGCCTGTGTAACTGTGAATTGATTAAACCTCTTTTCTTTATAAATTACCCAGTCTCAGGTTTACAGCAAGATGAGAATGGACTAATACACTAGTCCTTTGATCATCTTGCTCAAATTGTTTTCATAGAGTCCCAGAATCACAGACAAAATAGGAGGATATTAAAAGTTGGAAAAGATCCTAGAGAACTTTCTTCAGATGAGGAAATTGAGGCTCAGAAAGGCAAATATCTCACCCAGTACTTCACAATTCAGCCTAGCTACAGGCATGTCATTTTTTTCGTTAGAGCAGCCATGGTAGACACTGTTGGTTATCTGCTCATAGACATTCCCATCCCTTTCTTCTTTGTTAGAAAATCCCACCTCCCATAATAGCAGTCAAAAAAGACAAATACCATTATGCATCACTTAATGATGGGTTTATCTTCTGAGAAATGCACCATTAGGCAATTTTATCACTGTGCCCACATAATAAAGAGTACTACACAAACCTAGACAGCACAGTCTACTACACACCTAGGTGGGCTATATGGTATAGCCTATGGCTTATAGGCTGCTACAAACCTGTGCAGCATGTACCATAGTGAATAGTGTGGGCAGTTGTAACACATGCTTAGTATTTGTGTAGCTAAACATATCTAAACATAGAAAAGGTATTGAGTTGACATCGTGGAGTCTATGACGTCACTGGATCACAGGAATTTTTCGGCTTCATTTGAGATGATGGGATCACCATCCTGTATGCAGTCTATTGTTGACTCAAATCTTGTTATGCAGCATAGGACTATACTAGCTTTCCTAGGGATGCCATGCGATCCATTTATGGCCACTGAGATGTAAAGGAAAGTGTGCGTGATGGTTTTTGAAAAAGATTTTGCTTCCTCATGAAAAGAAACAAAAAAGAGCCACCTCTCCTACTTTCTGTCTTTGGATCTGAACCACGCAGCCTCAGGACAAAAAAAGCCAACATCTGAGGAAGGTAGATCGGAAGAATGGGAAGCATTTGGGATCCTTATCTATGAGCCCTGAGCTAACTCTTGGGACTACCTACCTGCAGACCTTCTATTACATGAGATTATTTATATCTTTATGTCATATATTCTGTTACTTGCAGCTGAGTGCACCCTGGATGTACTACTGCTTTATTTCTTCGTTTTCTATCTACTGCATTGAGCTCCATAGAGCAAGGAATTGGCCTATTTTTTCATTGCCATATCACCAGTTCTTAGAACAGAGCCTGGTACATAGTCGATTCTTAATAAATTTCTGTTGAATGAATAAATGAATGAAAGAATGCATGTCAATAACCTTAATTGGCCCTCTACTTCTATAGAATAAAGTCCAAAGGCTTAGCTGGTATTTAAGGCCCTTCATGATCTGGCCCCAATCTATCTTTGCAGGCTAATCTTTTACCTTCACATACCGTACAACTCAGGAAAGCTGGGCTACTTCCTGTTCTCCCAAATATCCTGTCTTAGTCCTTCTGTGCCGCTTTTACAAAATACCACAGACTGGGTCATTTATAAGAAACAGAAATGTATTTCTTACAGTTCTCCAGGCTGGCAAGTTCAAGATCAATGCACTGGCAAGTTCAGCTGCCCGGTGAGGGCTGCCTCCTCCAGATGGGAAGAATGTTGTGTCTTCACATAGCAGAAGGCAGAAGCGCAAGCCAGCCAAATCCATGTGAAGACTCTTTTATAAGGGCCTTAGTCCCATTCAGGATGGAGTAGCCCTCATGGCCTACTCACTTTTTTTAAGGGCCCCACCTCTCAATACTGTCACATTGACAACACCTGAGTTTTAGAGGGGACCCATTCAAGCCATAGCACAGCCCTCATGCTTTTTTGATGCAGGACTTTGACTCCCTGGACTGACACATGCTCCTCCTCCTCCACCTCTCCACTTTTCCCTCATTCTTCAAGCTCCAGATCTTCTCCCATAGCCCTTTCTCCAATACCTGTCAGGTATAAATGTCTTTTCTATTCTGTGTTTCCTTCTTCTTTGTGCCTTTATCACTCTTACACATTTATGATAACTGTTTGGTGTACTCATTTCTATTAGATTAGAAGTTCCTTGAGGCTAAGAAATTCACCCTTCTAAGAAAAATACAATGTTTTACCCTAGTAGGTGGCTAACACATTTTTGTGAGTGGAGGCATAAATAGTATTAAAGTGAACACATGAAAAATTTCCATTTTAAAAATAATTTAGACCCAGGAATTGGTGCAGACTGTCATGGAAGCAAAGATCAGGAGGGGAAGGAAGGGAGGGAAAGAGACTTGTTGGAAGTGTTAGGAGCAAGCACAAATGTCTTTTCTCTTGCCGATGATAGCAAAGTTCTTAATGGAAGATGATCCCAATCAATAGAGGCAGACAGTTGATTTATATAATGGCATCAAGCTGAAATCGCGGTCTTCGCATAGTGTTGTGAAAGGGGAAAAGGCTACCAAGACTGGAACAGCCAGGGGACTCCACAAGTAGATCTGTGAGTATCAGTCGGTGGTCATAAAGATGTTTCCCCACCAGCAAGCCACGGAAGAGTTCAGAGAGCAGCCTGCTGGAGGCTGGTCGCGGAAGACTGACGGTGGGGCTAGTGAGGCTGCTGTACTTTGGCTGCCGCCGCCGCTGCTGCCACTGGGCAGATACCGCAGTGAGGGGTCTGACCGCGCTGAGTGCTCTCGGGAATCTGGGCTCTGGCTAGGAATGAGAAGTTAAGAGAGGGAGGGCTGGAAGGTGGGCAGGGCTCACCAAGGAGCTGCAAACCCAAACGAGAAATCTAGGGAGCAAAAGGAGAGGAAAGAGTGAGCTTGAGCCAAGACATCAGGCCAAGTGGAACTGGAGGAAATGTCATCATTGGTAAAGGAGGACTTGGAGAAGAAACTGTTTAAGCCACTCTCGCAGAATCTGTACGAGTTTATTGAAATAGAGTTCTCCGTCCAGGACAGGTATTACCTCTGTGTGTCAGGTAATCTGTTCCTTCTGTTATCATTTCAAAAAGCAAGTCACCCAAAGATGCTTGGATGATAGAGGGAATTTTTTTTTTTTTGGTATTTATTTTCCTATACAGCACTTGCACCTTCTTCTGATGAGAACTTAACTATGCCAGGTTTAAGAATTTGGGTTCTACAGAATTTTTTTAAAGTGTTAAAAATGAAAGAACAAAACATTGTATTAGAACATTTTGGTTAATCGTGGAGAAATGAAACTGATATGTACTTCTCCTGATTTGATTATTTTGTCTCCAATCGTTTGTTTAATTCATTTGCATGGCATGGAATTTTATCGTGTAAGAGCTCATTTTTAAAAATGCAACAGAGAGCTGTCCGTATACTTTTAAATACGTTGGAGAATAGAGTTATACAGCACCATTTGCAACCAGTCTGGACAACCGGCATTATGCCTTTTCATTCTAGGAAAAAAACAAAGCCTTAGATTTTCTTCTGAGGGTTTTAGACTTCCTGGTGGTTTATTTGAAGAGAGAAATTATATTTTAAAACTTCTTTATCTTATAAGAAGTGTGCTCACAAAAACAGTACCTTAATGGTGAAACTAGTTTATGAAAATGGAACTTTAAGGATTAGAGCATGTTCTCCAAACTATTTAACTAAAATAAAGATTTTACCCTCATGTTTCTAAAATTCATGAAAATTGTCCAAAGCTAGAAAAAGGATTTTACACTTAATTATGATTTGCCTAAACTGTGATTTCTGTGCTGAATTTAGACAGGAATGCTCATGCCACTATTGAACAGAATATACAGCACTCCCTTTTCTTGGTCCATGCCTTTTAATACTTTTCAGGGGCTTAGGAGAAAAGAGCTTAGAAGCTTCGTGTTCATTGTGGACTTGCCTATCTAAGGCACACACCCATTTTCAGAAAACAACTTCTTATAATTCCCTTTCTGATAATTGACTTAGAAGGCCTTTTCAAAGTTGCCAGGAGGGAGTGCTGTAAGGGAAATAGAATGTCTTTAAAGAAAGTGCCAAGAATTTTTTAAAATTCTGTCATTTCTAATAAATATAGTAATATTTACCCAATAATGGCATTAGAAATATTTATCTGACACTTTAGCATATTTTGCTATATAACTACAAAGTATAGAGGGTATTCTAGTGACATAAAAATATTGATTGACCCAGGAAAAAGAAATTAAATATTTTAAAAAGTCAATTTAAAACAATTTAAGAAACTATACTGTATCCTAGCCATCACATCACTGTATCTTAAAATATTTTTACTGAATATATTAGAGAAAATGCTTATTCCAACATTAAAATGTAATAATTGTGTACTTGTTGTAACTTCCACTTTATAAAGTTGATTTCTCACTGGTAAATTAGTATACACATATTTTTAAAGAAAAACATGAAAAATTAAATAATCACAATAATTTATATATCTAACTTACCAAATACATCTTAGTTTCTCCCTCCGAATTATGTAATTAACTAGACTTGTTCTATCTGACATGAAAAAAAAGTCTCCTAGATTTAAATGTTTGGAAATAATTCAATAATTCTGTCATGTAAGAAGCAAGGAAAAAACAAGATCTTCTCAGAGATGAAGAAAAGAAGACCATATTGTGCTATTCTAGATACAAGTTAACTTTATAAGCCCTATCAGTTCACTAACTTCACGACTCTCTTCTACATCACATCCATCAATTTGAGAGCACTTTCTCTGAATGTAACACTTTTTTATGGCAATTAAAAGTACATTTTGCTGGAACAGTAATTTAAAATAAGTCAGTGTGTTGCTTGAATAGTCTTGGCTTTGACCATGCTGGACTCAGACAATTTCCATTGGTAATGAATCAAACAGATCACATCACAATTGTTGAGACGCGGAACTCCGTACTTTGAACGATGCCACCTTCATGGAGTAGAGTCATATTATGATTTCCTCTTCATTCCCTACAATCTAGCACTTCTAAATTTGTGAGACCCACGAGTCCAGTGTAGTCAAATTCCATCATGTATTTTTTCAATTAATGAAAATATGTTTAAATATGGTTAAGCTTTCTATTTATCTGACCAGAGTCTCTTTTGCAAGGGTCTCGCAGTCAAAGGATTGTGACTTACCATTAAATCTTGATGTTTACCTGGTTGATGTTAAAACTAGATGTCAAAAACTCAAATTTCCCTTTCTGGTTTGCTAGGATGTACATGGGGGATTTCCTGGGACCTCAGCCCACTCCCACCTTAGGGTTTGCATAGTCATTTCTCCCTGGGACTAGCTTCCCCTACCTAGAACATTATCACTGGAAGTTAAAAGCAGCATCTTCTTATAAAGGAGGAAGGAGCTCTGTTATGTGCTGGCACTAGAAAGGGATAAGTCACATGTGCAATGAAGAGAGTGCACGTGAATTAAAGAAACGCTGAAGGACTTGACACAGCGTATTAAAGCATTAGCCAAACCTGGATGGAAAGTAACAGGGCATAGTGGAACAGACCTTCACACACTTGGAATCAGGCAAACTTGGTGTGAAACCTGGTGCTGCTTTGCCACCCACCAGCTGTGAAATTTAGGGCAAGATAATTAGGCTCTCTGGCCTCAGTGGTGACATCTCTGAAACGGGAATAAAAACACTTATATCTGCCCACAGTGCTCCCCTGTTAAATTCTTACTAGGATAAAACCAAATGTGATACATTATATTCTAAATAAATAAAATTAAATTAAGGTTATAATTTTCAGATATACAGAAAAAATAATTTGCCATTAAAAATATGCTGAAATATATGTTTATATATATATATATTATAAATACATATTTGTAGTAAAAACAAAATAGTAAACATGTGTGTATATTTAATATAAAATGAAAAATTAATATATTTTATATTATATTAATTTAAAATTGTATGTATATTCAGATGTTGATTATTTTTCAGTATTCTCATACCTCTAGAAAAATATCTTCCATTCATAGATATTAATCTGAAAATAAATGGCATTTTCTAGAATTATAAAAATAATATGCATAAATTCTCTATACATATTGTTTTTTAAGCCGTACCAGAACTTCTCTGTGAACCAAAAAATTTAATAATTTTGTCAAATCATTTACAATAAGAATGTTAATAAGATTGTTAAATAAGAACAAGTTAACGAGAAAAGGAGGTTGCTAAAAACAATTTTAAAGACTTCATTTGGTATCACTGCTGCTATATTTGCGAATTCCCAACATCTTAACAACAGAGCACAATCTAAAGAATTTCTTTCTTTAAGTTGTCATTTCAGGAGATAATAGTATTGTCTGGAAGAGGTTAGTTTAATTTTTCAACTGTGAATTGAGAACAAATTATCCTGATACATAGTGTTTTGAAGAATTAAACATGGACTAAGGCTTTAAAAAGTTTTCATATAATTAACGATGTTATTAGCAGTAGTAGAATAACAATTACACAGGCCAAAATATATCCAAACAGCTATACATATGTTCTGATTATAGAGCCAAACATAGTTTATGTGTATATTCTTTTTTATTTTTCAAGTTGCGGGTTTACTCAAGGCTGTTTTTTTGTTTTGTTTCGTCTTGTTTTGTTTTGTTTTTTGAGACAGAGTCTTGCTCTGTCGCCCAGGCTGGAGTGCAGTGGCGCGATCTCGGCTCACTGCTGTCTCCACCTCCTGGGTTCAAGCGATTCTCCTGTCAAGGTTGTTTTGCTACACAATAATTTAATATCTTCCCTTTCATGACCTATAATACCTCCTTTAATAAATATGAATAGATTTGGTTCTGTGACAAGACAGAAATCTTGTGCTCAAAAGGAGATCACACTTGAAGAAATTCTAATTTGACGGTGTTTATTATCCTCTATGTTAAAAAATTATGAAGAGAAGAAAGGTAGGATTGATTTCTAAGAGATACATTTTATTGAAAAATAAAATACATATATCATAAAATTCACAAAACTTACTAATTGTTACTCATTGTAACAATTAGTTACAATCAGAATTGTCAAATGGGGAACAGGCCTTGAATAAAAAGGTAGGTTTTATACTTTAAAATTCTTGCTCTTTGTCTTCTAAAGGTAGAAAAAAAACACTTTATTATTCTTGTTCGAGACTCTCTCTATATATATTTTGTTCAGGTCTCTCTCTTCTCTCTCTCTCACACACACACATACACACACACACAAACACAAAATGCATTTGTGGAATATCACTAAATGTCTCTATGGAGGAATTTATTTTAATTTAATTTAATTTATTGTTTTTTTGAGACAGGGTCTCACTTTGACACCCAGGCTGGAGTGCAGTGACCTGATCTTGGCTCACTGCAGCCTCAACCTCCAGGGCTTAGGTGATTCTCCCACCTCAGCCTGCTGAGTAGCTGGGACTATAGTAATGTGCTACTATGCCTGGCTAATTTATTAGTCTTTTGTGTAGAGACGGGGTCTCACTATATTGCCCAGGCTGGTCTCGAACTCCTGGCCTCAAGCCATCGTGCTTCAGCCTCCCAAAGTGCTGGGATTACAAGCATGAGCCACTGCACCCAGCCCTGTGGAGGAATTTAAATAAAATATTCTGACTCTCCAAATCAGGGTAATTGTAGGTGAAAGTTACAGTATGGAAATGATGAAGCTCCCATTTGAGTCCTCTTGTTACCTTGCATTTATTGTGAGTTAGTGTTTGGTTCTAAAAGGGCCAGTGGCTTGGATTTTAGAGTGGGGATATTATCATTATCTCTAAAATGAACAACCCACATCACCATTATCAGTTAGTAACTTATGAGACAGATTCTCCCAGTGGCTAATCTATTACCTTGGAGATCTAAACATGGAAAGATCTAAATGTGGCTAATCTATTACCTGGGAGATCTAAACTCCAAGCCATTTGCCTCATTTGTAGAGTGAATAGGAACTTGATTTCAGAGCTTTGAAGGGGAGAAATATTTAAAATATTTCATTATTAGTATGGCATTATTGATGATGCAATAAAAGGGATAGCCTATCATATAAAGGCATGCCTGCTGAGTGCCAGGCACACTTCCATTTAGTCCATTTAGTACCATTTATATTAATCTTCACAACCACCTTATGGGATAGACAAAATTCCTGTTTTACAGATGAGGAAACCATAGGCACAAGAAGTTAAATACATAGTCCAAGGCCCACAGGTCATAAATCTAAATCTAAAACCCAAGTTTTTTTCCACTTTACCACATTGCTTCTAACCAGTAAGAGTAGATGCTTTTCTTAACACATTTGCCAGGCACTATGGTAAGTCCTTCACATATTTTATCCTATTTGCCACATCTATGCATGATAAAATTGAAGTACACAGTAGCTATATAACTTGCCCAAGATAATCAGCTCATAAGTGACTAATGGAGGCTTTAAATGCAGGTCCACTTGTGCCAAATTACTATGCAATATTACTTTTCGTGGGGGCACTGAGTAATGCTAGATTGGAGCTCATAAAGCCAAACCTTGCATATGCCTCGTTGGATGTCCCTTTTCTCTTGGTGCTTCTATTCCCACGAAATCACTTTCCTTCTCTTTCATTCTATCTCCCATTCTGTAAAAATATCAGCAACTCATGTCCTTACTTGCTTATAGCCCATCTTTTTCATTTTAAAGACACTCAGTGCAGCACAAAATTTGATTTTAAAAAATATTTCTAAAGAAAAATGTTACATGAAAACTACTCTTTTGGCCAGGCATGGTGGCTCACACTTCTAATCCCAGCACTTTGGGAGGCCAAGGTGGGCATCTGGATCACCTGAGGTCAGGAGTTTGAGACCAGCCTGGCCAACATGGTGAAACTCTGTCTCTACTAAAAATACAAAAATTAGCTGGGTGTGGTGGTGGGTGCCTGTAATCCCAGCTACTCAGGAGCCTGAGGCAGGAGAATCGCTTGAACCCAGGAGGTGGAGGTTGCCATGAGTCGAGATCATGCTGTTTCACTCCAGCCTGGGCGACAAGTGTGAAACTCCATCTCAAAAAACAAAAAAGAAAGAAAGAAAGAAAATTACTCTTTTGATGAAAGCAATGATAGCCTTCTCAGTGAACCCAGACAGCACCATATGTAACATTTCACTATTGCTGCTTTTCTGCAATATCTCATAGTAATTTCTCTCCATCATTTAACTTAAATGATGAAAACAATTGTATAACAATACAACATAAAAGAAGAGTTGTTTCTTTAAAGCATTCTGTGCAACTTACTTGTGAGCTACTGTTTTCTTCTATTCTGCCAAATTATATTGGATCAATCGGGCAATGTTCCTTCCATTTAGCCTCACGAATAATAGTGACTATTTTATCATGGTAACAGAGGCATTTATTAATGACAAAGTTTATTTTAAAATTTAAAGTGAAAATAAAGTGATTGGCATGAAGTTAAAATTATAATTCTGAAAATGCTGATTAAAATTAAAACTAGAGCAGATTAACTCTGAAGTTCCCATACTCTATAGATATTATTCACTAAATCATAATTCAATAACGGAAACTCTGATGTAACTGAAAACAACTCTCTAACATTTTGATTATATAAACACATTTCTGTTTTAAGACAATGTGATAGGTTTCCACTTTGCCACTGCATTAATGTGGATACGGCCATTTAATTTTAGCTGGCAGCAAAGCTCAAGTGTGGAAATTAGGGATTGGGTTGACTCCAGGCTGAGTAGACTTCTTTGGCTTGCGGCTAAAGACAATTCTTGGAGCCTCCTTAGCTACAAAGGAAGCTGTTTTGTCAAAAGGTTAACTTTTAAAGAATGCTTTTTTATTTTCTTAGTTTGGTGTTAATGGGACACTGACCATTAATATAAGAAAATGTGATGACTTGTAGGACTCACCTTCTTCACGTCTCTTCTCTCCATTCCCCACCTCCAACCTATCCTTTATGGAAGATCCCAAAAGAAATTTCTGAAATTTAAAAGCTCAGTCTGTCCATTCACTTTAAATCCTTCAGTGACAACTTCTCTCTCTTACACAGATAAATGCGTGGCTTTCAGAATAACCTTTGATCTTCTCAGCCTGATATTCTAGACTCCTCAGGGACTAGTCTTGCCTAACTTGTTCCCTTCCACCTGTCCACCCTCAAACCTCATGCCAGCAGTACCAGATGCTTTTAATGACTTTAAAATGTCAAGTATTTCATGCCTTTGTGTGAATGCTTTTCTAGAACTACCTTTACCGCATCTTCATTCTGCTAACTTCTACTGCCCTTTACAACTCAGGTTACCTCTCTCAGGAAGCTCTCCCGGACCCCCACTTGGATGAAGACATCCTTCCTCCACGTTCCTTAATTACTTTGTCTATTTCTTCTTTGCAGAACTGTGAGCACGGGTTTTCTTTCTGAAGACCCCACTCCCTACAATCTCAGCGACAGCAGGAATGATGCCTTATGAGAATTAATGTTTTCAATTCCTAACACAGTGCTTGGCATAAAAAGGGCACTCAAATATTTATCAATTTAATGAGATGAATGAGTGGCCTACAGATGACCATAACATGCTTATCATAACACGTAGACGAGGCAGTGGAATTTGCTCAGTGAAAATACGTTTTCCATACCTCCCCAACCCCATTCTCTCCCACCCGCTAAGCAGCATGTGAGACAGCGAGCTGGAGCAAGAACATAGTCCTTTGGTTATGAGGTACAGCTTCTTTCTGGGCATACAACTGCCTCCTGGTGGAGGAGAATGTCTCCAAGATCTTGTCCTTAGTAAGCATGATAGATTCAAGTGTGCCTCCACTTCACCACCTCTGCCTAATAGCTTTACTTTTAATCCTTTCATCTTCCCAAGGCTAGCATCTACATCAGTGGAGATAGAACTTTTTAGTGCTAGAGAAGGATAGATCGACAGAAGCCCACCAACTTTGGCACACTGTCAGGGGGATCACAGACTCTAAACTAGCTCATTGACCCCAAGCTAAGATATTCTGCTTGAGGTCCTCTCCAGAAGGTGTGCCTTAGTCACTTCCTCTGCCTCCAAAATGTACAATCCCTCCTTTTCCAAACTCCTGGAATATGTGATCTCAATCATAGCCTTTAGTCTTCATTCCTATTATCTTTGTAAATCCTACCTAACCTTGAGGCTGGCACACAATGTGCACTCAAATAGTGTTGGTGCATGAAGGAGTCCTCTGCAGAAGGAGTCTTCTGCCCTCAGCATTCTAGAGAAACTGCCCTCATGGAGGAAATTCATGATCTTCTTCCAAGTCAGATTCAGTGCTAGGGCTGAACTCTGCCTTACCTAGTAAAGGGACTTCATGGGATAGTCTCCAAACCTTTAAACTTCACTATTCTCTTGATTCCCATAGCATTACACACCTGGGCCTGTCTCTCAGACGTCTTTCTTGGCATCTATTCTTCTTCTCACTTTCTCTCACCTCTTTCCTCTGCTCTTTTCTCTACAAATTTGGTTTGGGAGCCAGGCATGGTGATTCTCACCTATAATCCCAACTCTTTGAGAGGCTGAGGCAGGAGCATAGCTTGAGGCCAGGAGTTTGAGACCACTATCACTATCACTATACAGTGAGATCCATCTCTACAAAAAAAGATAAAAAATTAGCCAGGCATAGTGGTGCATTCCTGTAGTCCCAGCTACTCAGGAGACTGAGGTGGAAGTATGCTTGAGCCCAGGAGGTTGAGGCTGCGGTGAACCATTATCATGCCACTATACTCCAGCTTGGGTAACAGAGTGAGACCCTCTCTCAAAATGAAAAACAAACAAACAACAACAAAAACAAAAAACTGCCCTTGGAAACTTTTCCACACACAAAAAAACCCAAGTCTGTATCTCCTTTCGTAAACTACAAAACTTCCATCTCATTCTCTTTTGAGATAATTTGTGGCTACTTCATCTGTGTGTCAAAAACAAAACTCATTTTTCCACCCAACCAACTCACCCTCTCTACTTTCCTATTTGGGTTTGTGTCTAGTGTTTGGTTTTCATCCAGTGTTATTTCCATCCAGTGTTATTTAAAATCTTACTTGGATTTTCCACTTCTATATCCATGACCCACATCCCATGCCCAGGTTACTACAACAGCCTCTTAAACAAAACAAAACATTTTTAACAGTTACTGTAAACCAGGCACTATCTTAAGTTCTTTATATATTTTGTCTACTTTAATCTTTACACCCTATGAATTTGTATCATTCTGATGTCTGTTTTACAACATAAGAAAACTGAGGTTTAAACTCTTTAGAGATTAAATCATTTACTCAGACCATGCTGTTCAGAGGTGGTGTCGTGATTTAACTCCAGAATGTCTAGTGCCAGAACTCACTAAGCTGCACTGCATTTTCCAGGGTCCTCCAGTTCCTCTTTCATTTCTTCTCCCAGATATTCTGTACATCACTGCTGCCAGAAAAAAATTCTTCTTTAATAGGGCACCATTTTATTAGCCTTTTGCTACAGAAGGAGGGAGACTTAACAAACAGGTATTGCTACATGAGTTTTCACTGACCACCCAACACAGTGCCTTCTTCTGAGATTTGTCAGACTGCTCCCACTCCTTCTCCTGAGGACTGAGCTCCATCATCAACTCTCAGCTCAACTGGCTGCCTTGATTTCAGTATCACTAGCACCTTCAGGCAATGGATGCTCCCTTTGCTAGACCCAATTCTAGAGCCCTTACTATAATAGGTCAGCCTCACATCACTCCATCCAGAAAAGAGAATTCAGACACAGGTCCAAAGTGGTTTCTGTTGCATTTCAAATCCAGAGTCTTTCAAAACATTTTCACAACCTTCTGTACCTAGTGAATCCTATTGCCCACAAATCTTAACATCAACCAACCCATGCAGTGCACTTTCTTTAATTCTACCTGGTGACGTTAACTTCTGTTGCTGATGCATTTCCACATGCTGTCCTTCACCTAGAAATGTCTGCAGTATGACCCTTGTCTTTTCAAAATTTAAGCCTTATCTCAAATTCTATTTCATTTGTAATTCCTGCCTTAACTACTCCAATCCTTTCCCTTCTCAGAACTCATTGAACATTTGGTCTGCTCCACATTACTTATCTTTCACTACGATTATACTGTGATGTATTGTTTCATGTCTACAGAGCTGGGAGAGCATGTCAAAGTGATGCTTTCCAGAACCAAGAGAGAGTCTTCCCGGCCCCCCAAGAAAAAATTCCAGAGTCACTCTTAGAAGACAGAACCAGCTTCCAACTCTCTAAGTGACATTACTCATCTTGAAGGGAAATCCTAGGCATTCAATCCCCACCTGCCACCTCTTTATAATATGCTATTGTATGTGACATGTGTGTTAGCCTTGTCTCACCAATGAAACCATAAATTTTTAGAGGGCAGGGACCATGTCTTTTACTTGTATCCCCTGTGGCATCTATTACAGTTCTATCACGTGAGTAGCAAATACTCAGTAAACACTCCTTTATTATAATAACTCATTGATAATTTTCAACTTAAGATCTCTATGCTCAAATATTGATTCTTCTGATGTGTATATATAAGACCAAATAATTTTAAAACCAAAAAAAGCATTTCCCTCATTTTGTTCCCACAAGATAAGCAAAAATATTCCCATATCTTTCAAAGTATAGTACTAAAACCTTTTGTGCAAGTGGCACATTTTGAATACTAGAATTTGAGAGACACACTTGAGAGGATTACAATCTCAAGCAATACCAAGCAGGTTAACAGTAGCTGTGATGCAAGCATTTCTACATTGTAAGTCTCAGAGCGAATTTAAAGGCAAATGTCCATAGTTACTGTAGTATTTGCTTGGTCACTCACTCTTCAACACTGTATTGCTGTAAAGCAGTACTGTTTACTTCCATGACCTCACTTTCTTACATTGTCATAAATTAAAATTCCAACCTGTTCTGATAAACACTTGGCACTGAATGTATGCTAAGGCTAAGCCTCTTATTTCCTGCCCCAAGGTGAACACTATTCTCTACCACAATGCTCAGAGCTCAAAGCACACAGCTCATTGTTCTATTTAACAGACATTACTGTGGCAGTATGTAACCACAACTGTAGCAAAAATAAAGTTAATACGTTGAGCAAATTTGGGTGCATACTGTGAGGATTCAGATACATCAGGGCTCACAATTGAGGTGCAGCTGTAATACAGGTTCAAGGTCATTTTATTAAAAGGGGATACATAAATACCAAAAAGTATAACTTGAATAATTTATTAGCTTCTAAGAATTTATGTAAACTAAGTATTTTTCTGTCCTACAGTGACCAAAAAGGAAGAAGTAAAAATAATCATGGTGAAACACTACAGGATAGGTTTAGATGAAAAATATGAAGTAACAAAAAAGTGGTCTTTAAATGATCTGAAGATGATTGATGGAAAAGAAGCAGATACTGTAAGTGTTACATTTTATAAGGAGATGTGGAATCAATATGCTGGAGATCTCTATGTTCAATATCCTGCTTCATATATTCGTGGCATGTACTAAGTGTTACGATGACATTATATTGTTCATAAGTGGAA
Source organism: Theropithecus gelada (assembly GCF_003255815.1). Taxonomy (NCBI): domain Eukaryota; kingdom Metazoa; phylum Chordata; class Mammalia; order Primates; family Cercopithecidae; genus Theropithecus; species Theropithecus gelada. The sequence continues at coordinate 86,038,579 of NC_037672.1, read as the reverse complement.
TGGTTTAATCTACTGGGATGATGTACCGGTTTTTTGGTTCTGTTTTTATGAGTTTCAAGTGGAATTTTGTCTATTAAATTTAAAAGCACCTTTCCCAAGGGCCTCTTAACAGGTTAAACACAATCTACCAGTCAATCCTGAAAATTTAAATGCCATTTTTCCAGATATATGATGCTTCTACCATCACTTTCTCCCCACCACAATTTCCTCTATAAATTTAGGGGATTTCTTCCCTCATCCTCACATTTTACCGTCAGCAAGCCCACTTCATCCTCTAGAAGGATAGAAATCCTATAATCTTAGAGTTGAAAGGCGAGAAAGACTAGATACTCCAATCTCTCCACTTGAGCCCTGGCAAGTGATTTTCACAGTGTGTTCTTGAACTCTGATGTTGATGGGGAACACTTCCCCTTTGAACCTTCTACATCCACAGTGCTTACGTACTGACTCCTGAGGCTTCAAATGTCCAATTACCTTTAACTGCTACCCAGATTTCCCGTTGAGTAAAGTCCTATTGACTCTCCGCCCTCCACTCATTATGGCGTGGGTGGAAATGTATTATAACCGTAATCCTACAAACTGCAATTGTCGGGTTACTCTGTATTCCCTCTAGATGGAAAGCTCCTTAAAAATTAGGACCATGGTTTTCATCCTTTATCGTAGCCTGATAGATGATAGGCACTCACTAAGTCTTTGTGGTATTATTGTTGAATGAATTAGAACTTTAAGCTCATTTATTTTTAATCTTAATAAATGCCATATTCTTCACTTGGCCTGTTATTCCAACCTTTAAAATCTTCTAATATCATTATTTTTTAGTATTACTATAGTATGATTCAGATTTAATGAACACAACATTTAGGACTTCATCCAAGTCAATAATAAAATTGATGAGGCAGGCAGGGCCAAGTATGTACCTCTAAATCATTGATGGTTACCGTTACTGCTGCTAGTAGTACTGTTACTTGCTACTACCAATATTCAGTAAACTTTTATGAGGTGCCAGGAGCCAAGCTAAGCTCCTTTCATGTATATTTTTACATAATCATCATAAAACCTCATGACTTAGATTCCATTATTCCATTTTACAGATGAAGAAAATGAGACTTAAAGAGATTGACTTGCCCAAGGTGACACAGCTATTAAGTGGTAGAGCTAGACTTTACCCAGAAATCTATTAATTTGCCTTCTTCAGATTGGTTGCTGAAAGTCTATACAAATTTATATATTCATTTATTCCTTCATTAATTTATTGAGAATTTATTGTATACCAGGCATTGCTAGGCTCTGAGGATACAGTAGAGAATTAGCCAAAAGCACTTATTTCTGCCCTAATTATTCATCTAACCTGAATATCTAAAATTTGTTGTTCACTAAAATCAACATATACTATCTACTGTTACCTTGACTTACCACCTTACAAACCTTTTTTTAAAAATTGGTGTGTTTGACATGACTTCTTGGCAAAAGAATGCTGGATTTCATTGCTGTGTTTCCTAAATATTCGTGTAACACTTTTCTGACAATATGTTCTACCTAAATGTTTGATGCTTAGGAAATGGTTAAATATATCATTACGTATTTATATGATAGAATGTTATACAACCGTTATAAAATAGGCTTCCAAAAGAATATCTCAGAACACAATTGTTCAGCCACTTAACAAGTTTTCTAAAAATCAGCTAAATATAAAACTTTTCTAAAATATTATCTCAATTTTGCATATTTAGTTTGTCATGTTATTGAAATATGAATCTTAATATTTTTACAAAAAATATGTCAGTATATGTATATGTGTATATATGTATATGTAAAACAAACCAGTACTTTAATAAGTTATCTCAGTGATAAGATTACACATTTTTTAACTATGATTTTATTTTTTATATTTTTCTGTACTTGTCAAATTTCTATAATACTGCATTTAATTTGATCAGAAGTGCATGTCAAGTTCACTAAGCTGTAGTTTCAGGAACTATCCCCACAAATTAACTATCCCTACCAATCTTTGGCCCATTTTCCTTGTCTTTTTTCTCCAGCTCTCAAATATTACCGATGTTATCATTGGTTTTTACAAGTTTGTTCAATGCCCAAGATTGTATTCACCAGGACTGTCAATTTAGACTCATTTCAGATCAACTAACTGTGGTCTATTTTTTCCTCACTTTTCATGGCCTTTAATTCCATCCCAACATTGTTGATTCTTCCCTTTCCAATTTGAAGATCATTATCTTTCATAGTAAACAAGATACAAAAGATAAGCTGAGTATTTCTGGTTTTCTCATCACTTTAGGACTTAAAATATTAAATTGCCAGAAGAAAAACCATAATATCCAAAGAATAGTTCTTTGCCAGATTTATTTTCTATGGATGAAGTAAAAATATTCTGACTGTTCTAGGAATTTCTATTTCTCTTTTTTGGAATCAAATCATTGGGGGTCAGCATTTATTACATTTTTTACACTTACATGATTGCATTTAATTTATAATAAATTTACATTATTTACATTATTACATTATTTACATTATTACATTATTTACATTATTACATTTACATATCAGTAGCAATGATACAGTTTTATAGAGAGCAATTTTGAGCCAAAAAGTTGTCAACTTTAAAATGGAATGGAATTGAAATTGAAGTCAATTTATAAAGCAGAAATCAAAATGACTGGGGATTTGGAGACTGACCGGTGCAGCAGTAGACAGGATGATGTAGCAAAAACTGAGCTTGTGCTGATTGAGAGCTTGGGTTTTGTCCTGGCTCTGCCAATAACTAAATGTGTGACCTGGACTTCATATCTCTGGAAACTACTGTGTAATCCCAGCTAAAAACAGGAGATCAATAAATGATTCCTGAGATCCCTTTTAGTTCTAGCATTCTATCAAAAGAGAGAGAGACAGAGACAGGCAGATTTGTATCCTATGTGCATGCATACTCAGGCTCCAATTATTAGGCTAAAGGAAAATATTACTCTTCTGCAAGTATCTCAAAGGCATGAGGGGTATTTTCTATCTGATGAGGAGCAAATGTTTGCAAGAGAAAACTCCCTAAGGAGCTTGATTGGTATCTGGTGATGCAATGGATGTGATTTCTCTTTATGGAGATTCTTGGCAGAATTGTCTTTCAAGCTGTAGTTATGAGCACCAGAAAAAAAAATTTTTTTTTGAATGTGACTATAAAAGTGCAGCACTTAAAATCACACCACCTTTATACATTGTTTTTTAAGCATGATTATGATTTTTTAATTTTTATTTTATTTATTTCTTTTTATTTCAATAGGTTTTTGAGAAGCAGGTGGTATCTGGTTACATGAATAAGTTCTTTAGTGGTGATTTCTGAGATTTTGATGCACCCATCACCCAAGCAGTGTAACTATACCCAGTGTGTAGTCTTTTATCCCTCACCGCTCCTCCCACCCTTTTTCCCTGAGTCCCCAAAGTCCATTGTGTCATTCTTATGCTTTTGCATACTCATAACTTAGCTCCCACTTATGAGTGAGAATATACGATGTTTGGTTTTCCATTCCTGAGTTACTTCTCTTAGAATAATGGTCTCCAATTCCATCCAGGTTGCTGTAAATTACATTATTTCTTTCCTTTTATGGCTGAGTAGTATTCCACGGTATGTCTATATATATATAAAATATTATATATTTTATAATTATATATTTTATAATAATAAAATATTAATTATATATATATATAATTATTTCTTTATCCACTGGTTGATTGATGGGCATTTGGGCTGGTTCCATATTTTTGCAATTGCAAATTGTGCTGCTATAAACATTCATGTGTAAGTATCTTTTTCATATAATGACTTCTTTCCATCTGGGTAGAAACCCAGGAGTGGGACTGCTAGATCAAATGGTAGTTCTACTTTTAGTTCTTTAAGGAATCGCCCCCTTCTTTTCCATAGTGGTTGTACTAATTTACATTCCCACCAGCAGTGTAAAAGTGTTCCCTTTTCACCACATCCATGCCAACATCTATTATTTTTTGATTTTTTGATTATGGTCATTCTAGCAGGAGTAAGGTGGTATCACATTGTGGTTTTTATTTGCATTCCTCTGATCATTAGTGATATTGAACATTTTTTCATGTTTATTGGCCATTTGTATATCTTGTTTTGAGAATTGCTATTTATATCCTTTGCCCACTTTTTGATGGAATTGTTTGTTTTTTTCTTGATGATTTGTTTGAGTTCGTTGTAGATTCTGGATATTAGTCCTTCGTGGGATGTATACATTGCAAAGATTTTCTCCCACTCTGTGGGTTGTCTGTTTGTTCTGCTGATTATTTCTTTTGCTATGCAGAAGTAAAAGCATGATTATGTTTTGTTTTTAACTTTTTTAAACGGTAATATCACAATCTTTAGGAACTATCATTTATTAAGCTCCACACTTGTTTATATGATCATTCTCATGTAAATTTCACAACAGCACTACCTAAATTAAGGAGAAAAATGTGAGTCAGATCAAACAAGCATTTTGCCCATGGAACAGTCAAAATAGTTGTCTAACTTTAAAATTCATGCTCTATTTACTACCTCCTGCAAGAATTTTCCTACTTAAAAATCAAATTGCAAATATGTAAGTTGCTTGTATATGATGTAACATACTACATGACGGTGAATTATTAATACTCTGGTTTGGTTTAGTCCTTCTCTGCCTATTTGTTATTTGGGGCAATGTTTGCCTCCACTTCTCCTTTCTTAGGACTACTTCAGGTCAGTTCAACACATACTTGTTGAGAAATTAGTAGTCATCATGCATAAGTACTAAGAACATGATGATAAATAATGCAAAATCTCTGTCTTAAAGGAGAGTTAGGAATTAGGCAGATAATGAATGTGAAAGCATTTTGTAAACTTTATAAATGCAAGGCATCGTTGTTACTGCTATTAACAGTAGCAGTTATTATTTTAACATGTAGGACCTAGATCAGGTTTGGTTTCCACTTTTTCTTGAAATATTTCTGCTACAGATATAGCAAGAGCCCAGAGGCAGTCTTTAGTAAATTTGTCAGTTTCAGTCGAATGATTCAATGGTCCTTACTATTACCTTCAAAAGTAATTCCTTGCTGTAAAACTTCAAAGACAGAAAATTGGTGATCTATAGCATGCCAATAGCTAGCTATTGTGTATTTCTTCCTTCTACCTTTGAAATAGCACAAGGAACCAACCTCCTACTAAAAAGGGAGAGAAACCTTTTCTATTTTTCAGAAGTCTGTGAGTTTATTCTCTGCTTTATTTATTCCCTACTCATCCTCTCCAATTCATTACATTGAGAAGACTTAATAACCACACAGTCGAGGCACATTTTATTTGTATACTTGAAAAAACATAGATGCTTCAAAAATAACCTTTCTTATTGTTGATTTTTAGAAGCAATTACTTTGAAGTAAGTAGCTTTGGAAAGCCCATTTGTAGATTTTAGAAATATGTTTGATACTGATACTTTACAATCAATAAACATATCCAAGAGAATGTGAGAGAATCCAGGAAACCTAGCTACTTTCTTGGCTACAAACTAAATCATGTCTCTCATTCTCTTCCAGGACAATCCATTTTTTGATCTGCACTTCAAGAAAGTGTACAGTTTGGAAGCATATAGCTGTGCTTCTAAATATGCCTTTGCTCGAACGGTAAATAAGCTGAATCATGCATATCTTAAGAAGGACTTACAGATTGTGAACTTTGATTCTACATACATTAACGATGATTCCATTTGGTCTTCCAACAATAAGGATTGTTTGGTCCTTATGAGAATATGCTTTTATGCTTTCAATCTTGTGTGCTTGTCCCTATGTCCCTTGCCACTCTGAAGCTGTGTACCACGTTCCTTCATCAGTGACCTATGAAAATGGTTTCCCAAGTAAATACTGATTGTCATAATTTTGTTTTTCCCTTCATCAGTGATTACTATAATTTAAATAAAAATAAAGTAATGCTTGTGAATTGCAGTGAAATATATTTTAATGTAATCATTCAACATTCAAGACTTCTTGCCAATGTGATCCTTGGTAACTTTGGAAGGAGCTGTGCGGTTTTGACTAAATTAGTATTCTCCTAAAGAGTGTGAAGAAAAACCCTAAAAGACCTAAGTATGTGGGAAAAGACCTTGTGTTCATGGATAAGAAGACTTAATATCATCAAGATGTCAATACTACTAAAAGTGATCTGCAGATTCAATGCAATTCCTATCAAATTTCCAATAGCCTTTGTTGCAGAAATGGAAAAGTTGATCCTCCAAATTCATATGGAATTTCATGGGGTCCCAAATAGATAAAGAAAAAGTACAAGAAAAAAAAGTACAAAGTTGGAGAACTCACACTTCTTGATTTCAAAACTTACTATTAAAGCTATAGTAATCAAAACAGTGTGGTACCTATATAAGGACAAACCTATAAACCAATGAAATAGAATTGAGAGTTCAGAAATAAACTCATACATTTATGGTCAACTGATTTTTGACAAGGGTGCCAAGTCCATTCAAAAGAGAAAGAATAATCTTTTCAACAAATTGTCCTGGGATGACTGTATGTCTACATATAAAAGAATTAAGCTGGACCCCTACTTCACACCATATACAAAAATTAACTAAAAACATAAAACAAGAACAAAACATAGAGGTAAATCTATAGGACCTTGCATTTGGCAATGGGATTTTGTGACATCAAAAGCATGAGCCAAAAAAAAAGATAAATTGGACTTCATTAAAATGAAAATCTTTTTGCATCAAAGGACGTTATCAAAAAAGTGAAAAACCTACAAAATGGGAGAAAATATTTACAAATCATGTATTTTATAAAGGTTTAATATCCAAACTATATAAATACATTCTACAACTCAATAACAAAAAGACAAGCAATGCAATTTTAAAATGGGCAAGAGCTTGAATAGACATTTCTACAAAGAAGATAGACAAATGGCCAATAAGCACAGGAAAAGATGTTTAATATCATTAGTCAAGAGAAAAATGCAAATCAGAACTGCAAAGAGATACCATATCACTGACAATACCACTTAGATACCACTAAGGATGACTATTGTTTTAAAAATGGCAGGGGTGGGAGGGAATAAGTGTTGACAAGAGTGTGGAGAATTGGAACCATCATACATTTCTGATGGGAATGTAAAATGGTGCAGCCACTATGGAAAACAGTTTGGCAGTTTCTCAAAAAGCTAACAGAGAATTAATATATGACCCAGCAATTCCACTCCTAGGTATACATACACACAAAAAAATGGAAACAGGGACTTGAATAGATATCTGTACACCAGTGTACACTGTGGCATTATTTACAACAGCCAAAAGCTGGAAACGACTCAAGTGTCCATCGAAAGATGAATGAATAGACAAAAAGTGGTCCAACCAAACAATGGAATATTATTCTGCCTCAAAAAGAAACAAACTTCTGATACTTACTACAGTACGGATGAACCTTGAACATGTTATTCTAGGTGAAATAAGCCAGACACAACAGGATATATATTGTATGACTCTCCTTATGTGAAATATCTAGAATGTACAACTTCAGAGACAGAAGTAGATTAAAGATTTACAGGAACTGGGAGGACAGAAGAATGGAGAGTTATTGCTTATCAGTTACAGAGTTATTGTTTATCAGTTTCTGTTTGGGGTGATGAAACAGTTTTGAAAATGGTGATGGTTATACAACCTTGTGAATGTAATTAATCCCACTGAATTGTGCATTTAAAATGGTAAAATAGCAAATTTAATGTTATATATAACCACGAGTTTAAAAAAAAAATGTAATAAGCCAAAAACCATTGAACTGTATACCTTACATGGGTAAATTTGTATGATATGTGAATTATATCAGTATCTACATAATTATATAACCTAGATCTATAATCTATAATTATATCTAAGCCTATTAAAAAGGGAAAAAGTGGTCTTTAAAAAGAAGAAAATCTTCTCATTTGTGACAATATGGATAACCCTGGGAGACCTTATATGAAGTGAAATAAGCCAGGTCCAGAAAGATAAATACCATATGATCTCATTTATACGTGGAATCCAAAAAATCAGATTCCATAGGTGAGTAGAGTAGTGGTTACCAGCAGCTAGAGGGTTGGGAGGGTTAGAGGGATTAGGGAGATACTGTTCAAAGGATATGAAATGTCAGTTAGACAGGTGAAACAAGTTCAAGAGATCTATTGTATTATATATTATGGTAACTACTGTTAATAATTACATATTGTTTACTTGAAATTTGCTTAAGAGAATAGATTTAGCTTGATTTACCCATTGTTCAATATATACATATTTCAAAATATCATGTTGTACACCATAAATATATACAATTTTGGCCAGTGCTTTGGAAAGCTGCAGTGGGAAGATTGCTTGAGACCCAGGAAATTCAAGACTAGCCTGGGCAACGTGGCAAGACACTGACTCTAGAAAAAAATTAAAAATTAGACAGGCACAGTGACATGCTCCTGTAATCCCCATTACTCAGGAGGCTGAGGCAGGAGCCCAGGAAGTCAAGGGTGCAGTGAGCTATGATCGCACCACTGCACTTCAGCCTGGGCAACAGAGTGAGACTCTGTCTCTAAAATAAATAAATAAATAAACAAACAAACATAGGAGTAATTGCTGCAGACATGACCAACAAATTAATGCTTAAATTAGTGGGTAAAAGTTTAGGTAGAGATGGGATATTTTAATAGCCTCAAAGTGTCCCCCCTAACATATTTGTTGACTAAAAATGAAAAAAAATAATAAGTTTGCAATGTAGACACCTGCTAGACATCATCTTAACCAGGGATCAAGGATAGCATTCCAGTATGGGGACATATCTATATTGCATGCCACTGGATATGAGGCACTAAGAAAGGCACATCACCTCTGATATTCCTCCCAAATCCATAACCCTAGTTTAGCCATGAGACAATATCAGGCATACCCAAATTCAGGGACATTCTACAAGGTACCACTCTTCGAAAGTGTCAAGGTCAGGAAAGACAAAGAAGAACTGAGTGTATTTGTTTGCTAGGGCTGCCATAACCAACTATCAGAAATCGAGTGATTTAAACAACAGAAATTTCTTGTCTCACAGTTCTGGAGTCCAGAAGCCCAAAATTAAGGGGCTGCAGGGCTCGTTCCTTGTGAGAACTGTGAGGGGAGGATCTGCTCCTGGCCTCTCTCCCTCGGGCTTGTAGATGGCCATCATCTCCTTGTCTTCACATCATCTTCATTCATGTCTTAGTACAAATTTCCCCTTTTTATGAGGATACCAGTCATATTGGATTAGTATTGGATTACCACTCTATTGATATTGTTTTAACTTGATTACCTGTATAAAGATAGTATCTCCAATTAAGGTCACATTCTGAGGCACTGGAGGGTAGGACTTCCACATATGAATTGGATGTAAGTAAACACAATTCAATCCATAACCCTGATGAACAGATTGGAGGGAAGTTTAAGGAGACATGAAAATGATGTACAATGTAGATTGCTAGAATGGATCCTGGAGCTGAAAAAAAATATTGGTGAAGAAGCTGGCGAAATCTGATAAGGTCTATAATTTAGTTAGTGGTATTATGCTGAGGTTAATTTCTTAGTTTTGATCATTGTACCATGGTTATGTGAGATGTGTTAGCTGTGGGGGAAGCTGGGTGATGAGTGTGTAGGAGTTCTCTGTACTATCTTTGCAATTGTTCTATAAGGCTTTTTTTTTTTTTTTTTCAAAATAAAAAAGTAAAGATCTATTCAAGTTTATTTCCTATGAAGGAGCTAAAATATAAAGGCCATCATTTTACAGACAGCATCAAAATGTGGAAAAAATAGTTAGTTTAATCTTATTCCCTGAAAACAAGCCATCTAGTATCTAGTTGTGTTGAGAATTGTCCATATTGTTGAGAGTTAACAAAGAGGGCAAGAGGTAAAAACAACTTTTGATCAAAGCAGAGAGTGAAAATGATGATGTGCTTAAAAAAACTCATATATCCTATGCCAAGTCTTGCATTGCCCTCTCCAATGAATAAAAACCCATCTATATAGTTCATGTGTTTGATTCTTGGGGGAAAAGTTCAGACTGTGGTTAACAAAAGTGACCACTTCCTATATTAGAGTGATGTCTTTCTAAAGAGAATAAAGATAGTATCTCATTCACCTTTGGATTATATACAGGAGGCACTCAAGATATATGTATTTAATTTTTGACATATAATTTTTATAAAGGAAATATGACTTTTGAGGTATTTGTTGAAAACCTAATCACATTAGCACTACTTCCTCTTACGTTTCTTTTCTCTCCCCTTTGCATTCTCTGTCTTCTTTCCTCCCCTCACTCTTTCTGTTTAATTCCTCTGTAAGCCAAAATATCTTTATTTATCTACACTCTATCCTTATATATTTTTTCTTTTACTCCTTTTTTGCTGTAACCATTGCAAGCAGTTTGAAACCCCTAGAGCCTAGGCACCAAGAGTGACAGAGTCACCCATACTGGCATTCAGGTTGTACACCACACCTAAAGGAGAATCAGTCCTATCATAGATGTAAATTAACTCAGATGACAAAGTACAAGTGAGCTCTACAATTTTAGGCCACCCAGCTGAGTTCTGGAGCAGTGGACAAGAGCTGCCTCCTTCATAAACCCTCATCAGCACACACAGAGAATACCCATAAACATCCTCACTGGTGCACACTCCAGCAATTGTCTGCACTCTCTTTCTCTCTCTCTCTCTCTTTTTTTTTTTTTTTTTTTTAAAGAAACAGAGCCTTGCTAATGCCCAGGCTGGAGTGCAGTGGTGCAATCATAGCTCACTGCAGCCTCAAACTCCTGAGCTCAAGTGATTCTCTCACCGGTAGCTGGCACTATAGGCACATTCCACCACACCTGGCAAATTTTTTTTTTTTAAATTTTTTTTTAGATACTGGGTCTCACTATGTTGCCCAGGCTGATCTTGAATTCCTGGCCTCAAGCAATTCTCCTGCCTTGGCCTGCTAAAGTGCTAAGGTTACAGGCATGAGCTATTGCATCTGGCCTGCATCCTCTCTCGGCCACATTCTGAGCATCTCTTTGTATTAGCTTGTAACTGAACCCAGGTTCAGCTGCTTGCCACTTGAAAGCCTAACACAAGAAGTGAGGTTTGGTGGGAGAAAAAACAGATTTTCACTGAAAAGCCTGCAAACCGAGAAGATGGTGAACTAGCATTCTAAGGTACCGTCTGAAGTTTTAAAACTTACTATAGGATTTTTAAAGGGAAACTTGGTGTGGGAAACATGGGAGTGGTGCAGGCTGCAGGGTCTGTATGTCTTGTTCCAATGGCTGTCTTGGGTAATTGCCCATCTGGAGGTCTGGTTGGTGTTATCTTGAGTTCAACCAGATGATGGTGGACTAATTGTTCACAACTCCCCCTAAGCAGGAGGATTCTGTAGGGGCTTCATGCCTGGGTTGTTTCAAAATTAGCCCCTGAAATTTTAAACAAGCATATAGTTAGAGAAGCATGCATGGTGCAAGGGAGAGAAACAGTTTCAAAGTACATTTCAAGGTCATATTTTAAGACCCAAGAAAAAAGTGTTAAAATGCATTCCAAAGCTGAGATGCTTGGTTACAATCTGGTTATTTTCCCAATAATGCTATGTGACAAACAGTCATAAACTGAGAGGCTTAAAAACAAGCAGTTAGCTCTTGTTCATGCATCTGTAGGTTGACTGCAATATGGTTGATCCAGGCTGGATTAGGCTGGACTGCACTGGACTGGGCTGGGCTCCAAGCTTCAGGTTAGGTTCAGGTTTGCTCTGCATCTCCTTTCCTCCTGCTACCGACAACTACCCGAAACATTTTTTTTTTTTTTTTTTTTTTTTTTTTTTGAGATGGAGTCTGCCACCCTGTCACCCAGGGTGGAGTGCAGTGGTGTGATCTCGGCTCACTGCAACTTCCACCTCCCAGGTTCAAGTGATTCTTGTGTCTCAGCCTCCCAAGAAGCTGAGATTACAGGCGTGTGCCACCATGCCTGGCTATTTTTTTGTATTTTTAATAGAGACGGGGTTTCGCTGTTGGCCAGGCTGGTCTCAAACTCCTGATCTCAGATGATCCGCCCACCTCGGCCTCCCAAAGTCCTGGGATTACAAGTGAGAGCCACCACGCCTGGCCAATTTTTGCATTATTTTTGTAGAGAAAGGGCTTCACTATGTTGGCCAGGCTGGACTCAAACTCCTGACCTCACGTGATCTGCCCCCCTCGGCCTCCCAAAGTGCTGGGATTACAGGCGTGAGCCACCATGCCCAGTGCAAAGCCTTTTTTTCTTATGGTCAAAGACAGAAACACAAAAGTCAAGTTCAAGTATACAAGCACATTTCAAGCTTTTACTTACATTATGTCTGCTAGTAATCCATTGTTCAAAGCAAGTCACTAGGCCAAGTCCAAAGTTAAAGAACAGGGAACTACCATGAGGTCATATCAAGGATTTGAATGAATAGTAGGAACAAAGGGGGATAATAAGGACTAATAATTCAATCTACAGACCCCTCATGTTGCTTCTCTTGCTCACATGCTACTCTCAGAAGCCTGAGCCCTACCTGCTGTTGTCTCCTCACCTAGGTGGGGATTGGGAGGAAGGCTGGTTACACAGAAGGCATTCTGCCTGCCTAGGTTCTGGAAATCCCTTGCATAATTCAAGCTATTCAAGAACATACTGCTTACATTATTATTATTATTTTTACTTTTAAAAAGCATAACATATGCTTCACTAAATTCACACCAAGGTATTTCATGGGCAAGGAAGTGGTAGCCCTACAGAGTGAATATAGCCAAGGTCATCAGTTTTCCGTCCAAGATTCTTGAAGGCACATTGAAAACTGGTTCATCTTTGGGCTCTTTATGGCACATAATATACTGTCTGCCCCAATACATGTCTTATGTCTTCATTGCTTGAAATAAGTGAGATTTGGAAAATCTGAATTTTTTTTTTTTTTTTTTTTGTAACAAGGAAACCTAAATTTTAAAGGTATTTCGTTGATTGATATTTGCCATAGTTCCCATTTGCAACATACACATTTTTTATCCTTACTCAAGCAGCAAATGGGTCTAGGATTCTGCAAATCCATTGACTATGTTTTTTTAATTACAAAAAAGTTCCCCTTGAAGTCTGGTTGTGGGAGAAGCTTGAAAACTTTCAGTTCTTGCCTAAAGTGAAGTCAAGCCCTGATAAAAGAGAACTGATGGATCTGTGACCATTTGCTTAGATAACCTCTAAGAATAGCTTATTCATGATGTGAGAACAGTCATTTGCCCCTTCGTGGGGAAGTTTCAGTCAAGAAATTATGAATTAACATAATTATTTCCCAGAGATTGTAGAAGTGCTTAAAGAGACAAATATTTGTTTATCTTACACAGTATTTTAAAATCATCTAATTCTCTACTAAAAAATTCTATTAAAAGGAAATAACACTAAATAGAACAGTGGTTAGCAGGGGTTGAGGGGAGGGGAAAGGGGACTTACTGCTTAATGGCTATAGAGTTTCAGTTTTCAAGATGAAAAGTGTTCTGGAAATGGATGGTTGTAAAGGTTAGACATTATGAATGTACTTAACACCATTGAACTGTACACTTAAAATGATTAAAATGGTAAACTTTATGTTATGTGTTTTAACACAATGAAAATTTTAAAAAGAAAATATCACTGAAAATATTAAGAAAATAAACAATTTCCTGTGCTTTCAAAAAATTTTCCCACCCTTAGGGAGAGCATTAGGTCAAATGTGACCTAATGCATGAGGGGCTTAAAACCTAGATGACAGGTTAAGTGCAGCAAACTACCATAGTACATGTATACCTATGTAACAGCCCTGCATGTTCTGCACACGTATCCCAGAATTTAAAGTAAAAAATAATAACAATAAAAATCCCACCCTTACACACACAAAAAAAAAAAAAATAGAAAAAAAATACCCTCTCCTAAAAGTTACCACTGGGACTAATAATTCAATCTACAGACGCTTCATGTTACTTCTCTTGCTTTCACGCTATTCTCAGAAGCCTGAGCCCTGCCTGCTATTGTCTCCTCACCTAATAGGGATTGAAGGATGACTGGTCACACAGAAGGCATTCTGCCTGCCTAGGCTCTGGAAATCCCTCTCAGATGGGATAGTTTCAGTGCATAGTTTAAGTGCTACTTATCAGAAAGTTACTAACTACTGTTTAAACACTTACTACTTAATACATGTGAAAATATATCTTCTTACTGAATTTAATCCATACAAATGCTGAGCAATTTAATAACTCTTTGGGATAAAGGAGGGGTATAAGTTTAAAGCAGAGTATTCAACATTAAATCTGATTTTTAATAAAAATGAATATGGTCAAGCCTGTGTAGTCAATTACGTTTATCTTGGTTTGCTTACACTTTTAGAGTGCAGGTCTAGGCTTGCTAGTGGCAAAGCTCCTGAAGTGCCCAAGTACAGAAAAGAGAAAATCCTGTGTCCAGTGCTTAACCTAAGTGTATTAACAAAGTCACACTGAAAATCATTAACTTCCACTTAAAGCCAAAATATGCATATGATATCTATGGTGACCAATTCCTAGAAGAGATGCAGAATGAATTAGGTAAGAGATGATCTCTGCACTTCTGAGAGAATCTCCTGGAATGTGTGTAAGGAGTTCAGCACTGTGCATTTGTAATGACTGCTCTTTATTGTAATATCACTCTACAATATGTATATTAAATAAGGCAGCTGCGTAAGAAAAGCATTGAGACACATTGTGATTCTGCAAGCCAATCTTTGCCTTCCTTATATTTATTTGTATGTCACATTATATTACTTTATCATAATGATGTCAAATGTGCATCCACTATATAACTAATATTTATTTATAATATTTACTTAATTAGTATTGATACAGATAATTACCATCCTCATTTAGTGACTCCCTGACTTCCTCCCATAAAGCTACGAAGAAATGGAAAGTATCTTCGTAAATGGGGATATTTACATCTATTTCTAACAAAACCTAAAACAAATACCAATTGCTTTATGTATTTAACAGTAGAGACATTTCTTCTTTGCTGCAATTGTTAAAGATATTTAGAAAATAAAGAATCTGGTGAAAGGCTGAGGTGGGCAGATCACTCGAGCTCAGGAGTTCGAGACCAGCCTGGGCAGCAAGGCAAAACCCCATCTCTATTAAACCCTGTCTCTACTAAAAATACAAAAGATCAGCTGGGCATAGTGGCACGTGCCTGTAGTCCTAGCTACTTAGGAGGCTGAGGCAGGAGAATCGCTTGAACCTGGGAGACAAAGGTTGCAGTAAGCTAAAGCCGTTGCACTCCAGCCTAGGTGACAGAGTGAGACTCTGTCCAAAAAAAAAAAAAGAAAAGAGTGAAAAAGAAAATAAAGAAATAAAGAATCTGGAGAGTGCAGCACTGTAATTCTCATTGTCCACCCCCCACCCCCACAAAGAGTTACTTGGTGTTCTTTGTGTTGATACTAATAGTCTTACATCTCTGAAGAAAATTTCTTTCTTTCTTAAACAGGAACATGCATTATTAATTAAATTATAAGAAAACAATGCTAAGAAATAGAGAAGAGAAAAATCAAAGTAAATGTCATAATAAATGTCAAATGTTTAAAATGTCAAATTTCAAAATGAAATTATATAAATCTACATTATTTTAAACATTTGAACATTTTAAACATTTGAAGATCCCTTAGCTTTATACCCAAATTAAAATTAATCAGACTGATATCAAAGGACAGTTTGGATGACAGTAAAAGAGGCATCCAAATATGAAATATGAAAGTCCACTTCCATAAAATCTATGAGTTTTCTCACTAAACAATGTCCTCAAAGCCAGTGGAGCTACCACCAATGGATGTGTCATCAGAGAGAGCCCTAGAGGGAGTGGGGCGCCTTTGCCCTTCCTCCTTCAGGGGTTCAAGCTGAGGAAAAGGATTGTCTCCTTCCCCCTTCAAAAGGTGCAAAATGGATTCAGGTCTTGAGAAGAACATGAAGTCTTTACAGTCTTCAAGCCTCTGCTTTACCGGTGCACAGTAACAAGAGTGAGTTCTCTGAGGGAACAATTAACTTCTATAAATCATCAATATTTACTACTCTTCACCATTTAGAAGAGGCTTTTCCCTTGTAGCTTACTAACAATGGAAAAGTTATTTCATGCTATGTAAATATGAGATTCCCTCATATGTGATATATGGTAATATATGCATCCTTCTTTCTATGTAAAGGAAGCAAGACCTCCGAACCTCCTTGGGCAGAGAACTGGGTGACTATTATATGTTTTACAAGAAGGTAAATCTGCCCAATTTAGTCTACTAAACCAATCTGCATGTAATAACAGCTACCATTTATTGAATGCTTACACTTGTGCCAAGCAATGTGACAAGTGCTTTACAAGAAACATCTTAGCAAATCTTCCCAAGATGGGATTACTGTTTTTTATTTACAGATGAGAAAATTGAGGCTATGAAGAGTTAAGTAACTTGCCCTGTGGTCATTGACTCAGTAAAGGGTAAAGACCAGATTTGAACCCCTGGTCCGTGTGATTCTGAAACAGGAAAAGTTCCCTCATCCCCCTCGCAGGGCATGCGATGGGGGTGTCACTCAATTCCTCAGTGCCCCACTGCTCAAACCTCTAGGGGGAGCATGCAGAAGGGCAGGTTGTGGGGCTCTGACCCCACAGCAGCATATAGGGGTGAATGTTTACAGCTCCTAAAGGCCCACTTGGCGTTGTTACACGGTGCTCTTTTAGTTTATGTACGGCTTGTGTTAGCTAGCTCAATTAGACCTCCTGCCTTATTGCAAGGAGAGGGCTTTCTGTATCCTGAGGTTTCTTGCCTTGGTGTACCAGAAGAATCAGATCCCACGTGGGCTTGGAGAATGAGTGCAAGGTTTTATTGAGTGG
Source organism: Theropithecus gelada (assembly GCF_003255815.1). Lineage (NCBI taxonomy): Eukaryota > Metazoa > Chordata > Mammalia > Primates > Cercopithecidae > Theropithecus > Theropithecus gelada. The sequence continues at coordinate 86,021,679 of NC_037672.1, read as the reverse complement.
AAGTAGCTCTCAGCAGACGGGGACGCCAGAAGGGAGATGGAGTGGCAAGGTGGTTTTTCCCTGGAGTGCAGCTGCTTAGCAGCCCAGATCTCCCCTGACCACCTGGGGCCAAAATCTGCATCATTCCACTGGTGGATGGCCTGCTGGTTGATGGCCTGCCTGCATCTGTTGGTGTGCTCTTCCCCTGGCATACTTCTATGCGCATCCAGTTGCTTGTGTATTCCTCTCAACACCCGCCAATGTGTTCCTCTCAATGCCCAGCTGCTTGTGTCTCTGCCTGGTCTCAGGGTTTTTATAGGCACAAGACAGGGGTGTGGTGGGCCAGGGTGGTCTTGGAAAATGGAACATTTGGACCGGAAGGCAGGAGTGCCTATCCTCACCTAGGTCCGTGGGCACAGGCCCAGGGGTGGAGCACTAGCCAGGGACCACACCTTTCCCTTCCCAGCACTTCCCTGCCCCACTCCCATGTCAATTCCAGTAATGATATACTTTTCATTATTTCAGGTTGCTTCTTAAGTCTGCTTTATGCAGTGGGCTGTGGTGACATAAAGATATTCATTGAGAGACTACCATGGTATACCATGTGTCCTAGGACTAGACAATTTGTTCCTCAGTTTTCTGATTTTAAAATGAGGATAAAAGGATTCCTTCCTCACAGGGTAGTTGTGATTATTAAATTAATTAATACATGAAAAATGCTTAGAATAGTACATAGCACATAATAAGTGCTATATAATTGTTAGATATTATTCTGAGTTCCAGGAATCAGAGATATATCAGTGAACAAAACAGATAAAAATCTTTGCTTTTATAAAACTTCATTCTAGAGAAACAGCAAATGAACAAACAAATAGCATATACAGTATGTCAAAATGTAGCAAGAACCATGAAGAACAAAAGCAAAAAAGGAAGATAAAAAATGCTGGGAGGAGGGTGGTTGGGGAACTGTTTTACACAGGGTTATCTTGGAAGGCCTCAGTGAGGTAATATTTGAGCAAAGACTTGGAAGCAACATGGTAGTAAGCCACGCAGATATTTAATGGCAAATCATTCCGGGTGGAGGGAATAGCAAGTGCAAAAGTCCTGAGGCAGTTTGCCTGGACTTTTGAAGAACCAACAATGGGTATAGCAGGGGGGCGTGGGTCAAAGGAACTGGAGTAGACCAATCAAAATGGGGTAGTAGAAGATCAAGTCCCAGTGGCTGGGGAAAGAGGACTTGTAGTTCTCACAGGTAACTGTAAGGATTTTTGCTTTTACTCTGAAGCTATTGGAGGGTTCTGAGCAAAGAGTAACCATGATTTGACTCATGCTTTTAAAAAGATCATGCTGACAGTTGTGTTCAGAATAATCTGTAGACAGATAAGCATGTGGTGCTTTATAGGCTCATGCCTATAATCCCAGCATTTTGGGAGGCCGAGGTGGGAGGATTGCTTAAGCCTGGGAGTTCAAGACCAGCTTGGGCAACATGGGGAGACCTTGTCTACACACACACACACACAAACACACACACACGAATTTTTTAATTAGCTAGGTGTGGTAGTGTGCACCTTTAGTCCCAACTATTCTGGAGGAGAATTGCTTGAGCCAGCCTGGGCAACAGAGCAAAAGACAAAGAGAAAGAGAGTGTCCCTAAAAAGAGAAAGAGAGTGGGAGAGAGAGAGAGAGAGGGAGAGAGAGAGAGCACAAACAGTATAGGAGGCTTTGCAATAATTCAGGAGCGACATGATGTTGGCAATAATCCAGGAAAGAGAAGCAGTGAAGATAGTGAGAAGTGGTCTAGATATATTTTGAAGTCAGAATCTACAAGATTTTTTGAATGATTGGATATAAAGTATGAGACAAAAATAGTAGTCGAAGCCAGGCATGGTGGTGCACACCTACAGCCTCAAGTGCTTGGGAGGCTGAGGTGAGAGAACCCCTTGAGCCCAAGAATTTGAGGCCAGCCTGGGCAAGGCAGCAAGACACCATCTCTTAAAAAAAGCAGAAGTGTCAAAGACTGGTCTGAGTATCTGTAAAGATGGAGATGACATTAACTGAAACAGAGAAAACTGGGGCATGAGCAGTATTTGAACATCTCCCATTTAGCATTTTAAATCCTCCTAGCCTCACTCCTTATTCTAGGTGTTGCTGCAGTGATGAATGCTGTGCAGGCATTAACTGCCCTCTGTCAAAGGCCATGTAACAGCACCTTGCCTCTCTCACCCCCATCCATGACATAGGATACTGCATCTCATGCCATAGTATGGAATACCTGCAGAAGTCAACCCTACATGTATATATGCAACTAGAAGAAGTATGTGGTGAAAACTTTGACCAATGACAGACAGGAGCCAATGGATAAACGTTTTCCTCTTTCTTCACTCCGGTGCAGAGTTCTGAGACACCTTTCATAAGGCACACATTTCAGTAGGCACTACAGGATTTATCAACTAATTGCCCTTGGTGGGAGTCAATTCAATAATGTACCCTTGACTTGGCTTTTCCTTCTTTTCTGTTTTATTTCCTCTGAATTCCAATCTAGTCAATGAATTCATATTCTCAAGCAAACTACCAGCACATTAGCCTGTGTCTTAGGCTCTGCTTTCAGGTGAATCCAGGCACCAAAACTGACTGTAATAAGCAAATCTTCAGTGTGGAATTTTGGAATCTGACCCTACAAAACTGATCACAAGACAATAAGGAACCCTGCTGGTGGTAAGTGGTGAGTGGTAAACTGTAAGTGATGGCAACCTCTGGCATGCAATAGAGTCACAATTACTCAGACACTCAACAGTAGTAGAATGGAATGAGATATAAGCAGAAGATGAGGCATTCGATTATATGGTGGATATGGTACTTGACCATTATGGAAGCAACTATAACTATGAAGCAAGCTGACTTCTGTGAACCGCTTTGGAGATCTTAACAAAAGAAAATGACAGGCTCAGTCCACCCAACTATCTAATCAGGAAACACTATGAAAGCCTTGAAGGCAATGTAGCCACTGAGCAGATTGTACTGAAAATCATCTCCAGGATCTAATCATAAGGGTTATGCTTATACTCCATTCCAACCATAGCTGCAAATGCACAGCCTGTAAACATCATTCATGCTAAATCAGGTCCCTAATAGAAAAATAATAGACCTTTGAGATCTGGAATGGGGGCATTTGTGTGGGCCTTTAATCTTAAATTCCCAGATTTTCTTTTTCCCACTATACCAAGTCTTCTTAGAAAAAACAAAACAAAACAAAACAAAACAACAACAACAACAAAAAAAAAACCAGCCTGCCTTCTGCCTTCTCTGGAAATGCTGCAATATGGCCTCATTTTCCACAATACCCCTTTTACCACCCCGTTGCCACATACACACATTGTCTCAAGCCTATAACTGGTGTCAGATTTCAACACAACCTATGTGGGGAATTGCAATCTCTGATCAGGGAGAGCTAGAAAAGGGTTTCCAAACCTTGGTACTAGAGACATTTGGGCCAAATAACTCTTTGTGGTGGAAGGATGTCTTATGTATTACAGATTGTTTTGAAGTATCTCTGGCATCTACCCACTAGATGATAGTAGAACTCTCTCAGTAATGACAACCAAAAATGTCTCCATACATTGCCAAACACCCCCTGGGGGTAAAAAATCATCCCCATTTGAAATTTGCTGAATTAGATGAACTCAAAAGGAACTTCAAAATGGGCTAGCATATATTAGTAGGAACAAGGGGGACATGAGTGAGAATTAATATTTAGAGTGTTAGAGCACAAGAATCAGATTGTAAGGCTGGACAAGGGACATTTTAGATGTGGTGCCATGCACCTATGATTATGGATTTAGTGTTTTAGTCCTAGTAGACAACTTTGGGGTCTCCTTAAATATTGGGCATAATGATGGCCTCTGCTAAATGAGGTTGAGATGCTAGAACAATCTTGAATGAGTATTGAGAAGGAATTCAGAAGACTCAAAGAATCAGGAATGTTAGAATGAATTTATTATGTGTGAGTGAAGAATCACCACTAGACAGTTTCCCAGGAGTAAAAATATTAGAATAAACTTAACTGTGAAACTAAAATACCCACCACTTGGATATATTGCCCAGAAGGGTTGAGATGCAAAGTTGTCCTAATGTTCAGGCCATTTGTTGCAGCAGATCTGATGGCGCTAGAAGGACCTGTTATGAATAAGTGTACTTTATGAAATTCCTGGAAAGCTCCAGCAAGAGCACTGCAGCACAGTTCCCTAGAGGTCTACAGGACCATGCCTTCCAAGGCAGAGAACTATTCTCCATTGGGAAAACTAGGGCTGGATATTAACAGTCAAACCAAATCATAAGTACAGAAACAGTCTACTGAAGTATGGAAATCATATAGATTCTAGTCTAAGTAGGTCCAGAAGACACAAGTAAATTACATGAATGTGTGACTCAGAATCCCCTGGCACGTACTTTTATAGCATTGACATCTCTTTCTCAATTCACTCCTATGGCCTCTCGGGAGTTCTTTATGAAAACCTCACACAGAATTAAACATTTGAGCCTGGTTCACAGACGGGTTGGCACATTATCTTGGTGGGTAGGTAAAAGTGAACTGCTATACTTTAGACCTACTCAGGAATGACTCTAAGAATGGTAGCCTGTGGCTAGGTGCAGTGGCTCAAGCCTGTAATCCCAGCACTTCGGGAGGCCAAGGTGGGTGGATCACGAGGTCAGGAGATTGAGACCATCCTGGCTAACATGGTGAAACCCTGACTCTACTAAAAATACAAAAAATTAGCCGGGCGTGATGGTGGGTGCCTGTAGTCCCAGCTACGCAGGAGGCTGAGGCAGGAGAATGGTGTGAACCCAGGAGGCGAAGCTTGCAGTGAGCTGAGATGGCGCCACTGCACTCCAGCCTGGGCGACAGAGCAAGACGCCATCTCAAAAAAAAGAAAAAAGAAAAAAAGGAATGGTAGCCTGTAGGAATAATTTTCCAGTTGGCAAAGCTTAGAGCAGCACACTTTGTTGTTCACTTTATATAGAAGGATAAGTGGCCTGAAGCAAAAATATTTACAGACTTCTAGATTTTCCTTTCTTGCCTACAGTGATTCTGCCAACATCTATAATCACCAGAGCTACTTCCTTCTTCATCAACATTACCTCAACCAAGGAATCCACTTTATAGTCCCCCAAAAGTAACAATGTACACATTGAATATACCATAGAATCCACGGATATTCATGTATCTTGCCATATCCCTCATCACTCAGACTCAGCTAGCTTTATGAAATGGTGGAATGGCCTGTTACAGGCTCAGCTAGTATGTCTTCTTGGGATTGAGGTGTTGTCCTACAGGAGGTGGTAAATGCACTGAATTGACTAATAAAGTGTGCCCCTAACAGCTAAAGACATGGCTCCAGAAACGCAGGAATGGGAGAAGGATTAGTCCTTATTATCATTCCCAGTGACCCACTTACAGAATTTGTGTTTCTTGCCTCTCAAATTTAGGATTTGGGCTGGGCAAGGTGGCTCACGTCTGTAATCCCAGCACTTTGAGAGGCCAAGGAAGTGGGCGAATCACCTGATGTCGGGAGTTGGAGACCAACCTGGCCAACATGATGAAACCACGTCTCTACTAAAAAAATACAAAAGTTAGCCGGGTGTGGTGGCACACGCCTGTAATTCTAGCTACTTGGGAGACTGAGGCACGAGAATTGCTTAAACCCAGGAGGTAGGAGGTTGCAGTGAGCTGAGATCATGTAAGTGCACTTCAGCCTGGGTGACAGAGCAAGACTCTGACTCAAAAAAAAAAAAAAAAAAAAATTAGAATTTGCTGGATTGCAATAATTGGTTCTTCAGGAGTTGAGTGGGGAATGCTGCCACCAGGATAAACACTATGGAATTCATTGCACTTAAAACTTTTACTTGATTACTTTGTGCTTCTTATGGAAGTGGACAAGCTGACAAAGAAAGGAATTACTATGCTTGTGGGAGTAATCAACTGTGATTAGCAAAAGGATCTGGGATTGTTGCTCCACCATAGCACTAGGGAGGAATTTGGAATCCAAAGAATTCGCTGGGGCTTATTTGGTGTTTCTGTACCCAGGGATAATTTGAACAGGCAATTACAGCAATCATGGCTTAACCAGAGAAAGGAAAATAAAGGCTGAAGTGGGGGTCATCTCACCGGAAAAACAACCTAGACCAGCTGATGTGCTGGCCAATGGTGAGGGAAAATTAGAATGGGTAGTGGAAGAGGGAGTTAATGTAAGTATGGTCCTGACATCGGTGCAGCAGTAAAAACTGAAGCTTATTCTGTTAACTCTCTTATATTAAGGCTTTGCTGAGATTGTGGCTGGCCATCACCTTGAAGAGACCTCTGTGAAGGACTGAACATAACAGAGGGCACAAGCAGATCAGAGCGCTGCAAGGTATGGACACCTTCTACATCCTTCTGTGCAACTTAGGCCACGACTTCAAATCCCTTCAGCCTGTTATTCTAACCACTGCTGCAGCAACCTGCTCGGAGCAGGTTTGATGAGCTTTGAACAAATGCGAAATAACAGCACCTCTCCTCTCACTTCCTGCCCCAGCGTGTCTCTGATGTGGGAGTCAGCTTGGCATTCACAGCTGTGCGATTTGGAAGTGTGGAGTAGTTAATGCCCAAGGGCATTAACCTTCGATCAAAGAGGACAGGAGCCGACATAAAAATGCTTCCTCCATTCTTTCCTTTAATGAACAGTTCCGAGACTCATTTCATAAAGCTTCTTAGAAGGTCCTAAGGGACTGAGAAAACATTCAAATATGGTGATGACCAATTCAGTAACACATTCTTATACTGCATCTCCGTCTTCTTTGTTTTGTCTTCTTCCTCTTCCCTCATTTTGCTCCCTGGGATCAAATTTCCAAATAAACTATTGCACATAAGTGTCACTTTGCAGGGAATCCAAGAGGAGAGAGGATAATTTAATTTTTGGACACACAAGTTTGAGGTGTCTATAAGACATCCAAGTGGAAATGTCAGGCGATGGGCAGTATATACACAAATCTTGAGGTTCAAGAAAGAGATCTAGGCTTCTGAAAGGCTATAAACACACAGGTAAATAAAAGAAAGATAATAGGACTAAAAAACACATGCAATTGTCATAGAAAGAGTGTCCACAGTAAGCATTCTGGTGCCAAGCAGGAAAGGGTCTTTGTAAAGATATAACCAGATCCTGCTCATAGAAGGGAAGTCATGTGATGAAAGTGAAAAGTATTCTAACTACTGTTTGCTCCTTTACATTTCTAGCACATTTATCTGATCTGTGCCTTTCTTTGGTCACTTATTTTGTGTCCTATTTTATATATATTTGTATTTACACCTTGTCTAGTCCTACCACACTGTGAACTCCTTTAGGGTAAGATTCATGCCTGAATCACCTCTGTAGCTGGAATCAAAGTGCCTAGCATTAAAAAAAGGTGCCAGGATTATGGAATAAATAAAACACCTACCTCGCAAAAAGCAACATTGGCATCATTTATTGATGTTTGGCATGGCCAAACTTAAACATGCATAAGCATCATCTTGCTAAGATGCAGATTCAGTAGATCTGAAGTGAGCCAGAGAGACTGCATTTCCTAAAAAGCCCCCAGACGATGCCCAAGCAGCTGATCCACGGACCACACTTTGAGTATCAAGGTCATGAGGACAATGGTTCTTGACGTTAGCTGCATATGAGAATCATCTGGGAAGATATTAAAAGTACTGACGTCTGGGTCCCACCCGCAGAGATTCTGATTTAACTCATTTAAGCTCTCCAAAGTTGAAGTAGCTAGAGTTAATAGAGCTTTACATATGAAAAAAGAAAACATTTAATCAAATTTCTTCTTAAATGAATTGCTGCAAACATCTGAATAAATAACTATTTTGGAGAAAGTAAATACCACACAGCATCTAATCGCCAACTCGCAAATCAGCTTCTGTGCCACAAAGGCCCCGCCGCTTCCCTTCCCTGACACGCCCCTCCAGTGAGGCCTAGCTCCGCCCGGTCACGCCCGTTGGTTGGCGCCCCGTCCCCCGTGTCTATTGGCCACGCCCTTTTTCCCTTATAGCTTCTTCTTCCTTTTCTACGGGGTCAACTTCCGGCGCGGAATTTATCACGTGCCCGGATATAGGAAGTGTTGGGAGAACGGTCGCTTCCCGTTCAACGCTTTATTGAGGGGCGCATCCAAGTGACCCCCATCCGGTCTCCGTTTTGGAAGACCCGCCTCGGCACAGCCGGGCCCAGTCCTTGCGGTAAGCCTTCGGCCGCGGCTGCCCGGTATTCCCGGCGGGGGCGGACAGAAGAGCTGACAGACAGGCACCAGGGTCTAAGGCGGCTCCTCAATCCGGCTGCTGTCTCCACGCCTGGGGTCGGGCACCGCTCCCTCTGACCTTCCTTTCCCCGTTTGTCCTGGTAAGACGCAAAGGCTGGTCAGAGCATTCTCCAACCCCTCGTCCTCGGGTCTAGGAGAATGCGGAGCTGGGAGGGCAGTCCTCACGCGCCCCGTTACGGTTCCGCCCATCAGAACCAGATTTTATTTGTGCAAAATGACCCTGATCGTAAGGTCTTTGGTGTGGACCAGGAGAGGAGAGCGTGACAGTGCCTTCCTTATTCTCCAAGTTCACATCCCGGCCCCCCATCCCCCGCCAAATCTCTGAAGTGTTTTTCTCTATTTCCGTGCACAGTTTTATCTTCTGGATGACAATGCTTCATGCACTAATATGTCTCAGCAGCATACAGGGCCCATCGCACACGGGCACTCACACTGACCAGCTATTTGTCACACAGTGTAGTGGTCCAACTGAGCTTAAGGAAATTCAACCAGTACAGAGTAAGCAGTGGCTGGCTGCCTTTGGTCAGACATGGGTTCTCAGACCTGGAAAATAATTTAAGAGGACCTCTAGGGATTTATTTACTGACTTTCAGAAAAGTACCGTAAAGACTGAAGAGTTAATCACTCGACTCTCAGGGTGTAAATGCCATGGAAGCACGCGGCTTCAGGTCTTCATAAACATATCTGTCATGTTGACTGCTATAACCTAGAATAGCGTCTGGCACCTAATAAGCATCAGTATTTGCTGAATGAGTGAAGAGTCACATAGTGCTTTTCATTATGCCTGACTCCTTTATGATGTATGCCCAATCCTGTCTTGTTTGCCAACAACACTCAGTTGTTGCTTGTAGCCAGAGAGGGAGTATGTGGTAAACGTTGGTCCCTATTATTCATTTGACCAGTTTTTACTATTCAGTTCTAATTACCTTAAGAGATATTTAAGTATCCACTAAACACAAAACTATGATGACTATCCCTCCCTTCTTTCTCTTTAAGAGAATTCTTGAGATACAGAAGCTTATGATTTAATGAGCCCATTAGACGGCAGATGCTTGATTTGTTTAGCTAATGCGGTAAGAGCTGTAGAAATTTAGAGGAGAGATCACTTTGGATTAAGATCTTCATTGAATCAACTTCATGTAAATCATGAAGTGTAATTAGGGTTTGGATAGGGCGGAGATGATCTTCCTTACATGGAAAGTACCAAAGTAAAGATTTGACGTCAAAAATGAACAAGAGTGCTTGGAGTGCAATGTTTTGAGACCATTAGGAAAACGTTGAGTAAGAGTGTGATGTGATACAAACTGTCTTTTAAAATTATCTTGTTGTTCAGGGTTGTGGGACCTTGCGAAGAGATAACCAGATTTTGTAGAGTTAAGTAAAGTTGATGTGAACCTGGGTTAGTATATTTGCAGTGGGAAAAGAAAGGAATAAATTACATGTGGATGGGGGGAAATCGCAGAATGTGGTAGCAGATTTCATGTTGACAAGGGAATAGGGAAGCAAATATGGTGGATTTTGAACCTGGACATTTGCTTATAGATATGAAAATTAGAAAAGGGGAATCTTGGAGGAGCTATACTGTCATGTTAGTTAATTTAGGCATTTATTAAATGCCTAGTTTGCCAAGTTCTAGAAATACAAAGATGATTAAGACATGGTCCTACTTTTAATAGGAGATAAAATACAGCTAGCTAGAAAATACAGTTCATAAATGCCATATTATCAGAGTAGAAGGGAAATATTAGAGAGGTGGAAATTACTCTTTGCGCGGGGTGGCGGCAGGGAGGGGGCTGCTTTACAGAAGAGATGACATTTTTGCACAATCTTGAGGGGTGAATTATAATTTCCTAGGGAGAAGAGAATTCTAGGAAAAGAAAATTGCTTAAACAAAAGCCCAGAGATGGAAAAGTAAACTGGCCAGTGCCAATGTGGCTTGGGTTTAGGAAGAAATATAACGTAGTGTCTGGGCCCTACAACATATTAAGGGATTAGCAGCATGGACACTCTATAATAGGCAAAAAGGAGGATAGGTTGCGTGAAGGTGTGGAGAGATGGAGAAGTGAGCAATTGGGGAAAATTGCATTTCATGGCTTTTATATTCTCTGCAAGGTAGGTTGTTAAGTCATTTGCAGAGAGGGAGGAGGCTAACCTCTAGAGCTGGGAACTGAAGGAGAGTAATAAGGATTTGCAACAATAGTCATGGGGAATGGGAAAAGGAATCATCAAATGAGGGATTAATTACTGAGCAGCATTGAAAGTCTATCTTTCACTGGATGTAGATATTTGTAATGCATGCAATGAGCATGGATATGAAAGCGGCATCTGGTAGTCCAAGAGAAGTGAAGAAAAGAATATAGTTTATAGAGATTGATAAAAACAACATCAACTGGTCTACAAACAGGGTGAAATAATTGTAGGGGATAGTTTAGGTATAGGGAAATGAGCACTGTCTCCAGGCTAGGTTGGAAAAGAAGTAAACTTGGAGAGGCCAGATTAAGAGAACAGAAAGGAGGGCAGTGTCAGAAGACTAGAGGCTGAGATGAAGTGGAAGTGGGAAGATGTGAATTTTATGAGAAAAGCAATTTTTGAAATTGGAGCAGATATAGAAGTTTTACAGATTGAGTAAAATATTGGAAAGACCTGGTTTACAAAGTAGTCATTGTGCTATAAAAATGCACTGTAAATCATTTATTTAAAAATCATAATTTCTTCATTTTCCAATAGAAAGAAATAGTGTTTTAGAAGTTAGTGTCCTAGGCAAGCTCACATGTATGAAATACTACACATTTGCATTGAAAAAATAGTAATATATATCCACACAAATATGTATATGAAAAATAAAATAGAGATTAAAAATTATTTTAACTTAAGTTGATGTTTGAAAACATGCTGAGTTAGGTAAGAAAAAGGAGATAAGTGGAAACCTATTTTTATAAAAATTTTATTGAGATTACATATGATAAAATTCACCCTTTTCAGTTATATAATGTAGCGATTTTTGGCATATTCACAAGGTTGTACAACCATCATTACTATCTAGTTGAAAAGCATTGTCATCACCCCAAAAAAGAAACTCCATACCCATTAGCAGTCAATCCTCCTTTCCACCTTCCTCTCCAGCTCCTGAAAACCACTTATATTTCTGTATCTATGGATTTTCCTGTTCTGGATATTTCATATAAATGGAATCATACAATACGTGGTCTTTTGTTTGCTTAGCATAATCTTATCAAGATTCATCAATACTAGCATGTTTCATTACTTCATTTCCTTTTTTTTTTTTTTGTAGCCGAATAATCCATTGTGTGGCTATTCCACATTTTACTTATATATCATTTGATGGACATTTCTGTTATTTCCATTTTTTGGCCATTGCAAATAGTGCTACCATGAACATTCATGTACAAATTTTTGTGTGGACTTATGTTTTCAGTTCTCCTAGGAGTGGAATTGTTGGATTGTAGGGTAGCCCATGTTTAACTTTATGAGGAGCCACTAAGCTGTTTTCCAAAGTGGCTGCACCATTTTACAATCCCGCCAGCAACGTACAAGAGTTCCGTTTCCTCTCATCTTCACCAACACTTATTATTTTCTATCATTTTTATTTTAACCACCCTTGTGGGTATAAAGTGGTTGACACCTCATTGTGGTTTTGATTTGCATTTCCTAGTGGCCAGTGATGTTAAGCATGTTTTCATGTGCTTATTGTCCATTTGTATATCTTTGGAAAAATGTCTATTCAGGTATTTTATTCAATTTTTAATTGGGTTATTTGTCTTTTTATTGTTGAGTTGTAAGGGTTCTTTACGTAGAAAACTATTTAAAGATTGAGCAGGGAGTTGAAGATTTTTTTCTTAAATCGTGTGTGTGTGGGGGGGTGTGTGTATATACTTGGTGAGCATTTCCCAACATTTCAGAGTTTGATAACACTGGTTCTCTAATTTTATTTCCAAACTTCCAGCTTTATATTTTTGTGATATAGGTGTATTCATATAGTAAATCGTTTTTCCTAGGCTTGTTAACCAAAAATCATTTTCAAATCATAAATTCAGAAGTATAAGGTGGAATGATGTTGAGAGTGAGCTTAATATCTATACTCCAAATTTTTCAGCTGAGAAAAGATGACAGCGATCAAGCATGCGTTACAAAGAGACATTTTTACACCAAATGATGAACGCCTGCTGAGCATTGTGAATGTCTGCAAAGCAGGAAAAAAGAAAAAGAACTGTTTTTTATGTGCCACAGGTGGGTATTTAGTAAGAAAGAGTACTTGTTTTGTATCCTTTTGTTATTTAGGAGATATTTCCTTTTGTTTTGAATATCCCAATTGTCTCTATAATTGAACAAACTGTTGGGTCAACAAATTCCCACTTGGCTTTGACAGGCTGTTAATTGTTGCCAATCTGGTGGCAGTGAAATAGTATCTCATTGTGGTTTTAAATTGTATTTCCCTATAATGATGAGATTGAGCATCTTTTCATGAATTTCTTGGTCATTGCATTCTCTTGTCTATGAAATTTACCTGTTTAAGCCTTTTACTCACTTTTCTATTGTGTTGCTTGTCCTTTTACTGATTTGTACAAGTTCTTTCTATAATCTTTCTACAGTCTTTTGTTGGTTGTATGCATCCCAGGTAGTGGCTTGTCTTTTCACTTTTTATGATGCCTTTTAATGAAATTTATAATTTAAACTAAATGAAATTAATTAATCCTTTATGGCTTTCCCTTTTGGTGTCTTAAAGATCCTTCCCGGATATCTTTTGTACAGTCATAAAAATATTTTCCTAAATTCTACAAGTTTTATAATTTTGCCTTTTACATTTTAGTCTTAGTTCACCTGTGTCGACATCTGTCGTGGTGTGTGTGAGCATTTCTGGTTATCATCTTATATCTTATTTTTATTTTGTTTTTGTTCTTTATTCCACCTAAATTCTAGAAACAACTTGTCAAGTTTCAGACTTTGTTGGGATTTTGATTGGAATTGTTTTGAACCTATAGTTCAATTTGGAGAGAACTTACATTTTTATTGTATTGAATCTTTTGTGTCGATGAACATGGTACAGTTCTCTGTTTAGGTGTTTTATAACTTTTATGAGTTTCATCATTTTCTCTAAAGGTTTGGCATGTATATTGTTGGATTTATTCCTGGGTATTGATTTATTCTTAGATTTTATTTGATAGTCATGAAAGCTCTTTTTAACATTAATACATTTTAAAATCATATATTGTTAGAATTCTACAATGAATTGTTGGTGTTTTATATGGATATCTATCAATCTTGCCAAACTTTCTTATTAATTCCAATTATTTATAGACTCTTTGAAGGTAGTGATATTTTTCTTCCTTCCTTTATAGTCTTTATATCTTTTATTTATTTTTGTTGGTTTAGTTTCCTAGTTAGGACTATCCATCCAGGCTCCATCTCAAAGAGAATGACTTCATTTTTAAGCATGATATTTGGTAGAGGGTTTTTATAGCTATCCTTTACAGTGTTAAGTAAGTTCCCTTCTATTCCTGATTTCTTCCAATTTTTTAAAAAAATCATGAATGGGTGTTGAATTTTATCAACTGCTTTTTATATCATTGATAGTATCATAAAATTTTCTCCCTTGTTAGTGTAGTGTATAATTGTACTTGGTTTTTCAAATGATAAATTGACTTTTTAGAATGACCTCACTCAATCATAATGTATCTGTATTAGGCCATTCTTGCATTGCTATAAAGAAATTATTAGGCCAGGAGTAGTGGCTCATTCCTGTAATTCCAGCACTGAGGGAAGCTGAGGTGGGCAGATGGCTGGAGCCCAGGAGTTTAAGACCAGCCTGGGCAACATAGTAAGACCTTTATATGTAAATATATTGTTGCTCTTTGAAATGCTATTTTGCTCTTTCAAGCCTCGCAGACTTTACATATGTCAATCATTCTTTAGATTTTTACCTCATACTTTTCTTTAAAACTGGTCTGAATTAATGTGTTATTAATATATCATTCCTTTATTTCTCAAGGAGTCTACTCTGATCCTCTAGTCTGACTGAGATGCTTCTATTAGGATTCTGTGCTTTCCTCAGTCAAAGTCCTTGTTGCAAAGTATTACACCTCTTCTAGTATCAGCTACTAGGCACCTGAAAGCTGTACTTGCAAGGAGCAAATGAAGAATGAGTGAAAGGAGTAATATTTCTAATAAAAGTGTGTGTTTTACTCAACAGTGACAACTGAACGCCCTGTGCAGGTTAAGGTGGTCAAAGTCAAGAAATCCGATAAGGGAGATTTCTACAAAAGGCAGATTGCATGGGCCCTTCGAGACCTTGCTGTGGTAGATGCCAAAGATGCTATCAAAGTAGGTTTTTCTCAGTTCTTTGACCTGTGTTCAGAAAGCATCTTTCATTTTATAACATGGTATTATGTATTCTAAGATGATCTAAAAACAAATTAATGTATATGTTTGTTTTCTTATTTTTTTGCTTTTTTAAAGCTATAATTATGTTTGTGCACAAGCTACATAAACTAGAGCAAAATAACTTTGACTGTATACATTTCTGTGTTTAGATTAAGTATAATTTGTATAAAATCTATACATAGTATGGATTGTAAAGTGGTGTGTCGTGAGTCTTTTTGCTTGTTTGTTTTTTTAGTCAAAATCATGTAAGCAAAGTAATCCTTCCTTAGTCTTCATGAGTAAACATAGAATCACCAGCTGGGGCAGCCAGACTGGCCTTTCGAGGCCACCATGGCTTTGATGTTTGTGGATCAACAAAAAAACAGAAGTGATAGTGGGTTACATACCTTATTTTAAGGAATGTAAATAATAAGATCTATAAAGATGTAAATCTTACACTTTATACATAAACCACACTCAAACTCCAAGAAAGTTGAGTAATGTGATAATCACATTAAAGGACCACCTATATTCCTGACAGTTCAAGGCTTTTCACAGCAATACCCTTTTTTCAAAGCAATCAAGTAGGCCTCCTTTGATTAAATTAGGTGCTTCCTCCCCCCTCACCCTCTCTCACTCTGCCCTTCATCTTTCTCTGCAGCCCTAACACACCTACAGAGCACCAGGGAATACTTCGTACCACAACTGCTTGTACTGTTGGTGGGACTAATATAATAGCAAGGCTTAACACTAGTGAAACTACAGGCGCTCTTTAGCTCTACAAATCTCATACATTTACTTAAAAGGCATAAAGTAAAAACAACAAAAACAAAAAAATTGCCTGTGTAAAGCAATCTGGTAAAATAAAATTCTGATTTTACCCTTACTTTGGTACAGACCTCCAAGGATCAAAACTCTGGACAAAATGACAGGTAGTTGAGTTGGGTGCAGAAAAATGAAGTAAGAACAATTTGAGGAGAGCCCTCTATATCTGTATAATTCAGATTTCTTCCAAATGTAAATCATGCCTTTTCTTTAAGTATTCTAGGCTTACTGGCCCTTTGCTTTATCCCTAAGGAGCACTCAATGCTTAGAAAAATGTGAAATGTATAAACAGGATTTGACAGAAATTTATAAAGATGGAGATTGGAAAGAAAATTATAATGGGATGTTTAAAAAACAATTTAGTCCAGGCGTGGTGGCTCATGCCTGTAATCCTAACACTTTGGGAGGCTGAGGCTGGTGGATTGCCTGAGCTCAGGAGTTCAGGACCAGCCTGGGTAACACGGTGAAACCCTGTCTCTACTAAAATACAAAAAATTAGCCGGGCGTGGCAGCATGCGCCTGTAGTCCCAGCTACTTGGGAGGCTGAGGCAGGAGAATTGCTTGGACCTGGGAGGCAGAGGTTGCAGTGAGCCGAGATCATGCCGCTGCACTCCAGTCTGGGCAACAGAGCGAGACTCCGTCTCCACAAAAAAAAAAAAAAAAAAAAAAAAAAAAGCACACTTTAATAAGTAATTTTTATTACCATGGGGAGGGATCAAGAGTGGAAACTTTTCTGGTTGGTTTCTGTTTAAGACAAAACACCTTAAGGGCTTTTAAAAACTGCACCTTTATTAAGAACCGTTTTTCCCTTCAGTAGTTTTGCACTTCATAACCCTGTTGACTTGCATAATTCAGTAACATTGCTGAATGCTTGTTTGAATGCATTCTCACAGCGGACGCCTCTTGCCAACTTGCTTAATGGATTTTTTTTTTTTTTCATTTTATGTACGCACCTTGGTGTGTGTACACTATATATGGATATAAAACATAAAATTTTTATACATAACTTAACATTAGCCATTTTTTATCACACATTGATTTGTGTGAGTGTTGCCACTAGCGCACTCAGCTTCTTTTATGGTATTATGGGAAATATTCCCAGGGAAGAGATTATTTCCCATCAAGTTTCATATTAGTTGCCAATATTCCTATTGTATTTTTTTTAAGTAATAATGCAATTACCTTTTCATTGTAAATGCAGGTTTTAAATTTTTGACGCTTTAATTCTGTTTATTAAACTATACATTGAACTAATTAGTAGTTCCATGCTGCTGTAATACGATTGTTGTACCAAAGGTCAAATCCTGATTCCTAAGATATTCCAATTCTTCACAGTAAAAATCTGATTTAACTTCCCTTATTTTAATATATTTATATTTCCCCCCAAATAACACTTAAAATGAATCAAATATATTATTATTCTTTTATCCTGTGGAACATTAAGAATATTTTAGCCTATATTTTAATTCCTTGGATGTGAAGTATACATCCATAAGTTTGTTTGTTTGTTTGCTTGTCTGTTTTGAGACAGGGTCTCACTCTGCCACCCAGGCTGGAGTGCGGTGGCACAATCTTGGCTCACTGCAGCCTCCACCTTCCAGGCTCAAGCCATCCTCCCACCTCAGCCTCCCAAGTAGCTGAGAGTACAGGTACATGCCACTACACCTGGCTAATTTTTGTGTTTTTTATAGAGAAGGGCTTTGCCATGTTGCCCAGGCTGGTCTCAAATTCCTGGGTTCAAGCAATCTACCCACCTCGGCCTCCCAAAGTGCTAGGATTACAGGTGTGAGCCACCAAGCCCAACCTGGTTTTTTATATAATAGTCAAGTAGTTCTGTTCATTCAAGGGAGAAATATTAGCCTGGCGTGGATTATTGCTGTAACGTGACTTAAGAGACTTGTAGAAGGTATAGTGTAATTCTCTCAGATTGGTTGAGCTTCTTTGTCACATGAAAGAACTTTCAGCCAGGAACAGGGCTCATGCCTGTAATGCCAGCACTTTGGGAGGCCGAAGCAGGAGGATCAACTGGGTAACATGGGGAGATCTTGTCTCTACACAAAAATTTTAAAAATTAGGCATGCTGGTATGTGTCTATGGGCCCAGCTACTCAGGAGGCTGAGGCGGGAGGTTTGCCTGAGCCCAGGAGGTCGAGGCTGCAGTGAACCATGACTGCACCACTGCATTGTAGCCTTGACAACAAAGTGAGACCCTGTCTCAAAAAAATAAACTTTAAGACCAGCAGCACTTTTAGCTTTTGAGATATCTTTGATCATTCCTTATTTTATAAATAGTAAATAATTAGGAGCAATCTCTGCTTTTCACCTCACTTGTTCTTAGAAAGTACACCAGGATATACACTGCTTTTTTCTCAAGTTTTATACTTAGAAAATATAGTCCTTATTAGGGAGTTAATGTCCAATTACAGTTTTGAATAGTAGTACATTATTAAAGAAAATTTATAACTAAAACTCAGTAGGCAATTTAAAAAGAAAAATTAGATCCATGTCAAAGCTAAAGACCATTGTAGTCTTACTGATGAGGAAGCTAAACCACAAAGCCATTAATACATCCTATACTTCTACTCATAGACCTAAAGGGCATAGGAAGAAAATGACCGCAACAGTATGTTGTTTTTTCATCCAGCTTCTATGGGGTGGTAAACTTTTTGCTATAAATTGAATTCTCCAAACCCTTTTCTTCCAGTTGCTTAGCTGATTTTTAATACCCTTTATTTTCCAAAAACAGCAGAAATTCCTTTTTTTAATGTAGATTTTACATTAACAATGTAAAAGGATGTGATCAAAAATAATATCTTTTGTGTATTTTTATTTTAGGAAAATCCTGAATTTGATTTACACTTCGAAAAAATATATAAATGGGTTGCCAGCAGCACTGCTGAAAAGAATGCATTTATTTCATGCATTTGGAAATTGAATCAGCGATATCTCCGGAAGAAAATTGATTTTGTCAATGTTAGCTCACAGCTTTTGGAAGGTAAAGTTAAATAAAAATGTGTATGTAAAAATCAGTTATATCTTTAAGTGAATATATAATTTGACATCATTCCAGTTAATTAAAATACTGAATTATCTTATTGTAAAAGAACTTTAAAATAATTTCTCTTATTGCAGAAATTATGCTTTATTGTAGAATATTAATACATTATGATAAATAAATAAAAACCACTTATTCTTCAGCGATAACTACCATTAGCACTTTGTTAGATATTCGTCTAGTCTTTTTCCCGTGCATAAACACCTTTTTAAGATAAAGAAATTTACATTACATTTTTTAACGTACTTTTCCATGTATGCATCATGAACATTTTTCATGTTACTGAATACTTACCCCAACATTATTTTCAGTGGCACCACAGTATTTCATTATATGGATATACCATGTTATTTAACTAATCATTTATTTTTAATTTTCCAATCGTTGCTTCTTTTAAACAGCTCTGGGACAAATATCCTTGTAGCAGTATTTTTGTACAGAGGGTAGATGTAGTGGTTAAGAACATAGCTCTGGAGTCAGACTTCTTGGGTTCAAATCCTGGCTTTGCCATTAACTAGCTATATGACTTTGCATTGATATTTACTCTCTATGTTTCGGTTTCCCTTATCTCAGAACTAGAGATAATAATAGTATCTACCTCATAGGCTTGTTATGAGGATTAAATTACTTAATAAATATATGAACATAGTAAGAACAGTGCCAGGTACATAGTAAGTGCTCAGTAAATATTAGCTATTATTATGTTACCAGTATAAAATCCTTAGACATGAAGTTTATTAGAATATTTTTGATCAGTATATTTTCAGGAATGTTACTGTGCATCGTTTTGTGTTATAAGACAAAAACTCTGCCGTTAATTAGTGAAAATATACAATGAGATTTTCTCTACTTTTAAAATTTCTTTCCTAAAGATATAAACATTGTAAGATAGCACTTAGCAATTAGTGAGCCTGCTGCTGATTTTAGGCTTGATGCTTGGCACTGGCAGAGACAAGTCACATCTGTCACGCACCAGTAGTGCTGGTCTTATGTAGGAATCCCCAGGGTTGCCATCTCACCTGCACTAGTCCCCAACATCTTGATAATTGAGTGTGTTGAGGGAATGACCTTCAAGAAATTTGTGGTAACTTTTCATGCCTTGAATTGTGGTTTAATTTGCTTTGAATGGCTTTTATTTTTTTTTACCATTTCAGGGTTGAACATTCTGATGAGTCAGTGATTCAGTGATTCACAAGCTTGCTGTTCTGTCTTCAAATATTATGCATTTCCAGATGTTATTTATTGTGTAAGATGATTTGAAACCAGTATATTTTAGGACAATCATATAGAAAAATACATAACCTACCTGGATCTGTCTCATTAAGAAATATTACCAAAATCAGTGAGAAGAGTAGTACTGTTTTTGAAAATGAAATGTCTAACATAAAAAAAAAAAAGGTATTTAATTTTTTAGGCCATAAAACAAGAGTATAGACATGTTCGTGTTTGCAAACATTAACCGTAATTGAGATTGATTTTAAGAATGCTGAGAAGATCCTTAAGGATCTCATTTTGAAAATCACTTGCTATACATCAATAACTCTTGCTTTGGTTTAGTGGAGTTCAGGGAGTAGTTTTATTAATGTCTACAAACTTGTTTTATGAGCCTTGAAATCACAGCCTTTAATTCCCATTAAAAAAAAATGTCTCTAAGTTTTGGGTAATGTTAGAAAAGAAATAAAAAATTATTACCACCCCCATTTAAGAGCTCAATAGTTAAGTAAGACTTTTGATTATAAATGCTAGCAGTGGCAACTTGGTAGTTTTTATTGTTGACAATTGAATATGGAAGTTAAATAATGGGGCTCCTCAGCAGAATAAGATTTGTAAAAGAGGACTTTTCAGCAGTTGAAGTAGAGTGAAGCTTTTATTTGGCTGCCTTTTTCATTGTTTTACTTGCAACCAGCTTTAAAAAAAAAAGTCTTTGACTTGATTCCTTAAATGCCAGCTTGAACTGTTATTTTGTGTGATTTTTTACTTGCCTCAATCTTGTCCTTTCTTACCGTGTTTTGTGACTAATCCTTTGTGAGGGAGTGTCTAGGTGAAGCTTTCAGGCCTTGAGTAATATAACTAGACTAAATGCATGAGTCGCAACTGACCTAAATATAATCCCCAGGAAATGATTAGTTTCCCAGGTTTCTCCTCTAAGGATTAGTTAGTACTATTTCTTACAAGACTAAGAGAAAATAGAAAGATAAATATATTTGTAGTCACTATCAGAAAGTGAGTAAGAAGAATGAACACTGCAAATTTAGCTTCTTATGAATCTTTCCACTTTGTAGTTGATTTGGCTGTCTTTTGAACTTTAATTTAACATGAAGTTCAAATGAGATATGGGTAGTATTTTAAAATTTAAGCCTGTTTACTTTTCTACCCAGCTAATATTCTTTGCTTACTTTCCTCTGCTTTTTTCATACCTTTTTACTCTCCAGAACTGCCTAAAGTTACAGAAGGTGCGTAACACCTTTTCTTTTTCTATTCCATATGTTTTTATTAGTTGCCATTGTTGTATACCGTTGGTTGTATATTTTATGAAATTATGTACTGGGACAAATTCATTTTAAAAATCTACATAGTAATAAAATTAATGATAGTGTTTATTATTGGTTTTTAAAGGACATATCATTAGAAAATACTTCTGAAGCAGTTAATTATAATCATGTAAAGTATTTGTTTAAGTCTACTTGTTTAAGGACCTGTACAGAATGATTTGGGCAGTCCCTGCCCCCTAGTGGCTAATAAGCGGTCACACATGGCAGTGGAACTTTTTCCGCAGTGAACTAAATGGACTCATTGAAAGTACAAGGAGTTCGGTAATATCTCTCTAAGAAACTTATATACTGAAATCTGTAATTGCCTGTACCAAAAGTTTTAGTCTTCTTTTTTTTATGGGATGTTATCTAAATCTGCCTAATTTATTACCATTCTTAAGAGTAAATCTTGTGTTACTTCAAATTAGCTGGTTTTTGTTCTGGGACAAATTAACGTATTTCAGGTCATGCTGAATGTAAATATTCATTTTCCTATAAAATAATGAATACTAAAAGCATCCAGAGTTTGTAATTTAAATCATGCCCCATTGAGTCTGTGAAATTGCCAACTTTATTTAGAGTGGTAAAATAACATCTTAGGAGTTAAAAATTATTTCTTTCATTTTACCTCTCCTAACCTCAAGCTTTATATACAGGGTTCACATGCTAGTGTATTTCCTCCAAAAAAAAAATGAACTGAAACATCTAGAAAGCATTTCAAATTTGACCTCTTGGTCTTTTGTTATAAAGCTTGAAGCCTGTTTAACTTTTTATAATTTCAAACAGCCATGTTGTTGTTGCTCTTACATTAGAGTTATTGAGAAAGCTGCTGTAACTTATCTTTAGAAATGTTATCAATGCCTGTGAAATTTTTTTAAACAAAGAAATGGAAAATTCAGTTAATATTCTAGTGACCAAAATAAATTATGGATTATAGATGCATTTTTCATTTTAATTAAAAATTATTTGGCAAAAATATACATACCGAAGATGAAAGTAACAAAAGTAACAAAAGAAAAATTTCACCTGGAAATAAAAGGAAAGAAAATTGTTTTTGTGTGTACTGAATTCATAGTCATTGTTTTGTTAGAGCAACAGCCACATCAGGTACGAAAAAATGTTTAGGTTTGTTTCCACCGGTTTTTGTGTTTTGTTTTTACATTTTAGCTTAATTGTATTTTGGGAAATTGTGGTGAAAGCCTGTTTTAACACTTGTAAGTTAGTGCATTACACTGCATGCTTTTTATTTATTTTTTAAGACTTTATTTCATTAACATATGAAATTTATAAAAATAAAGTTTGATTTTTTCATATGGTTTGAATCATTCTTTCCTCTTTTTCAGCTGCTAAATGTGACCTGTGTTTATAACTATACCTAGCTATATGTATTATGTTATAGTCTTTTCTACTTTTTTGACTATTTTACTTTGAATTTTTACGCTCTTTAAGAATCTGTTCCAAGTGGAGAAAATCAGAGTGTGACAGGAGGTGATGAAGAAGCAGTAGATGAATACCAAGAGTTAAATGCAAGAGAAGAACAGGATATTGAAATAATGATGGAAGGCTGTGAATATGCAATCTCGAATGCAGAAGCCTTTGCAGAAAAATTGTCCAGAGAGCTGCAGGTGCTAGATGGGGTAAGACTTTCTTGAAATCTATGAATAAGTGATGTATAGTGGATTGAGAAGGCTAATGATGTTCATACTGTGCTACCTCAGCATTTAAGCCTTTATAGTGTGTTATTGCCATCTTTATCTATAAGCACGTTACCAGCTACCATCAGTCTTTTCAAAAGATGAACTATTCCTATTAAGCCAATGAAGACAGTTGGCTGAGATGCTGGATTTGGAGAGGTTCTTGATATGAGGTGATGAAGTAAAACGTAAGCCAGAGAACATCTTGGGAGTTGATTCACTCAGCCTCTGAAACATGTCGGAATAGTTCAGTGCCAAAGAATAGCATTTGTGTGTGTGTGTGTGTGGTTTGAAAAAAATAGGGATGAAGTATGAAAAGAGAAATGTGGCTAAAATATGTGAATCATTTACCAAAGAAGAGTGGAGTGAGTGTGGTGAAAACAGGAGAGCCAGATAAAGAGATCTGTGACTTCTCTGCTAAAATGTTTTAGAATAGAGCTTTTTGTTTTGTATGCAGTTTTTGAGTGTAATTCAAATGCACAGCACGTGCTGGGTGCAGTGATTCACAGCTGTAATCTCAACACTTTGGGAGTCTGAGGTGAGCAGATCACCTGAGGTCAGGAATTCGAGACGAGCCTGGCCAACATGGCAAAACCCCATCTCTACTTAAAAAAAAGAAAAAAATTAGCCAGACATGGTGGCATGCTGCTGTGGTCCCAGCTACTCGGGAGGCTAAGGCACAAGAATCGCTTGAACCTGGAAGACAGAGGTTGCCGTGAACTGAGATCGTGCCACTGCACTCCAGCCTGGGTGACAGAGTGACACTGTCTCAAAACAAAACAAAACAGAACAAAACAAAAAAATCAAATGCACAGCATCTCTTATGCTAGAATAGTCTAAAATCATTTGGGTTTGTTCTGGTTTTAAGAAAAGGTAAGCATTTAAGAAATCCTCAGAGGATAAGGAACATTTTAAAGACTTAAATTTTAGTGTTATATACATGAAAGGTACAGAAGTTATGGGGTCTGACTCAGGCCCACAGAGATTATATAAATAGTCCAAGCTTACAAGTTTACAGAGCTCACTGAAAGCAAAGCCTAGAAATGATTTTAAGATGTTAAGAAAGAAATTATCCTGGGCAGATTCAAACGCCAGCTCTGTTACTTAAGAGATGTCAGTGTGTCAGTGGCTTCTGAGCCCTGCTGACTCTTAAAGTTGTATTGCACTTATATTTTATTTACTGTGAATAGTGTATAAATAACGTGTGAAACCACAGCATCAGCTCTACAATGATATTCTTTAAATTTCTGGTCCAGGTTTTTCATCATACCATGTTACTTGCCTTTTTAATATGGCTTAGTGATTTATATTTTTTGTTCTAATTAATATTGTATATATGTTCCAAGTCAGCATATTGCTTTGCAGTTTAATTTTGAATTTGGCAGTTTCCTTATTTCAGGGAATTCAGAATCAATAGTTAGAATCATTTAGAAAATAGTGATAGGGGGATGATGGTTTGTTACTGCTTTGCCTGGGGAAGAAGAAAAACAGAGTTGCAAATGAAAGAGAAAAGAAAAAAGATGATAGAAGGAGCTATCTATCAGCCATATGCTCTTCTACGTCCTGTTACTAGTTCCCTTCATACTACAGTTATAAATTAGTTTCATGTATCCTTCGGAGTCTGGTATTCCACCGCTGCTTTCTCAACTAAGATATCACATAGGTGATTATGCTTTTATTTAGTGTTTCACATAGATGTTAAGAAAATTTCTAGCTGGTAGAATTGGAGGAAATGTTAGAGATAACATGGCCTAATGCCTCCTAAATGTATAGAAATGAGAATGTGCCATTACTGATGATACATTCTGGCACTGTACTTGTGCATTCTGGAACCTTACTTGTGCAGTCTGTGGAAATATAAAATCCTAAGGCATGTGTATCAATTTAACATTGATAAAGAGGCAAGTGTACCTGCATGAAATACTGTGTAAAACATGGAAGAACATAAAGTGATAAACTAAAGTAGATGTGTAGGTATATATCAATTTTTGTTACTCTACTTTAAAGGAAATTTAGCAACATTTCACCTTTATTCTTTTACACACTTAAGTAACATGAAATGTTGTGTTTTTTGTTTGCTTGTTTTGGTCTTTAACTTTGTAGGCTAACATCCAGTCAATCATGGCATCTGAAAAACAAGTCAACATCTTGATGAAATTGCTAGATGAGGCTCTAAAGGAAGTAGATCAGATTGAATTGAAACTGAGCAGTTATGAGGAAATGCTCCAAAGTGTAAAAGAACAAATGGATCAGATCTCTGAAAGCAACCACCTAATTCATCTTAGTAACACTAATAATGTAAAACTCCTATCTGAGATAGAGTTCCTTGTGGTAAGTATGATCATAAATTACCAACAACAACAACAACAAAAAACTAGTGATGATACATAAAACCCATTTGTAAACATTTTCTAATTTCCTTATGAGAACAGGATTTAAATTAATTCCAAAGACCTAATGATAGGATTGAGTAGCATCTTGCCTGTAAATTTCCCAGAATTACACATGCAAATGGTATGTTTGCATATATTCTAGAACCACATGGACTTGGCCAAAGGTCATATAAAGGCCCTTCAGGAAGGAGATCTTGCTTCTTCCAGAGGCATTGAGGCCTGCACCAATGCTGCTGATGCCCTTCTGCAGTGCATGAATGTAGCTCTTCGACCAGGTATGTTCATTAGAAATGACAAAAATGTGACCAAGAATCTGAGACTAAGCCTGTAACTTGTTATAAAGATTTTGACAAGAAATACATGAGACAAGTGGTTTAGGGTTACATTATTAGCTATTCAAGTTCCACTGATTTCCCACTTATTTCTATTGATACTATGAACTTTTTTACTTCAGTTCCTCCTTCTAGTTGACCTCAATGACTACAGTCAACACCAGGATCTTTATTTAGTACTATCCACAGAACCCAGCAGAAAGTAAGTGCTTTGGTTAGACCAGAGAGCGTAAGGTTGTTCTAGGCAGTAATTTCAAAACTTGAGTGTCCGTCAGAATCCCTAGAGGTCTTGTTAAAAACATAGATTGCCTGGCCCCAGCCCCAGATTCAGCAGATCTGGGCTGAGGCTTTAGAATCCACATTTCTAACAGTTCCCAGGCGATGGTGAGGCAAGACCACACTTTGAGAACCACTGTGCAGTCCCATTTTTCTCCTGCTTAACTTTTATCAGGTAAATGAATACACCCAAACAACTTAGGGGTTATTCAAAACTTTAGGTATGTTTAATGTTCCATTAAACATCAAGGAAATCTTTTTACCCATTAAACTGGTCACAAAATGTCATTCTGTATCAGGCCATGACATGCTTCTGGCAGTCAAACAGCAACAGCAGCGATTCAGTGATTTGCGAGAGCTTTTTGCCCGGAGACTGGCGAGTCACCTCAACAATGTTTTTGTTCAACAGGTAATTTTATTTTATTATTAAGACGAGCATGTTCCTATAGCTTATTTATGTATTATCTTAACCTTACATTTCCACAAAAAGGTTAATATGTTTAATTGGGGTTGCAGTCAATTCCTTCACATATTTGATTTTAATATTTTGAAATAGGTGCCTCTTTGCTCATAGATGTATTTTGGGCCTCAGCTGCCTCTTTCAGTAGACAGTCTAGTTCCCTTCAGCTGATGCTCTCTGATTCTAGAAATCAAATAACTGTGCATATTAATTGCATATACTACTTAGATATTTTTACTTATAAAAGTAAGTCCAAACTTGTTAGATGTTTACTATTGGACCTGTTTTATTTTTCAATATTTTGAGGTGAGACTTAGGACTTGATTCAGTGTCTTAAATGTTTTGTAAGTTCTATGTACTTAGAACATAGTATGTTTGTTAAGAAAATGAGTATAGCTCAACCATAAATTTCAGTTGATCTAATCTTCATATAAATGCTTTGCCTATATTTTTATATGGAGAAGGATGTTACAATTAAGAGTGTGGTTATAATATTGTTATTAATAATATTAAGAGTACCTTTGGGGGATTTGAATAAAAGCCATTTTAATATCTAATGTAATAAATTAGGTTTCTTATTTTTTCATCTCTTTTAAAAGTCCCTTTTATTTTATTAGAGTTACTGAATGAAAAAAAATTGGGGGGATATCTTGTTCATCAAGAAATACTGCCTGAAAACAGTGGATTTTTACTTTATTTTCACTTTGCAATATTCTAAAACAATTGTATTTACTATATTTTATTTCCAATTAGTTTACTCAGGCCCTCCTTCAACTCTATAACAGGTCCTACTTTCTTTCGGTTCCTGTGAGTACATCAAATTTGGCTCAAGCTTCTCTGATTCTGTTTTGTTTTGTTTTTTTCTATAGAGTTTGCTAAACTTAACAGCAGCAGAATCTTTACAGATTATAACTTACTGATTTAAGCTACTTGTTAACCACATTCGTAGCCGGTTTTTAATGTCCCATAGTAGAGACTATTTGGGCCAAAAAGGCATTTAATCTCATTCTGCTTGCTTTTCTTTCTGTCATTTTTTCAACTCACTTCATTTATTTAGTAATAAATGGTAGTATTACTCTTCATTTAGTAATAATAGTAATATTACTCCTTCATTTATTTAGTATTGCCAGGTGGTTGAGGTACATACCAGACATTGACTTGGGATAAATGAGAGACCAGTCCTGTCCTCAGGTAGTTCACAGTCTAGGGAAGGGAGACAAACAAATAATATACTCAAGAGGGATAAATGTTACGGTGGTGAGACTGTGGGAGCATAAAGGAAGACCACCTAACTAAAAGCACAGTAAGGGGAAATCAGAGAAATTCCCTTAACTTTCCACTTGACCTGAAAAGTGTCAAGAAAAAAGTAAGCTTAGATGTCACATAGGAACTACTAATTCGTGTTTTTCTTAGGTAATTACTACAATAACATCTATTCCTATACAGTTCCTTAGTTTGTAAAAATGACGCTGTTGACAATTATGTTATCCACATTTGTAGATAGTATTGAAAATATCAGCCAATAAACAATAGTCTTTTCTGTACCTTTAACTGTTTGTTGTAACCTGCAGTTATTTATGATTTTGCTTCTTGCCTTGTAAACTAATGGCTTCGTTTAAAATGAATGCTTCCCGTTTCTGAAAAGCTAATATGTGTTATTACATGTGAATGATGCATGTTAAATACCAGAATGCTGTGACAACCTAGGATGTGCCAAAAAAGGTGGAAGAAGATATCCCACGCATAAGAAAGAGATTTTCTTAGTGTTGCATTCAGTGCATCAGGTCACCTAGCAAAATTGTTGAGAAACATGGGTATGTCTATTCCTGGTAGGGGCACAAGCTGGGAAAGTTGATTAAAATAATATGGTACACCTCTTTGGCAATCACAAAATTTTCATTGTATGCTTATTATGTACTCACTGTCTACCATATGTGAGAATAAGAAATAGTTCATACCCTCAAGATGCTTGTAAGAAGGAGTTAAAACTAATGTACTTACTCTTTGTAAGGAGTTAAGACTAATATACATTAGCAATGTGTGTAATATATTGCTAATTGTAGAACTGTGGACTGTAAGTGCTAAAAAGGTTTAATCAAAAGTGAGTTTATTGAAAATTTAAGGAGTCAGATATGGAAGGAATCGCAGATAAGGTAGGACTTGAACTGAGTCCATGCAATACAGTTTATAGCAAATGTATAGTTACAATATTTACAAATATTATACTGAAGAATCCAGTGAAAAAATCTGTTCACAATATAACAGTAATTTCAAAGCACTGATTCTCAGTCTTTTTAAAATTCACAAATTAGTAAAACTAAAAGAAATAAAATTTGGAGACTGACCAAATCACCAATTTTTTTATTTTACCAAATAAAGACCTTGAAAAAGAAATACTATTATCCACTTTCATTATCTTTTTGTTTTAAAATGACATTTTGACACTAAAAGAATAAGAATTTCCTTTCAGATTTTAAAAATTAATACGTTTACCTTTATGAAGGACTCACTTCTTTCATTGTACTTTTTCTTATTGCTATAGGCCAGGAAAAACATCTTGCATTTGGGAATCACTGATTCAGAGCATGCTATCTGTGATGCAGCTTTCCTATTAACACTTCTGTGTTATCTATACTTTAGTGAAACTTGAAGTGTATTTTAATATAATACTCACTGTAATATAGTATGAGAGTAATGTTACATAAAGATTAGTTAGCTTCTTTTAGATCTTTCAGATCTCACACACTCAATTTCCATTGAAATTATAGGCTCTTGCCCATAATTTTTACATTTACTGGGAATTTGTGTATCTAGAAGGATCAGGTATGAAAATTTGGCCAGTTATACTAATTAGGATTATGATATTGAAAACAGACAGTCAAATTAAGGTTAATGAAATTCAGGAAATATTTGCATAAAGAATATGTCATTTAAAAAATGATTTTGGTTGTTTCTTGAAAGATTTATTTTGATAACTACTCTCTTTGCCTTTTGTTTCCCCCTTTGGTTCTACAGAGACCTCATGATTTTATCTACTTTTGCCTTTAGCAACATGATGAGACTCATTATGCACATAAATTAGAGAAAATGAAAATGAACTGAAATGCACTGAACTAAAAGTACAACCAGGAAAAAAACCGAAGTTGTGGAACTTTTTACCATATGCTTAAGTTTAGAAATTTTTCTTTCAACATACATATACAGAAACAAGCTATAATAAAATAAAACTTGTATTGTAGACCACCAATATTCAATTTCTTTTACAAAATTGTTTCCTTAAGCATATGTCACATTTTTGTAAACATGGATTGATGATGTCTGGTTAAAAGCTTAGAAAGACTTGTGATTAAGATTCATTTTTGTGAGGTTTGTTCAAACTTTGCTCAGATTTTTAAGAAAACAAGAATAAGTATGTCATAACGGAAAGAAAGAATTCCAAATCTTGAAAATTTATTCAAACTTTGACCCCAATGTATCATTTCTTTTAAAAAGTCACTATAGCAAAGTGCTTAAGAGTGCAGACACTAGAGCCAAACTTCCTGGGTTCCAAATCCTGACTCTCCTACCTCCTCGCTGGGTTACCTTGAACAAGTTAATTGACATTTGTGCCTGAGTAAACAGCAGTAGAAGAACATAGACAATAATTTTGAGTCTTGAATCATTGAGAAAAAATAATGAGGAAGATTGTTTTGGATAATGATACATTGTTACTAATAAAAACTATTTGCTAAGCATTTGTATGATACAAGTCTGTCAAATATTCTTCCCTTTAATCAGCGTGACCAATTAAGGCACACGGTTTAGACCAGGCGCAGGGGCTTACACCTGGAATTCCAGCACTTCGGGAGGCTGAGGTGGGCGGATAACTTGAGCTCAAGAGTTTGAGGGCAACCTGGGCAACATAGTGAGACCCCATCTCTATTAATGAAAATAAAAATAAATTTTTAAAAAATAAAACAATTTGGAGACATTTGTAGACCTAAAACTATCATATCTATATCCGCCTAGTATCTAATACATGTGATGCTGTAGAATCCTGATTATCCTTCTGACATGTTGGTTAAAAAACATTTCTGTAATAGAATGTTTATATTGACCTTTGGCAACATAGAAATAGATAATAGTCCAATGGTAATACCTGTGTATTTTACTTAATATTATTAATTTTGTTCATCTTTATTGTTAGCCTTTGCAGAAAAGATGTGGTGGCCCAGGCATTCTAAATATATAGAATTGTTCCATTCTTCAACACTTTAGCTCTTAGTCCTCCTTGATTCTTTTGAAAGATGTGATTGTTTTATATTCAGGTAGCCACCCATAAAAAAACATCCACACAGGTTCATGCTTTGTTATCCAGAATTCTTGGGGTTAGGTGGGTTTTTAGAATTTTTCAGATTTTAGAAAAGCAATACAGTATGTATACTGTATATTATATAATCACTCTAAGCACATGTTTTTGCAACAAAAAATATGAATAGTCACTCTAAACACTATAAATAGGCCCATGTCAGTTCAGGTCACGTTTTACCATGAAAATTGTTCTGGTGCCAAGCTTAGTCTGAGTTTTCAGAGCTTTTTGGATGTCAGAATTACAGAAAGGGATTATGGACCTATTAATACACCTCGTGTATAACATCTGTGGTAGCTGTGAACTTCTGTTGCCCCGTGTTTTAGTTCTTGTTATTTTGAACTGGTCAGTCTCGTTTTGTGATATTTTTCTGCCATCTCTAGTTCAGTTTCCCAAGTTAACCTAAGTAGATATCAGTAAGATGAATCTGAGAAGTATATTGGTGGTTTTCTACCATTTTATATGTAATTTCTGTATAATGGGTCCTTCCTTTTTTCTTTTTAATTTCCATTTTAAATTGGGGATGTATTCTCACATGAAGAAAATTTTCCAACAGACTGATTTGAAAATGTTTATGAAGAAGGAACATGGATAATGATGTGGGTTTTTGTACTTGGCATGTCTTACACTTCCATCTTTCTTTCTCAGTTACCAGGGAACTGCTCATTCCTCTAGGCCAGAAATGATTCTTTCTGAATACTCTGTATTTAAAAGAAATTTTTAAAAAATTCATAACCACTAGGTTATTTTGTGTATATAGTAAAGTATATAAATTAGGTGAAAGAAATTCCTTTCAACTTAAAAGAATTTAAATTCTTTAAATTCAGGATGCTTATTAAGCTAATGTATACCAATGAGTATAATACACATTCATAATTTGCTTTAGGTAACCTTACCAGGAAATGAGTTAACTAGTTCCAAAACTCCAGCAGCCTGTGTAATTTTAATAAAATTTTCACAAAATGCTGACAAATAACTTCTGACTATTTAGGCAAATTAGGTTGAGTGAAAATTACATCAAATAAATCTGTCTTGTTTTGCCTTTTGCTTGTTGTAGGGAAATTGTATTTTCAATTTGAATCTGCTCCAAGACAGAAGTAAGACTCAGATGACCAAGGTTCCAATTCCAAGCTCTAAGACTTTATAGTCTACGTTTTTTTTATCTGTTGTTTTAAATATTATAAACTCTAATGGGAATACCATAAGTATAGACTGTTTTGAATGATTTTTCTATTTGTGTTTCTTAATTGAAGCTATATCAAGAAGGTCATTTGCTTGGTAAATTGTGAAATATGGTATGAGAGAGAGAAGCTTCATTAAAACGTTCCATCTTCATTCCTTTAGAAGACGGAATGAGTAGTTGATTTATCAGAGTGCCATTCTTGCGTGTTTATGATTATCTTGTGGTAATGTTCATTTGATAGACACAGGATATAAAAGTTGTCTAAGTATTTGGTTTTTATTTTTCTGTATTCTTAATTATTTTTATTTTTCTATGTCTTATTGGTTTGGCTTGGCCACATTTTGGTCATTGTTTAGACTTTTTATTGTAACAATATGTCTTTGTACTGTCGATTATATTTATTTACTTATTTACTCACTTTAGGGTCATGATCAGAGTTCGACTCTTGCTCAACACTCTGTTGAACTGACTTTACCCAACCATCATCCATTTCATAGAGATTTGCTCCGATATGCCAAGCTGATGGAGTGGCTAAAGAGTACAGATTATGGAAAATATGAAGGACTAACAAAGGTATGGATTTGCCGTCATTTACTCACTGAGAATAGAGCATTATCTTTTAGAATCAAGAGGTCATGTGTTCAGTTCCCCAAATTTAAAATACTGCAGTACGTTCTTAGCAGAGCAGAAAATTAGTCAGTGCTGTCTACCAGTGATAACATTCATTTTATTTACTTGGATAAAGGAGAGCTAAATTTTAAACTTCAGTATAGAAAAATATTAAGCCATACTGTAGCCTGAAGCATCAGTCGATTTAGTTAAATGTTATGCTTATTTCCTGAGTTTCTTTATGTACAGTATAGAAACAAGGAAGTATGAGGATTATAAGTGAGATATTTGCCCTGTGTGGATTTATAATCTGTTCTGTTAAGGAAATACAAAGTGTCTCTTTATTAAGCAAGCATTCCACTATTCCAGGCACCTGGGGCCTACCTAATAAGCATCTACCCTAATGAGCTTTAAATCTGACTGGGAAGAATCATGCATAAAACAATCAGCAAAAAATTAAACACTAAACTGGAAATGAATTTTCAGTGTGTGGCAGTATAGACAAGGAAAATCCCTGTCTTGAGGCCGTGGGGGAAACTTCATGGACGATATTGAACTTCAGTTGAGTTTAAATAATGAGTGCAATTAAATAAACCAGAAATAAGAGGAAGGGCATTCCAGGGATGGGGAGAGAGATGTGCAGACAAAGGTGGGAAAAATATACACTTGTCCTAGGACGATGAGGTTAAGTGTGACCGAAGCAGAAATTTCCTATTCTAGGGCAGTGAGAAATTACGTTGAAAAAGATGACCTATAGGGACCTCCAGCATTCCTCAAGCATGGGAAAAGATTAGATGAAGGAAATTTAATTAAGAACCTAAAGTAATAATTCAGATGAAATGAAGTGTTGAGCCAGGAAGATAGTGTTGGGAATAGAGAATATAAACCAAAAGAGAGACTCCAATAACAGAAGGAACAGACTGATGCCAAACTTGCTGGGTTTGGAGTTTAGAACAATACTACTGACTAAAATTCTGCACTTGGGGAAGAGCAAAGTCATTTATTCATATATTTGATCAGTAAATGAATTGAGCACCTATTACGTGCTAACACTCGTAAGCACTGAGAGATACAGCATTGAAGGAAACAGGCAAATACTTGCCTTCTCAGAGTACGTATTCTAGAGGACACAGACAGACAAAAATGTTAATTATATAGTATGTTAAAAGGTACTGCTGAGTGCTCTAGAGAAAATAAAGCAGGGAATGCCAGGACTGGGAGAAGGGTATGGGATAAGGATTTCCAGAGGAGAGCTTTCCAGGCACAGTGCAAGTGCCCTAAGGCAGAGCATTCCTGGTGTGCTTGCAGAGCAGGGAGGCCAGTGTGGTAGGAGCACTGTGAGCCAGGAACAGACCCTGGTGGGGGCAGGGTGGATCTGGAAGGGGTTGTGGACCATGTAAGGATTTGTCTTCTACTGTGCGTGATATTGCACGGTAGGCAGGGGAGATGGTGGACTTTGAGCCATGGAATGACACGGCCTGACTTAGATTTAATAGCCATTGTAGCAGGAAGCTATAGGGACAGTACTTTTCTGGCTTTTTTTTTTTTTTTTTTTTTTAGAGAAAAAGTCTTGCTCTGCCGCCCAGGCTGGAGTGCAGCGACTGCATCTCAGCTCACTGCAAGCTCCGCCTCCCGGGTTTAGGCCATTCTCCTGTCTCAGCCTCCCGAGTAGCTGGGACTACAGGCCCCGCCACCACGCCCGGGTAGTTTATTTTGTATTTTTTAGTAGAGACGGGGTTTCACTGTGTTAGCCAGGATGGTCTCGATCTGCTGACCTCGTGATCCGCCCGTCTCGGCCTCCCAAAGTGCTGGGATTACAGGCTTGAGCCACCGCGCCCGGCCCTTGTCTGGCATTTATGCTGTTGACCTTTAGTTTAGAAATTGGACATCATGTCCCTTTTTAAAAAAAAACAGAGTTAAAGAATTCCCACCTATCTAGTCAACTACATAAATAGCTAATAGTATTCTAGATAGTCCTGGCTGAAGATCCATTTTATTAAAATTCTGAAATACTCTGAGAAACATCTAAAATCTTTTATCTGTAAATTTTTGTGAATTTGAAGTTTAAAAATATTCTTATTTTTAATGCATAAACATATATCTGATGCATAAACTGTGTTAATAATTAATCATAATTATATGGACAATGTGGCCTTAAAAGATGTTCTAGAATTGGAAGGAATGATATGTTTTGTCTCTGTGGAATGAGAATATTGGAATTGCTAGTGTAAAAGCAACTTCTATGTGGTATCTTAGATTCATGCTTCAGAAGAAAGCAGAAGGGTTAGGTAGAGATTTATGAGAAGTGTGATAGTAAGAAGGAGGCAAATTATATATTCCTATCCATGCATTTGTGTTGACATATTTGACAGTAGGACGTTTTTATGTATCAGTTTTCATGTATTTTCTCTTGAAGTGCCTTTGCCCATTTAAAGTAAAGTCTGGCTCTTGCACTTCTAAACAGAGATCATAAGAAAAGGGATATAAACCTTAGTAAAATAAATAATATCTTTAAATTTTAATTTTTAAAATGCTTTTCAAAAAAAAAGAGTCTCCTGAGGTGCTTATATACTTATTATCTGGCTGGCTATTTTAAGTGAGATTATTTTAGTTCCTCAGAATTAGTATATTAAGCATTATACATCTCCACTGTTGTGTTATATTTTGTTTTGTCTTGTTTTCATTCAACAGAATTCTGATTTGGAGCTATCTTAAGGAAAAAATTTACATTACTGGAATTCTTTGCCTTTTGAAGTTTTAGGAGGATTAATATTCTGAATAATTAAACATAAATTATATTTCCTTAAGAGTTTTGTGCCAACAAGTGCTTTGTCCCCTAGT
Source organism: Theropithecus gelada (assembly GCF_003255815.1). Taxonomy (NCBI): domain Eukaryota; kingdom Metazoa; phylum Chordata; class Mammalia; order Primates; family Cercopithecidae; genus Theropithecus; species Theropithecus gelada. The sequence goes on along the minus strand of NC_037672.1, from coordinate 85,986,442 downwards.
GAATATTCAAATAAGTAATCAATAAGCTTTTTGCCTAATTGTGTTCCCAGTGAGTATTATTGCCCTATCTTTATATATAATGCAGTATTCATGAATGTAATTTAAAGTGAAGAAACAAGATTATAGCCAACCTAGTAATGATTTGTGGAATCATTCTCTGCTCAGAGTTTATTTTTGATTGACAGTATTAATGAGCTTTTTAAATGAAATTGACTTTTTCTCAGGAATGTTGTATCATCCTGTGATTTGAGCTTTTGACAGATTATGTATTTTTACCTCATCATCTAATTTGGTTGCTGAAGAGTTGTCAAAAACAGGAGTTTTACTTAGGAAGAAGGAAGGAAGGAATGAAAGAAAAAAGAAGGAAACAGACAAATCAGTGTTTCTTTAGTAAGAAATCATAATTAAATTCAGAAAGCTATTTGCACTTGGTTAGGTTTACACAGCTCACTTTTTGGCAGGAACAGAAAAAACTTGTACAAAATTCTTTGGGAATAAGAATCATTAGCCACTGCCTCTAGCTGTACTGAGGCTGAATCTAAGCAAAGCCCCATTTTTTGGTATACAGAAAATAGATGTAGCTTGGACTGCCCAGATTTCCTCCTCCCGGGACTGCTACCCCTGTCTGCAACTCTGGGTCATACATGTAGGGCAGTTAGTAGAGATGGTCCATCCATGCTTGGGTAGGAAAGGAGTTTTCCTCTGCTAATAGCCTCCTGAGATTGGCAGTCGTACTTGAAGATGACTCACATGTCTTCTCTCCCCTTCAGTTTTACATTTGTAGAATTCGTCTTATTATTGCAAACCCCAGTCTGAGACAGATCTCAGTCAATTTAGGAAGTTTATTTTGCCAAAGTTAAGGACGCGCGCCCGTGACACAGCCTCAGGAAGTCCTGACGACATGTGCCCAAGGTGGTCCGAGCACAGCTTGGTTTTATACATTTTAGGGAGACATGAGACATCGATCAGTATATGTAAGATGAACATTGGTTTGGTCTGGAAAGGCCAAACAACTCAAAGCAAAGGTGGGACGACAAAGTGCGGAGGGGGCTTCTAGGTCATGGGTAGATAAGCAACAAATGGTTACATTCCTTTGAGTTTCTGATTAGCCTCTCCAAAGGAGCCAATCAGATATGCATTTGTCTCAGTGAGCAGAAGAATGACTTTGAATAGAAAGGGAGGCAGGTTTGCCCAAGCAGTTCCCAGCTTGACTTTTCCCTTTAGCTTAGTGATTTTGGGGCCCCAAGATTTATTTTCCTTTCACATTGTATAAAGAAAAAGTAAACCATGGAGGTCTCTGAAAGACCCTACAGTGGGCCCAGGTTCCACTGCTTACTACTCAAAAGCCAAACACTAGAGGCAAGGGTTGCTGGGAGGAAAGGCAGATTTAATCAGACAGCTAGAGAAGCTGAGGTGAGTGAAAAGAAAAAAAAATCAGAGCCAGCAGAGAAGATGGCGAGCTAGCGTTCCAAAGTACCATCTTAAAATTTAAAACTCACTTTAGGATTTTGTTTTGTTTGTTGTGTTGTGTTTTGTTTTTGTTTTCGCTTTTGTTTTTGTAGACAGGGTCTCCCTCTGTCACCCAGGCTGGAATGCAGTGATGTCATCACAGCTCACTGCAGTCTCAACTTCCTAGGCTCAAGCAATCCTCCTACCTCAGCCTCCTGAGTTGCTGGGACTACAGGCATGTGCCACCACTCCCGGCTAATTTTGTACTTTCTGTAGATACAGGGTTTCGCCATGTTGCCCAGGCTAACATCGTAGAGTTTTCGGGAGACACTGATATAGTAAAACCTTCCTGTGGTCTTTCCTATCAGTGAGTTCTGTTGAGTGCCAGGAAAAAAGGTATCTAAGTCATTTGAGTCCCACTGAAAAAGTAATACATCCCAATGAAATAGGAATTCTAATTTATATTTGCTTTTAAAGTTATACAAAGATCATGGGAAAGAATTGCCCAATTGACTAAATGTTCTTACAGAGATTATATGAAAAATGTGTATGGCCTACAAATTGAAAAAGGACAGGATCTATATTATGTTTGGTCCAAATGCTATTTTATAAGGATACATCTATGAAATATTTTAAGACAATGAATGGTAAACTGTGAATCAATATACAAATATTTACACAACATGTACCTTTTGGAAGGTATACCTGATCTTTAAAGCAGGTAAACATGTTCTAAAAATGGACATATTAATTTGAAATAATATAGGAAGTTGAAGCTTAGATTTTATGATAAACTTAAAAGAATAGCTAGGTACAACTTTTCTGCTATGGCTTTATTTAAATTTAGTCAAATTCTATGTGTGGCATTCAACTTCATACTTGGAAAAATATACAGTCTCCCACTGTTGAGGAACTCTTCTTGAGAGTATATTTTTATGTGATAATAAGTAGAAATGATGAAGAAATGATTTTTGTATGCCAAAGGATAGATGTTTTTATTTAAGCGAGAATTAAATCTGTTTTAAGAAAATTGATTACTTAATTTTGAAAACTGTAAGATATACTAATTAAATTCTTATGGAAAATACCTATTTTGGAGTAATACCCCAAGCTGACAGAGGATCAGTGAAACTAAATATTCTTAAGTGCCATTGACACCATTTATTATTGGTCTGTTTTTAAAACAGCATGGCAATACGGAAGAAGAGCAATCAAGATTCCCATACTTTTTGACCCTGTAATTCCATCCTTAAGAAATTATTTCAAAGAAATAGTTCATTAGAGGTGAAAAGCTTATCATAACATTGTCTATCATAGCAAAACAAGGAGACCACTTCATTGTCCTGTGTTAGGGCAGTCACTGATGTGACAAGATTTTTGCCTTGAAGCTTGGTAGGGATAATGTCAGTTGACACATCCTTTTGCTGTTTTAAAGATATTTTTAAGTTTTAGTTTTATTTAATTTAAGTTTTAGTTTTACTTAATGGTGCTACGCCAACAAAACTGAATACTGTGCTGTCATTAAAATGTGAGACTGGAGAAACATGATTGTTCTTATTTAGATATTCTGTATAGTATGATTGCATTGATATTTAAAATATGCAAAATGTAACATAGAAAAATGAAAATATAAATATAGTTATGTTTGACTTCATATTTTTGTAAATTGTTAATGTTATAATGCCTATTCAATTGTTTTTTAAGACAGAAAATAACCTATTTTTATATCCTGTGAAATACGTCAAAGTTTTGGACCATGAAATTTAAAACAAGCATGAAGGACTTGGGGAATTGAAAAACTGAAATTGTTATATGTGTTTTATTAATAAGAAGTACATATTACTTTTATTTTAAGAATTACATGGATTATTTATCCCGACTATATGAAAGAGAAATCAAAGATTTCTTTGAAGTTGCAAAGATCAAGATGACTGGCACAACTAAAGAAAGCAAGAAGTTTGGTAAGCTTAGGCATATCAGTTCGTTATCTTCCTATTAAAAATGGTTTTATTTATAACAAATAATTCTAGGACTTCTTAAGTGAGGTGGAGGTAGATCCAGTAGAATTTATGAACAAAGAGATCTAAAACACTGGCTTGATTTATAGCTGTTTCATAGAACAAAAATGTATATCTGTAAATTTTCTTTACTAATTGAAATTCTGCAGTGTGTGACTCTGACAGCATTTGTGTATTCATGCTATAATCAAATATATATATTCATAGGAACATGAGTTGGTGAGAAAATGAAGTGCAGTCAAGTAGAGAAAGTACTAGACCGAGAGATAGATGTTGGGAGTTCAATTTAACTGATTCCCTAAAAGACTTTTTATAACAGTTGGGGGCAAGTCACTAATCTCTTAAGTCATTGCTCTCCACATAGAAATGAAACCGGTTCCTGGCTTCTTACTTCTCACTGGCTATTTTGAATCAAAAAGAAAGTTTAAATATTTTCTCCCCTGCCAAAGAGCTATAAAACTGTCACCAAACATTATCATGTTATTTTACCTTATTTTTCTAAAGAGATGCTTTGAAGCATGTTAATTTTTGTTGTTTCTAAGTATTTTAAATGGACAGAAACATTATTTGAAAGAATAGCCAGTGACAGTATCAAGTTATGAGGAAGGTGATTTGCCGAGGCCACATTCTGCTCTTGCATGTATCCATCTCTGGAGTTCCTTTTGGATGGAGTTTTGTGCCTATTCAAGTCAAAACCTGGCCTTAAATGGCCACATTGTGTACTCCTCAGTGTGTCTGCATAGCTCCCCTTTAGAATAATGAGTTTAGCATTTGCCTGTTGAAAGGAGCCTATGCCCTAAGCAACTTCAGTAATCAAGAAACAGGATTGAAAACTGATAGTACATGTTTCCATTCTTTACTGTAGGACAGAGAAGACTGTCATTAGTGGGCAATTATTCTGTAACTCACTGTTTTTAAAAAATGCAACACTAATATATTGATTATTACTAGTCCAGACATTTCAAATGGTTTGAATTTGTCTGTAAATATGCTACACTTTACAGATACTGATAAGAATCTTGGGACAGTAGGCTTTCGGAAACAGAAATGCTAACTCATCCTAAAGGTTAATTGTTCTTAAACAGCAGTGTGTTTATATCCTTGTTAATGTTTCACTGTGGATATGTTATGCTTTTTTTTTTTGAGTAAACAGCATATTATTAATGCAGTTACATGTTTAATGTTTTCATTAAGTATATTTGTCACCACTTGTTAGTGAACCATTTTATTTTGAGAGAACTCCTTCAGTATATGAAAACTGGAGTAAAAAAGAAATATTTCTAAAATTATCTCCTGAGTAGGTCATTAATCCCAGTATCGTAATAGTTTATCAAGTCTGAGATTCACATTAAGATAAATGAAATAATAAAAGTATAACTTAAATCGAGTATAATAGTATCTTACTGTTATCATTGCATTAACCTGAAACCTAAATTGTTTCCTCCTTGAGAAATTCTTGTTAAAAACATTTTTAACTAACATAATACAGGTTAAAAGGTACTTTTGTAGTTTTATAAGTGTTAAAATCACATATCTTCTATTAAATGTGTCTATTAAATAGCAAGGAATAGGAGAGTTATTTGTGACAATTGAGGGCATAGAAAATAGCACTTACTTTAGCAGCACATGTACTAAAATTGGAACAATACAGAGAAGATGAGCATTGCCCCTGCGCAAGGATGACACACTAATTTGTGAAACGTTCTATAAAACAAATGAAAATCACAGTATCAGTTATTTTGATAACAGCTACAGGAGAAGAAAAACTAAATAAGCAATTCGGAGAATAAAAATAGTTTGGTTCATGTTTGAAAATCCAACTTTTAGCCAGTATTTTAAAAATTAATTTCAAGTTAAATGCAAATGACTTGAGAAGTTCTAAATAAGGTATAGTGTACATTTTTTTCAAAGATGTCTTTTCAGTGATTCAAGTTGTGTTTAAATGAATTTTTAATACTATAGACTGTCCTGGCTTATAATTGTTCGACTTAGGATTTTTTTATTTTACAGTGGTTTGAAAGCACTCTGCAGTCAGTACAAACCATACTTCAAGTACCCATACAGCCATTCTGTTTTTTACTTTCAGTATGGTATTCAGTAAATTACATGAAATATTCAGTGCTTTATTATAAAATAGACATTGTGTTAGATGATTTTGCCCAACTCTAGGATAATGTGTTTTCACCGTGTTTAAGGTAGGCTAGGCCTCTGGTGTTCAGTAAGTTGGGTGTGTTAAATGCATTTTCTCTTTACAATATTTTCAACTTGTAATGGGTTTATCAAAATGTAACTCCAGCCTGGTGCAGTTTATAGGCTCACACCTATAAACCCGGCACTTGGGGAGGCTGAACCCGGAGGATGATTTGAGCCCGGGAGTTCGAGACAAGCCTTGGTAACATGGCAAAACCCCATATATAGAAAAAAATAAAAAATTAGCCAGGCATGGTGGCGTGCACCTGTGGTCCCAGCTACTCAGGAGGCTGAGGTGCATGGATCACTTGAGCCTTGAGAGGTCAAGGCTGCAGTGAGCCATGATTGTGCCACTGTACTCCAGCTTGAACAACAGAGCAAGACCCTGTCTCAAAAAAAAAAAAAAAAAAGAAGTGTAACCCCATTGTAAGTCGAGGAACATCTGTAATTATAATTAAAATAGAAATCTCACATTTTGGAAAGATGACTTTTCAGTGAATCAAAATTAAGTAATTATAAATGAAATTTAAATTAAGTTTGCTTTTTGCTTGCTTGTTTGCTCTGAAAATTCTGGGTCACAAATGCTAGTAAGAATACATGCTGGTAAGAATAGTCAGAATGAATGTGTCTTACAAAAAGAAACTGTATAGTCAATATAGTGATAGAGAATCAGGGAAATAGAGAATCCTTTCTTTTTCAGCCACTCTTGAGTCAAGTCTTTAACATCTACTTAGCTGAAATAATTCAAAAATACATTAAAGTACCAGGGAAGTAGCTTTTCTTTGTGATAAGGCCTTTGTGTAGGTTTTTTTGATTAATAGATTTATTTTGATATTTTCAAAGGCATGGAATTTTTTCCCACAGGATTGATATTTCAGTGTATTTTTTTTCTTTGTATGCTACAAATTTAATGAAATGACAGGGAAAGGAAATTTAGTAATTTTTTTTAGTCACCATTTTTACTTTCTGCAGTTGAGATGTATGTATATCACTTCTCATTTGTATGAAATTTTAGTCCCTTAATGCATACATTTACATAATTATTGCCCTCCTTCCAATTTAAGATTCCGAATCTTTAAAATAGCCAAAATTATTCTATTATTGTTTCTCCACTAAACTAAGAAATCTTGTTGATTCCAAAGAGTCTTGAATACAATGCTAAATTCAGGGATGGCTGGAAGATTAACTCAATAAATATTTATAAATTACCTATTATCTAAAACTCACTGTTACAAGTACTGGGAATGCAGCAGTAAACAAAGACCCTACCTTTATGAAGTTTACATTCTAGTGGGGATTATTTAAAGATATTTAACATTTTACCTGAGTATTATCACTTGCTGATAACTGATATGTTTTATGAACCCCAAATTATAATTAATAGGCACTACTAGTAAGTCTGTATTCCTTATTGACTACCAAAGAAAAAAAACTAGCCAGGCATGGTGGTCCACATCTCAGCTATATGGGAGGCTGAGGTAGGAGGATCACCTGAGCCCAGGAGTTCAGGTCTAGCCTTGGCAGCCTAATGAGATCCTGTCTCAAAAAATAAAAAAAAGAGATAAACCATAAAAAAAATTAGATTTTGCTCTGGCACTGCTGAACATAGTATAGTGACACCTTAAGGCACCAGAAAGTACTGTTCAGATTGACTAGCTAGTAGCTCCAGCATGATCCCTGTTTGCCGCTTTAATGTCCAGCCTTGTTTTTTCATATTCCCTTGAGCTTCAGGTAGCCAGGGCTAGAAAGATATACCTGTTGTTGATGAAGATATACCAGTCACTGATAGAAAGATATACCTGTCACTGATAAAGATATACCAGTCACTGATGTGACAAGATTTTTGCCTTGAAGCTTGGTAGGGATAATGTCAGTTGACACATCTTTTTGCTGTTTTAAAGATATTTTTAAGTTTTAGTTTTATTCTTTAATACTCTGTTTCATCCTATGATCTTTCTTCACCTTTCACATCAACTTCTAATTTGAGTGTAGACTGTTTCACAAAATTAGCTCTAATATTGATCTAATAGGTATTATAGTGAGAGAAGTTTTGGATAAAAGAAATGCCTAATGACCCTAAAAAGAGTTCAGATTCTTATATTACATCTATTCCCGAAACTTTACCCTTTTATTCATACATCTGATTGTTAGTATTATGATATATACCTTTCATTCTGGGCACTCACAAAGCCAGTGACTAAGTAATTCAGCTTGATAATTAGTTTTAACTTTTCAATGGTTTTAAAGCCCCACTCATATAATTTTTTGTTAGATATAGTATAAAATTACTTAGTACAGTGGAGAATCCTTTCAGGAGCTTTCAGGGAACACAAGATTGTTGACATCTAAATCTACAGCTGCATTCTAATAAACTGCAACTTTATTTACTTGAATTATATTTTCTCAGGAAACCAAAACTTGCGAATTTAGTCTTTTAAACTTAAGTGTACCAGCTTCATAAACTTAAAAAAATAGAACATTTTAAAGTGTAGGTGTGTTACGCATAGATACTTCTACCTGAATATTTGAGTAAAAACAATACATTAAAAGTAAAGTTTTTTTCTCTCATATAATTTCTCAAACAGTAGGTGACCAACTAAACATGTGTTTGCACTTCTTGTTACTTGATGCTCATGGTTCTTTGCATGTGTCTTTTAAACTAGAGCTTTTACTTCCTCTTGTGCATGGTTTGTGCAAATTGCAGTTTATTAACTTGTCTTTGTCTTTGATGCTTGCAACCTAATCCATCACAGCTACACTGCCTCGAAAAGAAAGTGCTGTCAAACAGGAAACAGAGAGTGAGTATGCCTAGTGTATTAGTAGGTATTCTCAATGCATGTTTGTTTAATGTCTAGAAATTAGTTGTCTGGGAAAAAGGTAACACCAAAAATTTTGATTGCTCTGAATTGCCAGGTATTAGTGAAAGAAAGCCCACATGATAGTAGTGATATCCAAGAAATTTATGATATAGTTAAAATTACTTGACGAGTAGTAGAACCTTGTGTCAGAAATTTATGAAAAGACTTAACCATTCTACTTCTGTTTTCAGGCTGTTTAGAAACTATAAAAATTCTTATATAGATATGGTCAGATTTTACATAATGAAGCCAGAGTTTATCTTTAATTATTCCTATTATGTCTTCCTTTGTCTTTTCTGACCATTAGCAAATAGTACAAGTTAACCGAAAGATATTCAGGAAAGATGTTTTTAAAATATATTAGTTATTGTTTATGTTTAATTCTGAATAAAAATTTCACATTTTCTTCTAAAAATCAAATCCTTTCATTCCTTGGTGTATGTGAGTTATTGCCAGCTGTATGTTCTCAGTTTTCCTCATGGCTATGACGGATACCAAAATTTTACCTAAACACAGATGTCCTATATTAATATGGTTACTGATATATGTATTACATGTCAGTTGTATTTTAAATATAACAAGTTTTCAGGGTGTTTTTCCTGTTCATTTTATTTCATTTTTAAAGGACTATAATCAGTTCAGTTACTGGAAAAGCAGTTTCAGAGTTTGGAATATACTCAGTTGCATCATATGCAGTTGACTTTTTTTGGTAGGGCAAAATGATCAAGTATGGGCAGTTTCATGTGGTTCAACCTAATATATTGATATATTGTGGAGGTAACACTGAGATGCAGCAATTTTCTTCTGAAGTATAACAAGGTCATACTGGCTAATATGCTAACATGGTCCTCAGTGACCTTCATCCTTATTCCTGTCTTTTTGAATGGAAAAGAAACCCTCATCTACTTTAGTCTAGTGATTTCACCAGGCAACTTTATGAAATGGGCAGGTTATAGACAATATGCTCTTTAAGGTCCCTTTCAGTCCTGTTCTATGGATCTGTGTAGTTTTGCTTCTCTTTTCAATATGCTCAGGATTAGGACACAAATGTTAATGGAAGATAAGGAAACTATACCACCTATTCCGTATAGAAGCTTTGTGCACTAAAACGAGCCCTGGAAGACCAAGCCAGTAGAAGATAGAAGATCTATCCCTGCTTTATACTTTGGATCATTTATTTGTGAAGGTCACAACTTTCAAAGTTTTATTATTTCTTAGGTCTTCATGGAAGTTCGGGAAAATTGACTGGATCTACTTCTAGTCTAAATAAGCTCAGTGTTCAGAGTTCAGGGAATCGCAGATCTCAGTCATCTTCCCTGCTGGATATGGGAAACATGTCTGCCTCTGATCTCGATGTTGCCGACAGGACCAAATTTGATAAGGTAAACTAAAATAACAACTACTTCTTAAACATTAACATTAGTTTTCTTTTCTAACAGCAGTTTATGGTTGCTGTAAGTGTGTTCAAAGATTTGGGTTCTTCTGGCTGTCTTAAGCATTAACCATGTCTTACTTTCCAACTGAATCGAATCTGGAAAAAAAAAAACTAGTCAAAGGACAAGTAAAATGTGAATTATCAATGAAATGACATAAAAGTTTTATTAAAATTTGTTATAAATCATAAAATGCTTGTACCTCAAATCTAAGTTGTTTGAGCACCTGGAAAGTAAGAGGAAATAAAAGCTTTTGTGATGCTAACCTGTCTCTGTACTACATTAAATAAGTTTTTTTGTTTGTTTGTTTTTGAGATGGAGTCTTGCTCTGTCACCCAGGCTGGAGTGCAGTGGCACAATCTCAGCTCACTGCAACCTCCACCTTCTGGGTTCAAGCAATTCTCCTGCCTCAGCCTCCCGAGTAGCTGGGATTACAGGTGCCTGCCACCACACCTGGCTAATTTTTGTATTTTTAGTGGAGAAGGGGTTTCACCATGTTGGCCAGGCTGGTTTCAAACTCCTGAGCTCAAGTGATCTGCCCGATTTGGCCTCCCAAAGTTCTGGGATTACAGGCGTGAGCCGTCATGCCTGGCCATAAATAAGTTTTAAAAGTTGATCTTTGTGCTCCTCTTTCCAGATGTGAAGTGAATAATTGTGAGTTTTATTTTAGGTATGTTGTGTGGCCTTGTTATACCTGCTAATACCATTGTCCTGTTGATCTTGGAAGAGTTTGTTTTTGGGATTCCATTGAGGTTATAAATTCCTAGAGATTAGTGAGATTATGGATCCATGGTCTGTGCAGAAAAGAAAATTAAATGTGGTGCGTTATTTTATTTGGTGTAGTTCTTTCATTATGGGATCACTTTGGTTTTCTTCAGATCTTTGAACAGGTACTAAGTGAACTGGAGCCTCTATGTCTGGCAGAACAGGACTTCATAAGTAAATTTTTCAAACTACAGCAACATCAAAGTATACCTGGAACTATGGTATGGCTCATAGTGTATTTTGGCTAGTATTTATGATCTGTAACAGAATTAACTTAATTAATATGTGGTCACAATTTTATTATCAGAAGAGAAAAGGAAATAATTTATGATGTAAGGTTTTTTTTTATGATGTAAGAATTTAGGATGTAAGGAATTTTTGTAATACCACAAGGTAATAAAAACAGTGACAGATGAAGTTTGGTTATCTAATTTAACATTTCAGAATATCATAAGCCTAAATAGTCTCTAAATTAGTGGGGGGATGAATTTCTGAGTTTACTTTGCAAAGAACGTTATTTAAGAGGCTATTTTAACCTTTCAGTAGTCATCAAGACAAATATAATTTTTAAAAAATGATGTTTGAGTATATACACTATGGTACAACAAATAATAATAATGATAAATAGGCCGGGCACGGTGGCTCATGCCTGTAATCCCAGCACTTTGGGAGGCCGAGGTGGGTGGATCATGAGGTCAGGAGATCAAGACCCTCCTGGCTAACAGAGTGAAACCCCGTATCTACTAAAAATACAAAAAAAAAAAAAAAAAAAAAATTTGCCGGGCATGGTGGCGGACTCCTGTAGTCCCAGCTACTTGGGAGGCTGAGGCAGGAGAATGGCGTGAACCCGGGAGGCGGAGCTTGCAGTGAGCGGAGACTGCGCCACTGCACTCCAGCCTGGGCAACAGAGCGAGACTCCGTCTCAAAGAAAATGATAATAATAATAATGATAAATAAAAGAAAATGAGGCCTCAGATCTGTCTTCCTTGTGGCTTTGTTACTAACTAGCCATGAGACCTTAAGCCAGTTATTTGATCCCCAGCTTTCCCCTTCTGTAAAGTGGGTATCATAGTGCCTATTCAGCATGCCTTTCTGGTAGCATACATGTAAGAGAGTAAGATGAGAGAGTTTCTTGAATATTATGAAGAACTTAAAAATAGTGCAAATAAAGTGTTTTTTAAATTATCATCTCAAAATTGTATGCCTCAGACAACCAACTTATAAAAGCAGTCATAAAATAAACGAGAAATTATTATAAATGGTTTAGAGCGTTCATTGCTATGGTAGTAATGGTGGCAAATTTATTTGTTGGCTTCTGTGAGAATTTTTTCTAGCATTTTTTTAATGCTGAAGTTTTATTAGAATAATTGATGAGATTTCCTTAATTTTTTAAATTCTCTTTTGAAAGTTGTGTTTGGACATTTTCTATTTTTGTGGTTGTCGTTGTCGAGCTGCCCCCTTCCCACACCTTGCATTCAGCTTCCTGCACCTCCCCACTTCCCCTCAGGTGCACACACAAATACAACTTCTCACCCCACAAAAGTTCTTGGATAAAACCTAAGAACAGAGTATCTCATGAACATTCTTAAATAGCATACTAAATTATATAGCTAGCTTTAGCATAATGCTACCTTTAAAAGTCACTATTTTTCATAATGTATTCTTTCCTAGGAATTTTAAGACTGAGCAGGCTTTCGCTATATAAATACTAGTTAAATTGTTGGTCTTCTATTATGTAAAGTGCCTGAATAATTTTTGCAGGCTGAAGCAGAGGACCTGGATGGAGGAACATTATCACGGCAACATAATTGTGGCACACCACTGCCTGTTTCATCTGAGTATGTCTTTGTTACTATCATTTATTTTGGAAAAAATAACCTTTAAAACGTGGAATGCTGCTCATGGCGGGGTCTAGATGTTTCTCAGTAGCCTGACGGTACTCAGAGCACCAGCGTGTGTGTGCATTGTCTTATCAGACATTTTACTGATTTAAAAGTCATCCTATTTTATGGCTCTTCAGCTCTTCCTTGCTCCAGGATTCACAGAAGATGAAGTCAATCTGTTGTTTGCTGGTATGGGGAAGCCTTTGAATTGTAGTGTATTTCTTAGAAATCACAAAGCACATTTCATGACCCAGCTTTACAAATTAAAGCTAATTCAAATGATAAAGCTCAACGTTAGTAAAATATTTTTATATCAAAAACTGCTATAATCATATTTAGACATTTTTATTTGTTTTTTGTTGTTGTTGTTGTTATTGTTGTTGCTGTTTTCTGAGACCGAGTCTCCCTCTGTTGCCCAGGCTGGAATGCAATGGCACCATCTCAGCTCACTGCAACTTCCACCTCCCGGGTTCGAGTGATTCTCCTGACTCAGCCTCCCAAGTAGCTGGGATTACAGACATGCACCACCACGTCTGGCTAATTTTTGTAATTTTGGTAGAGACAGGGTTTCACCATGTTGGCCAGGCTAGTTTCGAACTCCTGACCTCAGATGACCTGCGCACCTTGGCCTCCCAAAGTGCTGGGATTACAGGCATGAGCCACCGTGCCCGGCTATCTAGACATTTTTAATTGAAATTTAATTATGGTATTTTTGTCCTTTTGTATATACCCAGTGGATTAAAGTTAAAGGTGAATTCACCTGAAGCTTGTTGTAACTTTATATATCTTGTCTGTTTTCTGAACAGGAAAGATATGATCCGCCAAATGATGATTAAAATATTTCGCTGCATTGAGCCAGAGCTGAACAACCTAATTGCATTAGGAGACAAAATTGACAGCTTTAACTCTCTTTATATGCTAGTCAAAATGAGTCATCATGTGTGGACTGCACAAAATGTGGACCCTGCTTCTTTCCTAAGTACTACATTGGGAAATGTTTTGGTGACTGTCAAAAGGAACTTTGACAAATGCATTGTGAGTTTGCTTTTTTAAAAAAATACCTTCGCATCCTAGTCATTGCAAAATATAGGTAAATGTATTTAAATCGAGGGATTTCCATCTTTCTGTTGGGGAATCTGTTGTTCATGTCCCTCAAAGCAGGGCATGGCAACAATCTGCATGAACAGAGTTAGTTGGGTGGCACTATGCCAGCTAGTTTCCCTTCCACACTGTGAATCTTGGCAAGTTCTCTAGGATGTGGCACAGCGGCGGCAGTTGCTTAAGAGATCCACTCGAGGCCAGGCGTAGTGGCTCACATCTGTAATGCCAGCACTTTGGGAGGCTGAGGTGGGCAGATCACCTGAGGTCAGGAGTTCGAGACCAGCCTGGTCAACATGGCGAAACCCCGTCTCTACTAAAAATACAAAAATTAGCCAGGCGTGGTAGCACACACCTATAATCCCAGCTACTCGGGAGGCTGAGGCAGGAGAATTGCTTGAACCTGTGAGGCGGAGGTTGCAGTGAGCCAAGATTGCAACAGTGCTCTCCAGCCTGGGTGACAAGAGTGAAGACTGTCTCAAAAAAAAGAAAAATTCACTGAATAACTGACATCTCAGTTTATTAGTCAGTGACCATTGATTTAATGAAACAATTGAAACTATCACTTGGGTTTATTGTTATTGTTCTTTTAATACTTTCTAATAAGAAAACTAATTTGATTTTTTTAATTGTTTAATTTATTTTAATTAATAGTTTAGTAGCTTTAATAATTGTATTTTATTTTAAGAATAAATTGTTATAACTGAGCAATTATCATTTTCTTCCTAATAGAAAAAAATTTAACAACTTTCTTACTATCTGTTACTTTTTTTTTTTTTTTGAGATGGAGTCTCATTCTCATTTCCCAGGCTGGAGTGCAACAGTGCAATCTCGGCTCACCTCAACCTCCGCCTCCTGGGTTCAAGCGATTCTCCAGCCTCAGCCTCCTGAGTAGCTGGGATTACAGGCATGAGCCACCATGCCCGGCTAGTTTTATATTTTTAGTAGAGATGGGATTTCTCCATGTTGGTCAGGCTGGTCGCAAACTCCCAACCTCAGGTGATCCGCCCACCTTGGCCTCCCAAAGTGCTGGGATTACAGGCATGAGACACTGCACCCAGCTGTCTGTCTGTTACATTTTTTACACTTGTATGTATGAATTGGGCTGGGCCAGGTTAAAAAATGCTTCATGAACACTTCTCAAGGTGTGGCACTAGAGAAAGTAATCGAGACAAAGATATAAATTCACATATTCTCATAAGTTGCATATATATATAAAGGACATAGGTTTGCCACTAAAGGGTGGTTTCTTCTACCTGTCATCCTTCTCTATATCTTATTTTAATTCTTATTTTAATAATATCTTATTTTTGATAAGATCTTATCTCTCATTTATGAATGCTGGTCAATAAGATCAATAGACCAGCATTTATAAATGAGTGCTTACTGTGTACCAGGCACAAGTCTGAGCACTTTGCACATACTATGTCATCTAATCTTAAACCCAGCCCCTCAATAGGGTAGATTGTTTGAAAGGTGAAGTTACTTTCTCCAGGTCCACAGTTTAAAAATATGGGTCTTGTATTCAAGACAGTCTGGTTCTAGTACCTGCGATCTTACCACTACCTTTTCTACTGCATCCATTTTTCACCTCACAGTTGCCAATACTGATGAAGTGGAACATGAGTACAGATAATATGAAATAATTGACTATGCTCATAGGGTTTTTTTATACTGATGTCAGAAGCCTAGAGATAATTATTTTGCTAATCCATATGTCATATGGTTTTCGAGTTATACTCCCCAAATCTCAATACAATGAAATTTGAGGTAGAAACTGAAATAATACAAAAGTATTTGGCAGTGTAATCATTCCTACTGAGTAGATTTAGATCCCTTCAGAACCATAGAACCATAATTGAATCCGTGGATCGTTTTGAACCTAGGATTCTGTCTGCATGAAACATGTCTTTCACATTTTGTCATATCATGCACAAGCAGTTTGTGGAACTAAGAATAAGTGACTAATAAATATATGGAAAACTAAATAATGCAAATCCATATGGAAATGCCTATCCTCCTTCTTTGTTTCTATACTCTGAAAATAGAGAATTTGTCTATCCAGACAGAAATTTTAGACTGATGAAAATTGGAAATGACTGTGGTTCTCAAACTTGACCACGCCACCAACCAGAAGTTACCTGGAGGGATCCTATAGGTGCTCTGGAATCTGCTCTCCTGTAACCTAAAATCAGTAATTGCCTTGTACTCATCTTTCATAAATGGTAGAAATGTGTGTTGACTGTTTTTACTTTGTACAGAGACTTGAAGTTCACAGCCTTGATTGTATTTTGTTTTGTTTCATTTTACTTTATTTTTTGAGACAGAGTCTTGCTCTATCGCCCAGGCTGGAGTGTAGTGGCGCAATCCTGGCTCACTTTAACCTCTGCCTCCCAGGTTCAAGAAATTCTCATTCCTCAGCCTCCCAAGTAGCTGGGATTACAGGCATGCGCCACCCCGCCCAGCTGATTTTTTTGTGTGTTTTTTGTAGAGACAAGGTTTCACTGTATTGGCCAGGCTGGTCTTGAACTCTTGGCCTCAAGCAATCCACCCACCTTGGCCACCCAAAGTGCTGGGATTACAGGCATGAGCCACCGTCCCCAGCTTATAGTTGATTTTAAATAATCTGTATTACTTTGATTTTCTTAAACTTACTGTAAAATGGTTTTATTATCTATAGAATTAGTTTTTCTTAATTAGTAAGCATCCAAAGTGTTCTAGCTACCACGTGATATCCTGCCTCTATGATATCTGTGTATATATCTATATCTCCATCTATATATTTTGTTGTGATTATATGTAGTTTTAAAGTTGCTTGGTTATTTATCTCCCTTGCTCTCTGCCTAACTATAGAGTAACCAAATAAGGCAAATGGAAGAAGTAAAGATCTCAAAGAAGAGTAAAGTCGGAATTCTTCCATTTGTTGCTGAATTTGAAGAATTTGCTGGACTTGCAGAATCAATCTTTAAAAATGCTGAGCGTCGTGGAGACCTAGATAAAGCATACACCAAACTTATCAGAGGAGTGTTTGTTAATGGTAAGCTTTTATTATGTTCTAAAGAATTGTTGTAGCTATTGTTTTTATTTCTGGTAACTAAGAAGTCGGGAACAGATAGGTTCATTATTTTGTGTATCTTATAGTCTTTTTTAGGTTTTCTAACATTAAAGATTTCTTGAATTTGAAAAATAAAACCTATTCATAATCATTAGGAACCACTTACATTTTAGGGTTCATATGGGCTTATGACTATGCAAAATTGAAAATCTTTTTTTTTTTTTTTTTTTTTTAAGATGGGCCTCACTCTGTCACCCAGGCTGGAGTGCAGTGGCATTATATTGGCTCACTGCAACCTCCACCTCCCAGGCTCAAATGATCCTCCCACCTCACCCTCCCAAGTAGCTGGGACCACAGGTGCACCCCACCACACCCTGCTAATTTTTTGTAGAAAATCATTTTTTAAACACAAAAACATGACCTTCCAGATTACATTTGCATTTCAACAAGTGGTCTTCTAGAGATGATGGGCTGTGATGTGTGTGTGACCTTAAGCAAATCAATTCATTTATTTAGGCCTCAGTTTTTCATATCTATTATACAAGGAAATTAGTACTAAAATACAGGATAAATTAGTGCTGAAATACTATAACTCGCTTTCTTCCTGTGTCAGATCCCACAATTAAGTTACAGAAAAGTCTGGGCATGTCATTTCATGTGAAATAAATGATCTGATTGCATATATTCAGGAATTGTAGAAGCTAAAGAATTGACAGGAAATGGAATCATTTCACCAATTATTGCCCAGGCTGGAGTACAGTGGCATAATCTCGGCTCACTGCAACCTTCACCTCCCGAGTTTGAGCAATTCTCCTGCCTCAGCCTCCTAAGTAGCTGGAATTATAGGCAGGTGTCATCACACCCAGCTAATTTTTGTATCTTTAGTAGAGACGGGGTTTCACCATGTTGGCCAGACTTGTCTCAAACTCTTGACCTCAAGTGATCTGCCTGCCTTGGCCTCCCAAAGTGCTGGGATTACAGGCATGAACCACTGTGCCTGCCCTTGATTTTTCCTTTTAAAATTCAAAGTAGCTTTGCTTTATCTGATTCTAAAGTAATGTGGCTAGGCACACTGGCCCACACCTGTAATCGCCGTACTTTGGAAGGACCAGTTTGGGGATTGCTTGAGCCCAGGAGTTGAAGACCAGCCTGGGCATCATAGTGAGGCCTTGTCTCTATAAAAAAATCAAAAAAATTAGCCAGGTGTGGTGGTGTGTCCCTGAGTTTCAGCTACACAGGAGGCTGAGGCAGGAGAATCATTTGAGCTCAGGAGGTCAAGGCTGCAGTGAGCCTTGTTCATGCCACTGCACTCTAGCCTGGATGACAATGCCAGACCATGTGTTAAAAATAAATAATAAATGAATTCATTCATTATTCTTTGTAAATGAATTAATTCATTTATAAAGAAACTAAAATGTATAAAACTTAAGAACAGACAGATATTCCTTTAATTGGATAAAAAATCTGTCTCAGGCCTAAAGCTTACATGACACTTAACTGCAACAGTAGAGACATTCCCTCTGAAATCAATTTAAAGCAGAAATATTGTTAGATCCTTTATTATTTAGCATTGTTATTGAAGTGCTAGCCAGTACAAGACCTGAAACGTAACTATTTATCCCCAAAAATCAGCAAATAGAATTTTCAAATCAGGAAGAAAGATCATTTTTAATCTTATTGTACAGAGATAATGTTAAATTTTTATTCTTCCAAACTTTTCAATTCCCTGTCCCTCTCTTCTATATATGTGCATATTGTGTGTGTTTTCTTTAATATAAAAATGTTATCATATCTGACACACTATTTTTGAAGCTGCTGGACTCTATGTAATCTTAGTACCTTTCCTTGTTAGTTAATATAGATAAACAAAATCATTTTTAACGATTACATAGTCATCCATATGTCATTATCCATTTACCAAATCTTCTATTAATAAACATTTAGGGTTTTTTTAGTTTATATATCTTTGTATACTTGTCAAATAATTTCTTTAGGGTAAATTACTAGAAATGGAATTACTGGGTCAAAGGGTTTATGTATCTCTAGTCTTTTCCCAAATTGTGGTACAGAAAGCTTATGTCAGTTTAGTGCTATGAGCAGTTGCATTACAACTGTACAAATGCTGGATATTACTAGGTATTACCAATCTTTTTATTCTTTGTCAACCTGATAGGCTGTAAATTATCTCACTATTTTATTTTGCATTTCATTGATTTTGTGTATGGTGTGTTTACATGAATTTTCAAATTTTATGTCCAATTTATTCATCTTTCCCCTTAATAGTCTTCTGAATTTTGGGCCATTCTCAGCAAGGTCACCCCATCACAAAATTATTATTTTTCAATTAGCTATATTTTCTTTAGTACTTATGATTATATTAATTTATTTGTTTGCTTTTTACATTTTAAATAATTTAGCAATTCAGAATTTGGCTGCAAGATGTAAAATAGGGACCTAAATTTCATATATTAAAATGGTCCAGCTGGTTGTCCTAACACATTTTGAATAATTCATCGTTTCTCCATTGATTTGAAACGCTACTTTTATTATATACTGAATTTCCATGTACACATGGGACTGTTTTAGGATAACTTTTTATGATGAATTGGTAGATCTGAAAACTCCCATTACAATATATTTTATTAAGTCCAGAAATGTGCTTAATTCTTAAACTTACAAATGAAAAAATAATTAATCATATAAATGTTTGTGGCTAAATATGGTCATACTCAGAGATGTTATTTTATTTTTTCTGTTTTGGTTTTAGTGGAGAAAGTAGCAAATGAAAGCCAGAAGACCCCCAGGGATGTGGTTATGATGGAAAACTTTCACCATATTTTTGCAACTCTTTCTCGATTGAAAATCTCATGTCTAGAAGCAGAAAAAAAAGACGCCAAACAAAAATACACAGATCACCTTCAGTCTTATGTCATTTACTCTTTAGGACAACCTCTTGAAAAACTAAATGTAAATATATTTTCATTCAGTATTTTTCCTACTTTTGAACCTATACACATAAGTTTGCATATGAATAACCTGCAGACATTTATCTTAAATTTTCTCATGTGTTGGTGCAAAGGGGACTCAGTTATTGAAGCTGCCAGTGAGCCAGACACTGCTAGATGCTGTATATTTTATTTCTTCTTTCTGTACATTATTTTTATACGTTATTTATCTATTATATTTTAATGATAATTTTGCTAATATTCTATTACTTATGCATTCTTTCTTTTAATTCTTATAAACAATGATGTGTAAGCTAAGATAATATTATCCCCATTTCACAAATGAAGAAACTGAAAGTAAAAAAAACTTGCCCAACATTATAATAGCTTATAAATTACAAGCTGGGGGATGAACCTAGATTAGGCTTTGCCATTATTCTTTCCCATTTCTTACTTTATAAATGACCAAGTTAGTAATGTCTAGGTGGAAATTTCAGAAATATTATCAAGATAAAAGAAAAACCAAAAATTGCTTTCTACATTGCCTTTTACTTTTCTTTCCCTTCTTTTTCTTTCCTTACTTGAGTCATTTCCCAGAGCAAGTCTGTTAATTAAAGTTAAGAAATGATGATTTTAGGGAACTTTACGACATAGTGAAAGCTTAAATGAACCTTTTTAACTAACTTTGTCTACAATATAATTAGTTATCTTTTATAAGTTCTTAACTTGAAGTTAGAGTAAAATAGCACGGTGACTCACACCTGTAATCCCAGCACTTTGGGAGGCCAAGGCAGGTAGATCACGAGGTCAGAAGATCGAGACCATCCTGGCTAACACAGTGAAACCCCGTCTCTACTAAAAATATTTTTTAAAAAGTAACCGGGCGTGGTGGCGTGCGCCTGTAGTCCCAGCTACTCAGGAGGCTGAGGCAGGAGAATCACTTGAACCTGGGAGGCAGTGATTACAGTAAGCCGAGATCACGCCGCTGCACTCCAGCCTGGGCTACGGAGCAAGACTCAGTCTCAAAAAAAAAAGAATATGTATCTACTATCAGCAATTCAGAGAAATACTTGAAAGGCATTTAATCAAATGCAGAACTAATTCCTTATAAAACTTAAGAACAGACAAATATTCCTTTAATTGGATAAAAGATCTGTCTCAGGCCTAAAGCTTATATGATACTTAACTGCAACATTAGAGACATTCCCTCTGAAATCAATGTAAAGCAGAAATATTGTTAGATCATTTATTATTTAGCATTGTTGTTGAAGTGCTAGCCAGTTCAACAAGACCTGAAACATAAACAGGAGATATGGAGAAGAGAGACAAGATTATCACTGCCTGTATATGATATGTTGAAATTACTGGTGTTGATTAAGTGACAGGATTCACGGCAAATATACTGAAAAACAATGTATTTCCTGTCTACCAATTAAGAGCTTATGTAACAACAAAAGTTTTAAAGCACTGAGAATAACTTGTCAAAGAATGATAATTTAATGAATAAATAATCACTAAGAAAATTTTAGAAAAAAGTAATGAGAGGGAATAGGGTTTGTCAGTATTAATTCTTTGTATCGTGCTCAAATACAGGCATGCCAGTCAATAAAAGTATATATATATATAAAAGAAGACCTGGGAATAATATTTATAATAATATAACAGAGTCAGTATATTTAATATAAAAGATTTATTAAAATCAATAAGAAAAGCACTAAGACCTCAATTTATAAATGGGGCAAGGGGCCTGAATCACTACTAAATATATGAAAGCAGGTTAGCCTTATTTATAGGCAAAGAATTATAAAATAAAATGACAAACTTTTTTCACTCTGACAACCATTGTTTTAAATTGTCATAATGCTTATGGTAGTGTAGTGAAGTAGCAACCTCATGCACTGTTGACAGAAATATAAATTGATTGAGCTTTCCTGGCAAGGAGTTTATATATATACTGAAGAATCTTTCAAATACTTAAAGTTACGCTCTTCAATAGAGTAATTATAGTTCTGGAAATTTAATCAGTAAGGTGGGTAAATACTTATATACAAAAAAAATTTATGACAAATATAGTAAATTTTCTAAAGTCCCACTAGATCTGGCAAATCCAAAAAAAGACGGGGGAGTGGGATGTTAAATATCTAGTACTAGAGGAATGAATAATAATTGTGGTTTAGTCATAGTATGAAATACTATGCAGCCATTAAAATTTATATTCAGCAAAAAACAATATTAAATGTAAAATGTGACGTATGAAATATAATCTCATGTATGTATGCACACATCAAAAGATTAGAAGGAACTCTACAGTGTTACCAATGCTCGTCTCAGAAGTATGTGAATAAGGTGATTGTTATTTTATTGTTTATACTTTCACACACTGATTTTTGCATGGTGATTATACACTACTTTGTAAACAGATTTTTTAAAATGTAAGTAATAATAAAAGCAGGTCTTAGCCATTGTTTCTTTTCATTTCCTTGAAGCATTTCTTTGAAGGTGTTGAAGCTCGTGTGGCACAGGGCATAAGGGAGGAGGAAGTAAGTTACCAACTTGCATTTAACAAACAAGAACTTCGTAAAGTCATTAAGGAGTACCCTGGAAAGGAAGTAAAAAAAGGTCTAGATAACCTCTACAAGAAGGTTGATAAACATTTATGTGAAGAAGAGAACTTACTTCAGGTATGCTGAGTTCTTTTGACCATCTGGCTTGAGGATCCTTATATATATTGCTTTTCTTTAAATATTTTTCTAGAAATGCTATAGATCTAGAGCAGGACGTGAGTTCCATTAAAGTACAGACCAGATTAATGAATTGTGAGGAAGAAAGGAATACTACTTATATAAGAATATATGGCTATTTCTGCTTATTTCGTATTTCTACTTTATTATGGTGAAGCATTAAGTTTGTTTTTCTTTGGTTGGTTGGTTGGTTGGTTGAGTGCTTGGAATTAGAAATGGGTTCATAATCTGGCTCCAGATTAAGCTGCGTGACTTTGGGAAGTTACTTAACCTCTGTGAGCCTTAGTTCCCTTATTTCGAAAAGTGGAAATGATACCTCTCTTGTATAGTAGCCACTGTATTGGGCAACATAGCAAGACCTTGTCTCTACTAAAAATTAAAAAAATTAGCTGGGCATGGTGTCATGTGCCTATAGTCCCAACTACTTGGGAAGCTGAGGCAGGAGGATCACTTGAACCCAGGAGATTGAGGCTCCAGTGAACTATGATCATATCACTGCACTCCAGCCTAGGCAACAGAGTGAGGCCATGTCTCAAAAAAAAAAAACAAGAAAGAAAGAAAATGAGCTTAGAGGCTTAGAGAGTTGGAGTAATAGGACCAAGCTACCATAACTAATGGGTAGTAGAGCTAAATTTAAAGACCAAATGAGGCCATTATTCTTTGTAAACCATATTGAAAGGCCCAGATATGAGTGAGAGTAATTCTGATTTCACCATCATGGAAGACTTCCTAAGGGATATTGCATTGTTTGTTTTAACCTCTGAAAGTCAGATGTATTTTAACAGGCAAAATGGGGATACAGGGAGTAGCATTCTAGAAAGAAATAATATGAGCTAAACGACGAAAAATAAAAAGCATAATACTGCTTAGGGAATAGTGATTGGTCTCAAGTTGACAGGAATTTAGGATTTATGAGATTTAGGGTTTATATGAGAAAACCTTGGAAGAATACATTCCCTCAGCTGTCAAATAGGGAAGATGATCATAATACCCACCCTCACCAGGTCATCGTGAGACTTAGTACTCTAATATATTCATAAAGTGCTTTGTACTGTGCTGATAAAGAGTGAGCTTCAATTAATGTAATCTATTTAAGCCATTATGTCAATATGTGTATCACATTGTGTCTTGATAGTTGTCTACATATTAGTCTCCACTGTTACACTGTAAATCACATGATTGCAGATAATGGGTCTGACTCATTTTGCTGTCCTCCAAGGCATCAAGCAATGTTTTGCATCAACAGTTTTAGATAAAGAAAATTTTAAATTTTATAGGAAATGAAATTAAAGCATTATATTTTATATAATCACTAGTCTTAGTTCTATACATAATTGTGCATATCCATATCTGTGTTGCATATTGGAGTGTATGAGATAATAGCTAAAATGTCATGAGTGCTTACTTGTGTCAAACACAGTTCTAAGCACTTTATGTACATTTCTTATTTAATTCTCACAGCATTATGAGGAAGGTCTTATTATTATCTTGGTTTATAGATGAGGAACTTGAGGCGTAGAGCAGTGATGTCATATACTGAAGGTCACAAATCTTGTTGGTAAAAGTAACTAGGATTCTGGTTCCAGAATGCATGTTCTTAGCTACTATACTACCCAGATTCTTAGAATATGCCTTGGCATTATTTCTGCATACTAGATTACATATTATTTCCATTCATAGCCTAATGAATTTTTTTTTTAATAATAGGTTGTGTGGCACTCCATGCAAGATGAATTTATACGCCAGTATAAGCACTTTGAAGGTTTGATAGCTCGCTGTTATCCTGGATCTGGTGTTACAATGGAATTCACTATTCAGGACATTCTGGATTATTGTTCCAGCATTGCACAGTCCCACTAAACCTTGGGAAAGAAGAAAAGATAAATGAATGAAGCATTTGAGTATACCAGACACTATACCAAAATACCAAGCAACTGTTTTGAGAACCCAGACTTAAAATTTTATGTATTATTAAATGTTAGATAAATGGGTAGTACCATACTACAAATGTTTAAATGTAAAATTACCAACCTATATAGCAGTTTTATTTGCCCTATAGGTTGCATACTGACTTAAGCATTTATGTCATCATAAAATGCCTTTAGCATTTCTCAATGACTGGATGGGAAATTTTCCTTTATTGCCTAGCTGCTTGTGTTTCAGTGGTTGTCCTGTGAGCAGCGCATTTGGAGTTCTTCAGCTTTCACTGCTTCTCTGTTGCTTGCTAATCATGTAACTACTAAAATACTGTACAAAATTGTTTTTTTCACACTAACAAATGTGTATATGGAGAAGAGGGCTCATGTGATCATTTGTAAAGTTAGATTTTTGAGGATTATGTGACTCTGTAGTAATAAATGTGAAATAAATTTTCAAAATTGACATTTGATAATATTTTTAGGTCTATTATATGCTATCTTCTGTATTAAAGCAAGTTCTTACAAAATCCACATACAAAAATTAATTGCAAGTTTATATACCACAAAACACTTAAAAGTTTAATAATAAGTAAAGTAAGCTGGGTGCAGTGGCTCATGCCTGTAATTCCAGCACTCTAGGAGGCCAAGGAGGGAGGACTGATTGAAGCCAGGAATTTGAGACTAGCCTGGGCAACACAGTGAGACCCTGACTCCATAGAAAAACAATTTTTTGTGGTGGCACATGTGTATAATCTAAGCCACTTGAGAAGCTGAGGCAGGAGGATTGCTGCAGCCCAAGAGTTTGAGTGAGTTGTGATTGTGCCACTGTACTCCATCCTGGGCAACGTAGCAAGACACTGTCACTTAAAAAAATAATAAGAAGAAAAATAATAATATTGAACCTGTTTAGTATTTGGGACTATAACAAAAGATGTGCTACGTCCTGAACTGTGTCCCCACTAAAATTTTATATTGATGCCCTAACCCCCCATGTGGCTATATTGGAGATAGGGTCTTTAAGGAGACCATTAAGTTTAAATGAGGTCAGATGGTTAGAAACCTTGATCCAATAGACTCAAAGACCTTGTAAGAAGAGGAAGAGACACCAGACCTCACTCTCCCTCTGCCATGAGAGGGCACAATGAGAAGGCAACTGTCTGCAAACCATGAAGAGAGCTCTCACCAGAACCTGACCATGCTGGCACTGTGATCTCAGACTTCTAGCCTCCAAAACAGAAAATAAATTGTTTGGCAGCCCAAGCTAATACAAGATGTATAAGACCTTTACAGAGAAATTGTAACTACTGAAAGATATTAAAGAAGACCAAAATAAGTGAAGTATTTAATGTTTCCAGATGAGGACACACACACTGAAGTAGAAATGGCAGTTCTTTTCGTGTTTTTTTTGTTTTTGCTTTTTTTTAATTGAGAGAGGATCTCTCAGCTCTGTTACCCAGGCTGGAGTGCAGTGGTGTGATGATAGCGTACGGCAGCCTCTATCTTCTGGGCTCAAGTGATCCTCCCACCTCAGCCTCCCAAGTAGCTGAGACTACAGATGCGCACCACCACATCTGGCTAATTTTTGTAGAAATGGTGTCTCACTATGTTGCTCAGGCTGATCTCAAACTCCTGGGTTCAAGTGATCCTTCTGCCTCAGCCTCCCAAGTAGCTGAGACTACAGATGTGCACCACATCTGGCTAATTTTATTTTTTGTAGAATGGGGTCTCACTGTGTTGCTCAGGCTGATCTCAAACTCCTGGGTTAAAGTGATCCTTCTGCCTCAGCCTCCCAAAGCTCTAGTATTACAGGTGTGAGACACTGTGCCAGCTGGCAGTTATTTTCAAGTTTAAAGATTCAGCACAGTTCCGGTCAAAATCACAACTGTCTTGGTTTGGTTTTGTTTCTGTAGGGCTTGACAAGCTAATTCTAACATTTATATGAAAGATCAAAAGACCAATATCCAATACTCCCCTTGGAAGGTGGAAGGAGTTTCCTTATCAAGAATTATAATTAAAGCAGCATTTTATTGGTACGAAGATAAATAAATAGACCAGTGGAACAAAACTGAGAGCCCAGAAACAGAACCATAAAAATATGGACTCTCTATTACCCATGTGGCGTGGCAAGTCAGTGAGGAAATGATAGACTTGGAATAAATGGTACTGAGACATTTGGTAGTCCATAAGAGAAAAGGTGAAAATGGAACACCTTTCTCACACCACACACAAAATGAATTCCACGTGGACTGCATGTCTCGTGTGTCTGTGTGAAGAGACCACTAAACAGGCTTTGTGTGAGCAACAAGGTTGTTTATTTCACCTGGGTGCAGGTGGGCTGAGTCTGAAAAGAAAGGGTCAGCAAAGGGTAGTGGGATTATCATTAGTTCTTATAGGTTTGGGGATAGGCAGTGGAGTTAAGAGCAGTATTTTGGGGGCAGGGGGTGAATCTCACAAAGTACATTCTCAAGGGTGGGGAGAATTACAAAGAACCTTCTTAAGGGTAGGGGAGATTATAAAGTATCTTCTGAAGGGTGGGGGAGATTACAAAGTACATTGATCAGTTAGGGTGGGGGAGAAACAAATCACAATGGTGGAATGTCATCAGTTAAGGCTATTTTCACTTCTTCTGTGGATCTTCAGTTGCTTCAGGCCATCTGGATGTATATGTGCAGGTCACAAGGGGATATGATGGCTTAGCTTGGGCTCAGAGGCCTGACACTGAATACCTAAATGTGAAAGGCAAAAACTGTAGAACTTTTCAAAGACAGTGTAAGAAAATATCTTTTTTGCCTCAGGACAGAGAAGGATTTTGTTTAAAAAGACACAAAATCGCAAATTGGAAAAAAATTAATAGATTTGACTATATTAAAAATAAGAACTTACACTATTTTGATGAAAGTGAAATAACAATCCACAAATTGAGAGAATAGAACTGCAACACATCACAAAACAATCAGCATCCAAAGCCTATTTTTAAGCTCCCAAAAATCAGTTTAAAAAAAAAACCGTAGAACAAAAAAAACCCAAAAAACTTACAAAGGCATTTCACAGAAGAAGGAAGCAGAATGGCTAACAAGCGTATGAAGTGTTCACCTTTATTTGTTATCAAGGAAATGTGAATTCAGAAGGATGTGAAGCCATCAAAACACAAATGCTTCTACAATCACTTAAACCATTTGACATTATCTAGTAAAGATGTGTGTCACCTATGACTCAGTAATTCCAGTCTTAGGTGTGTGCCCCAAAGGACAGATCTTAAAATCCCTTATGTCCCTGCCAGATATGTCCCTTACTTTCCTGCTTTACACATTAGAATAACCTATGTGCTTACAAATACAGGTGCCTGGGCCCCACCTCCAGACATTACATTTCAATTGTTCCAGAGTGGGGCCCAAGCATCCATGGTTTTTAAAAGCTTCCCATTAATTCTGTTACTCTAAGGATTGAGAACCACTGCCACAAAGAAACTCATGTATTATGAATTAATAATACATAGGTTGGTCCAAAAGTCATTGCTATTAAAAGTAATGGCAAAAACTGTGATAACTTTTGCACCAAACTAATACAAAGTCTAATGAAAGTTCCCATGAGTACTTTTGTTTGTAATAACAAAAAACTGCAAACAACCCATATGTCTATAATAGTAGAGTGGATAGATTGAGGTATATAGTCATTCAATAGAATACCAATACAGTAACAAAAATGAGAGTACATTTTTGCTATACAAAGAATGTAGATTAATGACAGGAAAATAATGTCAGATGAAAAAAGTAAATCACAAAAGAATACATGCAGTATGATCCTATTAATATAAAAGTTCAAAAACCTTTAAGATTAAATAATATGTGGCTTGGGATTACAAATGTAAAACCAAAGAAAAGAGAATGATAAAATTCTGGAGTGATTGGAGGAGCAGGAAAGGAAGGGGATGGTGTCTGGCAGGGACATACAGGATTTTAAAGGGATATTAGAATATTCTTAAACTGGACAGTGCATATACAGATTTTATTGTATCCTGATACTTTATATCCTACATATACTTTATTTTATTTTATTTTATTTTTTTTTGAGACAGGGTCTTGCTCTGTCACCCAAGCTGGAGTACAGGGGCACGATCACAGCTTGCTGCAGCCTCAACCTCCTGGGCCCAAACAATCCTCCCACCTCAGCCTCCCAAGTAGCTATGACTACAGATGCATGCCACCATGCCCTGCTAATTTTTTTTTTTTTTTTTTTGTAAAGAAGGGGTTTTGCTATGTTGCCCAAGTTGGTCTCAGACTCCTGGCCTCAAGCTATCTGCCCACTTCAGCCTCCCAAAGTGCTGGGATTACAGGCGTGAGCCATCATGCCCAGTCATAAATCTTATTTTATATCAATTCAATACTTGATTTAAATATTTAAAATCAAATTCATATATGTGGATATGCGTATATCTTTACTGATAGATAATAAAACCTAGACATTTATAGATAAGATCTGGGGCCAAAGGAGATTTTAGTGCCTTGATCAAGGTCCAAGCCAGGCATTAACAGAGCTGATATTCCACACAACGCCATACTCCCTCTCAAAGTGCCAAACACTTCCTTTTCTCTGCTGATATCAGGGATGGCACAGATATAAATATATATCACCTCTAAGGACAAAACACTGGTATCCTCGTTAGCAGGCAATAGTTAATTTTAATGAGGTGATATGGCTCTTACTTAAAAGCTGGTGAATAACTCCCATCAGTTATAGTTTTATAAACCTTAAAGATCTATATTATTATTTGCTAGAAGTGATAACGAGAGGAGCATAGAACTTTTAAACAAACTATTGAAAATCATAACTTAGAGAATACTTGTAGATGAGAAAGCACTAAGTAAAAATAGCTGTGCCAGGAAAGTTAAATGTGTAATATCAATGGTGTCAAAGAAAGATTATTAATTCTCATGGCTATCTGCTTTGGGATCCTCTACTTCAATGTTTCTCATTGTATTTATTAAACAACTGGGGATCTTGTTGAAATGCATATTCTGATTCAATAGGTTTTGTGTGGCCCAAGATTCTACATTTCTCACAAGCTCCCAAGTAGCATCAATGCTGCTGTTCCATAGCCCCTGCAGTTTGAGTTGCAAAGCTTTAAAGTGTAAAGTTACATCATTTGTGCCTCTGAACAGGTAAGGATTATTAGTTTTTTCTCCCTTGAGAGACAGTTGATAAGCTTGTGTTTTAAAAAGGGGTTCCCGGTTGTTACATTTGGTGGTACTGTGTTATAATGCTCACTTATCTAAATACCTGAGTGAATACACTCCTAAGCACATTAAGGAGTAATTCCTATTATCAAGAGAGGATGGGGAGAACTAAAAGTAGAACTACCATTTGATCCAGCAATCCCACTACTGGTATCTGCACAGAGGAAAACAAGTCATTATTCAAAAAAGATACTTGCATACGCATGTGCATAGCAGTACAATTCACAACTGCAAAATTGTGGAAGCAACCTAAATCAATGACTGGATAAAGAAACTGTGATATATGTATATACGAAGGAATATTAGTCAACCATAAGAAGGAATGAATTAACAGCATCTGCAGTGACCTAGATGAGATTGGAGACTATTATTCTAAGTGAAGTAACTCAGGAATGGAAAACAAAGCATTGTATGTTCTCACTGACACGTGGGAGCTAAGCTATGAGGATGCAAAGGCATAAGACTTTGGGGACTTGGGGGGAAGAGTGGAAGGGGGGTGAGGGATAAAAGACTACAAATACAGTGCAGTGTATACTGCTCGGGTGATGGGTGCACCAAAATCTCACAAATCACCACTAAAGAACTTACTCATGTAATCAGACACCACCTCTACCCCAATAACTTATGGAAAATTTTTTAAAAAGAGAAAGAGGGTGGGGGAAGAAAGTCAAAAGGCAGTGGGATAGATGGAACAGGGAAGAGGAATATATTAATACAGATGGAGAAAGTGTTATAGGATCAATAGGCTCATATGCCTGCTGCAGTAACAGACCAATTACACAGAGATAGCAGAGATGCCACACACAGTGTCTGGGCACAGCGGCTCATGCCTATAATTTCCACATTTTGGGAGGGCAAGGTGGGAGGATTCCTTGAGCCCAGGAATTTGAGACCAGTTTGGACACCATGGTGAGGCTCCATCTCTACAAATTTTTTTTTAAATAAGCTGTGCATGGTGGTAGGCACCTATAGTCCCAGCTACTAGGGAGGCTGAGACAGGAGGATCACTTGAGCCCAGGAGTTTGAGGCTGCAGTGAACTGTGATTGCACCACT
Source organism: Theropithecus gelada (assembly GCF_003255815.1). Classification (NCBI taxonomy): domain Eukaryota; kingdom Metazoa; phylum Chordata; class Mammalia; order Primates; family Cercopithecidae; genus Theropithecus; species Theropithecus gelada. Next base: position 85,955,800 of record NC_037672.1, on the reverse strand, counting down.
GCATTCCAGCCTGGGTGACAGAGCAAGAAAGACCCTGTCTCTATTTTTTTTTTAATTAATTAATTATTGCAGGTGCCGAGCAAGAAGATGTGAGGAGACCCTCAAATCCATCTCTCAGAGAAGTTCCAGACTGGAATTTTTAAGGGGATCATGGAGAGCGAGGGGTTGGAAAATTGGGGTCAGACAAGGGGACTGGATCCATCAGGACGTGAAAACTACATTCTTTGGTGAGTCAACTCCTCATGGGGGGCCTTCAGACCAGCTGAGTCAGTAGTGTGATCCGTGTGCAGGACCTGAAGGACTATTTCCAAGGGAAAACTAACATTTCACAATGTGTAAGTTGTTATCTATAGAGCAATTAAGGAAAATGGTAATCTAGGGTCTATGTGATTCTAGGACACTAGGCACCAAACAACCATGAAGAAGCAAGCCAGAGAGCAAGCTGACCTCATGGTTAATGCTGAATATGCTGCAAGCTTGGTTTATTTTCCTTTCTTCCCTCTCTCCTTCCCCGGTTAATTTTATAAAGTTTACAGGGCAGTTTCAAAAGTGAGTTCTAGGAGGCAATGGAGAATACAATAAGCAAGACAAAGCAACGGCAGCCTGTGAACATATTGCTTGCCCAATGGTCTTGTGAGAATGGCGTCTCCACGTTCAGCATCTCAGTCAAAACCTCACTTGCATATCTGGATCTCACATACAAGATGATGGGTCTTTCTACAAGTTACATATTTTGTTTAATTGGCTAGAAGAGAGGGTAGTGAAGAAGTTAAATTGAAGAATCTGTTCTGATCTGAATTTTATACTTGTCTCCATTGAATTTTAAACAGCTTTTCCTGTCATCCTTTAATTTAAATTATGTTGCCCCGTAATTCCCACATAAAAGCCTATTCTTTTCCTTCGTAGCACTTACCAGAATTTGAAATATATTTATTTGTCTCTTTATTTCTTCAGTATCTTGCCTCCCACACTTAGACTACAAGGTTTATAATTTGGATCAAGACTCTTCTGTTTACTAGTATCTATCTAGCACATGTAAGTACTTAATAAATGTTACACTTTGGGGACTTGGGGGATTTTGTTTTGAGGCAAGTTCTCGCTGTGTTTCCCAGGCTGGAGTGCAGTAGCACAATCATGGCTCACTGCAGCCTCAACTTCCTGGTCTCAAGCGATCCTCCCACCTCAGCCTCCTGAGTAGCTAGGACTACAGATGCACCACCACCACACGTGGCAATTTTTAACAATTTTTTGTAGAGACGAGGTCTCACCATGTTGCCCAGGCTAGTCTTGAACTCCTGGTCACAAGAGATCCTTCCACCTCAGCCTCCCAAAGTGCTGGGATGACAGGCAAAAGCCACAGAACCCAGCCTACTCACAGGCATAAGCTACAGCACCTAGCCTAAATATTAAGCTTAAAAAGACAAAAAGTGAGCTGGGTGCCGTGGCTCATGCCTGTAAGCCCAACACTTTGGGAGGCTGAGGCAGGTGGATCACTTTGAGCTCAGGAGTTTAAGACCAACCCGGGCAACATGGCAAAACCCCGTATCTACAAAAAATACAAAAATTATGGCTCACGCCTATAGTCACAACTACTCAGGAGGCTGAGGTGAGAGGATCACTTGAGCTTGGGAGGTGGAGGTTGCAGTGAGCTGAGATGGCACCACTGCACTCCAGCCTGGGCGACAGAGCAGGACCCTGTCTCAGGGAAAAAAAAAAAAAAAAAAGACAAAAAGTGAACAGGTCATTGTTAATTCACGGAAAGATGAAACGGTAAGTCCTATTTCTTTATACTGCTGTCAGTGTCTAAAGCACAGCCATACTCTCCAATGTCAGTTCCAGTTGTGTGGAGGCTCTGCTCACTTTGTTCCCTGCTTGAGCCCAGTACCTTGCTTCAAGAGCTCAGTAACTAGATGTTGAAGACATACTCACGCTAGGGTCTGAGTGAATGAGTTGTTACCAGGAAGTTGGCCCGCAAAGTAAAGAAAATTGTGCTCTGCCTCTAATTCTTACTTCATACAGCATTTAATACAGGATCCTGCACACACTGTAGTATCAATTCAAGCTATGCCTGTGGATTGAATTAAGTTCTTGAAGGGAACTAAGAGAACGTTATCTCCTATAGAATTTAGACATGCTCTTTTTGGGAAGAGGATTTTCTAGATCTACTTCTGTAAGGCCCTCTGCTAGACACTGTGGGCTGTGGGGACTGCCTGCTCTTCCTTGCTAATAGAACGCTGCTTTTTTTTCACTCTTGCTCTGTCACCCAGGCTGGAGTGCAGTGGCGCTATCTCGGCTCACTGCAAACTCCGCCTTCTGGAGAACTCTGCTTTTTATAAGGTAGGAACATGCCCAGACTAAGGTGAAGAATCAAAATTAGCACAAAGCATTGGATTCCAATCTGCTGCATATTAAAAACCACTGGGGAAATGTTAAAAAATACTGATATCTGCAACCCACTTCAGCCAAATAAGAATCTCTGGCTGAGAGCAGTGGCTCGCCCTGTAATCCCAACACTTTAGGAGGCTAAGGCAGGAAGATATTTGAGCCCAAGAGTTCAAGACCAGCCTAGGCAACATACTGGAAACTTGTCTCTACAAAAAATAAAAAAGAATTAGCTGGGTGTGGTGGTGCACACCTATAATCCCAGCTACTCAAGAGGCTGAGGTGGAGGATCGCTTGAGCCCAGGACGTGGAGGCTGCAGTGAGCTGTGATCACGCCACTGCACTCCAGCCTGGGCGACAGAGTGAGACCCTGTCTCAATCCATACAAACATACATACATACATACATACTACCTCAGGATTTTCCTAAGCATAGTAATCATACTTTAAAGTCTTGTTATTCAAAAATTACACTTTAGAATCTCCACATACAACTCAAAGTATGAGACCTATAACTGCATAGTGATTTGGTTTTTTGGGTTTTTTTTCCCTAGAGGCATTCTATGAAATGCAAAAGAATATTCAACAGTAGCCTCGCTGTAGCCATTTGCAATTAAAATGAGAAGGTGAAATGTGGTATCAGACACTATTGTAGATTAGAACAGTATTTTGTTTCATTAATGGTTTTATAAGCCTGATTTTACTACTCATGAGTAGTAATGAGTTGTTTCTGTGTTGAATGAACCAGCACATTATTTTAAAGTGATGTGCCATTCGTGCTTTAGGGCTAATAGAGAACAGAAGCTATGTCCTTGTTTGGGAAGAAAAGATGAACTAAAAACCTTACTGGATGAATGTACAAATCCTCTGGTGAGCATTTTGAAATGCGAGGTATTAGTTTGGTTTCTTGTGCCAATGAGGGGAAGGGTAGGAGGTTTTATGCTGAGGGATCAAAGAAAAATGTAGACCGCTGAATGATATGTGTGCATTCATAGCAAATATGTAAAAATAGTGTGTATATAAATAGTAGAGTGTGGGCGCTGTCATTTAAAATTTTAGAACACCGGGCTAAAATTTCTTTAAGCATTATCTAGATGTTGCTTTCAAGCATTAGGGGGTTCTATATAAGTTTCATTGAGTAATGGATTATATATGATAAGTAAATTCTTGCCCAAACTTTTACACTCATTTACTGGGTGACATTAGGCAAGTTATTTAACATCTTTTGGTCTTGAGAAGCACAATCACGGTACCTTTGTGTCTTGTACATGACACATTGTTATAGGTGCAGAAAAGTTTGAGGGTCATTTGGGAGAAATTTTATGTTGTTTCATTCGAATTTAACATACCTGGCATTTGCTATATTTTAAGAGAGACATTTAGCCCTTGGATAGTTTGTGTGGGCCAACAGTTCTGTTTAGTTTATCCCCCAGGCTTTGCCAAGTGGCAACCAAACCAATATCTATTGCTCTTCAACATCTTCAAGGTCAGCATTGACCAGTCAATATTATAGCACGTAGGCCAGGAGAACTTACTAAAAGGATTTTAAAGTGCTGGAAGAATACATTTAATCCAAAGTACCGCATGCTTTCCTAAGAGAGCTTGGAAGCCTTAAATTTAATATGAATAAAACTAATCTTAAAATAGTATTAAAATTTACTTATAATAACTTTCCTTGAAATTTATAAACCAAATTTTCTTTAAATTAATGATAGCTATAAATGTACTACATCTACCCTGTGCTCATAAAAATTCATGTCCATATTTATTTATTCAGGAGGAGTAATCTGCTGTAAGATTGATCAAACCATGAAATGTATCACAGTGAACAGGACTCCAAGTAGAAGAGAGGAGGAGGCTCTGACTTTTATTGATGAAGCCTGAACGATGTGCCTTTCCCTAGGGCACCATTCTAAGCATTCTGATTTTTCTGCTTCTTCTCAGAATTCCTTGTCTTTTAAATAATTTCTTGCTGTCTAGTCTTTGGACATATACACATAGTTTATTTTTCTGTCTGAAAAATTATATTGATTTTCAACAGAAAGTAAAAAATCTATCAATTTATTCTATAAATAAGTCAAACTGTCTCTCATTCTATATCACAGTAGAATCATGCTGGATCCTGGTGGGAATATCCACCACCGTTCCACTCGCAACAAGGATTGGGCATATGACTAAACTAACTGGACCAGGCGGACACTCTGCTTCTCTGCCAGGAATCGGGATCTTGAGCAGTGTGACACTGGGTGGAATGAAAGTAGTTGGAGTTAAATCCTTCCTGTGGTCATACTAAAAGAGACTGCCCATAAGTTTATTCTATAAAGACCCCCAAGAGTTCTCCTGGTTTCTATCCCACCTCAAGGTCAGGTGGTTCTGTTTTCCTTTATTCTGTGAATTACCCAAAGTTCTTCCATGCTAGGGTGCACGAGTGGTAGGAAGCACTTAAGTTAGCTGAAGCCAATTTCTGTAGCTTGCAACCAAAGATCTCCAGTTGATACAAGCATAAAGCATGTATGTACACAAAATAAATAAACTATGTAAGACAATACAGTAAATCACAGATGCCAAACAAACGGCACAGATAGCAGGTGTTGCAATAGCTCAAAGGAGCTAGATATATCTATGGTCTGATAAAGTCAAGGAAGATTTTATAAAGGAAAAGGGTTACGTGTCTTTGAGTTACTGTTGCCCATCCACTGGGCAGCATCTATGAAAGATCAATAGCAGTATAGCATTGAGTTAAGAAGGGCTCATGCTCTAAGTCAGAGAGAACTTGGGCTTAAATCCTGGCTCTGTCTGGTTATATATTCAGGTAAGTTAACCGTTAACCTCTTTGTGCCTCTGTCTCTTTATTTGTAAAACTTAAGGATGAATACTCATATGATAGGTTCACTGTAAGCATTAAATCAGATGATGCTTGTAAATGCTTAGCACGTACTAATATGTACTCAATTTTAAAAAGAAATGAGCCAGGCACTGTGGCTCATGCCTGTAATCCCAGCACTTTGGGAAGCCAAGGCAGGAGGATTACTTGAGCCCAGGAGTTTGAGACCAGCCTAGGCAACATAGTGAGACCCCTGTCTCTACAAAAAAATTTAAAAATTAGCTGGGCATTGTGGTGCATGCCTGTAGCCCCAGCTACTTGGGAGACTGAGGTGGGAGGATCACTTGAGCCCAAGAGGCTGAAGCTGCAGTAAACCATGTCTGTGCCACTGCACTCCAGCCGGGGCAACACAGCAAGACCCTGTCTCAAAAATAAATAAGTAAATAATTTAAATTTTAAAAATGAAAATAAATGAATCAATGGTGTGTTTCTTGGCAATGATCGGGAACTCAAGCTCAAATATCCAGGGTGAATGGATGAAATTGTACAACATCCTTGGTCCAAGAAAAGGATAACACTAGAAAGGAATCCATTTCTCCTGCTGCCTCCTATTCAACCTCCAACCCACCCCTACACCGTCACACACACAAACATTTTCTGAGGATAGAGGGAATCTCATCAAGGTCTTTGTGAAGCTTTAATTATTCACAAAGTCTTTAACAGTGTGCCAAAGTTATTTCATTAGCCTTGTAATAACCCGTTTGGTAAGCCTTCTTAGCACTTTTACACACAGAGGGTACAATGTCTTCACCCAGGCCACAGTATCACCTGACAATTAAGAAATGGATTTTTATTAGTTTGCTGCCTTTCTGAAATCATAAAGCCTCTGTTCCTTTTATATTTGGCCAAACATGACTAAGAAGGCAACTATTTTAACAACTTTTTTTGTTTTTGTTTTTTGGAGACAGAGTTTTGCTCTTATTGCCCAGGCTGGACTGCAATTGCGTGACCTTGGCTCACTGCAACCGCTGCCTCCTGGGTTCAAGCAATTCTCCTGCTTCAGCCTCCGGAGTAGCTGGGATTACAGTCGCCCGCCACCAAGCCCAGCTAATTTTTTTATTTTTAGTAGAGACAGGGTTTCACCATGTTGGTCATCTGGTCTCGAACTCCTGACCTCAAGTGATCGGCCCCCGCCTCAGCCTCCCAAAGTACTGGGATTACAGGCATGAGCCACTGCGCCCAGCCAATTTCTTTTCATAAGGAAGCCTTTCAGGATTTTTCAAACAAGATCTACTTTAGCTTTCCTAGAGAGAAAAAAATATCCTCTAAAGTTTAAGATTCTGAGAGAGGTGTAGGCCCATAAGTATAATCCATTTAAAGGTGATATTCTAGAAGTATGCACAATAAGTTGGAGGAATGGATTCTAGCTGGGAGATTTTAGGGAGCCTTGATACTTTTTTTTCTGCTACTCCATATAATCCATTCTTCTCATAGGAGTCAAAATGGCATTTTAAAATATTAACAGATCATACCAATTTCCTTGTTTATACCCTTTTGTTCCAGTTATTATAGCTGTGTAACAAATTACCCCAAACTGCAATGGGGGGAAACAGCCATTTTGTTTTGCTCGTGGATTCTGTGGACGAGGATTCAGGCCCAGCAGAGATGGCTTTGTCTTTGCTCCATGATGTCTGAAAGCTCAGTTGATGCAACTCAGGTTGGGACTGAAATCATCTGAACACTCCTCTTGCAGGACTGGCTGTTGGCTGGAAGCTTCAGGCCCCTCCAGATGGTTTCTCTATGAAGACTTTGTGCTTTCTTACAGCATGGTGGCTAGGTTCCAAGGGAAGGTGTTAGAGGAGAGAGAAACACACACACACACTCACACACACACATACACACACAGAGATTATGACCTACCTGCAAAAGTCACATCGCCTCACTTCTGCCATATTTGATTGGTCAGAGAAGTGATATGCCACTTGCCTACCCTCGAATTCAGGGAACACAGACTCTACCTCTCAATGAAGAGTGTCAGTCACTTTGTAAAAAGAGCATGTGGATGGGATATACACTGCAGCAGCTAGCTTTGGAAAATTCCACCTACCACACCTTTCAATAGTTTCCTAGAACAACGAGGCCTGACTCAGAGTAGGTGTGCAGCACATATTTGCTCAGGGAGAAACTGAGTCAACAAGAAGGGATGGTGTTTATTCTGAGCCTTAAAAGACAAGCTACTGAGTTGTTTTTTTCTTTTTTTTTGAGAGGGTCTCCCTCTGTTGCCAAAGCTGAGTATAGTGGCATGATCTTGGCTTACTGCAGCTTCAACCTCCTGGGCTTAAGTGATCCTCCTGCCTCAGTCTCCTGAGCAGCTGGGACTACAGATGCACACCACCATGCCTGGCTTTTTTTTCCTTTTTTTTTTTTTTTCTAGAGATGGGCTGGTCTCAAACTTCTGGGCTCAAGTGATTGTCTCATTTCAGCTTCCCAAAGTATTGGGATTACAGGCATGAGCCACTGTACCCAGCTGAGATTTTTTAAAAACAACTTTGCTGAGCTATATAATTCACATATCATACAACTTAAATACCAAATGTAACCTTTACAATCAATGGCTTTTAATGTATTTGCAGAGTTGTGCAACCATCACTACTAATTCTAGAACATATTTTATCACCCCAGAAAGAAACCCCATACCCACTAGCAGTCACCCTCCATTTCCCTCCAACCCCTAGCAACCACAAACCTACTTTCTTTGTAAATAGATTCACCTATTTTAGATATTTTGTATGAACAACTGGAATCATACAATAGGTAGTCTTTTCTGATTGACTTCTTTCACTTAACATTATATTTTCAAGGTTCATCCATGTTGTGGCATGTATCAAGAGCTTCACTCCATTTTATTGCCAAGTAATATTTCATTTGATGGACATATACTTTATTCATCCCACCAGTTGATAGAAATTTGGATTGGTTTTGCCTTTTAGCTATTGTGAATTATGCTGCTGTAAACATTTGAGTACATTTTTGTGTGGAAGCACTCTTTTATTTCTCCTGAGTATATATCTGGGAGAAGAATTGGTGGGTCATATGGTAAGTCTATGTTTAACTTTTTGTGGAACTGTCAAACTGTTTTCCAAAGTGGCTATACTATTTTACATTCCCAGCAGCCATGTGTGAGAGTTTCCATTTCTCCACATCCTTGCCAATACTTGTTATTACCTGTCTTTTGGATTATAGCCATTTTAGTAGGTGTGAAGTAGCTTTTCATTATGATTTATCCATATGGATGATTTATCCATTTCTGATGAATAATGATGATGAGTATCTTTTGATGTGCTTTTTGGCCATTTGTATATCTTCTTTAGAGAAATGTGTATTTAAATCGTTTGCCCATTTTAAAATTGGATTATTTCTTTATTATCAAGTTGTCAGCATTCTTCTTCAGCATATCCTGAATTTAAGTCCCTCTTCAGATATATAATTTGCAGAAAATTTTTCCTATTCTGCAGAAAAGGTTTTCACTTTTTTGATGTTACTGTTTGTAGCATAAAATATTTTAGTTTTGACGGAGCCCAATTCATCTATTTTTTCTTTTGTCAGCTTATGCTCTTGGCATTGTATCTAAGAAAACACTGTCTAACAAGCAAGTGTTTTTATAGTTAAGGAAAATTTGGGTGTGAGGGAGAAATAACAAGGGAGAAAGAGCCATGTAAGTTAAGGCATGGGAGAATGAAAGCACCTGGCAAGACGTTTTCAAAATTCAACATATTTGGAGGCAGAGGGGTAGAGAGGAGAGAGTCTACAGTGCCCAGAGCATGAAGGATTTGTATACAGCAGAGGGGTAGAGATTTGAGAGTCATTACCATAGCGACAGTAGCAGAATTCACAGAAGTCTATTGGATTGCTCAGCGTATTATACTCAGAAGAGAAGAGCTCTGAAGCTGGAACTCTGGGGAGTGCCAAAATTTAGAGAGGATAAGGAGCTCACAATGGAGGGTGACCAAGAGTGGCCAAAGATGTAAGAGGTAGTCGGGAGAGATTGTGTTACAGGGACCAAGAGGAGAGCATGTTCCAGAAAGAAAGGTGTGATCCACAGTGTCTAATAGTGGTTAAATAAGACAAGGATGGAAAGAATCCACTAAAATTGGCATTTGGTTGGTCATGGCTGACCTTGGTCAAGGCATATCAGTGCTTCAGTAGCAGAGAGAAAGCCTGATTGTGGTAGAATTAAGTGCAAAGGTGCATAGGAAGCTTTAGGTATTAAGGAACCACTCTTCCCAGAAGCTCGATCATGAAGAAAAGAACAGTTTTGCCAGCACTTTGGGAGGCTGAGGTGGGTGGCTCATGAGGTCAGGAGATGGAGACCATCCTGGCCAACATGGTGAACCCCGTGGCTACTAAAAATACAAAAATTAGCTGGGCGTGGTGGCACGTGCCTGTAATCCCAGCTACTCAGGAGGCTGAGGCAAGAGAATCGCTTGAACCAGGGAGTCAGAGGTTGCAGTGAGCCGAGATCACACCACTTCTCTCCAGCCTGGTGACATAGTAAGACTCTGTCTCAAAAAAAAAAAAAAAAAAAGAAACAAAAAACAAAGAAAAGAACAGTAGTAACCCAGATTGGTACCCAGGGTCAAAGCCAGGATTTTATTTAAATGACCTTAAGCACGTGTATCTGTCAGAGTTCAGTGAAGAAAATCAAAAGCATTCTAGGTATTTGAAGAATTTATGCTGGGCAAGGTGGCTCACACCTGTAATCCCAGCACTTTGGGAGGCTGAGGCAGGCAGATTGCTTAAGCACAGGAGTTTGAGACCAGCCTGGGCAACATGGCAAAACTCCATCTCTACTAAAAATACAAAAAAAAAAAAAAAAAAAATGACAGGCGTGGTGGTGCCCGTCTGTAATACCAGCTACTCAGGAGGCTGAGATGGGAGGATTGCTTGAGCCCAGGAGGTCAGGGTTGCAGTGAGCTGTGATCATGCTGCTCCACTCCAGCCTGGCTGACAGAGAAAGACTCTGTCTCAATAATAATAATAATAAATAATAATAATAATAATAAATTCATGAAATTATGTGCTTACAAAATCAGTGGAAGTGCTGGAGGGCCAGAAGTCAAAGGGCCTTCACTGAACTTTTGGCTTCAAGATGACATCACTACTGCTGCAATCCATGGCTTCCACCACTGCTACCACTGTAGCTGCCACACCATAGCCTCCCTGCTCCACCTCCGAGATAGCGAAGGGGAAAAGGACGACAGTTGGTTTAGATTTTTTGAGCTGGTTTAGATGACCGTGGATGTGGAAGCAGGAAGTGAAGATTTGCTCCTTCCCATATGTAGCAACCCAAACATATACTGGTTAGAAACAGAGCCTTGTTTCCAAATGGATAGTCATTTGTGATTATCCCAGAGCACCGTGTACCAAGCACTGCAGTCAGAATGTATTGTCTGGTTTAATTTTCACAACAAGCACACTAAGGGAGGTCAGCTGCCCATGTAAGCAGTTTTCCAAGTCACATGGCTAACAAGCAATGCAGCCACAATTCCAACCCTGGCTTGTCTGACTTGAGCTGTGCTTCCCTGGCCCGGTCACCAAGCAAAGTCATTTGCTACCTGCCCGCTTGGGACACAGCAGAGAAGAAGGGCTTTTATCTTCAACCAACCCTCCAAGAAATTGGTTTAGAACACTCCAAAACGACCTTGGAAAGAGCCCTGCTCACCAATCCTGGAAACTAGACATAAACTGGGTCCTGTTTCTTATGTCTATGCCAACAATCGGTTCACTGGATTGGCCTGTCTCATCACCATTTTAATCAGCTTGTCAATCAGTTATGTCTTCTTTAATTTAAAAAAGAATCATATTACTACTCTTTAAGACACTGACAAATCCAATTGATCAATCACCACTGCATTCCATGTTACTCTATCACATTAGAGAGCAGAGCTGTATTGGCTATGCTTTATGACACATCAAAAATAAAATAAGACATGAAAGCTTTGAACATTCCTGCTATGGTATCAGTCACATGAAAACAGGAAAGTCATGATAAAATGCCTTGTCATCATCTATCTTCATTCTATTACTCAGTGTAAGGTCACTTATATATGAAGCACTTTTATAGGAAGCAATTAAAAGAAACCTGTAAATAAAGCCTCATAGACCAGGCACAGTGGCTCACACCTGTAATCCCAGCACTTTAGGAGGCTGAGGTGGGAGGATTGCTTGAGCCCAGGAGTTCAAGATCAGCCTGGGCAGCACATAAGACCTCATTTCTACCAAAAAAAAAAATTGTTTAATTAGCCGGGCTTGGCGGCAGGCGCCTGTGGTCCCAGCTACTCAAGAAGCTGAGGTGGGAGGAACACTTGAGCTGGAGAAATCAAGGCTGCAATGAGCTGTGATTGTGCCACTGCATGCCAGCCTGGGTGACAGAGCAAGACCCTATCCCCAAAAATAAATAAATAAATAAAATTAAAAATAAACCCTCACAATTTAATCTCTGTTCTATTTAAACAATTTTAATCAGATATAATCCTATCAAGAAAGCTAAAAAAATAACTAGGCATCCCAGCAAGCTTATATAATAGCATTTTTTTAAAAGATACTTAATTTACTCTGTATTACTTGATAATTGTGTCCAGTAACTATTCAATAATTTATTCATTCATCAAACATTTATTGATGGCTTATGGAACTACCTCTTTAGGTTACTTACTTCAAAAACTCATAGTGTAATGGAGGAGACGGATGAGTGAAAAAATTCAACCAAAATATTTAGTCTTCATCTTTAAGGAAAAGAGTAAAATAGGGGCCAGAACAGGGAAAATGTTCAAAGTTAAGTGAGGGGCCAAGCATGGTGGCTCACACCTGTAATCCTAGCACTTTGGCAGGCTGAGGCAAGCTGATTACTTGAGGTCAGGAGTTTAAGACCAGACTGGCCAACATGGCAAAACCCCATCTCTACTAACAATGCAAAAATTAGTGAGGTGTGGTGGTGCATGCCTGTAATCCCAGCTACTCGGGAGGCTGAGGCATGAGAATCGCTTGAGCCTAGGAGGCAGAGGCTGCAGCTAGCCGAGATCCCACCACTGCACTTCAGCCTGGGCAACAGAGCGAGACTCTATCTCAAAAAATAAAAAACACAAAGTTAAGCAAGGACTTTTACTTTGCAATCGCGACACTTGTATATTGTTTGAATTCTCTCCTAGCATATATGAGTTGATAATTTTGAAATATGGTAAAATGTAAATATTAATGAGGTTGATATCTTAGAAATTATTAATATGATTTTTCTCTTTTGCTTTTGCTGGAACATATTTTTCTTAGTGGGCCCAAGACACTAACCAGCCTCAGAAGGAGATTAACTAATTTGTTATGCAATAACAACATTTGTCACTTACTGTGTCCCTGTCACTCTTTTAAGCAATTTACATGCAATGCAAAGAGACAGAATTAATATTCAATTTCTGACCTTCAAAATAAAATTGTGCAACCAAACAGTAGCCTTAAAAACCAGGCTACTATAATTTTTTTTATTTTATTTTATTTTTTTTTAGACAGCGTCTCACTCTGTCACCCAGGCTGGAGTGAAATGACAGAATAATGGCTCACTGAAGCTTCAACCTCCTGGGCTCAATGGATCCTCAGCCTCCTGACTAGTGGGAACTACAGGTATGTGCCACCATGCCCAGGTAATTTTTTTTTTTTTTTTTGAGGAGGGGTAGATATGAGGTCTCACTAAGTTGCCTAGGTTTGTCTTGAAATTCTGGGCTCAAGTGATCCTTCCACCTTGACCTTCCAAAGTGCTGGAATTACAGGGGTGAGCCACCGCACCTGGCCTCAAGCTATTGTATTAGGAGAGGACTTTTCAAATTATTTTATTAACCTTCATCCCCTATCTATTAGAAATCAAGTGTATTAATCAAGGTTCTCCAGAGGAATGGAACCAATAGGATACACACACACACACACACACACACACACACACACCTCTCATATGTATACTTACATTAATATATTTCCCACATATATTGTACACACTATAGATACATATAAGAATTGGCTCATGTAATTATGGAGGCCCAGAAGTCCCACCATCTGCCATCTGCAAGCTAGAAAACCAGGAAAGCTGGTGGTGTGATTCAGTCTGAGTCTGAAGGCCCCAGAACTGGGCACTTCAATGTGAAGGGCAGAAGAAGATGAATGTCCCAGCTCAAGGAGAGAGAGGATTTGCCCTTCCTCAACCTTTTCATTCTATTCAGGCCCTCAATGGATTGGGTGATGACACCCATATTAGTGAGGGTAGATCTTCTCTACCTATTCAGATGTTACTCTCTTCCAGAAACACCCTCACAGACACACCTGGAAATAATGTTTCACCAGCTATCCGGGCATTCTCAGCCCAGTCAAGTCAATACATAAAATTAACCATTGCACTGAGCCTGGAGACTTAGCTCAGAGCATTCTCTCATACTGCAGAGAAGACACCCTCCTGTTATAGGGAGAACAGCAGGGCCATGGGTTTAACTCCTCTAAGTAGAAGGGTGACGGGTTACAGAAGAAGAGAAGGAAGTCTTTCCTCTTCTGTCCCAGAATTGGGGGAAGGAAAAGGAGAGACAGACAGAGCCAGGGACAGAGACAAAGAAGCAACGCAGTCAGATGTGTGTGCTGACTGTGCAAGAGGTGACTGGGGGAAACACCAAGGACAAAAGGGCATCGTTCTCCCCAGCTCCCCATCTGAGACACTGAGAAGAGACTTTACTGCAGGCTACCTCATCTCAACTCTAGTGGGGCCAGCATGGCCAAGCAGGGGGAGGTTATGAGGTTTAACTTTAGAGTCTTCTAAAGTTTCCACAGGGGGCCCTGTGACCCAGAAGTCTATGAGAATCTGGCTGGGATCCATAGTGCAGGTGAGGCGGGTGAAGGACTACCAGGTGGGCCAGGACTAAACGGGAGTCACAGTCAGAAGTCAGAGGTGTCCTGCAGGGAGGCCCCAGGGGAAGCCGAGGGAGTCAGAGAGGATCATCAGAGAGAGTTGATAAGGAATCGCTCCAGCCCCAGACATCAGCTGCATTGCCAGCCATGCTGAGAGCTACCAAGGGGATAACAGTCGACAAGGTGGAGGACACTGTTCCCAAGACCTCCGGGTCAGGCAACCCCATTCCTCCCCACATACAAAATACCTAGTCATCATCTTGGGACTGAAAAGGTGAGAAATCTGACAGCTGAACTTTTCTTTTCCTACACAGACTAACTTCACTTAAGGGATTTCTAAGTGAGTAGATCAGATTAAGTTTAAACAAGTAAGGATTTAAAAGTTAATTGTTTTTACTCCTCACCAGCAGGTGGGATTCAAGGAAGAAGGCTGGACTCATTAACAAAGGGACTATACAATGTCTCTATACTCCTGAGATGCGATGTGAGTTGAATTCACAATCCTGCTAAATAAATTTAAAAATCAATGACAATACAGATTGTTAAATGCTATGAAAAGAAGCATAGGGTGCTATGGGACCTCTAGGCTGCAAAAGTAATTGCTGTATTGGATCGGACCCATGAAGTACCCAGCCTGGGATCTGGTCTTCCAGTGAAACCTCTGCACATTCGCCGAGGGTTGGAGCAAGGGAGCATGGTTGATCCCATTTTGTCAAGTGGAAAATTAAGAGCATTCCTTGAAGTATGACCAGATTCTCTGAAAATCCCATTCTCTATTTGGCATCCATTGATTTATCCAACTCTTCTTGAATATTTTAATACATCTGTACTACCTCTTGGATGCTTCAGGCATCTGTAGAGAATATTTCTGAAAGTTCTGTTTGTTAGCATCCAATTTTGGAGTATTAGAAAGAGAGGTGAAACAGGCCCTGTCTGTGTATCAGAATATTCCTCTTCCGATGCATTTTTCCCTTAAGAAGAAAAATAAATATACTCTATTTATGTGCAAGGTTTAGATAGCATGTTACTGGAAAGGGGTCCCAATCCAGACCCAAGAAAGGGTTCTTGGATCTCATGCAAGAAAGAATTTGAGGCAAATCCATAGAGAAAAGCAAAAGCAAGTTTATTAAGAAAGTAAAGGAATAAAGAATGGCTACTCCATAGGCAGAGCAGCACCATGGACTGCTCAGCTGCTTGTACTTATTGTTAGTTCCTTCTTGATCATATGGTAAACAAGGGGTGGATTATTCATCAGTTTTCCAGGAAAAGGGTAGGCAATTCCTGGAACCAAGGGTTCCTCCCCTTTTCAGACCATATGGGATGACTTCCTAATATTGCCATGGTGTTTGTAAACTGTCATGATGCTGGTGAGAATGTCTTTTAGCCTGCTAATGTATTCTAATTAGCGTATGATGAGCAGTAAAGATCATCAGAGGTCATTCTCATTGCTATCTTGGTTTTGGTGGGATTCAGTGGGCTTCTTTACTGCAAACTATTGTGTCAGCAGGGTCTTTGTGACCTGTATCTTGTGCCAACCTCTCATCTCACCCTGGGACGTAGAATACCCAGCCTCCTGTGAATGCAGCCCAGTAGGTCTCAGCCTTATTTTACTCAATCCCTGTTCAAGATGGGGTTGCTCTGCTTCGAACGCCTTTGACAAGTATTGTTTCACTCAGAATGGCTCAAAACATAAATTTTATATCCTCACATCCAATTCTTCCCCTTGCTCCTGGATAATAACTCAGGCAAAATCCATGACTTTTCTGGTCTCTCTGTTGTAAAGCAAGTCCTTTATCAGTAATTAAAATATCTAGTTCCATTTTATAACCAAATCTTTAAACACAGCTTATAATCAATATTTTCATCCTTCTCCAGCTCGGGACTGCTGCCAGCAGAGAAGAAAAGGGAGGTGGTCACGGTCACGTTCTTCACTCTCATCATGTCCACTTCCATTCTTCCCCTCCCTGAATTACTGATGGAGGGAAAGAGAGAAGGAGAGCTCTCACTTGACCAGTATTGCTATGATCCAGCCTCTGCCCTCTGGCCCTACCAGGTGTTTAAACCTGACTCTGTCTTTTTTGCTGTGGGTTCTTTGGGGATCCCCCTCCCTTGAGAGAGAGAGTGAGAGAGAGAGAGAGATAGAGAGAAAGAGAGAGAGAGTGAGATGAAAGGGAGAGACAGGAAACAAGTGGGCAAGTCACTCTGGACCTAGGAAATAGACCAGTATCAAGCCCAAGTCAACAAGTGAGTATTTTCATGTTTCCGCACAGTTAGGACTTTCTGAGCAAGTTTTTCTGGAGTCCAGATTAAAGAACAAGGCTTAGAAGTTAAATTATGACTATGACTGAATAGGTAATGAGATAACTCTAGAGAGATTTGTCTCCCCAGAGGTCTGTGTTTACACTTCAGAGGAGCAGGGTGCGAGGGGGTAAAACCTGCAACCAAGAAAACATCCCAAGAGTTGTAAACCAGGAGAAACTTCTCTTATCTTCCCACGAGACACTTATTTGCATTCCAAAAGGTAAGAAGCCCAGACCTTTCCCTTTTCTTCCCCAGGAAAATTGGTGTACACTAGAAAGCAAAGGTTTCTCTCCCTTTCTCAGAAGGGGAAAAGAGAAAGCTGACCCTCTCACATATAAGCTCTCAGATTCATAAATTTGAGATTCATAATTATTCTCTCCTGCAGTATAGAACCTAGTACATATAAGATGACATCTGGCTTTCATCATATCACTCTAGGGGGTTGGGGCAAGGGAATGGATCGTTTTTGACATGAATTATAATAACTTTGATCCAGAAACTTTATATTTGCATTCAGGATAACATAAATAAATACAGGTCTTAAAAACGTATCAGCCATTGAAAGAGGACTGTGCATGGTTCTGTCAGAGGTTTGTGAACCAGAGCAACTCCATCTTAAATAGGAACTGGGTAAAATGAGGCTGAAACCTACTGGCCTGCATTCCCAGATGGTTCAGGCATGTAAGTCACAGGATGAGACAGGAGGTCAGCAGAAGATACAGGTCATTAAGACCTTGCTGATAAAACAGGTTGCAGTAAAGAAGCCAGCCAAAAACCACCAAAACCAAAATGACCACAAGAGTGACCTCTGGTCGTCGTCCTCACTGCTACACTCCCACCAGTGTCATGACAGTTTACAAATGCCACAGCAACATCAGGAAGTTATCTTACATGATTTAAAAAGGGGAGGCATGAATAATCCACCCCTTGTTTAGCATATCATCAAGAAATAACCAGAAAAATGGGCAACCAGCAGCCCTTGGGCCTGCTCTGCCTATGGAGTAGCCATTCTTTTATTCCTCTACTTTCTTAATAAACTTGACTTCGCTTTACTCTATGGACTCACCCTGAATTCTTTCTTGCATGAGACCCAAGAACCCTCTCTTGGGGTTTTGATCGGGACCCCTTTCCAGTAACAGTTCTTCACTGGAACATATGTGATTCTTATGCTAAAAAGGTTAATGTAATACTGAAACTGCCCTTACAATGACTATGACAGCAAGAGAAATTTAGCATGGCTGACTCTATCTTGCTTCCAGACTTACGGGCTAGCTGTACTCACTCACTCCTGGGCATAGGTGAGGCTAACCATGTGATGAATTTAGTTTACAGCTTAACTATGAAACAAGGATGATAATAGTCCCCTCTAAAACTGATTCCCTCCTTGTTGGGGGGCTGAAACTGCCTTTATAAGACTAATGAAAGGCCACAAGATTAGAATTTTGGGAAGGGCCTACATTCTGCTAAAGTATAGACATAGTTTCTATAATCCCTTACTGCTCAGGAGTCATGTGGCCAGAGGTCAGAAGGTTTGTCACTTCCCCATTTGCTCCTATAGATAACATCACTATTATAGAGCCTAAGATTGGTCTTTTGAGATATTTCTCAGACTTTTGCATTCTGCAAACCAAATGACCCCACTCAGACCCATGAATTATTACTCAGCTGGTCTTGTGGTCCCCAATCAGAGGCAGAATCAGCACATGAGGACTGTTTCCACACCCCTATGACTTTGTCCCCAACCAATCAGCAGCACCAATTCCCTAGGCCCTTGCCCATGAAATTTTCCATAAAAATCCTAGCCTCTGAGTTCTCTCAGAGAGAGACTGATTTGAGTGATAACTGCAGTCCTTCACTCAGCTGCCTTGCATTATGTAAACTCTTTCTTTACTGCAATACCCTGGTCTCAGTGAATTGGTTTTGCCTGTGCAGTGAACAGGAAGAACCCATTGGGCGATTACAGTAATAGACTGATATACATTGAGTGTGCTGTGCAGGCATATTAAAAGAAATAAGTATATCTCAATACTCAGCCATAATCTAACACAATCATTTCTGAGAATACATTTTAATAAGAAAACTGAGAAACTAGAGTGTTTCTACTCCAGAGGAGTTAGCCAGATAAGGGATGGGCTTGGAGACCATGTCAAGTGAGCAAAAATGGAAGGATCTGGGTTTATTCTGAAGAATTATCACATGCATAAGAGAAAAAATTCATTTTCTTTTGATTGCTTGGAACAAATTGCTCATACTTATGGAGAGACAGATTTTGGCTTCATATAAAGAAGAATTTTTCCAGCAAAGATGTTCAGCAATGCAATGAGCTGCTCTAACAAGTAGAGAGCTCTCTTTTGTCATTGGATGTGTTTAGGTGGCAGCTGGGATGGCCATCTGTTGGACAGGTTGCAGAGGAGGTCTGGGTTCTATGTTGGAGGTTGGTCTAATTGAACTTTTAGGACTCTGGCAACTCTATGTCTCCACAAAGTTTAATTGATCTTTGTCTGAACATTTTCATTTTTGGTCATTGTCCTATGGAGCTCCGTTTCTTGGCAGTCTGCTATATTCTCAGAGTTGTTTTAACTTCCAGAGTTCAAGTCAAGGCTCTATGATTTACTTTGTGATTTTTGGTAAATTACTTAATCCCATCTGTAACCTTGTGAAACCAATACTTCCTACTTTTAGGCTTATTATGGAGATTAAATGAAATGGTACTTGTAAAACATGAATTGTGTAAAGCAGCACTCACTAGAACCCAGTAATACACAATGGTTATGATTAGTTTATTAGTCTCTTAGCTTCTTGTCTGTCTCCATCCTTCTTTCACTTGGCTACCTACTCACCCTTCACATCTCACTTAGTTTTCATTTATATGCCTCTTATGTCCAGTGAGTTTGAGTCTCTTCTTATGGTAAAGAACCATTTGGCAAATTATATTTTCATACTTGTGCCTACTGTTAAATTATTTTTCTAATTTGTTCTACTATTTGTTAGTCATTTTACTGTCAATTTATAGGATCTCTTTCTATATTAGGTTTATGATATTAGTTGTAAATATTTTCCTGGTTTATTCTTTGTCTTTTGATCATAGACCTTTTGACGTGAAGCAGATTTGTTGTTCTAATTTTATTATTGATTTTATTTTTTTTTTACATAGGGTCACACTCTATTGCCCAGGCTGAAGCGCAGTGGCACAATCCTGGCTCACTGTAGCCTCAACCTCCCCAGGGTCAGGTGATCCTCCCACCTCAGCCTCCCAAGAAGCTGCACACAGCTCTTAGATTGGTGCAAAAGTAATTGCGATTTTTGCCATTAAAATAGCAAAACAGCAATTACTTTTGCACCAACCTAATTAATTTTTGTATTTAATGTAGGGATGGAATCTCTCTATGTTGCCCAGGCTTGTCTCGGGGCTCAAGCAATCTACCTGTCTCGGCCTCCCAAAATGCTGATATTACATGTCTAAGACACCATGCCCAGTCTGTTGTTTTTAATATAGCAGTGTTTATCTAGTCTTTCATTCATACAGAGGCCGTGAATCTCTATCTCTATTTCTTACTAACACCAAAAAGTGATTAAAAGGTATAATTCCTTGTGCTATCATTATGAAATGAAAATGTCTGATGTCATTGTAGACACACAAACTGCTACATCATCAAGATGCTTCAGCACTCTGCTTTTAAAAGGGACCCTTTCTTGATACAATTTTCCAGTGTCTCTGCTACTAAAGAATAGCTTCTCATAACATCTGATCATTTACACAGCTTGAATTTCTTTTGTAGCCAAGGTACTACAGAGGCTCCACTACAAGGCTCCAGACAGGCTGGAACTATTGTAACCATTATCTTTACCTGACAAGTAATCAAGTTGCCAGTCAAACCATACACCTGTGGAATAGGGAAATTGAGTCCCTGCTCCTTAAATAAAAGACCCTGAATTAGCTGGCAGTAACATTGACATTTTAGATCCATCTCTGGCCTAGTCAGTACAGGGAAGCAACTGTGTTATACTGGAGAGAATACTGGGCTTGGTGTCAGAAGGCTTGATTCATTCACTTCAGTGCAGCACGATTCAATTCAATTCACATTTCCTGATCTCCTATTAAGAACAAGATAGTCTGCTTGGGTTATGGGTACAAAGAAGCTGTTTCACCCCTTAAAGAGCTCACAGTCTAGTGGGAGAAGCAGGATCATCGGTGACTACATCCAAATACACAGACTCTGTCTTAAAAATACAAAGAAGAAACCTAAAAAAAAGGAACTTCAATTTCTCTCTGTTAAGTTTCTCTTACATATTATGTGCACACACCCAACTATATCCCAGACATTGCTGTTATATTACTTTCAGCCCCTTATATCACAAACCAAACTTACTATTGGTCCCCTGTCCCTATCCAGTCCCTCCGCCACACCAAGATGGCTTCCTGATTATGCCATCTCAGGGTCTTCGGTCTCTGAAACTCAAAACCTTGATGTTTATCTGGATTCCTTCCCCTCCACTCACAGAGGCCCTTCCCTCACTAAGCCCTGTCCATTCTTCCTTTGTAATATTTCACACATTTCCTTCAGACCTTTATCATGTTATTAAAACAATCTTCTGACTCTTGTCCTAGATCACATTGTTTTCTGCACCAGTCACCATTCACCATTCCATCCTTCTACTACCCAGATCTATTTCCCGCAAACTAATTTCATCATGTGATTTTCCAGCTTTAAAAGGTCAATAATTCTCCATTACATATTGGATAAAATTCAAGCTCTGAAATCTAATATTTGGTGGGTCCTTTAGTCATCTGACTTCACTTTTTATTTCCAGTCTTGTCATTATCTATGCCATTCTTCTTGTCCCTGGCCCCATCAGATGGCTGTATTTATTATTGAGAAAAACATTCTTCCCCATCAATTTTCCCATCCTGTTATCTCCTCTCCTCCCTTTCTTCCATCCCCACATCTCTTGCTTCTTCTTCTTTATGCATCCAAGTTCTAGTCATTTCAAGGTCCAACTCCAAGTCTTATCTACTCCATAAAACTGAGAAGTAGCTCAGTTTTATGCTGAGGTCTTCATATCAGACCTTCCTCTGAAGGTCTTCAGAGCATTGTTTTTCTTTTCTGAATTCCTAAGATATTTATTCTGTGGCCTTAACTGGTACTTAAACATATATGTGTCAGATTGCCAGGGCGGCTTAACCAACAGAAATGTATTGTTTCACAATACATTTGTTTCACAATACATTTCTGGAGGCTTGAGGTTATCAGGGTTGATTCTTTCTGAGGGCTGTGAGGGAGAATCTGTTCCATGCCTTTCTCTTGGCTTCTGGTGGTTTGCTGGCAATGTTGGCATTCCTAGTAGATGTCATTCTCCCTGTGTTTGTATGATCTTCTCTCTATCTCTTCACATGGTGTTCTTTTTGTAAGGATACCAGTCATATTGGATTAGGAGCCCACTCTACTCCAGTATGACCTCATCTTAACAAATAAATCTGCAATGACCTTATTTCCAAATGAGGTGATATTTGGAGGTATTTAGAGATAGAACATTAACCTATTAATTTTGGGGCAGACACAAGTCAATCCATCACAATATATAATGGAGTTCTATCACATAAGCATTTACTTACACAAGTTCAACAAAATGCTCCCAGCTGAGAAACATAAAAATGAGAAGACAGGAAAAACATAATTTGAATAATTTGGGAATCTTTGTCTTCTTTTTTTTTTTTTTTTTTTGTCAGTGTCTTGCTCTGTTGCCCAGGTTGAAGGGCAGTGGCGCAATCTCGGTTCACTGCAACTTTCACCTTCTGTTCCAACAATCCTCCCACCTCAGCTTCCCTTCCCAGGTAGCTGGGTTTACAGGCATGCACCACCATGCCCAGCTAATTATTTTGTATTTTTATTAGAGATGGGGTTTCACCATGTTAGCCAGGCTGGTCTTGAACTCCTGACCTCAAGTGATCTGCCTGCCTCGGCTTCCCAAAGTACTGGGATTACAGGTGTGAGCCACTGAACCCTGTCCTTTGCCTACTTTTTAACTTTATGCCCACCAGTGAAATTGTGGCAGAAGATGTGATTCTGCTATTTAATCAGTTGCAATTTCTTTGTGCCTCTTGGAAGTGGGCATCTAGTCACTTAGAATGTGACTTGTGTATAAAAATATGTATTTGATAATATGTGATATTTGTCTTACTGGCCAGTCTTGTAATTTCACTTCGAATAAGACAATATTTCATATTTTGTCACAGTACTCTATTTCAACGCACAGCGGTAGCAAAGTAATGCTTTTACACCTCATTGAATTCTTTCCCTTGTACTTGGACAGCCTTTCCATCCTTTCTCCAATCCTAGCCACAAACTAAACAGATAAACAAAGATGGGAAATTCTTAGCTTTTAAGTGAAATGAAAAAGCAAGAGAGGAGGGAGGGAAAAATGAAGAACAGGAAGGAAGGAAGGAAGAAGGAAGGAAAGAAGGAAGGAAGGAAGGAATGAAGGAAGGAAGGGAGGGAGGGAGGGAGGGAAAGGAGAGAAGAAGAGAGGTGCAGAAAGAAGGGAAGGAGAGAAGAAAACAAAAGATGAAAAACCTTTATGCAAGTGTAAGGGTTTTGTCTTCCTGCTCCCCCTGACTAAATAAGAATATCAAGACCTAGGCGAGTGTGCTGAGTTGAACAATGGTCTCCCAAGAGATATGTCTACGTCCTAATCTCTGGAACCTACAAATGTCACTTTACCTGGAAAAAGGATCTCTGCAGATACAATTAAGGGTCTTGTTACAAGGATAATCCAGATCATCTGGATTATCCCTGTGGGCCCTAAATCCACTGACGAGTGCCCTTACCAGAGACATATAGAGGAGATTTGGCATACAGACAAGAAGGCAACATGGAGACAAAGGCAGAGATCAGAGTGATGGGGTCACATGCCAAGCAAGCTGAGGATTGCTAATAGCCGCCAGAAGCTGGAAGAGGCAAGGAAGTCTCCTCCCCCAGAGCCTGGAAGGGAGTGCAGCCCTGATGACACTTTGATTATGGAATCTGGCCTCCAGAACTGTGACAAGATGCGTTTCTGTTGCATTAAGATGCCTAGTTTGTGATTTTTTTTTTTTTTCTTTTTTCTGAGACAAGGTCTTACTCTGTCACTCAGGGTGGGGTGCAGTGGCTTGATCACAGCTCACTGCAGCCTCAACCTCCTGGGCTCAAGCTCTCCTCCTGCCTAAGCCTCTTGAGTAGCTGGGACTACAGGCATGTGCCACCATGCCTGGCTAATTCTTTTTTATTTCGTAGAGACAGGTTCCTATTTTATTGCCCAGGCTGGTCTCGAAATCTTGGGCTTAAGCAGTCCTCCCACCTCAGCCTCCCAAACTGCTGGGATTCCAGGCGTGAACCAGTGTGCTCGGCCCATTTGTGATCATTGTTAACAGCAGCTTGAGGAAACTAATACAAGGAGGAAAAGTAGGGAAGGGACCAGATACACTGATGGAATCAGTGTAAGTCAGGATGGAATCAGCTGGGCCATGCACTGATGGAATCAGCTCTGGCCCAGGAAATTCCTGCCTTTCACACCCCACACCCTGAGCAAGCAAATGCCAAGGAGCTGCTGGAAGACAGGTTAGTCTGGGGAGACAAGTTAGCCTGTGCATTTCTATCACAGTGTCTAGGGGCGTTGTCATCTGTCTTTCTTATTGCTCCCTAGAGAAGACCACATTGATAGCGGCCAGAAGAGAGCTTGTTGATGTCCAGCATGAATAATGCCTGTCTGTGCCCAGAGAGTTTGCTCAGCCTGCCATGGATCCTTCCTGCTGGGGCACCTGCAGAAATCATGAAGGTGGGGAAGGAAAGCATCCACCCCTGCCTAAGGTGAAACTGCATGGAACCAGCTCATGACTCTCTACAGCAAAAGACGGTGGGAAACACTCCACCGAAGACAATCCTGCTGCTTTTAGCCCCACTTCATTTCCACTTCCAGAGTTACCTGGTGTCGCCTGGGCCTTTTGAGGTTTCTACAGAGTAGTTAGGTTGCTCCTGAGCTTTTCCCACTGCTGGATGAGATTCAAAATTTTCAGAGCTAAGTCAATTTCCAGCTGTCCTTCTGCTATTCAATCCCCACATTGTATTGATATTGTCTCCTCTACCATCTCTTTGTCCTAATGGTTTTTAAAGAGCACCTTAAAAATTCCTTTATTGGCTGGGTGTGGTGTCTCATGCCTGTAATCCCAGCACTTTTGGAGGCTGAGGCAGGAGAATCACTGGAGCCCAGGAGGTGGAGACTAGCTTGGGCAACCTGGTGAAACCCCATCTCTACAAAAAATACAAAAATGAGCCAGGCATGGTGGCGCATGCCTGTGGTCCCAGCCACTCGGGAGGCTGAGGCAGGAGAGTCACTTGAGCCCAGGAGCAGGCAGGTTGCAAAGATTGTGCCACTGCACTGCAGCCTGAGCGACAGAGCAAGACTCTGTCAAATAAATAAATAAGCCCTTTATTGTAATTTTAGGGGAGCGAAAGAGGGAGAGAGCTGAAATAACTGCGTATGTTTAACCTGCTTTCCTTAGTTAGATGGTGCAAACTTTTTTATCTGAATATTTGTGCCTTGATTCAGTTCTGGATAATTTTTACCTGTTATCTCTTCACGCCTGACTTCTCAGCTATATTTGTTTTTCTGTTGCTACCAAAAAAAAAAAAAATTCACCCCAACCTTAGCAGTTTAGAACAACTCACAGGTATTATCTCATAGTTCTGCAGGTCAGAACTCTGTAGGTGGGCTCTGCTCCCCAAATCAAAGTGCCTGGGCTCTTATCTAGAGATAAGAGAATCTGGGGTAGGGTCCACTCATTCAGATTGGTGTAAGGAATTCCGTTTCCTACAGCTGTAGGGCTAGGGTTCAGTTAACAGTTGCTGGCTGTGAACAGGCTCTCTCTCAGCCCTTCTAGGATGCTTGCATTCCTCTCAGCCTGCCCCTTCCATTTTTGAGCCAGTATGTCAGCTTGTTATGTCTTTTCCCATGAAGTCCTTCTTATACTTCACTGCTTTTTTTTCCTTTCTTTCTTTTTTGGAGACGGAGTCTTGCTCTGTCGCCCAGGCTGGAGTGCAGTGGCATGATCTCAGCTCACTGCAGCCTCCACCTCCTGGGCTCAAGTGATCCTCTGGCCTCAGCCTCCCAAGTAGCTGGGATTATAGGTGTGTGACACCATGCCGAGGTAATTTTTTTATTTTTAGTAGAGACAGGGTTTTGCCATATTGGCCAGGCTGGTCTCCAACTCCTGGCTTCAAGTGATCCACCCGCCTCAGCCTCCCAAAAGTGCTGGGATTACAGGCTTGAGCCACCACGCCCAGCCCACGTCACTGTTTTTAAGGCCTCGTGTGAGTATATTGGGCCCACCTGTAGAATTGAAGACAATGCCCCCTATTTTAAGGCCTTTAATCATAATTACATCTGCCAACTCCCTCCTGCCATGTAGTACACTAGTCCCAGGTTCCACAGATGAGAGTGTAGACACCGTTAGGAGGCCATTCAACCTACGATAGCTGCTATCCCTCTAGGGCCTTCTTGGAGTCTCTCAAGTTATTATTTATATTTCTTAATTACTTTTTCATATAGTTGATTGTTTTGTCTGCACTGGGGTCCAGGTAAATATGTCTAATTCTTTTAGCTGTGTGTTTTCTTTTAGCTGTGTGTTTATGCCATTTAACAAATTTTTTAAAATTTTGATGACTATATTTTTAATTTCAAAGTTTTCTGGTTAGTTCTCATTCATACCCACCTGTTCCTTTTGAAAGTTTTTATTTTCGTGGGTGCATGGTAGGTGTATGTATTTGTGGAGTACATGAGAGATTCTGATACAGGCATAGAATATGTAATAATCACATCTGGTAAATGAGGCATCCATCTCCTCAAGCATTTATCCTTTATGTTACAAACAATCTAATTATACTCTTTCACTTTAAAAAAATGTACAGTTAAATTATTTTTGACTACAGTCACCACATTATGCTAGCAAATACTAGATCTTATTCATTCTAATTATTTTTTTAGTACCCATTAACCATCCTCACTTCACCCCGCAAAACACACTATTTGTTTCAGCTTCTGATAACAGCTTCTGAGTTCAGTGGTTTTAAGTTTTAGCTCCCACAAATAAGTGAGAACATACAAAGTTTGTCTTTCTCTGTCTGGCTTATCTTAACACAGTGGCCTCCAGTTCCATCCATGTTGTTGCAAATGACAGACTCTCATTCTTTTTTATGGCTGAATAGTATTCCATTGTATATATGTACCACATTTTCTTTATCCATTCATCTGCTGATGAACATTTAGGTTACTTTCAAATCTTGGCTACTATGAATAGTGCTGCAATAAGCATAGGAGTGCAGATATCTCTTTGATATACTGATTTCCTTTCTTTTAGGAATATACCTGGCAGTGGGGTTGCTAGATCATATGGTCGCTCTATTTTTAGTTTTTGGAGGCATCTCCAAACTTTTCTCCATAGTGGTTGTACTGATTTACATTCCCGACAATTGTGTACAAGGGTCCCTTTTCTCCATATCCTATGCAGCATTTAGTATTGTCCCATTTTTGGATATAAATCATTTTAATTGGAGTGAGATGATATCTCATTGTAGCTTTGATTTGCATTTCTCTGATGATCAATGATGTTGAGCACCTTCTCATATACCTGTCTGCCATTCATACGTCATCTTTGGAGAAGTGTCTATTCAGATCTTTTGCTCATTTTTTAAATTGGATTATTATATTTTTTCCTTTAGAGTTGTTTGAGCTCCTTATAGTTTCTGTTATTAATCCCTTGTCAGATGGTAGTTTGCAAATATTTTCTCCCATTCTGCAGGTTGCCTCTTTGTCGATTGTTTCTTTTGCTGTGCATAAGTTTTTTAACTTGATGTGAACCTATTTTACATTTTTGCTTTGGTTGCCTGTGTTTTTGGAGTATTACTCAAGAAATCTTTGCCTAGTTCAATGTCCTGGAGAGTTTCCCCAATGTTTTCTTATAGCAGTTTCATAGTTTGAGGAGTTAGATATGTCTTTAATCCATTTTGATTTGATTTTTGTATATGAGGAGAGATAGTGGTCTAGTTTCATTCTGCATATGGATATCCAGTTTTCCCAGCACCATTTACTGAAGAGACTGTCGTTTCCCCAGTGCATGTTATGGGCACCTTTGTCAAAAATGAGTTCACTCTGGATGTATGGATTTATTTCTGCATTCTCTATTCTGTTCCATTGGTCTATTTTTATGCCAGGACCATGCCATTTTGGTTACTATACCTCTGTAGTATTATCTGAAATCAAGTAATGTGATTCCTCCAGTTTTGTTCTTTTTGCTCAGGATAGCTTTGGCTACTCTGGGTCTTTTGTGGTTCCATATAAATTTTAGGATTTTTTAAAATTTCTGTGCAGAATGTTATTGATATTTTGACAGGGATTGTATTGAATCTGTAGATTACTTTAAGTATTATGGACATTTTAACAATATTTATTCTTCTAATTCATGAACATGGAATATCTTTCCATTTTTGTGTGTCCTCTTCAATTTCTTTCATAATATGTTCTAAGTTTTAATTGTAGAGATCTTTCACTTCTTTGGTTAAGGTAATTCCTAGGTATCTAATTTTATCTGTAGCTATTGTAAGTGGGATAACTTTTAAAATTCTTTTTTAGATTGTTCACTGTTGGCATATGAAAATGCTACTGATTTCATAAGTTGATTTTTATTGCACAACTTTACTGAATTTATCAGTTCTAATAATGTTTTGGTGGAGTCTTTAGGTTTTTCCAAATATAAGATCATATTATCTGCAAACAAGGATAATTTGACCTCTTCATTTCCAATTTGAATGCTCTTTATTTTGTTCTCTTCTCTGAAATTCTCTAGCTAAGACTTCCAGCACTATGTTGAACAACAGTGGTGAAAGTTGGCATCCCTGTCATGTTCTAGATCTTACAGGAAAGGCTTTCGGTTTTCTCTCTTTTAGTATGATGCAAGCTGTGGCTTTTGTTACATAGAGGTAGTTCCTTCTATACCCAGTTTTTTGAGATTCTTTTTTGAGAAAGGGTCTTACTTCATTGCCCAGGCTGGAATGCAGTGGTGTAATCTCCTCACTGAAGCCTCGACCTCCCAGGCTGAGGCAATCCTCCAACCTCAGTTTCCTAAGTAGCTGGGACTACAGGTGTGTACCACCACGCCTGGCTAACTTTTGTATTTTTTTGTAGAGATGGGATTTCACCTTGTTGTCCAGGCTGGTCTCCAACTCTTGGGCTCAAGCAATCTGCCCACCTCAGCCTCCCAAAGTGCTGGGATTACAGGTGTGAGCCACTGTGCCTGGCCCTTTGAGGGATATTGAATTTTATCATGAAGGGATTTTGAATTTTATCAAATGCTTTTTCATCATCAAGTGAAATAATCATATGGTTTTTGTCCTTCATTCTGTTAATGTGATGTATCACATTGATTTGCATATGTTGAACCATCCTTGCATCCCTGGGGTAAATGCCATTTTGTCATAATCATCTTTTAAATGTATCGTTGAATTTGGTTTGCTAATAAGTCAATTAAACCTCTTTTCTTTATAAATTACCCAGTCTCAGGTATTTCTTTATAGCAATGTGAGAACTGCCTAAAACATTCAGGGACCCTGACCTCAGGCCTTTAAGTTCAGCAGTGACCCTGACTCTGGTCTTCCATGTCACTTGGAGCAAAGCTCACTAATGCCTTTTGTCCTACTCACCTTTTTTTCTTTTTTGGGTTTCATTTTTACATTTTCTAATTGGTATGTGTTTGGGGCAAAGGGAAGCTAAAGAGTAATCTTGACTGGATGGCGGTTGCACAGCCATTTTGCTATGATATTAATCTATTTATGACTACCTCTTTTCCTTTTGTATTTATTTATTTATTATACTTTAAGTTCTAGGGTACATGTGCACAATGTGCAGGTTTGTTACATACATATACATGTGCCATGTTGGTGTGCTGCACCCATTAACTCGTCATTTACATTAGGTATATCTCCTAATGCTATCCTTCCCCCCCGCCCAACAATACGCCCTGGTGTGTGATGTTCCCCTTTCTGTGTCCAACTGATCTCATTGTTCAATTCCCACCTATGAGTGAGAACATATGGTGTTTGGTTTTCTGTTCTTGTGATAGTTTGCTGAGAATGATGGTTTCCAGCTGCATCCATGTCCCTACAAAGGACCTGAACTCATCCTTTTTTATGGCTGCATAGTATTCCATGGTGTATATTTGCCACATTTTCTTAATCCAGTCTATCACTGATGGACATTTGGGTTGATTCCAAGTCTTTGCTACTGTGAATAGTGCCGCAATAAACATACATGTGCATGTCTTTATAGTAGTATGATTTATAATCCTTTGGGTATATCCCCAGTAATGGGATGGCTGGGTCAAATGGTATTTCTAGTTCTAGATCCTTGAGGAATTGCCACACTGTTTTCCACAATGGTTGAACTAGTTTACAGTCCCACCAACAGTGTAAAAGTGTTCCTATTTCTCCACATCCTCTTCAGCACCTGTTGTTTCCTGACTTTTTAATGATTGCCATTCTAACTGGTGTGAGATGGTATCTCATTGTGGTTTTGATTTGCATTTCTCTGATGGTGAGTGATGATGAGCATTTTTTCACATGTCTGTTGACTGTGTAAATGTCTTGAGAAATGTCTGTTCATATCCTTTGCCCACTTTTTGATGTTTTTTTTTTTTCCTTGTAAATTTGTTTGAGTTCTTTGTAGGTTCTGGATATTAGCCCTTTGTCAGATGAGTAGATTGCAAAAATTTTCTCCCATTCTGTAGGTTGCCTGATCAGTCTGATGGTAGTTTCTTTTGCTGTGCAGAAGCTCTTTAGTTTAATTACATCTCATTTGTCAATTTTGGCTTTTGTTGCCGTTGCTTTTGGTGTTTTAGACATGAAGTCCTTGCCCATGCCTATGCCCTGAATGGTATTACCTAGGTTTTCTTCTAGGGTTTTTATGGTTTTAGGTCTAACATTTAAGTCTCTAATCCATCTTGAATTAATTTTCGTATAAGGAGTAAGGAAAGGATACAGTTTCAGTTTTCTACTTATGGCTAGCCAATTTTCCCAGCACCATTTATTAAATAGGGAATCCTTTCCCCATTTCTTGTTTTTGTCAGGTTTGTCAAAGATTAGATGGCTGTAGATGTGTGGTATTATTTCTGAGGGCTCTGTTCTGTTCCATTGGTCTATATCTCTGTTTTGGTACCAGTACCATGATGTTTTGGTTACTGTAGCCTTGTAGTATAGTTTGAAGTCAGGTAGCATGATGCCTCCAGCTTTGCTCTTTTGGCTTAGGATTGTCTTGGCAAGACTACCTCTTTTCAAAAAAGATATCTGTTGTTCACAAAAAAGTGTTAAATTGTACATGTGCAAGATGTACAAAAGTCTATAGAACTCAACTCATTGCCTCCTAGAAATTCCATAAAACAACTCATTAAGGCATGGGAAAAACAGGGGAGGGATAAAAAGTGGAAACATTAATATATGCATGGGTACAACCAATAGAGCAGTTACATGATATACAAAGAATAAGCACATTTTTAGAGTGAAAGTGTTACCAGATTGGAAGTTGGAGTTCCAGGTTCTTGGTGTTGCAAACAAAGAATTGGAGGAGACACACAAATAATGACACCACAAGATTTATTCAGCAAAGAATGTTCCAGAGAGAGGAACAGGCTGATCTGCGAGTGGTATTAGCCCTGGGTTAACACAGCCTTTGTTCTTTTATACCCCCTTACTACTCTTGCTTAACTTTTAGGGAGGAGGTTGCCTATAATTGACGTATCAGTTTTCTTGTTGTTTTTCTCTCTCAGTGTGCCTGTGTGTGCTTGCCATTCCATAATTTTAAGCGTATGTATGATATGCATTCCATATGTATGGGCTTTAAGTAACTTATTATAATAAAAGGTTATCCTGAGGACACATTTTGCCCCTAATGCGCATGCTCTTCTTTCAGTGACTCTCCTGTTCCAGTTCATACCAGATTTGTTTACTGCAGAAAGCACTGGTTCATTGCTTCAGCTTCCTTATCAGATGGTGCCTTATGCTTGTTTTGCTGAGAACGGGCTGCTGGTTGATTTTCTGACTTCCTTCCCTATTCTCCTGCCTCAGTTCCCTCTGAGAGATGTGATCCCCATAAATCTCTATAGCTTGCTGAGGGTCGAAGTTCTTTCTTCTATAGCTGCTTCCGGCTGAGTAGGACTGTTGACCCTACCTAACGGGGGACCACAGAACTCTCACCCTGCTCTATCCAGGGGGAAATTATGAAGTCTGGACTTATTTCTTGTATGATGATATATGGGGCTTCAGGCAATACAGCCATTTGTAGCTTGGTAGACTCTAAACAGGAAGAAATAAATCTGGTTAGCAAATTTACAGTGTAAGGGCCAAAAATGAACAACAGAAGAATTACAGTTAAGGTCCTGTTAAAAGGGGCTATCCAACTTTTTGCAGTTATTTAAACAGAATTTAGGGTGTTGTGTGCAGGTCTTAAATTGGTTACATTAATTGCCTTAGTCAGATGTCCCAGTACCTTGCCTGAGGAGTTAATATAGAAACAACATTCTTCTTTTCGAAAAACGCATCCCTTCCGATTAGCTGCGAGGAGATCTAGCCCCCTCCTGTTTTGTAAGACAATGCCTGCCAGGGAATCTATATGTCGTTGTTCTTGGATAGCTGCTATAATTTCTGCCAAAGCCTGTGTTTGTTGTGAAGACAAGTGAAGAGAAATGGGCCCAAGTGTGGTTCCTAAAAGTCCTGTTATTGCAGTTGCTAAAGGATGTAATACCACTGGAGCTGCCCTTTTTACAAATGCATGGCTGTGTCTTATATGTACTAGCATTTGCATAAAACAGTCTTGGAAGTAAAGCAGCGATGCCGCAAGTCCCTTTCCATTGACTCGGAAGACTCATGTACCCTGAATTTCCACATATGAAATACAACCCTTGCCCAGGGTCCAAAGATACTTCATATCCCCATGATGCTAGTTCCAAAGGTGTGTCTGAGCCACTAGAGGAAGTTCCAGTGAGTTGTTCCCATAAAAGTATTCCAGCCACAGCAAGTTGTTCATTAAGCCTAGAGTGGAAAAATAAGCTGGGGTGGAATTTTACGAATGATCTTTGGACCCCCCAAGCCAAAGCTTGAGCTAGAGGCAAAGATGAATTGTTGATTAACACTGTGGTCCAACCAGTGGAAATACTGGAAGTATTGGTATTACTTGTATATTGAGGTCACCTTGGATCAGGATACTTAAGGAGGAGGAATTGGTTTTGTTTTCCTAGTTTGCGATATGAATTGATTTTTGTTTCTGAGGAATTATAATGTTTGTCTTGATTTGTCCAACTGAGGACAACCTCATATAAACAATTGTTTAGGGATCCCAGAAAGGTCCCATTCATTCGGTGGGAAGTGAAACAAATTGGGAATTGGCTCTCTGAGGTCAGGTTGTGAAAAACCCTTACAGGATTTGGGGCATTTGTAAAATTTAAATTTGGCTTGTTTCTTATGATCTGAGATAAGACTGTTAGGAATAAGCTTTCCACAGCTGGACTGGGATATGTAGCTTCTGACTGGGTGGCAACAGTGACTCTTGCATTGACCTTGACTATATCTTCTAACAGTAAAGGTAAAACTTCAGCTGATAGTGAGCCTGAGGTACAAATGTAACAGGAAGTTAAGTTAGCGTGGCTAACCGTTGAATCTGTTTAAACACTTGGTATTGAGGCTGGACCCCCAATATTGGTGAAAATAGGATTATGGACATAAAAAGTGGTTCCCTTGTGGGGGAAGCAAGCAGTTAAATGACAAATATATATAAATAACTAGGATTACTTATCCCACAGTAACTATAAACACAGACACCAGCAAAGTCAGTAGGAATTTACTTACCTTTTGGATGCCCTTTAAACAGGTACTTCAGATCCTCCACAGGTTCCCAGGGTAGCGATTGATGGGAGCTTCAGGTTCTAGGTCTGGAGCTTTAGGTATTGCAGGTTTGAAAGCCTGGAAAGATGTATCCAACTATTTAATCCTAACACATTAATTGCAGAGGGTGTGGTTATTATAACTGAAAAAGGTCCCTTCCATTGGGTTGTAGCTGTTGAGTGGGTGACCCCTCTTTAAGTATTCTATCTCCTGACCTAATCTTGGGTTGCTGGTTAGTTCCTGGTATGGGAAGCCTTTCAGTCCAGAACCTTTGTAATGCTTGTTGAAATTATCCCAGATTAATTAGGTATTTTATTAGCCCAGCTGTTTCTGGATTAGTTATTAGATCATTACTTAAGAAGGGTCTCCCATACAGCATTTCCTATTGGCTCATCTTTACTTTTGCCCTTGGGGAGTTACGGAATCTCAAAAGGGGTATAGGTAGTAAACTGACCAAAGTTTCTGACATTTCCTGGCATAGCTTAGCTAGTGCCCATTTTAAAGTTTGATGGGCACTATCAAACTCCAGGAAACCTCCAGGAAAGTAGAAACCTCCAGGAAAACTTTCTACTTTCCTGGAGGATTGAGGTCTCCATGCTGAACGCAAATAGTATTTAATTCTGAACACCTTAACCACCCCTTGAGTTATCTGGGAGGCAAAGGATGGGCCATTATCATTTTGGAGGCTTCGGGATAACTCAAACTGTGCAATTATTTATTTTAAGAGGACTTTTACAATTTCATTAGCCTTTTCTGTTCTAGTAGGGTAAGCTTCAACCTAGCCTGTAAAGGTATCTATCAGTATTAGCAAAAAACTTGTATCATCTGCAAGCAGGCTCATGAGTAAAGTCCAGATGCCAGTCTTCCCCAGGGTAAGTTCCCCTTCTTTGGACTGGTTCCATTAGTAGAGGCATTTTGTTTCCTGGGTTGTTAAATGCACACAGTAAGCAGTCTTGACAGACCTGCTTAACTACTGAGGCTAAGTTAGACCCAATAAAGACCCTGTTTGCCATGGCCAGCATGGCATCTCTCCCCATCTGGAAAGAGTTTCTAATAACCTTCCATTGGGCTATTTGAGGGATATGTATTTTTGATCCCATATACCACCAAGGTCCTTGTTTCTGTCCTCCTTGCTCCCTTATAACCCATTCCTCCTATGATGTGTATTCAGGTTCTACTCAGGAATCACAGAAGGGAAGCAATGCTAAGATTTTTTGAGATTGCACGTTGAGGTCCGCTGCTTTTGCTTGCCTGTCCACCTTTTGTTCCCTTGTGCTGTAGGAGCTAAGGCCTTTTGATATCCTCTACAAGGGATTATAGCCATGGCTTTTGGCAAATGTATTGCCTCCAACAACTGGAGAATTTCAGGCCCATGCTCTGTGGGTGAGTGGTTCCTAGTTAGTAGTCCTTTTTCTTTCCAAATCGCAGCATGAGCCTTAACCACAAGAAATGCGTATTTGGAGTCTGTATAGATATTCTGCTTTTTTCCTTTCCCCAATATCAGGACTCAGATAAGAGCAATTATTTCAGCTTTTTGTGCTGACATGCCCTGGGGACAGCAGTTGGACTTCAGTGATGGTGTTGTCATTTACTATTGTATATCCAGCCTGGCATTTCCCATTTGACACAAAACTGCTGCCATCTGTGAACCAGTCATCCTCTGAGTCTGGGAGTGGCCAATCTTTTAAATCAGGTCGGCTTAAATATGTATGTGTGATGACCTGCTCACATGAATGACCAATTATTGGGCCTGTGGGCAGCAATGGAGCTGGATTCAGAGTATTACAGGTTTTAAGAATTACTTCTGGATTGTCTAGGAGTATAGCCTGGTACTTGGTTAACCTTTTCCTCATTATCCAAATACACCCTTTTATTTCCAAGACTGACTTCACCTGATGTGATGTTAAAACTTCCAGTGGTTGACCTAGGGTGATTTTAGTGTCTTCTTCCACTAAAATAGCAGTAACTGTTATTGCTTACAGGCAGCTTGGCCACCCAAAGGTCACATGTTCAATTTCTTGGAAAAATAGGCAGTTGGTCTGGTTCTGAACCCAATTTTTGGGTTAGCACACCTATAGCTGTGCCCTTCTTTTCTGCCCTTCTTTTCTGCTACATACAAGGAAAAGGGCTTAGTGAGGTTTGGGATGCCAAGAATGGGGGCTTGACCAAATGCCTGTTTTAACTTGACAAAGGCTTTCCTCACTTCTGAAGTCCATCCATTCTACTAACTCATTTTATGACCCCCTTGTTGCTTCATAAAGGGGTTTTGCTATGAGCCCAAAAATTGATACCCATATCCTGCAGAATCCCACTATTCCTAAAAGGCAACAGAGCTGTTGTTTGGTATAAGGGGGTCCAGACTGCATATGACTTATAGCTGTTCTGGGGATATCCGCTGGGCCCAAGAGTTTAGCATATAACCCATATACTGGACTTGTTGGAGGGTGATTTCAACTTTTTTCTTTGACATTTTGTATCCCCTGTCTGCCAGGAAATTCAAAACTTTTACAGTATTTTAGTCAGATGCTTCCTGGGTTGGGCTACACACAAGAAGGTCATCTATATATTGAAGTATGTTTCCATTTTCCAATAATAAATCTCTTAGATCCCTTTACAGGGTTTGAGCAAAGAAATGGGTGCTATCCCAAAAGCCCTGAGGGAGCACTGTCCAAGTGTATTGTTTTTCTTTGGTATCTGGATTTTGCCATTCAAAGGCAAAAAGATGTTGAGACTCTGGGGCCAGAGGAATGGAAAAGAAAGCATCTTTCAGTTTTAGGACCAAGAACCATTTTGCATCCCGTGGCACCTGAGCCGAGACCGTGTATGGATCTGCCACCAATGGATGGATAGGGATAACAGCTTCATTGATTAGAATCTGAGATCTTGTACTAGCTGATATTCCCCTGAAGTTTTTAAGATGGATAAAATGGGAGTATTACAAGGTGAATTTGCAAGGCTTTAAAAGTTCATGAGTTAGCAATTCCCGAATTATGGGCCTCCAGCTTGATTGGATATGACTTTTGGTTGGGAAAATAGCTGGAGTCTTTTAAAGCTGTATTTTGACTGGCTTTGCC
Organism: Theropithecus gelada; assembly: GCF_003255815.1. NCBI lineage: Eukaryota > Metazoa > Chordata > Mammalia > Primates > Cercopithecidae > Theropithecus > Theropithecus gelada. The sequence goes on along the minus strand of NC_037672.1, from coordinate 85,919,331 downwards.
ATTTTGGTGTTCCCTGGTTTCCCAGTACACCAAGCTAGTAGGTTGACCTGTTTGTTAATGGGGTCTAGGACACTGTTTATTTCCCCAACCGTCATCAGTCCTGCTGGGCAGTGTTTATATTGTAGTAATTCACCTGTTTTAACCATGATATCTGCCCCCAACAAGAGGGCTGGGAGCTTGATATTACTAGAAACTCCTACTGGAAAATTTGCTTCTCAAATTGACAAGTTAAAGGAGGAGCAAAGCATCTCATTTTTGGCTTCCCCTCCATTCCCATAACATTCATGGACTGGGAGGAAAGTTTTCCTGCATAAGCAGTAAGGACAGAGTAATTTGCCTCTGTATCAAAAAGAAACTAAATTTGGGTGCCCATGATGTCCAGAGTTACCCAGGGCTCCTCAATAGTAATGATGATGTTCCTGGACAGGGACAGTGAGAAAGACCCCAGGCCACTTCAGTCTTCATCTAACTCCTCCTTTTACACTGCCAGAGTTTTGACTGACCGAGCCCCTCAGTGGGAGCAGGGGCAGTCAATTGGCCAGTGCCAAGGGTCATGACTGGTGCCTTCACATTGATGGCAGGGGCCCAGTGGGGGCTTAGTATGGTCCTTTGCCCAGTGCCCATCTTTTTTTGCACTTGAAGGAAGACCCTTTGCTAGCATTATCTTTTTAGCCCTTTGTGTTTCCCTTGGATGCTCTTTGGGCATTCAGGGCATCACTAATGATGGCTGCCATAATTCTGGCTTGCGGGTTTTTTTAATTCTGTTCCCCTTTCCCTTCCTCCAGTTCATGATTGCTGTACACCATAAAGGTGGAGTCAAGGAACTGGTTTTGTCTGTGGCCCCATTTGCAGCTTCTGGAGCTTATGTCTAATGTCTGGGGTAGACTGACTAATGAAATGTTGTGCCATTAATATCTTGCCTTCAGGAGAAGCAGGATCTAAGTTTGTATATATTTTAAAGGCTTCTTCTAGTCTACTATAAAACATGGCTGGATTCTCTTCTTTCCCCTGAGTGATCTCCCTAAACTTATCATAGTTTACTGTCTTTGTTACCCCTTTTTTCATTCCCCTCAGTGGTGCCTCAAGAAATTTAGTTTGATTATTCATTCTCATGGGGGTATTATATTTCCAGTTGGGTTCAGTAGTACGGACTGTATCTGCTCCTGGTCTGTCTTGCCCTGCAGGCTACATGCAAAATGTTCATCAGTGTCCTGGCGAGCAGCCTCAAAAATTCATTCCTTTTCCAGAGGTATGTAACAGGTGGCCAAAATGAATTGCATGTTTCTCCAAGAAAGGTTGAAAGCCAAAGTCAAAGTCTGGAACCCATCAACAAATTTCTGAGTAACTGCCCAGTTTTTCCTTACATTGTTGGATATCAGTAATTAAGAAGGGGACCTGTACCCTGATGGGACCCTCAGTTCCTGCCACCTCTCTGAGAGGTAGCAGGGCAGGTGGTGTCATTGAATATGGTGTTCCTAAGCTAGTATGGGGAGGGCTCGCTAGGACCCATGACTCTTGTCCTTCTTTTGAAGCTTTGAGTGGACTTGGACCTGGATTATAGGAAGGTGGCTGTTGTTCACCCTGATACATATGTACTCCTTGCAAGAGGGAGTTATCTACAGTATCCAGCTTAGTTTTAGGAGTTTCTTTCTGTGGAGAAGTGTTGGGGGCTTTGAAAATGGTAGGCTTTTAGTATAGGGCCATGAAGGCTTGCACATATGGTATTTCTGACCATTTGCCTTGTCTCTTACAAAATAGATCTAATTGGAGGATGGTGTCATAATTGAGACTCCATTGACTGGCCATTGCTCTTGACTCCCTAGCTGAAATTGAGGCCAAAAGGTGTTACAATAAAATATTAGGCATTTCTTTCACAGGTTTTCAGGGTCAAACTGATTGCAATGATTGAAGATGCAGCCAAGAGGGGAGTCAGACAGGACTGACGGAGTGTTTCCCATGACTAATCTGTGGAAAAGAAGAAGGGAGTCTCATAGGTCATGAGTTTACATCTAGAGTCTCCCTTAAGGGTGTCCCCTACTGAAGGATCTGGACTGTAATTTTGGTCCATTGGGGCATCCCCCAAATGGACCTGTCCTCTGAGTGCCAAATGTGTCTAGCCATAGGTGGGCACCAGTGCCATTTGAAGAAGGATCCTGCCATAATTGGTCACCTATGATAAATTTCCCTTTAGTTCCTGGGTGTAACCTTTGGCTTCTAATATCCCGGTAGCTGGCCAAAAGGGTTTCTTCCCAAATGGTTTCCTTAACTATTTAGTAGTAACTCTACTTTGAAGGGCAAGGAATTGCAGACTGCCTAGTTTAAATTTGTTATTAGAGACTGGCCTCTCAATAACGTAGTAGAGTGTGCTCTAGCTATATGAGATAAACCAGGCACAGCAATTTCCCCATGGATCCACTGCACAATTTATGCAATGATCCAAGAATCTCCACCAGGAGTTTTCTTTTAGCACCAGATGTACTAAACTAAACCAATCTAGATCTGATCCCTCACAGAAGAAGCAGGGTACTCTCATTATCCAGGTGGTTGGCCCTAATCTTCGGGCTGATGCTAACCCTTCGGCTTCCCACAGACAGTTACCTATTGCCCTGGCCCTTTGGGTTTGGGGGATATCTCTAATTGGTCTAAACATGATATCCCAACACAAATGAAGAAAAGAAAAAAAATTAAAACAGACAGCAAGGCCGGGCATGGTGGCTGACCGGGCATGGTAGCTCATACCTGTAAATACCAGCACTTTGGGAGGCCGAGGTGGGCGGATCACCTGAGGTCAGGAGTTCGAGACTAGCCTGGCCAACATGGTGAAACCCTGTCTCTACTAAAAATACAAAAATTAGCCAGGCTTGGTGGCGGGTGCCTGTAATCCCAGCTACTCAGGAGGCTAAGGCAGGAGAATTGCTTGATCCCAGGAGGCAAAGTTTGCAGTGAGCCGAGATCACACCACTGCACTCCAGCCTGGGCGACAGAGTGAGACGCCATCTCAAAAACAAACAAATAAACAAAAAACAAAAAAAACAAGCAGCAAATAATGTAATAATTATAGCCGCACAAACATGTATCTCACTGTTGCAGGGATTGATCTTGTACCTGGTGGGACTTATCTGTTCCATTCCCCAATCAGGTTATCCTGTCACGTTGAGGCAGGAATTTAAAGAAAGAAATAAGTTTTGTACTGCATTTACTCATTCTAAGAATAGTAACAAGCAAGGCTATAGGAAAGTCATGGTGACCTAGTCTAAGAAGCCAGGAATGAGCTCCAAACACCCCCGAGCAATGGTTAAGAAAAACAAATTCCTTTACTGTTTCTCTTTCTTTAGACCATTAATTATGACTATTTTTGCCTGTGTTTAGCAAGATTTGTAGGTTCCTGTTTTTCTTTTGACACAGCTGCAAGGCCACGAGCTAAACAAAGCCACAAGTTATGCGAAGTCAGCAGTTATGCTATACATTACTAAACCTGTCACTGTATGATTTACTGCCTTGGTTCTGCTTCTGTAGTTTAGCCTATATAAGCCAAGCTCTGTCTTTGTTCAGGGCTCAGCTTTTTGGATGCAAATCCACTGAGCCAGTGCACACCTTAATAAAGTCTTCCTGCTCCACCCATTGGTCTCTCTGATCCTCTGCTTTCCCACAACAATGGGAGTCTTCAAGTGGCCGGTGCCTTTTTGGCTCTTAACTGCCCAATCTGTGCCAGCAAAAGGCAGCTTTAAATCAAAGTGAAAGAGCTGAAGCAAAAAGGAAAGAAAATAAAAAGTCCCAGTTCTTTTGGGCTTACCTACTGGCTGGCTCACCAAAATATGTTACCAGATTGGAAGTTGGGAGTTCCAGGTTCTTGGTGCTGTGAACAAAGAATTGGATGAGACTCACAAATAACCACTCCACAAAATTTATTAAGCCAAGAATGTTCCAGAGAGAGGAACGGGCTGATTTTCAAGTGGTATCAGCCCTGGATTAAAATAGCCTTTGTTCTTTTATGCCCACTTCCTACTCTTCCTTAACTCTAGGGAGGGGATTTCCTATAATTGTCATATCCGTTTTCTTGTTGTTTTTCTCTCTTAGTGCGCCTGCGTGAGTTTGCCATGATTTTAAGTGTATGTACGATATGCATTCCATATGTATGAGCTGGTCAGTCTTCTGACTTCCTTCCCTATTCTGCTCCCTCAGAAGGCCTATTTGGGAGAAAAGTAAACAGTAAAGAATGAAACTCCCTCTGATCGTCTGGGAAATTTTCAGGGGAGAAATGGAATTCTAGGATTTTACTATGTGTTTTCCATCTGGGAGTGGACTGTAACAGTTTATTTCAATTTAATTCCACTCACTCACAAATGTTTTGCTGAGTAAAATAGTCTCCGACTCAAGGAATTCACAGTTGGTGGCGGCAGGGAGAGACAGATCAACAAATGATTGTATTTTGATGGATGAATTCTATGGATCTACACAGCGCCTCAGGGAGATACTATTGTGGGACAATTAATTGCATTGGGTGGTTGTCAGGAAAAGTTGCAGAGACAACGTGTTATCTGCGTTTGGGGATTACGTGGTGAGCAGGCGTTCACCTTGCAAGTGAAGACTACTCCGCTGCAGGGTCCGGTACTGGGGCGGCGTTTTCGCCGCATACGCAGTAGGTGATCCAAACCTCCCGCCGACAGGAGGAAGAGGATGCCAGCTCAGGCACTAGCTGAGGTTTGGCATTTGACGGCCGCGGGCGCCGACCTCCAGGGGGCGCCGTGGCCTCGCGCTGTCCGGGCCGTTGCATTTCCGGGCACTGGGGCGCCGCCATCTCCAAGCGCGTCCCCGCCGCGAGCCGCGCATAGTCCGCCGCTCCCGTTACCGGGGCAACCGCGGCGCCTCCTCCGTGTCGGCCCGGATAGTCCCTCCGCGCCATTTTCAAACTGCCCTAGCACCGGAGCCCGTGCTTGGGGGGAAGGAGCTAGTGGGGGAAATCGAGGCCCGAGGGCAATGCGGCTGAAGCTGCCGGTGAGTCCGGCCGTGGGAGCGAGGGGTCCAGCTGCGGCGGTGGTGGCGCCTTCGCCTTCTGGGCGGTACCCGGGGGCCGGGCTCGGGAGCTGCCGGGAGGTCGCGCGGCCGCGGGAGGAAGTGAGGCCGGGCCGGGTCGGACCGGGTGGGACCGGGTGGGGAGGGGTGCGGGGACTCTTCCCACCCACCCCGCCCCCACACCTCCTTCCTGTCAACACCCGACGGTAAAGTTGCAAACCGGAGATTGGCCGGAGGAGAGCTTGGGCCGACTTGTCACGGAGCGTCAGTGTAGGCCGTGCAGACAGGCTTGCTGTTGACCAATGGTTCGATTTAAACATTAAAATGCCGTCTCAGTGTCACAATCATCCATGCTCTTTGTAACAAAAATGTCCCAAAGCGTAGGACGACACCCTTTAATTAACCTTCACCCAGCTCCTTTGAAGCCTCTCCACTGCTTTCCAGCCTTTACTACTTTGAGTTCAATACGAAGGGACTCCGAGATAACCACAGCTAACGGGTTTCTTTGTTGTTTGCGGTTTTGTTTTTTTAACCCCTGTGCACACGTACATACAGCATTAAATGTACTGGTTTTCAAACGCCAACCCCCAGATACTTCTACACATATATGTATGGGTGACTCCCAAACCGAACCTTTTATGTTGCTTTGCTAGAAACTTAGAGTATAGCCGCCATATTTGGATGGGGGTTACGGGGGAAGGCGGGGAAGGCAACAGTTCATGGGTGGGGATGGCCTAACATGTTTCTGTCTGGGAGGATTTTAATCTGTCCTGTGTATTGAGGCCCTGCCCATGATTTATTGATTCGTATTCATTCTCATTCCCTCCCTTCCAAAGCAGGATGTGAGGAGGTATTATCTCTGGGTAACTGGAGTTGGTAGCAAAGAGGGGAAATGTTTTGAGTGGTGCACCCCTTTAAGTTTACACCTTGCTAGCAATACACCTGGATTTGTCAGGTCTATTTCTGATGTCTGCAGGAATTTCCCTAAAAACCCTGCATCACTTAGGTGTCTCTTGTGGAAGGAACCTAGGAAATCCATTAGGAAGCGATTCAAGAAAAGTTAACAAGAGCAAAGAGAAAGATACACAGAAAGGAGTCACCAAGGAGAGTGACTGATTTAGAAATGATTTGGTAAGTTGAGGAAGCATGGTACAGAAACCAGAGTGCTGGACCAGGACTCAGGAGACCTGGTCTCTGATGACTGCCCACCTACTTTGTGGCCCCGTGGTTTTGGAAGAGTTACTTTCTTGAGGCAGCCTTTCCTCATGTTTAAGTAGGGATGTTATCATTGGTCTTTCTCCCTCACAGGGTGGTTGTGAGGATCGGCTTTTACATGTATGCTCATGCATGTAATGCATTTTTAATACATTGTGAAGAACAACAGATGTAAAACAAAATTTTTATTTGGCTTAGAAATGTGAGTACCATGACTGCAGTTAGTTAGCAAAGGTTAGAAAAGAGCAAAGTTTCTAAAGAAATGATCTTTGGGCTGAGCGTATTGGCTCACACCTGTAAACCTAGCACTTTGGGAGGTAGAGGTGGGAGAATACCTTGAGCTCAGGAGTTGGAGACCAGCCTGGGCAACATAGCAAGACCCTCTCTCTAAAAAAGGTAAAAATTAAAATTGAAAAAAAGAAATGATCTTTGGATAACTCCATTTTAGGACAGATTGATAGGAGTATATTTATAAATATTTAAAAAGACAAAGATAAGAACTTGAACAGAGGTACTTATGTGTGTCTTTTTTTTTAACTGAAGTGAAATTTACATGGTGAAATGCACAGAGCTTAAGTGTACTATTTGAAAAGTACATTCTCTAAATGTATACACTTGTGTAACCACTACCCCAATCAATGTAATATTTTCATTACCCTAAAAAGTTGTCTCTTAACTCTAACAGGCAATCTGCAGCCCGCCTCACCTCCCCAGACATCTGTTTTGATTTCTGACCCCATGGTTTAATTTTACTTGTTCATCAACTGGGTATAAATGGAGTCATACAGTGTATGTCTGGTTTCTTTTGCTCAAATAATGTTTCTGAGATTCATCCATGCTGTTGATGTATATCAGTAGTTTCTTTAATCCCTTAATATTGCATTGTATAAATATATCATAGTTTATGCCTTCTGCTGTTGATGGGGGTTTAGGTTGTTTCCAATTTGGGACTACTATGAGTAAAGCTCCTGTGAACGTTCTTGTAGAGTCTTTTTGTGGATATTTTTTATTTATATAAATACCTGGGAATAGAATCACAGGGTTATAGTCTAGAAGTATGTTTAACTTTATAAAAAGCTGCCAGACTTTTTCCAAAGTGATTTTACACTCCTGTCAGCAGTGTGTGAAGATTCTAGTTGCTCCAGATCTTTGTCGACATTTGCTATTGTCGGTCCTTGTAATGTTAGTCATTCTAGTTTGGGATAAATTGTACCTTGTTGTTTTAATTTGTATTTCCATGTTGACTACTGTTGAGCACCATTTCATATCATTATTCCCATTCAGACACCTATGCGAGGTGTCTGTCTGAGTCTTTAGCGCAACTAAATTTTAGTTTTAGCCCAAATTAATGTTCTTATTGAGATGTTTGTCTTACTATTGAGCTGTAAGCATTCCTTTTATATTCCCTATACAAATCCTTTGTCAGATATTGTGAATATTTTCTCCCACTCTTTGGTTTGCCTTCTCTATTTTCTTGAGTATTTTGATGAGGAGACATTTTAAATTTTGATGAAGTCCAGTTTATCAAATTTATCTTTTATGTTTAGTGCTTTTAAAAGAGGCCTCTCTAAGAAGTCTCTGCCTACTTCAGGCTTAGGAAAAATCTTTGTTTTCTCCTAGAAGCTTTAGTATTTTAACTTTTACATTTAGTTGTATGAAGAAGTATTTATTTTAATGCAGCAACAGGAATATCATAAGCATTGACTTTAAATCTGAATTTTCCAGAAGGCTACCTACCTGAAGAAAAACAAAAAATAATTGCTTCATATTAAAATAATTTTTTCTTCTTATTGTGAAACAACGGTCATAGCTATAAGAAGATAACGATGTTTCATTCTTTTCTCTCAGGACTTTAATTTTTGGAAGTGAATAAAACTTGTTTTGGAAGTACAAGATGACTACAGCTGTAGAAAGAAAGTATATTAATATTAGGAAAAGACTGGATCAGCTGGGATACCGCCAGACTCTGACAGTGGAGTGTTTACCTTTGGTAGAAAAACTTTTCAGGTAAAGACAAAAATACAGTTTTAAACCTAATCCACTTAACTCATTTCTGATTAAACTTCATGCTTCGGTAAAGAAAAGGGTAGCTTTTCGGAAAGTCTTTCAATCATGAAGCTCATCTGTTTTTTCCCTGCTGTACTGTTCAAAGTCAACATTTCTGAGGGTTTTCTCTGTGAACAGAATTACAGTTTTTTGGGTATATGATATAATTGAGAGACACTTCTCCCTTAAGCTCTTTTTTTTCCCCGTGAAGTTCTTTGTCTGCTTCACTGGTCTTCAAATACAGTCATGGATAGTTTCATGACAGTGACACGTTCTGAGAAACATGTCATTCATTAGGTGATTTTGTCGTTGTACCGACATCATAGGGTGTGCTTACACAAATCTAGATGGTATAGCCTACCACAAACCTAGGCTATATGATCTATATCCTATGGCTCTTAGGCTACAAACCTGGACAGCATGTTACTATACTGAATACTATAGGCAGTTGTAACACAATGGTGCCTATTTGTGTATCTGAACATATGTAAACATAGAAAAGGTATTGTATTGTGCTACAGTGTTACAGTGACCAGGATCTCATGAGACAATAGGAATTTTTCAGCTCCCCCCATTATAAATCTTACAGAACTACTCTCCTTTCTATATGTGGTCTGTCATTGACCAAAATGTCATTATGTGGTGCATGACTGTATTTTAAGCCTCTTTAGAAATATGTTTTTAGTTATTAGAAAGTTAATGAAATATTTCCTGGTATTTAAATTTTCTGTTCTTTTAGCGACTTAGTTCATACAACAGAGAGCCTTCGGCAATCAAAATTATCTACTGTGAAAGCTGAAAAAGAAAGTGCCAATTTTGATTTTGTTTTGGAACCCTATAAACTTGAAAATGCAAGATTGAGTAGAGAAAATAATGAATTATACCTAGAGTTAATGAAACTGAGAGAACATTCGGACCAACATGTTAAAGGTAAGCGAAAATTTGAAAATTTTTAAAATGCAATGTCTTTGTCCTTTTTGTTTTAGAAGGAAAGGCTAATGTCTAATTTTAAAACTATCGATTAGAAAATATAGTAGTCCTACAGCTGGATGGTGTGTGCCTATAATCCCAGCTACTCGGGAGTCTAAGGTGGGAGGATTGTTTGAGTCCAGAAGTTTGAGACCAGCCTAGGCAACATAGTGAGAACTTGTTTCAAAAAAAGAAAAGAAAATATGGTAGTCCTTCTGCTAATAGCCCCTGAAAGACTATAAGGTATGTTGAAGAGTTCCTGAGAAGGAAAATAAATGTGCATTATATAGCTATGGTAATCACTATATGTGGATTACATTTTTAGAATTAAAATTTTAGAATTAAAATTGCCATAGGAAATATTAAATGCTGGATTTGAAGAAATGTTCTTGAAACAACTTTTGTTTTTCCCTTACTGAAAATAAAAGTAGTAAATAAGGTGAAAGCCATGTATCACGCTGACTGTTTTATAGTCAGTCTTTGAGCTGTGGAGTAGAATAGGATGATTTCAAAAGTACTAGGGAAAAGATGATTATATGGTTATCTTAGTATGAATTATTCTTATATTAAGTGGAAAACTTTATCTAATCCATGGTATGAATTGGTAATCCTTTAGCTTCAGACCCAATTTACTGGATCAAAAGCTACGATGTACATTAGGCTCATACAATAGCTGCAAAATGAAGATTCCCTTTTGTGCTTAGTGAGTTATTTGCAGTTTTGTTAATAATAGTAGAAGAAGGAATACGTTTCTACTAAAGCATGCGTAAGAAGCAGGTGGAAACTTTTAAATTGATACGACTTTTTGTATTTTGTGAAATGGAAAACCTTCATTGGATTTCTTGATCTTTAAAATGGTCTTTGAATCTTTTTCATTTTAAGAGTTGAAAACTTCATTGAAGAAGTGTGCACGTGAAACAGATGATCTGAAATTTCTAAATAACCAATATGTTCATAAACTCAAGCTGTTGGAGAAAGAGAGCAAAGCTAAGAATGAAAGAATTCAACAACTTCAAGAAAAGAATTTGCATGCCGTAGTACAAACTCCAGGTAAATCGATTCCTTCTCAAGACAAATTGGACATATTTAATCTTTTAACGATGTTAACATCATTGACTAAAATAGGACTTTGGATTGTATTTTCATGCTTAGACTTTAGTGTTTGAAAATATATATTGAATAGACCATAAACTTCTTATTTATTTCTAATGATCTGGGTAGTAATTTATATGTGTGCTTAGAAATGTATGTAGTGTTAGTTACTGAGATATAAGTAGTCTAACTTTAATGCCCAGAGCTTTCTCTAATCAATATTTTAAATTCTTTTTTCTATTATTATTATCATTATTATTTTAGTTGTAAAAGTAACCCATACTCATTAAAGAATTCGGAAATTATGTACTTTCTTAGTTTATTTTACTATTTTTAGCATTATGCTCAGCAGTTATAGAGCAAGAAAAAGAAATGATGGGTCCAGGTGCGGTGGCTCACACCTGTAATCCCAACACTTTGGGAGGCTGAAGTGGGCAGATCATTTGAGCCCAGTTCGAGACCAGTGTAGGAACATGGTGAAACCCCATCTCTACCAAAAATACAAAAATTAGCTGGGCATGGTGGCGCAAGCCTATAGTTGCAGCTACTTGGGAGGCTGACGTGGGAGGATTGCTTGAGCCTGGGAGGCGGAGGTTGCAGTGAGCTGAGAGTGTACCACTGCACTCCAGCTTGGGTGATAGAGTGAGACCCTGTCTCAAAAAAACGAAACAATGGGCCACATCCAGAGTTGGTGATTGTTCAGCAGGTATGGGTTGGTGGAAGAATCTACAATATTAGTGACAAAATCATTAAGATAGCTGAACCATGGGATCAAGATTATGAAATTAAGTGAGTAACAGGTGGCTGCTGGTTTATGGGACTAGGTCAAGACAGATTAAAGAGCATGGTGAGTACCAAAAGTGATTTGTTTGCTATGAAGATTACAGTCAGAATGGAATTTTGGAGTTGAAGAACTAGAAGCCAGCAGAGTTCTGAGTGATGACAAAGGCCAAAGTGTAGTCATTTTATTGTGTGCCTGAGGTTGAGGGGAGAGGAAACTCCTGAGAGTGGACAGATTAGAACTGTGAAGGCAGGGTGGGGGAAGACTCAGTGGACCGTGAGATAGTTTAGTAAATGAGATAGATGGACACGGGGACTGTGAGCCAAAGGCAGAAGAGATGGAGAAAAGTGGAAGTCAACCTTGAAAGTAACTAGAAGATTAAGCCTAAAAAGAGGATAATCAGGTTTCCTGAGGAAAGAATGGGATAGACTCCAGAGAGATTCAAGATGTGTAATCAATATAGTGACTAAGTGTAGATTTGGGAAGCAGAGGAATTCTCAGACTTCTCTTTCGAGTGAATGAGTAGGTGGAGGGTGATACTATTTCTTAAGTTAGAGAATGTGGGAAGCAGAGCAGGAGTCCACTTTTGGATGTGTGGAGTGTGCTATACCCAGAAAACATGCATGTCTAAATTTTTGGCAAACAATGGGATATGTAGATCTGTTCTCAAAAGTGTGGGCCCTGGTGGAGATGCAAATTTGAGAGTCATTGGAGTCTCACGGTAATTGAAGCTATGGGTGTAGTAAGAATTATCTGGTGAAATTATGTAGACTGGAAAGAGAGGAGACCCAGAGTCAGATGCTAGGGAAGTTGGTATTTAAGGGACAGGTGGAAGAAGACAGCTTCTGAAAGGAACTGAGGAGCCACCAAGGAGGAAAACCAGGAGGTAAAGAAAGAAGGAATGGTTAGCTTTGTTCAGGTGTGTGAACAAGCAGGTCATTTAAATACTCTTGGCCCAGTTTTCTTATCCTTAAAACTCCTTTTGTATACTCCTACTTTTGTAGGAGTATACAAAATTTGTTAGAATTCTAATGAGACAAAATTGTGAATTATGTTTCTTCTTCACGAGGATCTTCTAGTTTTTCAAATACACTTCTAATCTTGGCAAAATCCTTAAAAAGATAAATTGTCTATGTATTTTTGACCAAGACAAGATATATCTAGCTGTAAGAAAATTTAGTCCTACTACTTGTAAAGATTAAGAAAACATTCCCTCCTAATTCAGGTTATAGCTTGGCTTTATATTACAGATGACATTCCGTTCATTCTAAGTTTGCTACTTACAATTTCAGTTATCTGCTATGTTGATATTACTTAATAAGCATGCATATTTTAGTTCTCACTGCCAGTTTTCTGCTAGTGATAATTTCTTGAGCTCATAATAGTGAACACCACAGGCACATTCAGCTTTTTTTTTTTTTTTTTTTTTTTTTTGAGATGGAGTTTCATTCTTGTTGCCCAGGCTGGAGTGCAGTGGCATGATCTTGGCTCACCGCAACTCTTGCCTCCCGGGTTCAAGCGATTCTCCTGCCTCAGCCTCCCAAGTAGCTGGGATTACAGGTGCCCGCCACCACGCCCAGCTAATTTTTTTGTATTTTTAGTAGAGAGGGGGGTTTCACCATGTTGGCCAGGCTTGGTCTCGAACTCCCAATCTCAGGTGATCCACCAGCCTCTGCCTTCCAAAGTGTTGGGATTACAGGCATGAGCCACCGTACCCGGCCATATTCAGCTTTTAAACTTGCCAAAGTCTTATCCCCATCTAGTGGACAAACATATTAAACCTGGGCATATATGCCAAGCATGCAAGCATATAAAACTTGTTTGATAACCATGTCTTGTTGAAGTTTTTAGGAATGCATTGTTTAGTTAAAGATCAGGGTGGATATTTACATATTGATGGAGAAAATATTTTATCAATATGTATTATGAACTGCAGCACACTTTATAACCAAAAGGCTAACCTGGAATATTTAATTCTAAGACATGGTTTTGTTTCTTCTTAATTTTTTAAGACACTCATTCTTTTTAGGTGGCAAGAAAAGAAGTATTGCTTTCAGGCGCCAGCGTATGCAAATTGATGAACCGGTTCCTCCCTCTGAAGTCAGTTCATATCCGGTTCCTCAACCAGACGACCCTTACATTGCAGACCTCCTACAAGTGGCTGATAACAGGTGCATTAAATAATTCTTTCTTGGCTTGAGTTAATTGAGCACTCAGTTAGCTCTAAGTTTCTTGATAGGAGGGCTTTTTGTCTTGTTAACTGTTGTCTCTCCAGTGTCTAGCACAGAACTTTGCACAGGCACTCGGTAAATACTTTCAGATTGATATAAAATGTTTTTACTTGTTTTGAAACTTTGATCAAGTAGATTGTATGTCTAAGGTTTCTGTTCACACTGGTTTAAAAATAGTTTAGTGCCATCAAGAACCTGTTTAAGTAGAGCTGCTTTGACATTTTGTGTCATCTCCAAGTAAGAGGTATCCTTTTTGCAGGAATCTTTATTACTTCAGATTTATGTCAACTGCCAGTTAAATATGAAGAGATTTGTAACTGGATTTGAAATTCCTTTTTAATGGTTTCTCTAGCTCTGTGTTTATATTTCCTTACATTTGAATTATATATAAATTCCATTTGATTGAAACGTTATTAAACTTCCTGGGCAAGGCACTGTGTAAGTGTTCTGAGGATATAAAGATGAAGAAGATGGTGTTTCTGCTTTTGAGAAGTTTGTAGTCCAGTACTAGAGATGAGACGAGAAATTCACAAAGCATCATTAAGAAAATTCTAAGAGGCTCAAATTATAAATTCACAAAACACCATTAAGAAAATTATAAGAGACTCAGCCGGGCGCGGTGGCTCAAGCCTATAATCCCAGCACTTTGGGAGGCCGAGACGGGCGGATCACAAGGTCAGGAGATGGAGACCATCCTGGCTAACACGGTGAAACCCCGTCTCTACTAAAAAATACAAAAAACTAGCCGGGCATGGTGGCGGGCACCTGTAGTCCAAGCTACTCAGGAGGCTGAGGCAGGAGAATGGCGTGAACCCGGGAGGCAGAGCTTGCAGTGAGCCGAGGTCGCGCCACTGCACTCCAGCCTGGGCGACAGAGCGAGACTCCATCGGGAAAAAAAGAAAATTATAAGAGACTCAAAGGATGAGCACTAGTCTCCATGATAACAGCTGGAGAAGCATTTCAAAGTATAGAATACACTAATGGAAATAGTTCATGCAGGTAGCTTTTTATTTTGTAGATTATGCAGAGAATGTGGGGGATTTTATTAATCTCAGTTGATCAATCTAAAAGAGATCACTGGGACCACGTGCAATGGCTCACAACTGTTAATCCCAGCACTTTGGGAGGCCGAGGCAGGAGGATTGCTTGAACCCATGAATTCGAGACCAGCCTGGGCAATATAGTGAGACCTTGTCTCTACAAAAAAAAATAAAAATTAACCAAGCATGGTGGCATGCACCTGTAGTCCCAGCTACTGAGGAGGCTGAGGTAGGCAGATTGCTTGAACCTAGGAGGCAGAGGTTGCAATGAGCTGAGATTGAACCACTGCACTCCAGCCTGGGACACAGAGCAAGACCCTTTGAGCTACTGATTAGGATCTCTTCACTCAATTGTCACACAATATTTTTATATAGTTATTTGACCTTAACTGGGAAGTGTTTTGTTTTTATAATGTAGGACTTTTCAGACAATGTGTTAGTATTATTTAGGGAATTATTTGGGCTGCATAAGTGACATTCGTCTCTTTTAATTGTCCTATTTAATTTATATATGCACATTTTGTTTGTATTCAGAGTCATTCATGCATTTATATGAGTGCAGCTGCATGCATACTCTTCTCCTAAACCTAGATTGGTAGAAAATGTTGGTTCCAGTTAACATCAAGTACAAGCCGTATCCAGCCTCATTTACTCCACCCCATGGAAAATCTCTTTTAAAAACAGACCTGGGGCTGGAAGCACTGTGGCTCATGCCTGTAATCCCAACATTTCGGTAGGCCGAGGCAGGAGGATTGCTTAAGCCCAGGAGTTCAAGACCGGCTTCGGCAATGTGGAAAAACTCTCTCTCTACAAAAAATTTTAAGATTACCCAAGTGTGGTGGCATGTGCCTGTGGTCCCAGGTACTTGGGAGGCTGAGGTGGGAGGATTGATGGAGCTGTGGAGGTTGAGGCTACAGTGAGCTGTGATCGGGCCACTGGATTCTAGCCTGGGTAACAAAGGAAGGCCCTGACTCAAAAAAGAGAAAAAAGCAGACCTGGTTTCAGGCTTTGTCTTTCCAATATGAAAATAGATTATGTCATAATGTACCTGAACAATTCAGGTAATTTGGACAAAATCTTGATTCTGTTAGAATTAACAAGTTCCAGAAGGAATAGGTTTTTTGCTATAGTTACATATGATCTTTCTCTCCAGAGTTTCAAAGTAGTATTTAGACAATACAGGGTTAGGGGCAGAAAACACATTTTAGTTTCTTATTTCACTTACTAAGCCTGTGAATTTTGGAGTAAACCTGAGTTTTCTAAACCTAAGAATTGGCAGCAGTACCTCAAAGAATTTTCCTGGGGATCAAAATGCAGTAGTGAGGTGTTTCTTGCACAGTGTATCTGAGTTACAAATTATTTTCTACTCAGTTTTAAATCTATTCTTACAAACCAACTCTCCATGATGTACTATATTTTTTGTTGATTTGGGGACCCTTTGGCACAGTACATCCTACCTCTTTGAGAAGCTGAAAGTATAGAATTTATGAAATAACACATCTAGCTTCGTTTCTTATTTTGTATTTCTTAACAAAAGTATGTTGGCATTAATTTAAAGTGCTTTTCAGGATTCAAGAACTTCAACAGGAAGTCCACCAGCTACAAGAAAAGTTAGCAGTGATGGAAAGTGGGGTGAGCGATTATAGCAAGCAGGTAGGATTTTTATTTACTTGCATAGTAGAGATTGAGATAGGTATGCTGTGATTGTAAATAGAATTGGGTTATATTTGAAATTACTGATACTGAGTTTTTATATAGCTTTTATCTTTTTCATCAGGTTTGTTAATAGAGTTAATAGCTGGAATAGCTTAGGTGGCTTTACTTACTTAGTCTGTCTCTTCAAAAAATTTAAAAATTAGCCAAGTGTGGTGGCATGTGCCTATGGTCCAGGTACTTGGGAGGCTGAGGTCGGAGGATTGATGGATTGAAGAGCACTTATTTACTCCATTCCCTTCACTATTCATTGAGGTGAATAGTAGTTTTTGTTTGGTTTTTCTTTTAGCTGAATCATTTATCTCCCCAAATATAATTTTATAACCATATTACTGTTTTCATTGAAGTGTGCTATGTTTTACAATTGTACTTTTGTGATTTTTCTACTCTTTTTATAGATTTTGTCATATTGAACACCAGTCTCTTAGAAAGTTACTCTTTTGTGTTGCCATGTTTTTTTGTTTGTTTGTTTTCTCTACAAGCACTAGTCCTCATACAACAGTTTTCTGAAGAATCAGGAGAATTAGTAGATGCAGAGTTGTATTATAACCATAGCAAGCTTTGTCTTTTCATAATTTCTATTGATGTCTTGGCTAAATTCTGATTTGGGTAATTACTGGCTTGTTTTCTTAATATGCGTCTTGAGGTTAAATTGGGTAACACGTTTTTCATTTTCTGCATTGACTGCATTTTTTTTTTTTTTTTTTTTTTTTTTTTTGAGACGGACTGCTGTGTCGCCCAGGCTGGAGTGCAGTGGCCGGATCTCGGCTCACTGCAAGCTCCGCCTCCCGGGTTTACGCCATTTTCCTGCCTCAGACTCCCGAGTAGCTGGGACTACAGGCGCCCGCCACTTCGCCCAGCTAGTTTTTTGTATTTTTTAGTAGAGACGGGGTTTCACCGTGTTAGCCACGATGGTCTCGATCTCCTGACCTCGTGATCCGCCCGTCTCGGCCTCCCAAAGTGCTGGGATTACAGGCTTGAGCCACCGTGCCTGGCCTGCATTTTTTTTTTTTTGAGTGATCTGCACACACAAATATAGATGTAACTTAGGTGTTGGTATGACTACGTCTTTAAAGTGTTTTGAAGATTAGTTGGATTAAAATGGAGTTAAAGAAAATCGACTAGGCGTGGTGGCTCATGCCTGTAATCCTAGAACTCTGAGAGGCCGAGGTGAGTGGATCACTTGAGGTCGGGAGTTGGCGGCCAGCCTGATCAACATGGAGAAACCCCATCTCTACTAAAAATACAAAATTAGCTGGGCGTGGTGGCGCATGCCTGTAATCCCAACTACTCGGGAGGCTGAGGAAGGAGAATCGCTTGACCCTGGGAGGCAGAGGTTGTGGTGAGCCGAGATCATGCCATTGCACTCCAGCCTGGGCAACAAGAGCGAAAACTTGGTCTAAAAAAAAAAAAAAAAAATTCCATCTTCTGAGAATGTCACCTTGTCTCAACTTTCTATCTCTACCTTTAAAATTAGTCATATTTGCACTCAGGCTGTCTTAAGATTTAGGGGGCAGGGTATTGTTCATCCTATTTAAGGCTGAGTTGCCTGTGCTCTTGACCCCATTTCCTCTTTTTTCCTTAGGACCTTACTTTAATCAATTATTCTTTTTTCTTTAATAAGTACTTGCATAACCACTTTACAACGATTAATTTAATCTTCATAACAATCCTGTGAAGACATACTTCTATTGTCATAGCTAACATCCCTTTTCAAAAACTCTTTTTTTTTTAAATGGAGTCTCGCTCTGTCGCCCAGTCTGGAGTGCAGTGGCATGATCTCGGCTCATTGCAAGCTCTGCCTCGTGGGTTCATGCCATTCTCCTGCCTCAGCCTCCTGAGTAGCTGGGACTACAGGCACCCACTACCGCGCCTGGCTAATTTTTTATTATTATTTTTTAGTAGAGACAGGGTTTCACCGTGTTAGCCAGAATGGTATCGATCTCCTGACCTCATGATCCTCCCACCTCGGCCTCCCAAAGTGCTGGGATTACAGGTGTGAGCCACCGCGCCCAGCCAAAAAACTCTTTTAACTACCTCTTCCTCTTGAGGATTCCTTCTCCCTCTCTATGCATACTTCTCCAAAGACTGTCTTACTTGATAGCTCCATTTCTGTCTCTGCTTCTCCACCTCCTGCTCACTCCTTAACCTATTGTAGTCTGTCTTCTGCACTCACTACGTGAACTAGTCTAGTTAATTATATCAGTAACATTAATTGCTAGATCCAAAAGGATACTTAAGAGTCTATTTTCTTGACCTACTCTGTGGTAGTTGGTAGTATTGATAATTGCTCTTTGAAACTTTTCCATGACTTCATTTTTTTCCAGTTTTCTTTTTTTTAAGCCTATTATAATTTTTTTTTTTTTTTTGCTTTGTTTCACCTGTCCACTCCCTGAAATATTACTGTTTTCCTGAATTCTGTCTTTGACCCTTCTTCTCTTCCGTATCTTTTCTCAAGTGTCCTCATCACTCTCTTGGTTTAAAATATTGCCTGTGTATTGATGACTCCTCCATCTCTCTCTGGCTCAAACTTCTCTGCTGAACTCCACACCTATATACCCACCTTCACACTGGGCATTTCCACTTGAATGTAGTCTTTTTGTACTCATATGCCTTGTACTGGACTTGTTCTCTTCTGGTTTCAACTCCTATATTCTCTACTTTGGTTGGTAGCATCAACGTTTGCCCAACTGCACATTCTGTAGTCTTTCTAGATCTCTTTCTTTTGCCTTCACGTACCACTCACCAAGTTCTGTCATTTCTACTGGCTAAGTGCTTCTTAAACTTATTTCTTCTGTTCTATCCTCTACCACTGTTTTATTTTAGTCATTAATTGTTTCTTATGCATTCCTGCAGTAGGTTTCCTTGCCTCTGTTTTTATTCCTGTCAATTTCATCCTTTAGTGCAGGATAATCATAATTAGTTTCATCCTAATTCTTCAGACATCCCCAACTACTAGATCCCATGCACATTACATCCAGTCATACCAAGCTATTTCTGGTGTCTCAAACATTCCATATTGTTGTTACTTTTTGGTATGTTTGGAGTGTTTGGTTATTTATTTATTTTAAGAAAACCAAAGCTTGGGCAAGGAACAGTGGCTCACGCCTACAATCCCAGCACTTTAGGAGGCTGATTTGGGCAGATCACCCAAGGTCAGGAGTTCAAGACCAGCCTGGCCAACATGGTAAAACCCCAACTCTACTAAAAATACAAAAATTAGCTAGGCATGGTGGCACATGCCTGTAGTCCCAGCTACTCAGGAGGCTGAGGCAGGAGAATCGCTCGAACCCGGGAGGCAGAGGTTGCAGTGACCCGAGATCATGCCACTGCACTCCAGACTGGGTGACAGAGTGAAACTCCGTCTCAAGAAGAAGAAAAAAAGAAAGCCAAAGCTTGAAAGTGTGAGCTTTTCCAAATTCTTACATAAATAACAGATAATTAAATTCACCCCAGTTTCCTATTCTTTCTAATATTGAGGTTCAGTAGCAACTTACTTTTCTTAGTGTGTTACACTCATTTATTTATTCTACTAGGGACTGAAGTAGTTTTGATTCAGTTCTAGTACTTGAGCATGTGTGTAATCTGCTAACAAGTTTGTTTTTATATAAACATTGTTAAATCTTAAAAGAGGGAAAAAAATACAAAAATTAAATAAGGAAGAATCTGTAGTAAAAATACATATGAAAGATATATTGACAGTATGTCTGTTGACATTTTCTATATAATTTATTTTTGTTCTGCATTTATGCATATAATATATCACACAAATATAAGTGTTAATCTCTTGTATACATTGGGACGAAAGAAAATATGTCCAAATAAATGTTTGTTCAGTGTTAATCATTTGGCTGAAAACCAGATTTTTTAAAATGACAGCATGTCTTTGTATCTTCAGATTGAGCTAAGAGAACGAGAGATAGAACGACTGTCAGTTGCTTTGGATGGTGGTAGGTCCCCTGATGTCCTCTCTCTGGAGTCTAGAAATAAAACCAATGAAAAGCTTATTGCTCATTTAAATATTCAGGTAATGGCTTTTATAATTATTTCACTGAGTGTATATAATGGTGTTTATAATAAACACTATATGTTTATAATGGTCTACGGGTTTGTAAAAGTGGCAGGAGTTGTTCACTGAGGTATTATTTGCAATGGGAAAAATTTGATAGAATCATAGTATCCAGGAATAGGGTGGAGTTATTGAAAAATCATGTTTCTAAAGACTATTGAATGAGGAGTAATTAACATACACCAACACATTAACAATTTAAAGGAAGAGAATAAACTCTGGGCACATGATTGTCAATTTGCTTTTAAGAAAATGTATATATGGACTTGGAAAGAGAAAACAAAGAGAATGTACCAAAGTATACTAACAAAGCTTATCTTTGTGTGGTGGAATATTCTCCTTTATGGTTTTCTCTTTTAAAAAAAAAAAAAAATTCGTGAGTATATCTTTTATAACCTAAAAAATTAAAAATGTATATAAAAATTAAATATCTAGGTTTTAGCTACTTACGTAGTGGATTCCTTTGGCATGCATTTGACCTAAGGCTGAAAGAGCAGGAGAGTTCCATATAGCATGACACATGAACTTTAGAAATTTTGGTATGACAGAGCTGCTTGGGCTACAAACAGAATGTAGTAGGTAAAAAATATCAACAGTAGCTCTAGAGGAGTGCTGTCCCATACAAATATGATATGAGCCATAAATGTAATTTAAATTTTTCTAGTAGCAGCTCAATTTAAAAAAAAGAGGTGAAATTAATTGTAATAATGTGTTTACCCCAATATGTCCAAAATATTGTCATTTCAACCAGTAATGTTTTTACTTACCTATTTTTTTCTTTGTATTATCTTTGAAATCCTGTGTATATTTTATAGTTATAGCACATATCAGTTTACACTAGCCACATTTCAGATGTTCAGTAGCCACATGCAGTTGCTAGTGGCTACTATATTGAACAACACATTCTATTATCATCATGATATTCTTGTCATATAGAACTCTGTACTGGGAAAAAGTTCACACAAATTTCTTGTGCTTTCTGTGCTTGAAAATCAAAGCCAATGGATATGTACTTTCATTACACTTCACATGGTCAGTTTTGTAAATAACAATATAAATTTGCAAATACAGAATAGCTGTAGTTTTAATCTTCAAGAAGTTTTAAAATACAGTTTTTTGAAATATTATTTGGAAAGTCAGTGTTTAGGATAATTTTCCAATTCATATACCTCATAAATTACAACTCCAATTCAGGTTGACTTTCTTCAGCAAGCTAATAAAGACCTGGAGAAGCGTATACGAGAGCTTATGGAAACCAAGGAAACGGTGACATCTGAAGTTGTTAATTTAAGTAACAAAAATGAAAAACTCTGCCAAGAATTAACTGAAATAGATCAGTTAGCACAGCAGTTGGAAAGACATAAAGAAGAAGTGCTTGAGACTGCTGATAAAGAACTTGGGGAAGCAAAGGTAATGAATGATATGTGTGGGTTGTGAGAGTGTTCATGAATTCTCCAACACACAGTGAGCTTGAGCCCTTTTGATATCTGCAATTCAGGTTTTTGGTTTGTGTGTCTGTTTTTGTTTTTTTGCTTTGGTAATGCAGGGTTTTCTGAAGTGTTGTTTACACCTGTAAATGATTGTATTTGTTTTAGTTGTTTGAATGTCTCTCTGAAGCACACCTATTCTTAGGATGGATCTCCAAGGACTTGTTTTCCTTCAAGATTTTTATCTCTGCCTCTTTGTGCATTGTGAGAGAGCTTTTGAAGTTTCCCCTCTATGTCATTTTTGCTCTATAATTCTTTTTGAGACAGAATCTCTGTCTCCCAGGCTGGAGTGCAGTGGTGTGATCTCGGCTCACTGCAACCTCCGTCTCCCAGGTTCAAGCAGTTCTCCTGCCTCAGCCTCCAAATAGCTGGAATTAAGGTGCTCGCCATGCCCAGCTAATTTTTGTACTTTTTTTTTGTACTTTTAGTACAGATGGGGTTTCACCATGTGGGCCAGCCTGGTTGAACTCCTGACCTCAGGTGATCCATCCACCTCAGCCTCCCAAAATTCTGGGATTACAGGCATGAGCCACTGCACTCAGCTTGTGGTTTTTGAGACATGGTCTTGCTCCGTTGCCCAGGCTGGAGTGTGGTGGGACAATCATAGCTTGCTGCAGCCTCAACCTCCTCAGGCTCAAGCAATCCTCCCATCTCAGCCTCCTGAGTAGCTGGGACTGCAGGTGCATGCCACAAGGCCCAGCTAATTTTTTAATTTTTTGCAGAGACGGGATCTCACTCTGTTGCCCAGGTTCGTCTCAAACTCCTGGGTTAAGCAATCCTCCTGCCTCAGCCTCCCTAAGTGCTCAGATTACAGGCATGAGCAGCCATGCCTGGCCACCAAGAATTCTTTAAAAGTGTTTTTAAAACTATGTATGTCCTTGCACATTTTTAAGTTGGTAATTATAATAACGTTTTTCATCTTTTAAGTTTAAATGGAAAGGATGATATTTCCAGTCTATTTTAAATACAATGTCTTAAAATAAAACTGTTTCATTGTTCTTTTAATTATAGCCAGTAAAATCTAAATGATCCTTTCTCTTTGAAATTTCCACAGAATTTTATCCTATTTCAACCAGTTTTATGCTTGAAAACCTTTTCGTGATCACACTATCATACATCTGTACAATAAAAAGAACAAATTTAAAAAGAATGATTTTTTTTTTTATTTAAAAAATTTCTGACAGCCTATCTGATGGGAAAACAAGAGTTTTTTATTTTTAAAAATTTCCTGTAACTGTTAAGGTTCAAGGTGTTAACATTTTTATCTGAAATAGTGTTATCGTTACAATTTTTAATTATCAGTGGGTTAAAGTGACAAATACACCACAAATGTTGATATTTATGAAATAAAAAAGTAAAATTGTATTGGAAATACATCTCTTAATGGGAGATAATAGGAGAAAATAGTGTCTTATTTAAAGCCTTTGGCCAGCCCCAACATTTCAGATTATCTTTTGATCTGGTACTCTAAAAGTTTTTTATATCTTGAGACAGTGCACTATTGGGGTATGAATGAGATACATGCCCTTCTTTGAACATTGAGAGAAAGGCAGCTATAAAAGGGAGGGTAGGAATGCAGAACTCACATGGTAGCCGGGCCACAAACAAGTTATTAGGTAGATCATTTTTAAGAAGCACTGAATATGCACATTAAGGATTCAGATGCTGATTCCTTAGAACTATATGCATACCATAGTTTTATATAATACTTGGAAAGTGTTCATTTTATCCCAGGAGTAAGTATAATCCAGTTTGAAGACCACTGCTCTACATCACCGAATTGATTTTATACAGTGCCACCTCTACTAATTAGTGGAATAAAAGGAAATTACCTCAGTATTTTAAAAACCATGTATGAAAGGCCCACAGCAGACAATCATACTCAGTGGTAAAAAACTGGAAGCTTTTCCTCTAAGATGAAGAACAGGAAAGGATTCCCACTCTTGTCACTACTACTCAACATAGTACTAGAAGTCCTAGCCAGAGCAGTTAGGCAAGGAAAGGCATACAAATTGCAAAGAAAGAGTAAAATTATCTCTGTTTACAGATAA
This sequence comes from Theropithecus gelada, assembly GCF_003255815.1. Taxonomy (NCBI): domain Eukaryota; kingdom Metazoa; phylum Chordata; class Mammalia; order Primates; family Cercopithecidae; genus Theropithecus; species Theropithecus gelada. Next base: position 85,895,624 of record NC_037672.1, on the reverse strand, counting down.
CATAATTTTACATGTAGAAAGCCTTCAACATTCCACAAAAATCAGACCTAATAAACTAATTCAGCAGAATTGCAGAGTAGAAAATCAGCACACAAAAATCAGATGTTTTTCTATACACTAAGAATAAACTTCCAAAAAGGAAATTAAGAAAGTAATCCCATCTGCAATAGCATCAAAAGGAATAAAATACTTAGAAATAAACTTAACCAATGAGATGAAAAACCGTTACACTTGAAAAACTATACAGCATTGCTAAAGAAGTTAAAGAAGACACAAATAAATAGAAAGACATTCCGTGTCCATGGATTGGAAGACTCAGTATTGTTAAAGTGTCCATGCAACTCAAAATCAGTGCAATCCCTATCAAAATCCCAGTGGTGGTTTTTTTTTTGTTTTTGTTTGTTTGTTTGTTTGTTTTTGCAAAAATAGAAAAAACTTTCTAAGATGTGTATGGAATCTCAAAGGACCCCAGGCCACCAACACAATCTTGAAAAAGGATATAATGAGCACAGTTTTAATTCTGTTTTTGTGGTTTTAGTTTCATTGCAACACTCCTGTATCTCATCCCTGTCTTTTTCCACCACCTTTTGCATCTTCTATCCTTGTGCACACAGCATGCTAAACACAGCTTTCCATGTCACATTGCAAATGCTCAGAAATGACAAGTTGGCTCAACAAAATATTCCTATTGGATCATAATATTTTGATCTTGGCATTCGGCTCTCTATAGAGAGGATCCAGGTTGGTAAAAGCAGGTGTGGAGAAAGCCAATAGGATAGGAAGATCAGGAAATGACAATGCCATAGGATTGCCCCCAAATTTAAGGCCCAAGGAAGATCCTACAAGACGTTCAAGTTGCCTTCTTCAGATGTTACTAGTAGGCTCCTGTAAACATTTCGGGATACCAAAAGGTTAAAGAGAAGCTCAATTTTGCCTCTTCATTGAAATGGATGGAGATGAAGCCTCAGATCTCAGTGGTAAGAGGGAATGTGAAGTACTTGCAAAATTACTTCATCTATTTGCATGTGACTTAGTGATAAGTATTCTTAGACTTTTAAGTATATACCTAATAGGCTTTTTATTCCTAGAAAGAGATTAAAAGAAAGCTGTCTGAAATGCAGGATCTTGAAGAAACAATGGCAAAACTTCAACTGGTAAGTTGACGTCACATTGAATTGCCAGCATTTTCAGTAAGAAAATTTTTATGGGAGGCTGGGAGGCTGAGATGTGTGGATCACCCAAGGTCAGGAGTTCGAGGCCATCCAGCCTGATCAACATGGTGAACCCCGTCTCTACTAAAAATGCAAAACTTAGCTGGGTGTGGTGGCGCATGCCTGTAATCCCAGCTACTTGGGAGGCTGAGGCAGGAGAATTGCTTGAACCTGGGAGGCAGAAGTTGCAGTGAGTCAAGGTTGTGCTATTGCACTCCAGCCTGGGCAACAAGAGCGAAACTCCATCTTTAAAAAAAAAAGAAAGGAAAAGAAAATATGTATGCTTTATTTTATTGCTCAGCTCCTGACAACCACTGATCTACTTTCTGTTTCTGTAGATTTGTCTATTCTGGCCATTCCATATAAAGGGAATCATATATTTTGTGTCTGGATTCTTTTCCTAAGCAAAATGTTTACCAGGTTCATGCATGTGGTAGCATTTATGAGTACTTCATTTCTTCTTATGTCTGAGTAATATTCCACTGCATGGACATGCAAGTTTATATTTTTATAATTCCTTAATCTTATGTATAGTAGGTAGCTGTTAGAAATTTTACCTTCTTTTAACTACCTTATGACTTGTGAGTTGACTAATATTAAAACCAGAAGTTAATTACTTGAAATATTTGTTGATTAACTTAAAATATTTGTTGATTATTACAAAAGGTACTCCATCCTCTTTTATTTATTTATTTATTAGAGACAGGGTCTTCCCTTGTCACCTAGGCTGGAGTGCAATGGCATGATCATAGCTCACTGCAGCCTTGACCCCCTGTGCTCAAGTGATCCTCCCACCTCAGCCTTTTGTGTAGTTTAAGACTACAGGCATGTGCCACCATGCCTAGCATTTTTTTTTTCTTTTTTTGTAGTAGAAATGAGGTCTTGCTATGTTGCCCAGGATGGTCTCAAACTCCTGAACTCAAGTGATTCTCCCGCCCCAGTCTCCTAAAGTGCTAGGACTACAGGCATGAGCCACTGCACCCAGCCCAGTCCTCTTTTAATAGCTTTGTTTGGTAATACAAACAATTTTCCTGGTCACATTTCTTGTTCTGGTAGTCTTCAAATAACAAAGGAAGTAATCATCCCAACAGAAACCTAAATATAGCATACAGAAAAGCATATGGTCCTATAGTCTGGAACTAGCAGAAAGAGTGTCTTGCTTATAAGGTAGAAACCGGGTAGTCACCCAAATGATTGAGGATTTAAAAAAATAACCTGTTGAATTAGAAGAGTTTTCTCTAAGATTGGAAACAAAGGTAAATACTAATTTCCAAGTTCTTTCATTATGTATACTTTTTATACAGTCTAGCTGCAGTGTCCTGGTGGCATAAGTCAATTAAAAAGGAAGCATGAGAGCAAGAGATTTTTGCTGTTTGTTCACTGCTAGTTGTATGTGCACTAAATGTTGGATGTGATTAATAATACTTGTCTCAGAACTGTGACCAAGTTTTAGTAGTGTTGGCTGACAGTAAGATGTTGCCGTAGTTACTTTCTTACCATTAATATTTTTTCCAGTAATGCAAGATTCTATGTATTTTTAAGATAAGAATGATAATATTGATAGCTAACATTTTTTAAGTACTTACCGTGGTGGACATGCTGGATACCATGTAAAGTACTTCGTAACCATAGATTCATCCTCGCCAGTGAATCCTTAGTGTCCTGGTCTTGTTATCCTTGTTGTGCATATGAGGCTGAGAGAATAACCAGTATAGTTATAGATACACTGTATGTGGTGGTCTTAGAAGACTTTGTCTTACTACTGCTTTCTTAAACATGAAAAAGTTTTATATTTTTTAATCATATAAATACATATTCATTTAGAAAAAAATAAGAATATGCTAAACTAAGTAGAAAATAATTCTCCCACCCACAAAGAAACTTTGTTGATGCATGTTTTATGGTACTTTCAGCCACAAATGATAATTAAGTTTAATTGAAACCTTATATTTGACTAATTAAGTGTATGTACACACACATATATGTAAATTGCTATTATATAAATATGCTTATAAAAATCTATTTTCCTTTTAAGTGCGATAGTATTTTATAAAGTTGTTAGAAGTCTTAATTATAGTATTAAAATTTGCAGGAGTTGAACTTATGCCATAAAGAAAAGGAGAGACTGAGTGATGAACTCCTTGTAAAATCAGACCTTGAAACTGTTGTTCATCAGCTTGAACAAGAAAAGCAAAGACTTAGCAAAAAAGTTGAAAGTTTTGTAGTTACAGGTAAGATGTCAAATTTTGATAGCTTGAAAAATGATTGTGATTTCCTCTTGATGTATTGTTTTTCTTAGTAGATAATCATTCATTCATTCATTCAATAAATATTTGTTGAGTGCTTACCATTAGTCAGAAACCATAGTAGGTACTGTAGATACAGTAGAAATCTCTCCCTCAAGGACCTTAGAATTTTTATGTTTGACTAGTTTATACAGGGAACCCTGCTTGAATATTTTGCAATAGAAATGTGTCCTCCTTTGAGACACACTAATAACAGAATTAAGTAAGACTAAAGGGAAGGCTATTTTGATAGTGGAAAATTGAAGTACAGAATCTTTTCAAGGAAATGCAGTTATATTATCTTAAAATACATACACATACACACACACACAAATAGAAATAGGCTAACTTTCTGCAGGTACCAGTTCTAAATGACTTGGCATAAAGAACATAAGAATTCATTTGGCCGGGCGCGGTGGCTCACACCTGTAATGCCAGCACTTTGGGAGGCTGAGGCAGGTGGATCACCTGAGGTCGGGAGTTCAAGATCAGCCTGGCTAACATGGTGAAACCCCGTCTCTACTAAAAATACAAAATTAACTGGGCATGGTGGCACGTGCCTGTAATCCCAGCTACTCGGGAGGCTGAGGCAAGAGAATCATTTTAACCCCGGAAGCGGAGGTTGCAGTGAGACTGTATCGTGCCACTGCACTCCAGCCTGGGTGACAGAATGAGACTCCATCTCCAAAAAAAATAAAGAATTTATTCATTCATTAATTTGACCAATGTTTATGAATCATCTGCTGTGTGGGTGCCAGGCCCTGTTTTTGAGTGCTGGGGTATATAGTGGCAAACAAAATACATAAGGGCCCTGCTCTTGCAGAGCCTTTTTTCTTGTTACGGAAACAAACTAGTGGCAGATAAGTGAAGAAGTTAATTTTAGTTGATAAGAGATATTAAATTAGATTGGGAGGATGTGCTAGAGATTGAATGAAGTGCTCAATGACAAGACACCAGCAATATGAAGATCTGGGGTCTAGTTTTCTATGCAGAGGAAATGGCAAGTGCAGAAGCTTGGTGCCATCAAACTGTGTGTCTTAGGAAGTGAAAGGAAGCCAGTGTACTGTATTAAGAAGAGTCTTTATCCTAGGCCCATGTGGATAATCTATTTAACCTCCTTTCTACTTATTAGCTGTGTAACTTGAGCATGTTATTTAAGCTCTCTGTGTCTCAGTTTCCCTATCTATGGGGCTAATGATGACACCTATCCTGAAAAGTTGTTGTGATAATTAAATGAGTTATGTTATAACTGCTTATGTTAAAGTGCTTAGTTATGTTAACTGCTTATGTTAAAGTGCTTAGTTATGTTAAAGTGCTTAGAACCATGTATAAAAATTTAAAATAGGCTGGGTGCGGTGGCTCATGCCTGTAATCTCAGCACTTTGGGAGGCTGAGGCGGGCAGATCACCTGAGGTCAGGAGTTCAAGACCAGCCTGACCCATGTGGAGAAACCCCATCTCTACTAAAAATAAAAAAATTAGCTGGGCCTGGTGGTGGGTGCCTGTAATCCCAGCTACTCAGGAGGCTGAGGCAGGAGAATCACTTGAACCTGGAGGCGGAGGTTGCAGTGAGCCAGGATCGCACCATTGTATTCCAGCCTGGGGAAAAATAGTGAAACTCCATCTCAAAAAATTAAAAAAAAAAAGTTTATATTTCTTTTGATAGCTATGTGTGGCCTATCATTTCAGCGTAATCTTTCAGCTGTCTCAAACTCTCTTGTTTCCCTGTGTTTTGGGTGCATCCCCCTGCCAGATACCCAGCCATGGATGAGCCAAACAATTTGCCTTCTACACTTTTACACATGGTCAGCTGTTTGAGTGTGCACCAGGCACATTGAGAGTGCGGCAAATTAGATGGTCCTGAACCTCAGCAGGCTGCTCAGCTCTGTATGGAAATCTTACCCTTTTTCTCTTAGAGTTTGATCTTCCATTCTCCACGGGGGATATTTAAAATGTTTTGCACTGTCAATAAACCCGTGAGTCCCATTTCCCACCTTCATCCTGAGTGGATGATCCTACCTCCGGTTTTCCTAGAGAAGGGAAGCCATGGCAGGGATTCACTCAGTCTTCTGGCCTCAGATTAAAAACCTGTGCATCTTGTTCCTTCCTGTTCAATGCAAGAATGTCCCTCTTATGAAGGACCAGTGGCTCCATCTATTCTGTGGGCCCTAACTTCTCTAATTTTAAAAGCCTTGCAAATTAGTGATCTCCTCTCCATAATTTTAATCTTTGTACTATTTTTTCGCATTGGCATTCAAACATGCTTACTCTTCACCCATTCCAATACAAAAACTTTGACTCATTCCTATGCAGCCACTCATTTCTTCTCTTCATAGCATCAGCATCTTGAAAGGTCATCCATACTTGCTGTTCTGCTTGATCATCCACTACCCCTTAGCTCCTCAGTCCACTCCAGTTGGCTTCTGTTGCCACCCCTTCAACAAAACTGCTCTTGTTAAAGTCATTCACCTCTGTTGTGCTAAATGCAGTGGCTGCTTTTCATTCATTTGCTTATTTGACTGCATTTAACCCAGTTGCCCATTCTTTCCCACTCTCCTACTTTCTTCTTACTTCTCTGGTCATTCCTTCTTGGGGCAAATTTGCCAATTCATCCTCTAGTTTGCATTGTACACTATCCTTTTGTAACTTTTATCCTACTACAATTAGAATAGTTGTTCAGCCTTGGCTATGTTTTTTTATACTGTATCCTTAGCTGGTGCTGGGTATACAGTAAATGCTTAATACATATCTGTTGAACGAATGAAAGAAGAGATGAGAGTAAATCAAAATACATCAGGAAAATCATTGCATGCCTCAAGAGTTGTAATGAACATAAATTAAATTAGGTTCAGCTATATGAAATTGCCAGTATTTGGTTACTTTTGACTCATGAAGAGGCAATTTCTATGGTAACAGCTAATAATTATATTTATTTGAGTTATTTTGCTCTCTTTGTATATGTGTATACTGTATTAAATTCAAGCTTAATGTTAAGTTTGTGCATGTTATGGTTGTTTATAGATATATTTTCTTTTAGTGCATTTTCAGGTCCTGGGAAAGTACTATGTGGTAATTTATTGCTTTATTTTGTAGTACTGAATAGTACCCATCTTATAATAAGACAAAAGCAGGGGACTTGGACCTATTGGACTTTATTTAAACTTTTAATTTTTGCTTTTTTTTCCTTTTTTCCTCTCAATATTTACCTCTTCAATAGATTTGGTACTTACAGGTGTTATTTAGAACAGTTCATGATTTCTAGTGGCTTTCTTTCTAAAAGTTATTAATATAATTTACTTGACTAATCAACATTACGTATGCAACATTATTTTAAGAGTTAACCACTTTAATTTGCAGAAAGAGAACTTACTCTGGAAGTTGAGAGGATGAGACTAGAACATGGAATAAAACGTCGAGACAGGTCACCTTCTCGTTTAGATACATTTCTGAAAGGTATAGAAGAAGAACGAGATTATTATAAGAAAGAGCTAGAGAGACTCCAACATATAATACAGCGAAGATCTTGCTCTACAAATTATGGTGCACGTGAAAAAAATTCAATGTTTAGAACACCAGAAAAGGTAATGTCCCTTTATAAGAGTAAGTGATAAGGCCAGAAAAGTATCTTTATGAATAAATTGTTCTGGTTTATTATTATATTAAATATAACTTTATTCATACGTGCTTTGAAAAAATCCTGATTTTGATTTTTGTTTTATTTTATGGCCTGTACTATAGGAACACTGCATTAATTAGGAAAATTACTTAAGAACAAACTATAACATATAGATGACTGGAAATTAGAGGGAAGGTTGAATAGCTGAGTTATAGAAGTGTAATGGCACCTGGGCTTCCAGGACTCCTATTAGACATTCCCTCTCTTTTTAGAATTTACTTTCTGTATCAGCTGCATTTTCTCTTTCATGGCAGAGTAGCTTTGTATGCATGGCAGGCAACATGGTTTCATGTCATTTCCAGCCTTGGACCAGTTAGGAAAGTCTGTCACATTCTACTGACCAAGCATCTTCTCTATTAACCATGCTATGGGAGATAGATAGAAATGGCAAGTGATTGCGGGGCAAGTTGTTTTGTTTGTCCACCACAACCATATTTGTAAGCTGATGATCCAAAGATGTTCACTTTATGTCATTTTCTAATTGCATCTCCCATTGTATGTATTTAAAGTTGACCATGATTCATGAGAGATTAAAATCATGTGTCTCTATTTTAGGTCTCAATTATTTTTAGTGTTTTATGAGTATCATTTGAGTTCTTCAGGTTTTTCTTCTTTTAAGCTTTGGAGTTCAGGAGTCTTGAAGGCTTATGTGACTTTACACTAGGTAAAATTAGGGGAAGTCTGGGAGTGGGGAGTACTCATTAAAACTCAAAACATTTTATTTCAGACTTGACCAAATTTACTAATTTTGTCATGTTTTTCCTGAAGATCTTGTGTCCATTGTCAAACAGTTTTGTCTTCTGATTAGACTTCATTTTTTAACCTCATAGGCTAATGGCTGAATTTTGATTTACAGTTGTCAGTATAAACACTATACTATGTTATCTATTATAAGAATAAGGCCAGGTGGGGTGGCTCACACCTGTAATTCCAGCACTTTGGGAAGCCAAGGTGGGAAGATCACTTGAGGCCAGGAGTTCGAGACCAGTCTGGTCAACACAACGAGACTACAGTTTCTCATGAAGATTAATTGAGCTAATTTGTTGGTCTTATTTTTAATTGATAAATAGTATGCATATTTATAGAGTATAGTTGGATGTTTTGATCTATGTATACATTATAGAAAGATTCAGTCAAAGCAGTTAACATGTCTGTTTCCTCACCAACTTACTACTTTTTTGTGGTGAGAATGTTAATCTATTCTTTTAGCAATTTTGAAGTATACAATACATTATTATTAACTGGTCACCATTCAACACAATAGCTCGTTAATTGATCATGAAATAATTTGTATAAGGACCCAGCATAACACCTAGTTACCGGTGAATGGTTTATTTCCTTATTATTTGCTGGTTCAAAGCAAATCAGTTCTGGTAGAAAGTTAGGGTCACTTCAGAAGATAAATACTGAGTGCCTGCTCTGAATGAGGCATAGAATACAGAGATGAAGAAGACAGTTCCTGCCCTTACAGCCTTCAGCATTGTGCATATGTGTGCACGTGCATGTGTGTGTTTAGGGGACAATGGAGTAGTGAAAGGGCGTTATTCACAATTATACATTAACACTAACAAATATGTACACCAGATATTTAAAGAAGAGGAGAGTTTCTGCTTAGGAAAGTCAGTCAGTAAATGTTCAGGGAACTCATGTTTTACTGGGTACCATACTAGACACTGAAGACATAATTAAAAAGACCAGGTTCCTACTGTGGCCCTCATAGAGCTTAAATTTTAGTAGTACAGATAGATACACATTAAACGCACAATCGTGTAAATAACCTTATAACCTCATTTATAATGTGTTTATGAAGAAAGTACAGAAAAAGTTCAAAATATTTTAAGAATATATAGAGGAGATCCAAATTAGATTGAAGAATCTGAAGGAATTCCTTGGAGAAAGTGACATTTAAGCTGACACCTAAAGAGTAATAAAAATAGATTGTCAAATCTTTATTTATTGAGCTCTCCTTTTCTAGACTCTGTACAGACTGCCTCTTTCTGGAAGATTATTTTGTTTTTGTTTGAGAGAAAGTCTCACTCTGTCCCTCAGGCTGGAGTGCAGTAGTGCAATCGTAGCTCACTGTAACCTTGAACTCCTGGGCTGAAGTAATCCTCTTCCCTCAGCCTCCCAAGTAGCTAGGACTACAAGGGTGCGGCACTATGCCTGGCTAATTTTTTAATGTTTTGCAGAGGCAGGGTCTTGCTCTTTTGTCCGGGCTAGTCATGAACTCCTGGCCTCAAGCAGTCCTCCTGCCTTGGCCTCCCAGAGTGCTAGGATTACCAATGTGAACCACTACACCTGGTCCAGACTTCTTAAATTTAGATATGGTTAGGTTACATAGCTTCTTTTATAGTTACATTGGTTAAGTCCCAAAACATCTGCTTTTGTACTATAAAACGTCTTATCCTTTAAAGTGTTCAGATAACTAATCCCATCCATCATGCCGTGGTTTTGCTTATTTAACCAAGAGATTAATTATTTCCAAGTACAGGTGAGAGGTACCTCACAAATATCTATCATTTACCAAATCTACATTGTATGTGGTATTGGCACAACAGATGTTGAATAATATAGGCCAGGACTCTTTTCAGTGTATCATATTGTCAAATTACCCCTTCTTGGCACTTCTGCATTTAGTACTGGTAACATTAAGATACCAGAGATCCCAAGTCTACATTTATTATGTTTCTTTTTTTTTCAATAGGAAAAGGGCATACAAATTCATTTACATGTGCAGGGGGAGAATCAGAGTGCTCTCATCTTTATTTTCTACCATAGTGATGAAGACAGTGAATCTTTTGAATTGTACTGAATTGTAGGCACCTTTTAAATTGTACTGAATTGTAGAAATGTTGGTAGTAGTTGCTTATTCAGTGAATATTCTTAATATATATTGCCTGGTAGAAATATTTGCATTCATTCGACTGTATAAAAAGACCTCCTGTAGGTCTGAAGCTGAGACAGTTGGGGGTTTGTATGCCTGGCATATTGATCTTAGATTCAATCATAGAAAACACTGAGGAACGTGCTAGGCTGTTACAGTTACCTGTACTGGGTGAGCAGGCACACAAATGCCCTGCTGGCCCCTTCTCTGGAGAAGATAAACTAACTAGTGGCTCTAAAAAATTACCAGGCATCAGAATCACTTAGAGGGCTTGATAAAATACAGTTACTTGGCCCTACCCCGAAGTTTCTTGACTAAGTAGGCCTGGGTTGGGCTTCAAACTCCAAAATTTGCATATCTAACAAGCTTTTAGATACTGCTAATGCTTCTGGTCTGGGGATTATACTTTAAGTACCACTAGTATAAACAACTTTGGGAGAATAAAAGTTGAAGCATCTCATGGGATCCGATCAAGTCCCATCATTGGCATCAAAGTCTCTTCTGGGAACTTGAAGGTCAGGAAATTTGCCCAGTACTGCCAGTGCTCTCATCTGCTCTCATCATAGATTTTTAAAACCGTGTTCCTTAATTAATTAAAGGCACTTGTGTTCTTTTTGTCTGGTAGCATCTTTCAGTTAATCTCATCGTCAGTATTCTTGTGACAACCATGTGGTGATGATTATAACATGATAACTTTTGTTTTTTAATTATGTTTCAGGGTGATTACAATTCAGAAATTCATCAGATCACAAGAGAAAGAGATGAACTTCAGCGTATGCTGGAAAGATTTGAAAAATATATGGAGGATATACAGTCAAATGTTAAATTACTGACAGCAGAAAGAGATAAACTAAGTGTCTTATATAATGAAGTAAGAAATTTATTATAATTAAGCCAACAGATTGTATAGAACCAGTTAACTATAATGGAGCCCGTATATATCCTTCACATTACTATAATATATGGACCTGTGATATTTCTTCATAATTAAAATTAGCAGTAGTAGTTTCTACTATCATTCTATTTCTAAAACACAGATTTCTCTTATTTTTTCATATTTATCCTTTCCCTTTTCTAGCCTATCAATGTGTCAGATCAGTTAGAGATAGTCTCCTTTTTCTAAAACTACCTGGAACAGGTCTCAGCCTGACTCTGAGCCAAATTTATGCTTGGAATTCAGACATGTGGGGAAATGTCTGTCAAAACAGTAGGTAGCACCCACTATTTGGATATATTGGCTATTTAGGACTTAGTCTCTAAATACTGTTCTCTAGGAAGAGGGAATTGGTATTCAGCTTGGCCGCATTAACAAAGCCTCAGTTGTTAGAGGGCAAGGTAAGTCTGAGCAGAGCATGGTGTCTGTTACCTAAATTTGTTCACATACCCATCTCCCATGAAATCCTACTGCTATTTTGAGAAGGGGAGGAGGCATGCAAGTTAAAGGTCAAGTTGAAAGAGTCACTTACTGAGTTTTTTGGGGGGGATTCTGCAGTGTAAATTGATCCACTTCTGAGTTTTCCCCATCGCTAGCAGCTTTCTTGGGTCTGCCTAGTTAATTCCTGCTTGTCTGCTGTCTAGCTTCCACATTTTGTGGCTGGTGCCTCCCTCAATCCCCTTGTCTTTTTCGTTTTATTATTCTTACTATTATCCTTCTACTCTCATTCTTACTATTATCCTTCTACTCTCATTTTGTTGGGATTTGGGAAGAGAGTAAAGGTAGCATTTGTTCAGTATGCCTTTTTTAACTGAAAACATATCCAAAGTATTTTTTATTTATATCTTTTACCAAAGTGCCTTTTTAATTTATATCTTTTCATTCTTTAAGGCTCAAGAAGAATTATCTGCCCTAAGAAAGGAATCCACCCAAACCACAGCACCCCATAATATTGTTAGTCTTATGGAAAAGGAAAAAGAACTTGCGTTATCTGACTTAAGAAGAATTATGGCAGAAAAGGAAGCTTTAAGAGAAAAATTAGAGGTAAGAAGATTGACACGTTTTTGAAAAGTAATTTGTTGAGAAAAAGAGGTCTTTGTATGGATTTTCCTGTGAAGTTACTATTGGCCAAATCCAGACCACTTTGTTTATGTATGGCCTGTGAGCTAAGAATGGATTAAGAAGAAGATTTTCTTGTTGAGAAAACGTTATTGGATTACCTTGCTCATTTGTTTCTGTATTGTCTGTAGCTTCTTTTGTAGTATGGCCCACAAAACCTAACATATTTACTGTTTTTTACAGAGAAAGTTCACCAATCCCTGAACTTAATCGGAAGTTTCTCATATGGGAAGACATTATCTTTGTTTGTTTTTGTAACAGCTTTACGGAGATATTCACACACTATACAATTCACCCACTTAAAGTATACCAATTCATTCGTTTTAGCATAGATGCTTTTTGACTTACAATGGGATTACATTCCAATAAACCCATCGTAAGTAAAAAATGTAACTTGGAAAAAACGCATTTATTACCCCAGTAAACACATTGTAAAGTCTTACACTGAAAAATCTTAAGCCATTGTTAAGTCCACATGCTCCTCAACTTGTACTGGGGTTACGTCCCGATAAACCCACAGCAAAGTCAAAAATGTAAACCAGGGACTGTCTGTATATTCATAGACTTGTGTAACCATCACCACAGTCAATTTTAGAGCATTTTCATCACCACAAAAAGAAACTCTGAAGAACATTAGCGTCACTCCCCATTTCTCCCATCCCCTCTTAGCCACAGGCAGCCACCTGTGTCTCTATGGATCTGCCTACTCTGGATATTTCATATAAATGGAATCATTTGATACGTGATTTTAAAATGTCTTCTCTCATTAGCATAATGTTTTCAAGATTCATCCATAGTGTTGCTAGGAACTTGTATACAACTTTTTGTCTGGATATATATTTTCATTTCTCTTGGGTATATTCCTGGTCATATGGTAAGTCTGTCTTTAACCATTGAAGCCAAACTGTTTTTATACCCACCAGTAGTGAATAAAAGTTCTAATTTCTGTCACCATTACTATCTGCCTTTTGTATTATAGTCATTCTGGTGGGTGTGAAGTAGTCTCCATTGTGACTTTGATTTGCATTGCCTTGGAGCTAATGAGGTTGAGCAACTTTTCATATTCTTATTGGCCATTTTTAAATCCTTTTTTAGAGAAATGTCTGTTCAGATTCTTTGCCAATTTTTAAATTGGGTTATCTCATTATTATTGAGTTGTAAGAGTTCTTTATATATTCTAAATACAGTCCCTTATTAGATATGTGATTTGCAAATACTTTCCCCCATTCCGTGGGTCATTTTTTCACTTTCTCAGTGATGTCTTTGAAAAACAAAATTTTTAAATTTGGATGAAGTCCAATTTATTTTTTTCTTTGTTGCTTGTACATTTGGTGCCATATCTAGGGTCAGTACTTTATAGTTTCTTTTATAATCTCCAAAAATATAAGTTTATTAATACATATAAAGCACTTAACAATGATTAGCACATAAGTACTAAATCCTAATATTATGGAGTCCATAGTTTAATTGCAGTCAATATTACTGAATTAATGCTTTGAAAGTAGCACCTAAAATTAGAAATAAAAACATTTAAGCATTATAAGCAAGTCTTTATGTCACAATGTTCAGTTAAAGTTTCACCCTAAATATAACAGTTTAAGAATACTTTTAATTGGAATCTTTTGGAATACTGCCTTCCAGAAAGTGTTTTCTTATAAAAATAAGTGTTAAAATTGCCAAATGGGAAACTTCTGTGCTGTATGGCAGCTTTTAGCGCAAGCTACTGACTTACCCTTTTCCATATCTTTTGAAATCACCAAAGAATGTAAAAATAGGATTTTTTAAATACAGTAGTACTGAAAACTTGGAAAAAGCAACATTCGTATTACCAGAATCCTTCTGGGTTGTAGGAGGCAGGATTTTGTGAGTTTACAACAGATCTTTTACTTAAAAAAGTAACTTATCTCAATCCTTAAACCTTTTCCAGTGTTTCCCATTATTCCACTATCTAACCAGTTGTCGAATCCAAGCATCATCCATCACTAAGATCTCCCTGAAAGCTCGTATCTCTCAATCACCAAGTCCTATCAGTGCTATCTCTTGAAAAATATTTAACATGTATTAAGCCCTTCCCATGTGAGAGGTCGTGTTCTATTAAGTGCTTTTTACATGGGTTGTCTCAGTAAATCTTCACAATAGCCTCTTTTTTTTTTTTTTTTTTTTTTTGAGGGGGAGTCTCGCTCACTGCAACCTCTGCCTCCCAGGTTCAAGCGATTTAGTAGAGACAGGGTTTCATCATATTGGCCAGCTGGTCTCAAACCCCTGACCTCAGGTGGGGTCCACCTTGGCCTCCCAAAGTGCTGGAATTATAGGAATGAGCCACCACACCTGACCTATAATAATAGCCTTTTTAAATAGGTACTGCTTACAGATGAGGTCTCCGAGTTACAGTGAGTTTAAATAACTTGCCCAAGGTCATCCAGCTATGAGTTACAAGGAATCTGGCTTCTGAGCTCATGTTACTGTCTCTTGAATTTGTTTACTTCTTTCTGTTCCCCTGCTACCATCCTGTTCTGGTCATTGTTCTCCCTTACCTGCATTATTGTATTATTGGCCCCTGTACTAGTCTTTCCTCTTTTAAATCGATATTTCACATTGAAGTCAGAGTTATCTTTCAAAGATATAAATCTGATCATATCACTTCCTATTTAAAATCCATTAACTTTTTGAGGACTTCAGTGATTGGCCTTCGCCTACCTCAAGGTCTAGCCTTTTTCCCCTAAACTCATCTCCCCTGTTCACAAGACTCCGTGCTTAATGGACTTTTTCTTGCCGCCAGCCTTCTACATAGACTATTGAAAGATTCCGTCACATCTTCCGCTCTTCTTGTCTAGCTAATTCCTATTTATCCTTTAAGTCCAGGTCAAACATCATGTCATTTAATGGGAAATGAACCCTAGAATCTAGATTCCCTTTTGATATTTTGGCATAAAGTTCCTTTTCCTAGCAGAATATTCATGGATTTTATTTTGAGCTCTTATTTAGGTTTTGTCTTTTCTACTAAGCTACAGTATCTATGATGTCAGAGACTTTATCTGCTGTACTCACTACTATATTCCTGATACGTTGCTTGGTGCTTGGTATAGAGTATGTATTCAATACTAGTTGAGTGATTCAATAAATACATACAATACAGTGACTCAACCAAATATATAATCCGAACATCAGATGTGTCTGTTTCTTTTTTAATGAATAACATGGATGGAAATATGAATCCATGCTAGAAAAACTCTCAGTGAACATTAAGTTATATTGCTTATCCTAGACTTAGCAGCAGTAAGTTGGATAAAGTAATGTAACCAGAAAAATAGTCCCTGTGTTTATACTGTTGACCAGCCCCTTATTGAAACTTGCATCTCTTGCATGGCCTTGTAGTATTCTGTTTCCTGTGTCTTCCTGATCTTGTCTTCCTTTGCATTTTGTTTCTCTTACATCACCTCTTGTGAGGGCATACTCCTGAGCTTTTTATTTAACCTGCTAGTTTTGTCCTTTTATAGTTGTCCTATTATGGATTAATCTATATAAATCTTTATAAATGAATAGTTACTAATCTGTGTCTTCCACTACAATCACATATGGAGGTGGAGAGTGTAAAGGATGAGAACCTATTGTACCTTTTTTAAACCACAAACCATCATTTTTGTAAAATGTCTAGTGATTTTCTTTCTAAATTATTTGTGTTTTATGAAAGCACAAATACAATATAATAGAACTGTAGACTTACATTGCTTACTGTTGTGATTTTGTTTTGTTATCTGATATAAATGAACATTTCTTTAACATTCTTTTTCAGCATATTGAAGAAATGAGTCTTTTTGGAAAATCAGAATTAGAGAAAACTATTGAACATTTGACATGTGTTAATCATCAGGTAATGTATCAAACTGGATTTGGGGGTATCTTGTGTTATATGAATAATTATGTCAATTATAGTTTTAATACACTATTTTTTTAATTTAATTTTTTTTTATTTATTTTTTGAGATGGAGTCTCTCTCTGTTGCCCCAGTTGGAGTGCAGTGGTGCAATCCAGCTCACTGCAACCTCCACCTCCCGGCTTCAAGCAATTTTCCTGCCTCAGCCTCCCGAGTAGCTGGGACTACAGTTGCGTGCTACCATGCCTGGCTCATTTTTTTTTGTATTTTTAGTAGAGATGGGGTTTCACCATGTTGGCGAGGCTGGTCTCGAACTCCTGACCTGACATTGTGATCTGCCCACCTTGGCCTCCCAAAGTGCTGGGATTACAGCGTGAGCCACCACGCCCGGCCTAATACACTGTTTTACACAATACAATAGCTGGGCATGGTGGTGCACACCTGTAGTCCCAGCTACTTGGGTGGCTGAGGTGGGAGGATCACTGGACCCCAAGAGTTAGAGGCTGCAGTGAGCCATGATGACGACACTGCACTCCAGCCTGGGCGACAGAGCAAGACTACAACTCCTTAAAAAAAAATCACACAATAGTATACTAGAAAAGCTGTATAACAGCAGTTATGAGTGTTTACTCTGAAGGCTGATTACTTGGGTTCAGATCCATCTTTGCCTCCTATTACCTGCAGGCAAGTTGCTTGACCTTTCTGTTCCCTGATTTCTTTATTTGTAAAATAAGAATAGTGCTAGTACTTACTCATTAGGGTTTTTGTGAAAATTAAATGAGTTAATGCATATAAAGAACTTAGAAGCATGCCCGGCATATTGTAAGCTCTTAGTAGGTATTAGCTATAATTATTGCTATTTTGCTGTTATAAAAAAAATCATATAGGCCAGGCATAGTGGCTCATGCCTATAATCCCAGCACTTTGGGAGGCCAAGGTGAAGCAGGTGGATCAGTTGAGCCCAGGATTTTGAGACCAGCCTGGGTAAGATAGTGATACCCCATCTCTACAAAAAATTTACAAATTGGCCAGGCATGGTGGCAGGCACCTGTGGTCCCAGCTACTTGGGAGGCTGAAGTAAGAGGATCACTGGAACCTAGGAGTTCAAGGCTGCAGTGAGCTGTGATCACACCACTGCACTCCAGTCTGGGTGACAGAGCAAGACCCTGTTTCCAAAATAAGAAAAAAAAAAATTATATAATACCAACGTAGAGTAAAAAGAGAAATTCACTTCCATTCCTTATTACTCTCTCTAGAGATAGGATTTTTAACAATTTGGTATGTTTTTGTTTTTATAATTTCAACTTTTATTTTAGATTCAGGGGTACATGTACAGTTTGTTATATGGGTATACTGTGTGATGCTGAGATTTGGGGTACAGTTGATCCCATCACCCAGGTAGTGAGCATAGTACCCAATAGTTTGTCAACCTTTGATGTGTTTTGTTTTGGCTAGCTTCTATTACTATGCCTTCACTGTCTTAATTTATTTGCCTTCTAATTCTGTCATCTGAGTTGGTTGAAGTGTCACCTCATCATGGTTTATATTTTCCTGTATCTTTGTGTGCCTGGTAATTTAATTTTAGATTGGATGCCAGACATTGTGACTCTTACCTTCTTGGTTGCTAGATAGTTTGTATTACTATGAAATACTCTTGAGGTTTTTTCTGGGATGCAGTTAAACTATATGGAAGTAGCCTGATCTTTTTCAGTCTTGCCTTTAAGCTTTGTTAGGTGGGATCAAAGTAGCGTTTAGTCTTGGAATAATTTTGTTTCACTACTGAGATAAAACCCTTTTGAGTACACTGCCTGTTATCCTGTGAATTATGAGGTTTCCAAATGACTGATGGGCACATGAACTTTTCCTGGCCCTGCATGAGCTCTGAGTATTGTTCTCTCTAGTTTGTTCCTGGTTCTTTCCCTGGCCTTGGGTAGTCTTCTCTATGCTGAGCTCTACTCAGCCAAAAACTTAAAGGGTACCCTTTATAGATCTGTGTAGCTCTCACTCTTTGCACTTCTCCTCTAATACCTGTCCTGCAAACTTTAGCTGCTTTGGCCTTCTTTGACCCTCATGCCTGTCTTCTGAACTTAGGGCAGACCACTGGGTTCCATGTTGGTTCCTTTCCCTGTGTCACAGTCTGGAAATTTTTCAGGCAATAAGCTGGGGCAAATGTAAAGATCATCACATTTGTTTCCTGTCTCTCAGGGGTCACTGGTCATCATTACCTGATGCCTAGTGCCCTGAAAACCATTGTTTCATATATCTCATCCAACTTTTTAGTTATTTCAGGCAGTAGAGTAAATCTGGTCCCTATCACTCCAGCTTGACCAGAAGCTAAAAACAGTAATATTAATTACTGGAAAATGTATCTGAAGAAATTACTAGAAGTCATTGGAAAGGAACAAATAAGAAAATATTTTAAAAGTTAAAATGTTGGAGAATAGCCTGAGATGATCTAATATTCAGACTAATATTTAGTTAGAACTCAAGGAGGATATAATAGAATGTAGGAGAGACAGTATTTGAAGAGATAATGATTGATGATTTTGTAGATATGAAAACACAGGAACCCTCTGATTCAAAATGAATTCCAAAAGCATGACACATCCCAAGCAAGATAAATAAAAGGAAAATGCATACAATTTTAGTAGTCATGAATAATACAATTTATCTATGGATAAATTTACAGAATCTTTATAGGAAACATTATGCAACCATATTGAAAGTCATTGAATAAAACCTAAGTAAGTGGAGGATTATATCAGGTTTATAAAAAAGGTTATAAAAATAACATAAATTTTCCCCAACTTGATCTATAGAGTTCAGGTAGCTCTAGTTGAAATCCCAGTAAGATTGTGTGGGAGGTGAGGGGGAAGAATTGACAATAGATCTTAAAATTTACTTGGAAGCAAAAAGCCAAGAATCACAGAAATTTTAAAGAACATGGTGCTAGACTTGCCCTCCCAGATGTGAAGCCTTTAGAGTCATAGTAATATATAATAGGCTGGGTTCTATGGCTCACACTTGTAATCCTAGCTCTTTGGGAGCCTGAGGCGGGAGGATCACTTGAGGTTAGGAGTTCAAGATCAGCCTGGCCAACATGGTGAAACTCCATCTCTACTAAAAATATGAAAATTAGCCAGGTGAGGTGGCACATGCCTGTAGTCCCAGCTACTTGGGAGGCAGAGGCAGGAGAATCACTTGAACCCAGGAGGTAGAGGTTGCAGTGAGCTGAGATCATGCCACTGCACTTCAGCCTGGGTGACAGAGCAAGACCATGCCTCAGGAAAAAAAAAAAAGGCCGGGCGCCGTGGCTCACGCCTGAAATCCCAGCACTTTGGGAGGCTGAGGCTGGCGGATCACGAGGTCAGGAGATCAAGACCATTCTGGCTAACACGGTGAAACCGCGTCTCTACTAAAAATAATACAAAAATTAGCCAGGCATGATGGCGGGCGCCTGTAGTCCCAGCTACTCGGGAGGCTGAGGCAGGAGAATGGCGGGAACCCGGGAGGCGGAGCTTGCTGTGAGCCAAGATGGCGCCACTGCACTCCAGCCTACAGAGCGAGACTCCGTGTCAAAAAAAAAAAAAAAAGAAGAAATAATAAAACAACAGGGATTGAGAGAAACTGATCAAACCCAGTAGAGAGCAAACCCACAAATTTAAGAATTTGATCTGTGAAGTAACTCAGATCAATGGGAAAAGGAATGATTATTCACTGATTCTCAAACTGTTGGCTATTCATATTTTAGAAGGAAAAAATTGGATCCTAACTCAAATGTGCCATACCCAAAAATCAGTTAAAGGTTACTTGCAGCCTTGAATGTTCAAGATATTACTACATTTTTAAAAGAAGTACAGGAGATCTTTTTGACCTTGGAGAAATAATAATATCAGTCATTTATATAGCATTCACTATGTTTCAGATACTTTTCTCAACATTTTATACCCAATTATTTTAATTTTCACAACAGTCATAAAGTAAATGCTAATATTGTCCTCATTTCACAAATAAGGAAACTGAGGCAGAGGGGAACCTTGCCTAAGATCACACAGCTAGCAGGTGTCTGGTGCCAGCATGTGTGCCCCTAAACAAGACACAAACACGAATAAGTTTATTCCTTAAAGGAAAACACTGATAAGTGGGACCACATTGACAAAAACATCTTTGTTTCTCTACTTAACTATAAATCGAAAAGACAAGCCACTGATAGAACAATTTGTTACACATTTAATCCCCCTCCCCTGAAAAAGCCTCAACAGAAGGTGTGAATGAATAAACTCTTCACGGAGGAAGAAATACAAATGGCTAATAAAAGATAATTCTACCTCAATAATGGGGGAAATGTAAATTAAAACAGTAAAATAATTTTACATCAAGGCATGAGAAATTAACAAGTTGTAACATGTATTAGCAAATATGTGTAGCTCCTGGGAGTGCAAACTTCATATCTGTTCCAAAAAAATTGGTATTATCTAGCAAAGGCATACCCTATGAGCCAGCAATTCCCTTTCTAGATATGTGCTGGATATGATGGAGCTCAGCAAAATACAATCCCCAGGGCAAATGCAGCCTCAAGTCTCTTTTTGCAGCACGGTTTTGCTTATTTATTTATATATTGTCTGTGGCTGCTTTCGTGCGTGCTAAGATGGTGTAGTGGGGACTGATCATAAGGCCGGCAAAACTGCCTTTTTTCTTGTAAATTTTTTTCCTTTAGTTAGTAATTGACTTTGTTTTGGTTTGCTTTGCTTTTTGTTACCGATTTTCTTTGACCCTATTGCTAATTTTTGTCAAGAGCTCCAGTGTCTCTGGCTTACGCCTTTAAATATGTTTTGAATATACAAACATCAGTTTCAGTTTTTTTCTTCTAAAAACCTCGCTTCTAGAGCTGTGTATTCTTATTCCTTTACTGTCATTTTAGCAGTGGTTACAGAGGGAGGTGAGATAAAGTACGTGTGATCAGTCCACAGTTTTAACTGGAAGACTTACATTTATTACTAATATTTACTGGTTTTAATATTTAAATATAGATCATTTTCCCATCTAGAATTTATTTTTGTATGTAAAATAAAGAAGAAATCCAGCTAAGTTTTTTTTCCAATGAGTATTTGTCCCTACACTTATTTATTTTAAAGAGACAGAGTCTTGCTCTGTTGCTCAGGCTGGAGTGCTGTTGTATGATCACAGCTCACTGCCTCCTCCAACTCCTGGGCTCAAGCGATCCTCTCACCTCAGCCTCCCTAGTAGCTAGGACTACAGGTATACCATCATGCCCGGCTAATTTTTAAAAAAATGTTATTGTAGAGACAGGGTCTCACTATGTTTCCCAGGCTGGTCTCGAGCTCCTGGTCTCAAGCAGTATTCTTGGCCTCAAGTGATCCTCATGCATTGGCCTCCCAAAGTACTAGGATTAAAGGTGTGAGCCACCATGCCCAGCCCACTACTCTTATTTTTAAAGTATATCCTTTTCCTACTTCACAAAAATGCTATCTTTTCTAAATTTACATCTGTACATTTTTTTTTTTTTACTGTTTTCACTTTCATAAATTTGCTTGTGCATTTGTATGTTAAATCGTCACTGTTCTAATTATAATAACTTTTTTTTTTTTTTTTGGAGAAAGAGTCTCGCTCTGTCGCCCAGGCAGGAGTGCAGTGGCGCGGTCTCGGCTCATTGCAACCTCTGCCACCCGGGTTCAAGCGATTCTCCTGCCTCGGCCTCCCGAGTGGCTAGGACTATAGGCATGTACCACCATGCCCAGCTAATGTTTTGTATTTTTTCATAGAGATGGGGTTTCACCGTGCTAGCCAGGGTGGTCACCATCTCCTGACCTCGTGATCCGCCCACCTCAGCCTCCCATATAGTAACTTTATAGTTTGTTTTGATATCTCAAAAAGCAAGTGTACTTGTATTTTTTCCAAAAATTTTTCCGGTTTTTTTCTTTCTTTTTTTTTTTTTTGGTAAATGAATTTGGAATCAAATCTAAGCCATCCCTGTTTTTAAAAAGGATGTGTTAGAATTTGTATTGGAATTCCATTGAATTTACAATTATTTGAGGACATTTTATTATATTTACAATATTGTGCTCCCATCAAGAAACATTGTGTGCCTTTACATTATGTCAGGTTATGTTCTGTGCTCTTCAGGAAAATTATACTGTTTCTTCACATAAATCTTGCCCACTTTGTGTTTGGGTTACAATGTTTTGTGCTGTGTTTTTTTCCCCTCAATTCAGTCCTATTTACTTACTGTGTTTTAGAAATGCCCCAAAATTTTCACGCTACCAGTGGTTTCCCTTCCTGTTTCATTGCTGTTATAGATACATTCTTTTCTCTTCATGCTTTTTATATTTTGTTTGTATCTTTAGTGATAGTGAGGAGAGAGAAAGTTTACACCCATTCTGACTCCTAGAACCTAAACTGTACATGTGACTTCTAAAATTTTTTTAAAACTAAATCTATGTTCTTAGTTTTCTTCCAGAAATATTATTAAAGAGTGCCTAAGAAAAATACAATTAACATATTAAGATGTATACCTATTATTTTTTTAATTTAAATTATAGCTTGAAAGCGAAAAATATGAATTAAAGTCTAAAGTGTTAATAATGAAAGAAACAATAGAGTCGTTAGAGAACAAATTAAAAGTCCAAGCTCAAAAATTTAGCCATATGGCTGGTGACTCATCTCATCAGAAGACAGAGGTGAACTCACTTAGGTAAGTTTATTCAAAATTTTCTGATTTCATTTTTGGGAACGTGTTTGTGGTTATGTAAAGTTTATAACCATAGCATTTTGGACTGGGCCTTTGAGCAGTAGTTTTAGAAGTTGGCTTTGCAGCAGACTCACCTGGGAGCTTTTGAAAAGTATGAATTTAAGGGGCTGATTTTGGGAGGTTCTAATTCACTGAGAATCTACTTGGGTAGGTTTTGGGTATCTGTGTTTTTTAAAAGAAATTTCACAGATTATTATGATTGCAGGCAAAGTTTTTCAACCTCCTTCCTTTTGAAATCCTATTAAATACTTCAGATCATTTGTATTCCATAGTGTAAGATTACTAGAAATTACAGAATTGTTTACTACCTATGCCATTTTCTTTCTCTTTCTTGCCTGTTTCAGTGAAATGTAAAGTCAGAGAATTTATCTCCTATTTTTAGCCTTTTCTGACTTAGAAACAGAAATTTTTAAGTAGGGAGGTAAGACATATGAATAGTATTCCTTTTAGGAAGCTAACTCTGGTGGAAATATGGAACATGGATTTCAAGTCTTAGAGATTGATGGCAAAGAAAGGAGACCAAGGATCTGGACTGAAGCAGTGGTAATGAACTCAGAGAACAGAGACCAAATTTAAGAAACACTTTTTACATAAAATCAAAAAGTTTAGATGACTAATATGGGGCTGAGAAATACAATAAGTATTACCTTAGCATACTAGGTTGTTTGTTAGTCATTAATTAATTTAGAATACAGAAGACTCAAGGAAACAAAAGGCAAACAAAGCTTTTTTTCTGGTCAGGGTAGCTGCAATAACTAAAAAGATACTGAAGGTCGGGAAAAGGGGACCACTCTGAAGAATCTGAGGAAACACTTCTCTCTAAATTACATTTGCAGTCAGAATCAGGAAAAGATTTTCACATGTCAGCAAGACATTACATCTGTGAAACACTTAGTCATGAAACAGTGACAACTTGAGATCAGAAAGGATATAGTAATGACACTTTTAAAAAAAGATTTAACAAATTAAAACTGAAAAGTTAGTGAATGGCATTGGATATTGCAGAAAACTGAGTTGGTGAAATAGAAAAAAACAAACTCGTGAAAGTCACCCAGAACTCTAAAGAACAAAAATAAATGATGAGAAAAAAGACGCAGATCCAATACACAAAAAACTAGGAATCACAGAAGTATATAGTAAACAGAGCAAATATGAGAATCAAAGGAATTAGGAAAAGTCTGTGACTGTAGTTCATAAGGGTTCTCTGATTATCTAATGACTTAATGAAATAAGACCAAGAATTGGGTGTGTCTAGTTAATTAAGGAATACTATATTAGTGACTCATACAGAACATCTCCAGTTTTGCTCTTTTGCTTCTCTGACGATAGTTTTGATAGGTTAGACCTCAGGAAGAACTAAAGTAGATACTGCTTTTTTCTTTGCTTTTTTCTGTAAGAGGAGAGCTGAATGGACCAGTATGCCCTCTGGCTCATGTCTGGATTCAGCTCCAAAGTACAGATAACATGGTATATTCTTGTCATCCAGAATTTTACTTTTCACTTTTGTGTCCAGCTGACTGGATCTAGCATTTAATCCATTTTGTTTTTCCTTGAGGTTATAGCTGAAACACCTCTTTTCCTCATAGGAGGCTTTTTCCAGTCTTAGAAGGCAGAGCTCTCAGTGCCGTCTCTTGGATAACCTAGCCTATAGCTCCTTTGGAGTTTTACTTCTTGTACTAATACTAATATCCTTTTCTCTTATGAGCTCAATCTGCCTCTTCCCTCACCTAGGAGTAATTCAGTCCCTGGCCCATAGTGAGAATTTTTGTCTACCTTTCTACCAGGTTACCTTGTATAACCTGGGGATATGACATTATTTCATAACTTCGTTTCACTGTAACAGAAAAATATAACTTATCTTGTCTCTTAGGAAAGTGTATCAATCGTATTCTCCGTATCAGTGAGTATTGGTAGAACCATGAGTTGAAACCATTGAATCCAAGTCCAAAGCAAAACCAAATACAAACCATCATACCCAGCACTCTTGGGAAGTAAAACCACGTTATCCAAACCTTTTGCCACTTTCAATATGATTAATAGAGCTCTTGCTACTCCTTTGATCACATTATGTTCTCTTTTCCTTGACATGAAGACATTGTAGAAGCTGAGAGTCAGGGCCAGGCATGGTGGCTCGTGCCTGTAATTTCAACACTTTGGGATTATAGTTTCAACACTTGGGAGGCCAAGGTGGGAGGATCACTTGAGCCCAGGAATTCAAGAGCAGCCTGGGAAATGTGGTAAAACCTTATCTCTGCAAAAAATACAAAAGTCAGCCAGGCATGGTAGCGTGTGCCTATATTCCCAGCTACCCGAGAGGCTGAGGTAGGAGGATTGCTTGAGCCTAGGAGTTCAAGGCTACAGTGAGCTATGCTCATGCCACTGTATTCTAGCCTGGGTGACAGAGTGAGACTGTCTCAGATAGATAAGGCATATGTTCCTTTCCATCCCCCTGAGATACCCATCTTCTTTTTCCCTTCCTGTGTCAGGCCTTTTCCACCAAATTTTATTACCAACAAACAGGCTTTTCTATATCAAGCATAATCATGTTTTTTTTTGTTTGTTTTTTTGTTTTTTTTTTTTGAGACAAAGTCTTGCTCTGTCACCCAGGCTGGAGCGCAGTGGCACGATCTTGGCTCACTGCAGCCTCCACCTCCTGGGTTCAAGCAATTCTCCTGCCTCAGCCTTCCGAGTAGCTGGGATTACAGGTGCCTGCCACCATGCCCGGCTAATTTTTGTATTTTTAGTAGAGACAGGGTTTCACCATGTTGGCCAGGCTGGTCTCAAACACCTGACCTCAGGTGATCCACCCGCCTTAGCCTCCTGAAGTGCTGGGATTATAGGTGTGAGCCACCACGTCTGGCCTAAGCACAGTTTAGTTGTCCAAATGGAGAATCTTTTGTCTAGTTTCTTTGTCTATTTTCAGAGCGCATAATATAAAATCTTACTTTTTAACCACATTTTAAAGTTAAATTACTGTCATCTCCCTTTAATTGCAGCATTTAATAGATCTGGCATTTTATACCCTAGATCAAAGCTACAGAATGCTGTAAAGGAACTTTTGTCTACCCAGGAAGGATAGTCTCCCAGAGCATGCTAGCCAGTCTTTAGAGCTGAGGTCAACAGTCTTTTTTTTTTTTTTTGTAAATAGACAAGAGTCAGTATTTTAGACCAAGCTTATCCAACCCACCATATTTTGTTGTTGTCTCTTTTGTTTTGTTTTAGGCTTTCAGCAGCCTGAAGCCATGGTTTTTAGTCTGTCTCTAGTAATAAGCAAAACAGGGATGAGGAAGAGACTTTACTGGCCCAATCAGAAACAGAACCTAAGAACCCGTGACTGTTATTATCTCGCTTGGACACCCTGTTAGACTGTGTGGGCTACATAGTTTATGTCACACCTGCTTAACACTGCCCTTGTAGCTTGAAAGTAGCCCTAGACAATATATAAAACAAAGTAGTGTGGTTGTATTTGGATACTTTATTATGGACACTGAAATTTGGATTTCATATAATTTTCATATGTCGCTAAATAATAATTTTCTGTTGAAAAATTTTTTTAGTCATTTAAACATGTAAAAACCATGAATACCACTCAGGCCTTGCAGAAATTGGCATCCGGCTGTAGTTTGTCAACCCCTGCTCAAGGAAAAATTGTTTCCAGCCCAGTTAGACAACTCACTTTTCTCAGTCAACCCCCTAGTAAACATCCTTAAGCCTCACAACTGCCAGCTGTGAGGCTCTACACAATGAGAATCCTGCAGCTGAAAATACTGTCAGACTGTTCTCAGTTCACCTTAGTCTTTATCTGCATTTGTCCAAAACCAGAGGGTATACTCTTATCTAGTATCAAATAGATGCTGTAGCAGATTTTCCTGGAAATGACCCATAAACTCTAGCCCATATATATTAGTTGTTTTATTAGGATTTCTTTAGCTGTATTCAGAAAACCAAATGTAACTAGTCTCCCATGAGAAGTATTTATTTGTTAAGGTAATTTATAACCATTTTATTTTATTTTACTTATTTTGAGACAGGGTCTCACTCTGTCAGGCTGGAGTGTAGTGGCACAATCATGGTTCACTGAAACCTTGACCTCCTGGCTCAAGTAATCCTCCCATCTCAGCCTCCTGAGTAGCTGGGACTATAGGCATGCACCACCACACTCAGCTAAGTTTTAAAAATTTCTTTGGAGACAGGATCTCACAATGTTGCCCAGGCTGTTCTTGAACTCTTGGGCTCAAGAGAACCATTTTAGATAAGGGAAAGAAGACTCATAAGTCACATGGGATGCTTAAGAACTGTCTTCTGGGCATTCCTAACATTTTTTTTCTACCAGGAAAGAAAGAGGAACCAGAACCCTGAGTGAGGATAGCTGAGTTTGTGGATCTAGAATTGAAAGGGTCAAGGGATCTAGGGCCACCAGTTACAACCATCATCCCCATGAAGAAATCTAAAAGAAAATCCATGCCTAATTTCTTTTCCCTCTCTGACTGATCAAGAGATGATACTTACTCATCTTTCTTAGTGGTGGGCTATAACTATAGACTACTGGGAGAAATCTAAAATAAAAACAGGGGTACCACATCAGTCTCTCTCTCTCTCTTTTTTTTTTTTTCTAATAGGTCGTTAAAATTCCAAACCTACCTTAGATGGTGCTTTAGCTCCATTTTAGAACTTGAACACTTCTTAGGAACAGAGGATCCTTTAAGATGCTGTCTTTGTTTAAAATTTACTGCATCATGATGGAAATAATTACTTTTGTCCCCTAAAATGAGATCATGCATAGCTCCGTGTAATGTAATATAACTGAGGAATTTGAAGCTCAAAGAGATGGACCTCTACCCAGTCACATCTGCTAAGTGGAGAGCCAGAACTTAAGTTCATTTTTATTGCTTCACTCTCTGGTGAAAAGTTGTTACTTCCCTTTGCTACGTTTATAGCATTTTCGAAGCTAAGAAACTGGCTCATTTTTCCTAACTTGATTCTCAAAATTTCCTTTCCAAACACCTTTATGAACAACTAATAACGGCAGTCACTCAACTCTTCTTTCCTGTGACTTTTACACCTCAACTGTTTCGTTGAGAGAACCTTTATCTTTGCAAAACTTTGGTCAGAAAAGTTAAATTCAAGGTCTGGTATCGAGTCTCGTCTTCTTTTCTTTCTACGCTAGAATATAAAAAAACAAAGCTATTTTTAGGACTCACCCAAGGGCTTCCTTTATATGTATGTATATCAAGATGTGATCCTGCCTTTGTCAACCCCACTTTCATTAGGAAGTCACCCCGCTTTATGAAGTTAGATATAAAGCAGTCTTTACATTTCTACCTGGAATTTCAAGCACTGCCAACTGCTCAGTGTCCTTCATTAGGGATTCTGCGGGCCATTCTATTTTTGAAAGGACTCTGTATAGCTTCCTGGCAGGCGTTTTCTCTTTCACATAGAGGATGTTGGCCTTCCTATATTCTGCAGATAAGGCATTACGATGTAGTAGAAGAACATCGTTATAGTGTTAGAGTAGCCTTAATTTGCATCTTTTCTTTGCCCTTACTTGCTTGGTGACCTTGGACAAGTTTTTTGTTGTTTGTATTAAATTGGGATAATAGTTCTAATTATGGAACCGTCCTAATTATGGTACTGTTCTAGGAATAAATGAGCTAATGTGTACAAAGTACCACTCTCTGTTGTTATATCCCATGGAACAGCAGTTCTAGCTTTTAGGAATAGCTTGAATACAGTGCAGTCACCTGAACCCGAACCTCACACATAATTTTAGGAAGATTGCTTGAACCTAGTGTCTTTCTAATTTGGTTTGGTTTAGTTTTGCAAGTCTAAATAAATCAGTCCCAACTTGACTCTCCTCCCTACCTCTTGATCATCATTCACTTGCTATTAGAACAGTCAGGTCATGTGTTTTGTCTTTCAGAATACCTCAATACTGCCAAGTAAAACTTCATTTCTATAAAGATATCCCATCTTATTAGTGGTTTTGGAATTCAAACCTCCTTTCCTTTAGGCGATTCTAAGCTAAGCTCTCCTCAGTATCTTTTTCCATGTCTTATTCCTCAAAGGAAACCTAAAAGGAATCCATGGAAATTCCTGATAAATACTCTGAGATGAGAGCCATGTCTTTTCAGCAAGGCAGGATTGTGAACTCCCAGATCAGGGCTAAAAGTGTTCTGAAGACTGCATGACATGAAAGCGATTTTTTACTGTTAAACCTTCCAGGAACAGTACTTCTGAAAAATAATCCTACTGATCAGTAACAGATTTCTCTGAAACCGTCTTTATTGTTAACCACATAGGCCTCTGTACATCCTTTCTTTTGCTCCCTGAACGAAGTCTTTAATCTTAAATCCCCATTGTACTGCGGGAAATGCCTACTTTCCCTGCTTTCTGTGACTCCATTTGACTACTCAGCCAAAAAGTCAGAATAAGAAGCAATATTAAAAGCTGACAGGTCAGGGCTGGGAATGGTGGCTTATGCCTGTAATCCCAGCACTTTGGGAGACTGAGGCAGATGGATTGCTTGAGCTCAGGAGTTTGAGACCAACCTGGGCAACATGGTAAAACCCCATCTCTACTAAAAATAGAAAAATTAGATAGGTCTGGTGGTCTACGTCTGTAGTCCCAGCCTCTAGGGATGCTGAGGTAGGAGGATCACCTGAGCCCAGGAGGCAGAGGTTGCAGTGAGCTGAGATCTTACCACTGTACTCCAGCCTGTGTGTCAGAGGGAGACCCTGTCTCAAACAAACAAAAAAAATAACTCACTGGTTGGGATGGTTAGAATTTATGGATAGTGCTTTGAAATGCCAGGTCATACTGTAAGAACAGGATTTTTCCTTTGCCTCCACTATTAGAAAAAGATTTAAAGGAAAAGGGGTTAACATTAGGAAACTAAGAAGAGCTTTAAAACTACCAAGAAGCTTCTAGAAAAGAACACACAATTAATTTGATTTTTATACTATATTATTTTTAGGAAGATGGAACCGTTTTAGAGAATAGTGGACAGCTAGAAATAATATATAATGCCATAGATTATACTGGAAGAGCTTTAAAATAAAAAATAACAAAAACTTTAAAAATAAGACGTCAAAATATTTTTAAGAAATCTCATTTTTTAAAAGTATTTCCATGAGAGAGAAAGAATACCATGTGTTTTTGTCTGTTGATTCTTTAGGATAGTAATTGAGCAGCTACAGCGGTCAGTTGATGACTATCAGCACCGACTTTCCATTAAAAGAGGTGAACTTGAATCAGCCCAAGCACAAATTAAAATACTGGAGGAAAAAATAGGTAAATGTTTTAAATTTTGTTTCTGCTAATCCTAATATACTTTGTCTAACAAACGTTTCTTTTCATTTGCAGATGAATTAAACCTTAAGATGACTTCACAGGATGAGGAGGCTCATGTAATGAAAAAGACCATTGGTGTTATTGATAAAGAAAAAGACTTTCTCCAGGAGACTGTAGATGAGAAGACAGAAAAGATTGCAAATTTGCAAGAAAACCTAGCTAATAAAGTATGTGATCATTTAATATAATTCTCCAGCATCCAAACAGAACAGATTTTTTTGTTTTGTTTTTGAGATGGGATCTCACTCCGTTGCCCAGGCTGCAGCGCAGTGGCATGATCACAGCTCACTGCAGCCTCTACCTCTTGGGCTCAAGGAATCCTCCCACCTCAGCAATTGGAGTTACAGGCATGGGCCACTACCCTTAGCCCGAAAAGATTATTGTATTTTCACGTATGCATTTCTTTTTTTAAAGGTTTATTTACTTTTGGCAGGATATGGTGGCTCATACCTGTAATCTCAGCACTTTGGGAGGCTGAGGCGGGAGGATTGCTTGAGCTCAGGAGTTCAAGACAAGCCTGTGCCACATGGTGAGACCCCATCTTTGCCAAAAATAAAAAAAAATAGCTAGGCGTGATAGTGTGCACCTGTGGTCCCAGTTGCTCAGGAAGGTGAGGTGGGAGGATCACTTGAGCCCAAGGGCGGAGATTGCACTGAGCTGAGATCATGCCACTGCACTCCAGCCTGGGTGACAGAGCAAGACTCTGCCTCTAAATGAATGAATGAGTGAATGAATGAATGAATGAATGAATAAAAAGTTTATGTGCTTTTATTGGTACATATGAGATGTACATATTTTTGGGTTACATGTGATAATTTGAGACATTCATATAATCAAGTCAGGGTAATTGGGATATTTATCACTTTATTTTTTTCTTTATGCTAGGAATGTGTGAATTATTCTCTTTTAGCTGTTTTGAAATGTGTGCTGGATTAGTGTTAACTAGAATCACCCTACTGATATCTCTCGAACACCAGGTCTTACTTCTAAGTGTGTATTTGTGCTCATTAATCAACCTCTCTTCACGCCTCCTCCCTCATCCTTTTACTGGCCTTTAGTAACCACCAGTCTACTCTCTGCCTTCATGAGATCCACTTTTTATCACCCACATATGGGTGAGAACAAACAATATTTGTGTTTCTGTGCTTGACATGGTTCACTTAACATCATGACCTCCAGGTCCTTCCGTGTTGCTGCAAATGACAGCATTTCATTCATTTTCATGGCTGAATAATATTTCCTGTGTATATATACCAGGGGCAGATATTTCTTCGATATATTGATTTCCTCTCTTTCAGATATTTACTCAATAATGGAATTGCAGGATCATATGGTAGTTCTATTTTTAGTTTTTTGAGGAACCTTCATACACTGTTTTCCATAGTGGCTGTACTAATTTACATTCCCACCAACAGTGTCCAAGAGTTCCTGTTTCTCCACATCCTTGCCAGCATCTGTTATTCCCCATCTTTTTGATAAAAGGCATTCTAACTGGGGTGAGATGATATCTCATTGTAGTTTTAATTTGCATTTCTCTGATAATTAGTCATGTTGAGCATTTTTTCACATGCTTTTTGGCCATCTGTATATTTTCTTTTGAGAACTGTCTATGAAAATCTTTGCCCATTTTAAAATTGGATTATTTGGTTTTTTTTGCTGTTGAGTTGTTTGAGCTCCTTGTATGTTCTGTTTATTAATCCCTTGTCAGATGGATAGTTTGCAGATATTTTCTCCCATTCTGTAGGTTGTCTCTTCACTTTGTTAATTGTTTCCATTGCTATGCAGAAGCTTTTTGGCTTAATGTAATCCCATTTGTCTGTTTTTACTTTTGTTGCCTGTGCTTTTAAAGTCTTACACAAACAATATTTGTCCACACCAATGTCCCAGAGCATTTCCCCAACATTTTCTTCTAGTAGTTCCATAGTTTCAGGTCATAGATTCTAGTCTTTAATCCACTTTGATTTGAGTGTTGTATGTGGTGAGAGATAGGGGTCCAGTTTCATTATTCTGTATGTGGTTATCCAGTTTTCCCAGCACCACTTATTGAAAAGACTGCCCTTTTCCCATTGTATGTTCTTGGCATCTTGTTGAAAATGAGTTGGCTTTAAATGTGTGGATTTATATCTGGGTCCTCTAGTATGTTCTGTTGGTCTGTGTGTCTTGTTTTTATGCCAGTGCCATGCTGATTGGCTAGCTATATAGTATATTTTGAAGTCAGTTAGTGTGATCTCCAGCTTTGTTTTTTTGCTCAGGATTGCTTTGGCTATTTGGGGTCTTTCCAATTTATTTGAGGATTTTTTTTTTTTCTGTATCTGTGAAGAATGTTGATTGTGTTCCAATAGGGATTACGTTGAATCTGTAAATTGCTTTGCGTGTTATTATCATTTTAGCAACATTAATTCCATCAATCCATGAGTATGGAATATCCTTCCATTTTTTTATGGTCTCTTCTATTTCTTTCATCAGTGTTTTGTAGTTTTCCATGTATAGCTCTTTCATGTATTTGGTTAAATTGATTTCTAGGTGTTTTCTATTCTTTGCAGCTATTGTAAATGGAATTTTTTTCTTGATTTCTTTTTCAGATTGCTGTTGGAGTATAAAAATGCTGTTGATTTTTGTAATCTTGATTTTGTATTGTGCAGCTTTACTGAATTTTCTTATCAGTTCCAGCAGTTTTTTAGTGGAGTGTTAAAGTTTTTCTAAATACAAGATCATGTAGTCTGCATACAAGGCTAATTTGACTTCTTCTTTTCAATTTGGATGCCCTTTATGTCTTTCTCTTGACTATTTGCCCTGGCCAGGATTTCTAGGATTATGTTGAATAAAAGTGTGAAAGTGGGCATCTTTGGCTTGTTCCAGATCTTATAGGAGAGGCTTTCAAGTTTTCCCCATTCAATATTATGTTGACTCTAGGGTTTGTCATATATGGCCTTTGTTATTTTGAGGTATTTTTTTTTGTACCCTTTGTTGAGGGTTTTTACAGTAAAGGGATGTTGCAACTTATTGAATGCTTTTTCAACATCTATTGAAATGATTTATATGGCTTCTGTTCTTCTGTTAATGTATCACATTTATTGATTGTGCATGTCAAACCATCCTTGCATCCTTGGGATGAATCCCACTTGATCACGGTGAATGATCTTTTTGATTTATTTAAAAAGTATTGTTGAATTTAGTTTGCTAGTATTTTGTTGAGGATTTTTGCACCTATGTGCATCAGTGATATTGGCCTGTAGTTTTCTTTTTTTGTTGTGTCTTTGTCTGGTTTTGGTATCAGGATAATGCTGGCCTTGTAGAATGAATTTCGAAGTATTCCACCCTCTTCAATTTTCTTGAAGAGTTTGAGCAGGAATTGGTATTAGTTCTTCTTTAGATGTTCGGTAGAGCTCAGCAGTACAGCCATTAGGTCCTGGACTTTTCTTTTGTGGAAGACTTCTTATTACAGCTTCTATCTTATTACTTGTTATTGGTTTGTTGAAGTTTTCTGTTTCTTCATGGTTCAAACTTGGTAGCTTATAAGTGTCCAGGAATTTATCCATTTCTTCTAGGTTTTCCAGTTTTTTGGCATGTGATTGTAATTGTCTTTCATGATTCCTTGTATTTCTATGGTCACAGTTATGTCCCCTTTTTTGTTTCTGATTTTATTTATTGGGTCTTGTCTCTTTTTTTCTTAGCCTTAAAGGTTTGTTGATTTTTGTTTATCTTTTTAAAAACCCAACTTTTCATTTCATTGATCTTTTGTATTTTCTTTTTCTTTTTTTCTGAGATGGAGTCTCGCTCTGTCACCCAGGCTGGAGTGCAGTGGCGCAATCTCGGCTCACTGCATACTCCACCTCCCGGGTTCATGCCGTTCTCCTGCCTCAGCCTCCCGAGTAACTGGGACTACAGGCGACCGCCACCACGCCTGGCTAATTTCTTTTTGTATTTTTAGTAGAGATGGAGTTTCACCATGTTAGCCAGGATGGTCTCGATCTCCTGACCTCGTGATCCATCCACCTCGGCCTCCCAAAGTGCTGGGATTACAGGCGTGAGCCACTGTGCCCAGCAGATCTTTTATATTTTCATCTCAATTTCATTTATTTTTGCTCTGATCTTTATTCTTTCTGACCTTCTACTAATTTGGAGTTTGGTTTGTTCCTGCTTTTCTAGTTCCTTTCTAGTTTCTGGTTGACGTACATCATCACTAGTTTGTTTATTTGAAGTCTTTCTAGTTGAGGTACATCATCACTAGGTTGTTTATTTGAAGTCTTGATTTTTCTTGTTGGTTTTTTTGTTTTGTTTTTTTTTTTGAGACAGGGTCTCACTCTATTGCCCGGGCAAGTGCAGTAGCAAGATCATGGCTCATTGCAGCCTTGACCTTTCAGACACAAGCAATCCTCCTACTTCAGCCTCCCAATTAGCTTGTGCTACAGACATGTGCCACCATGCCCAGCTAATTTTTAATTTTTTTGTAGAGACGGTGTCTTACCATGTTTCCGAGGCTGGTCTCCAACTCCTAGGCTCAAGCAGTCCTCTGGCTAAGCCTCCCCAAGTGCTGGGATTACAGGCATGAGCCACCATGCTCAGCCTCAGCTTTTTTGATACAGACATTTATTGC
Source organism: Theropithecus gelada (assembly GCF_003255815.1). Classification (NCBI taxonomy): domain Eukaryota; kingdom Metazoa; phylum Chordata; class Mammalia; order Primates; family Cercopithecidae; genus Theropithecus; species Theropithecus gelada. Next base: position 85,860,926 of record NC_037672.1, on the reverse strand, counting down.
TATAAACTTCCCTCTTAGCTCTGTTTTTGCAGTATTTCATAGATTTTGGTACATTATATTTCCCTTTTCATTTGTTTCAATACTTTTTTATTGCCTTTTTCATTTCTTCATTGACCCATTGGTCATTCGAGAGCAACTGTTGTTTAATTTTGATGTGTTTGTGTAGTTTCCAGTGTTTCTCTTACTGATTTCTAGTTTTATTCCGTTTTGTTCAGAAAAGATACTTGATATGCTTTCTACTTTCTTGAATTTGTTGAAACTTGTTTTATGGTGTGAACTATGGTCTATTCTGTAGAACGTTCCATGTGCTGATAAAAAGAATTTATTCTGTAGCATTTGGGTGAAATGTTCTGCAAATGTCAGTTGGGCATATTTGTCTAGTGTACAGATTAACTCCAATGTTTCTTTGTTGATTTTATGTCAACATGATCTGTCCATTACTGATAGTGGGGTGCTGAAGTCCCCTACCATTATCGTATTGCAGTGTGTCTCTCTTTTTAGATCTATTTATGTTTGCTTTATATACTTGGGAACTCTGGTGTTGGATGCATAAATATGTATAATTATTATACCGTCTTTCTGTATTGACCCCTTTATAATTCTATGTAGTGATCTTTGTTGTCTCTTTTTATAGCCTTTGACTTCTAGTTTACTTTGTCTGATGTGAGTAAAGCTACTCCTTCTGTTTTTGTTTGCATGACATATCTTTTTCCATCCATTCACTTTCAGTCTTATTTGTGTCTTTATAGGTGAGATGGGCTTCCTATAGGCAGTATATAGTTGGGTCTTATTTTTAACCATTCAAACACTCAGTCTTTTAATTGGAGAATGGAGTCAGTTTCCATTCAGTGTTGTAAATGATATGTAAGGACTTAACGCCGCCTTTTTTTTTTTTTTTTTTTTTTTTTTTTGCTTTTTTTCTAGTTGTTTTATAACTCTTCTCTTTCTTCACTTCTTATTGTCATCCTTCGTGGTTAAGTGATTTTCTCTGGTGGTATGTTTTAATTAATTGCTTTTTATAGCTTTTTACACTGTGGTTACCATGAAGCTTACAAAACATATCTTATAACAAGTTATTTTAAAGAACTGACAACTTATCTTAGATTACACACACAGAATTAAAACAAAGAAGGCCAGGCATGTTGGCTCACACCTTAATCCGGACACTTTGGGAGACCAAGATGGGAAGATTGCTTGAGGCCACAAGTTTAACACTAGCCTGGGCAACATAATGAGACCCCATCTCTACCAAAATAAAAAAATTAGCTGGGCATGGTGGTACCTGTAGTCCCAGATATTCAGGAGCCTGAGGCAGGAGGATCACTTGAGCCCAGGAGTTTAAGGCTGTAGTGATCTATGATCACACCATTGCACTTCAAGTCTGGGTGACAGAACAAGACCCAGTCTCTAAAAAACAAACAACGAACAAAAAGACAAAACAAAAAACCCACAAAGAAATAACTAAAAAAAATTCTACACTTTATCTCCCTTGCATTTTGACCTATGGTTGTCTTAATTTGCAGATTTGTGTATTGCCTGTCTCTTAACAGGTTGCTGTAGCTATCGTTTTTGATAGATTAGTTTTTTAGGCTTCAGACTAGAATTATAAGTGGATTGTATACCACAACTACAGTATTAGAGTGTTCTGGGATTGTCTCTGTATTTAATTTTACCAGTGGGTTTTATACCTTTAAATGTTTTCTTTTTGCACATTAGTTTTTTTCTTTCTAATTGAAGAACTCCCTTAGCATTTCTTTTAAGATGTGCCTGTTCGTGGTGAATTCTCTTAGCTTTTGTTTATCTGGGAAGGACTTTATTGAAGGGCACTTTTGTTGGATAACATATTCTTGTATGGCAGTTTTTTTCTTTTAGCACTTTGAAAATGATAGTCTACTTCCTCTTGGCCTGTATGGTTTCTTTTGAGAAGTCTGTTTCTAGATGAATTGGAGTTCCTTTATATATTATTTGCTTTTCTCTTCCTGCTTTTAGGATCCTATCTTTGTCCTTGACCTTGGAGAGTTTATTACATGTTTGGGGCAGTCTTTTTTTTTTTGAGACGGAGTCTTGCTCTGTCGCCCGGGCTGGAGTGCAGTGGCCGGATCTCAGCTCACTGCAAGCTCCGCCTCCCAGGTTTACGCCATTCTCCTGCCTCAGCCTCCCGAGTAGCTGGGACTACAGGCGCCCGCCACCACGCCCAGCTAGTTTTTTGTATTTTTTAGTAGAGACGGGGTTTCACCGTGTTAGCCAGGATGGTCTCGATCTCCTGACCTCGTGATCCGCCCGTCTCCCAAAAGTGCTGGGATTACAGGCTTGAGCCACCACGCCCGGCCTGGGGCAGTCTTTTTTGGGTTGAATCTCTTTCGTGTTCTCTGACCTTCCTACACCAGGAAATTTGTCTTTCTCAAGTTTTGGAAAGTGTTCTGTTATTTCTTTGAGTAAGCTTTCTACCCCTTGATCTTGCTAAACTCCCTCTTGAACACCAGTAATCCTTCGGTTTTGTATTTTTCTCTATCTTGTAGGCAATTTTTGTTCCTTTTTATTCTTTTGTTGTTGTTGTTCTCCTTTCACTGTGTAATTTCAAATAGCTTGTCTTCAAGCTCACTGATTCTTGCCTTTGCTTGATCCATTCTCCTGTTGAGATCCTCCAATGAATTTTTCAGTTCAGGAAATGTATTTCTCAATTCTAAGATTTGTTTGCCATTTTTTATTATTTCAATCTCTTGGTTAAATTTCTCTGATATGAGCCAAGTATAGTGGTGTGCACCTGTGGTTCCAACTGCATGGGAGGCTGAGGCAGGAGGATCCCTTCAGCCTAGGTGGTTGAGTCTGCAGTGAGTCGTGATTACACACTGCACTCCAAACACTCCAGCCTGGTCAACAGAATGAGACCTGTCTCAAAAAAAATATGTTAAAAATTTTTTTCTGATAAATTTCTGAATTTTCTGTGTTATCCTAGAGATCACTGAATTTCCTTGATACCTCAATTTTGAATTCTTGGCCAGAGAGCTCAGGTGTCATTGTCTTGTCAGGATCAATCACTGGTTCCTTGCTTTGTCCATTTGAAGAGTTCATGGTTCCCTCTTTGCTGTTGTTTCTTGTGGATGTATGTCTGTGTCTTCGAAGGATTAGTTATTTACTCCAGTCTTCTCTATCTGGCTTGTTTTTTTGTTGTTGTTTTTGTTTGTGTTTTTTGAGACAGAGTCTTGCTCTGTCACCTAGACTGGAGTGCAGTGGCATGATCTCAACTCACTGTAACCTCTGTCTCCCGAGTTCAAGCGATTCTCCTGCCTCAGCCTCCCAAGTAGCTGGAATTACAGGCATGCAACACCACACCCGGCTAATTTTTGTATTTTTAGTAGAGATGGCATTTCACCATGTTGGCCAGGCTGGTCTCGAACTCCTGATCTCGGGTGATCCACCTGCCTCAGCCTCCCAAAGTACTGGGATTACAGGCCTGAACCACCACACCCAGCCTGGCTTGTTTTGGTTTTCATTGGTTATGTTTGCTTAGAGATTCTTCAAACTTTATTGAATTTCTTATACTTTTTTTCATAGGTTACTGCCTCCTTTTTGTCACTAGATGGTGGCTAAAGCCCAAGTTTGCCTTGGCTTTAGTGAATGCTCAGACCCCTACCTATCTGGGATGGGGGAGGTCCCAAAGGGGATGTCCCAGCAGTGTCGAAGGGCTGGCTAAGGGTTTGTGCCCAGGGGACCTGTGGAATGTACCTCCTACAGCATGGTGTTACTGAACTACCACTCTGATTTGCTGTCTTTGGCCGAGTAACAGAGAAGAGTTTCCAGGGATGAGGAGTTAGTCCTACCTCACCACTTTGTCTCTGGGTTTCCTCAGGGACATGTCTCCCTTCAGGTATCCATGATGTTTCCTGTGTGTTGAGGCATGGAACAGGTCTCCTGCCAAATTACGCAAAATAGTAGAAAAGCTGGTTGTCCACCTCAATCTCACTTTTTCCAGTGTAGAAACCATGAATTAGAGGAGATTTTCCTTTGTACTTGGTGCCAGGCAGATTGAGGGAACGGACATCACAGATGTGCAAATTCGATTCTGTCATTGTGTGCTCAGAGGTTTTTTACGTCTCTGTGGCCCGGGAACTGACTTGTCCTCGTATTTGAGTCCTGGGATAGTGCTGATGATAATGTTAACATTGTATATTTATTTTTGATTTTTTTTGTGAGGAATGAAGTCAGCTTGTGACTACACCACCATCTTAGAACCAGAAGTTTCCCAAATATGCAATTATTATTGGCCATGTAGAAGTTTCTAAGACCCAGGACCATGTTTTCTAATGTTTAAATATCATTTTTTTCAAATAATGTTAATCTTCAAAATGTAATTTTATCTATTTCTAGAATGTGATTTTATCAGATCTCATTAAAGCAAACTCAAGAAAACTATCCAAGGGTAGGTCAAAACACGCCAGTATGTGAAGTACGATTGGGACATGGAGATATGTTCACTTGGAGCTTTGTTTTAGGCATACTTTATATAATTGAGCTGCATATTTGAACTATATGAGTATGACAAGTTATATAAATTTAGCTAAAGACATTTTGGTTTAAAATCTTACACATTTTTGTAATTTCTATAGGAGAAAACTGTTGCTCAAATGAAGCTAATGATCTCAGAGTGTGAATCAGCTGTGAAGTAAGTCATTAATGAAATTACATCCAGCTTTTTAGGAGATTTTCAGTGAATACAGCTTTATCTATTCAGTAGCAATGTAGCAATAGAAGAATTTCTCTTTCAATTTCCCCATTTTTGTCAATGGTAGCATCATTTTCTCAGTCTCCAGCTTGAAAATATGTTATCCTCTTTAACCTCTCCTTTTCTGTCATCCACATATAAACACTTACGTCTTATTAACTATTCTCCTATATATCTACTTGTTCCTTATTTTTACTGTAATTATGCCACTTGGAGCCTAATCATTAAAACTTAAATTACTTAGTAGCCAATCTTGAATTTATTCTCCATCTAAACCTATCTTGAGCGCTGTCACAAAATTTTACGTTTTATGTCTAGTCTCTCCAGGCAGATTGTAAGCCACTTCAAGAAAAAAGTTGCTTATTTATTTTACATATCCTTAACATTTTATATAATAGTGGGGATATAGACATTTAATAAGTATTTGCCAATTCAATCTATGCTTTACTTTTTGTTTGTTTTTGAAACAAGGTCTCGCTCTGTTGCCCAGGCTGGAGTGTAGTGGTATGATCTCCACTCACGGCAACCTTGGCCTCCCCAGGCTCAGGTGATCCTCCCACCTCAGCCTTCTGAGTAGTTGAGACTACAGGCATGTGCCACCACGCTCAGCTAATTTAAAAAAATTTTTTTGTAGAAGCGGGGTCTCCCTATATTGCCCAGTCTGGTCTCGAACTCTTGGGCTCAAGCTATTCAACTTTTAACACTTGAAAGTGTTCTGTGTTTACTTGATTGTTGGATTAATACATTTATTTTTTTTTACTTCATTTGCAGGTAATTATTGGTTAGAGCTCTAAAATATCTGTTCTACCTAATTAATAGGTATCTTAATGCAGCAGTTATAATTTCTTATAATCACAGTATATTTGTATTCTAAGTATACTTAGACCATAAGTTTTCTTTTAAATGAACTACAGTTTTTATAAGTTTTCTTTATTATTTTCACATCACTCATTTAACAGCCAGCTAAAAGAAACATTAGTTAATCGAGATCGTGAGATAAACAGCCTCCGGCGCCAGCTTGATGCAGCTCACAAAGAACTCGATGAAGTAGGAAGATCTAGAGAAATTGCTTTTAAGGAAAACAGAAGATTGCAAGATGACCTGGCTACAATAGCAAGAGAAAACCAAGTACGAACACAATGCATAAATTTTGATAGTTTTATACTATCCATTGTTTGCTAAACATTAAAGCTCTAAATTTTTTTTCTAAAATTTAATTACATAAAAATAAGTGATATAAATAATTCATTAAGGACAATGGTGTTTATCAGGGTATTAAAAAATGTAGCTTAGGCTGGGCGCAGTGGCTCACACCTGTAATCTTAGCACTTTTGGAGGCTGAGGTGGGTGGATCACTTGAGATCAGGAGTTTGAGACCAGCCTGGCCAACATGGTGAAACCCCATCTCTACTAAAAATACAAAAATTAGCCAGGCGTGGTGGTACGCGCCTGTAATCCAAGCTGCTCGGAAGGCTGAGGCAGGAGAATCACCTGAACCTGGAGGTGGAGGTTGCAGTGACCCGAGATCGCGCCACTGCACTCCAGCCTGAGCAACAGAGTGAGACTCCATCTAAAAAAATAAAGTTTCTTGGAATGCTGCTATATATCACAGGGTGTCTAATGGGTGCAACTGATCTTCTCACCATTTTGGTCTTTGTTGCAAGGAAACCTAAAGCTGAGAGCATGAAATTCTGTATGTCAGAAATCATTGTCACCCAATGGGTGAGGACATCAGCATCACTCCCAGAGCAAAGTTTCTGTGTTTTAAAGACTCAGGATAGGTTTTAATTATTTGTGCTTACTTCTGTCTGCTCTGAAATATACCTGTAGTTAAATGAATGAGTGTTTTAGAATGACAAATACTGAAAGGTATTAGTTTTGTTTGTGCTGGTTTCCTAACAGATTATAGTGAGAAGACCAGTGATTTTCCTGTTTTAAATATTTTATGTTTTAAAAAAATTGTTTTCAGTATTATTCAGCATAAAGCATATTGATGAAATATGAATTTTTTTAATGTCAGCCCCTGACCATAGCTAGCCCTTAGTGTAAATACCAGATACATGATCAGGACTATTATGGGAAATGTGTGATAAGGTTTGGTTAAAAAATCAAGATCAGACCAGGCGTGGTAGCTCACGCCTATAATCCCAGCACTTTCGGAGACCAAAGTAGGAGGATTGTTTGAGCCCAGGAGTTTGAGACCAGGCTGGACATCATAGTGAGATCTCATCTCAGAAAATTAAAAGAAAATTAGCTGGCATGGTGACATTTGCCTGGGGTCTCAGCTACTCGGAGGACTGAAGTGGAAGGATTGCTTGAGCCCAGAAGGTCAAGGCTGCAGTGAGCTGTGATCACGCCATTGCACTCCAGCCTGAGTGATAGAATGAGACTCTGTCTGAAAAGTTTTAAAAAGATGAGATCTGCCAGGAAAAATATGTGAAAATAACACTTAGGAACAGTTTTCCTTTTGTCCTACTCTATCTTATTCTCCAATTCCAAAGGAATTATTTGAATATAAATAAAATTTATTTGGTGGTGTGTTCATTTTAGATTGTCTTTAATTTATTTTATTTGTAGGAAATCTCATTGGAATTGGAAGCAGCAGTGCAAGAAAAAGAAGAAATGAAGAGCAGAGTTCATAAATACATAACAGAGGTGTCACGATGGGAGAGCTTAATGGCTGCCAAGGTGAAAAATGCTATTTAGGTTGGATTTAAGACTGAGGGTTTTTCTTTTTTTAACTTTTTCATGTTGGTTTATTCTGCCTCTACAATTAGATATTAAACATTTTAAAGTAGAGATCCTGCCTACTGCCTTTATTTTTCCCATAGATTTTAGTGTGGTACCTGCACAGATAACTAATGCTCCCTAAATTAGAACAGAATGCTCTGTGTGTGTATGTGTTTATGACATGGGTGTTCCAGTAAGTGACAGTTACTAATTTAGAAACAATTTTATTATGATTAAACCAGGAAAAAGAAAATCAAGATTTGTTAGATAGATTTCAGATGCTTCATAACCGTGCTGAAGACTGGGAGGTCAAAGCCCATCAAGCGGAGGGAGAAAGCAGCTCAGTTCGACTGGAACTTCTTTCTATTGACACTGAGAGGAGACATCTTCGAGAAAGAGTGGAGCTATTAGAAAAAGAAATTCAAGAGGTAATATATTTATTTGTTTTGTAAAGATGTTATTTGGTGAAACAGAAAACATTCAAAGATACTTTATTTTTATTTTTATTTTTTTATTTATTTATTTTTTTTTTGAGACAGAGTCCCACTCTGTCACCCAGGCTGGAGTGCAATGGCACAATCTCGGTTCACTGCAACCTCCACCTCCTGGGTTCAAGTGATTCTTCTGTCTCAGCCTCCTGAGTAGCTGGGATTACAGGCACGCGCCACCACGCCTGGCCAATTTTTTGTATTTTTAGTAGAGATGGGGTTTCACCATGTTGGCCAGGCTGGTCTCAAACTCCTGACCTTGAATGGTCCACCCACCTCAGCCTCCCAAAGTGCTAGGATTACAGGCATGAGCCACCGCGCCCGGCCTCAAAGATACTTTATTGACCTGAGGTTGTAAACATTGATAAAATCAAGTTCAGTGGTAAATTTCTGTCATTCTCTTAATTTTCATACAAGCCCCATTACTTTTTTTGTAGTAAAAGATACATACATCAAATTTCACATTTTAACCATTTTTAAGTAGACAGTTCTATGGTAGTAGTACATTCACAATGTTATGTAACTGTCACCATTATTTGTCACCCTGCTTTCTATCTCTGTGAATTTGATTACTCTAGGTAACTCATATAGTGGAATCACACAATATTTGTCCTTTTGTGACTGATTTCACTTAGCCTTATGGTTTACTTTACCTCAGGGTTCATCCGTATTGTGTAGCATGTATCAGAATTTCATCCTTTTTTAAGGCTGAGTAACATTTCATTGTATGTATGTACCACGTTTTTGTTTAGCCATTCGTCTGTCAATAGACATTTGATTTGGTTCCACCTTTTGGCTGTTGTGAATAATGCTGCTGTGAACATGGGTATACAAATATATCCGTTCAGGTGCTTGCTTTTAGTTCTTTTGGGTGTATACCCAGAAGTGGAATTACTGAATCATATGATAATTCTGTATTTAATTTTTTTAAGAATAGCCATGTGGTTTTTCCATGGTGCTACACCATTTTATATTTCTACCAGCAACGCATGAGGGTTCCAGTTGCTCCACATCCTCGCCAATACTTGTAATTTTTTAATTTTTTGTTTTATAAGAGCCATCGTAATGGGAGTGGAGCAGTATCTCGTGCTTCTGGTTTGCATTTCCGTAATGGTTAGTGATGTTGAGCATCTTTTCATTTATTTATTAACGATTTTTGTATCTTCTTTGGAGAAATGCTTATTCAAATCCTTTGTTCATTTTTTATAATCAGATTGTTTTAAATTGTTGTAGAAGTTCTTTATATATTCTGGATATTAATACCTTAGTGTATATGTGGTTTGCAAATACTTTCTCCCATTGTGTGGGTTGCCTTTTGAACAGTTTTTGATGTACAGAAGTTTTCAATTTAAATGAAGTCCAATTTATTTTTTTCTTTTGATGCCTATACTTGTGGTGTCATATCCAAGAAATCATTGCTAACTCCAGTGTCATAAAGCTTTTCCCCTATGTTTTCTAAAAAGAGTTTTATAGTTTTAGCTCATATACTCAGGTCTTTGATCTATTTTGAGTTAAGTTTTACAAATGATATAAGGTAAGAGCCCACCATTTTTTTTTTGCATGTAGATTTAAATAAGATTTTGTCATAAAGACAGTCTATAAAAATCTCATAATAAAAAATGTGAGTTCAGTTAAAGTATAGGGACCCAGGGTTAGATTGATATACAATAGTTGGCCATTATTATCATTTTTGTTTTATTTGTGTAGTCTTATAATTTTTATCTTTCAGGAGAAAGTATTGACTATCTGTAGCGGATAGAATTATAGTCTCCAAAAAGATATATTGAGGTACCAACCCCCAGTCTCTTATTTGGAAAAAGTGTTTCTGCAGATGGAGTCAAGTTAAAATGAGGTCATAGTGGATAGGACAATGGATGTTTGGACATAGGAGAGAACACCACATGAAGATGGAGGCAAAGATTAGAGTGATATGTGTAAAAGTCAAGGAATGTCAAGGACTGCCAGTAGCCATCAGAAACTAGGAGAGAAGCAAAGAACAGATTCTGCCTCAGAATCTCCAGAAGGAACCATACCTGCCAACACCTGAATTTTGGACTTCTAGCTTCCAGAATTATGAGAGAATAATTTCTATTTTTCTAGGCCACACAATTTGTGGCAGTTTGTTATAGCTGCCCTAGGAAACTAACACAGATTATGGCACCAGAAAGTGGTTTGCTGCTGCAACAAACACCTGAAAATATTAAAGTGGCTTTAGAACTGGGTAATGAGTAGAGACTGAAAGAGTTTTGAAGTGCTTGACAGAAAAAGCCCAGATTGCCTTGAAGAGATCATTGGTAGAAATATGGACATTAAAGGCAATTGTGATGAAGACTCAGAAGAAGTGAGAGCTGTAAAGAAAACTTCTGTTATTTACAGAATACATATGTTGTCATGGATGAATTTTGCCAGAAATATGAATGTTTCCTCTGGTGATGTCTCAGAAAGAGTTGAGAAAAGATGTTACTTGTTATAAAGTGACAGAGAACTTGGCTAAGTTATGGTCTACTGTTGGGAGAAAAGTAGAATTTATAAGGGATGAACTCAGATATTTAGCTGAGAAGATTTCCAAGCAAAGTGCAGAAGAGACAGCCTGGTTTCTCCTTGTTACTTGTAGTAAAATGTGAGAGGAAAGAGAGAAATGGAGGAAGGAACTAAAAAGCAAAAAGGAAACCAAGACATGAAGCCGGGCGTGGTAGCTGACACCTGTAATCCTACTACTTTAGAAGGTCAGGGCAGGCAGATCGCTCAAGCAATCCACCTGTATCCACCAAAAAACTACACTCAGGAGTTCGAGACCAGCCTGGACAACATGGCAGAACCCCGTCTCTACAAAAAATACAAAAAAATTAGCTGAACCTGGTGGCACGTGACTGTAGTCCCAGCTACTTGGGGGACCGAGCCCAGGAGGTCAAGGCTGCAGTGAGCCGAGATTGTGGCACTGCACTCTAGCCTGGGTGACAAAGTGAGACCCTGTCTCAATAAAACAAAAAGGAAAGAAACCAGAACTTGATGATTTTGAAAATTCTTAGCCTATCCAGACAGTATGCTGTAGAGTGTGACTAGAAAACCTCTTGGTGAAGAGATTAGATATGTGACTCATGAATCCAATCAGTCATCTCAGCAGAATCACTGCCAGCTTTGACTGAAAGAAGCAGAAATGGGATGAAATGAAGGAAGGCTATTGGACTTCTGGGATCCTACTAGCAGAAAACAGACCAACAGAGCTAGTTGGCTGCTAGTTCACCTTCAAAAAAAGGACAGAATGACTCTAAGGGTAGCTCAGAGACCAGCAAGGCCACCAAGGGCAGCTCAGAGTCTGGTGGGGCTGTGGCTACCACCACAAGCCCAGACAGGTCCAGATGATGGAGCTACTGTCTGTCTCCTTGGTTTCAGAGGGCAAGGCCACTGCCCCTGTGGGACACAGGGTGGGGCCACCCTGGCTGGCTCAGAGGACAGAGCACCAGATAAACAAGGCACAAATGATTATTATTGGGTTTTGAAATCTAATGGATTCGGCCTGCTTGGTTGCAGACTGACTTTGGACTAGTAACTCCTTTATTCCTTTATTTTCTCCCTTTTACAGTGGGACTGTCTATTGTATGCCTATCCCGCCATTTTATTTTGGAAGCAGTTTACTTGTTTTCCAGTGTGATAGGTCTGTACATGGAGGAGAATTTTGTCCCAATGTGGTCCATATTCAGAGTCTCACCCATATGTGATTCAGATGGTGCTTAGATGAGATTTTGGGTTTAGAGTTGATGCTAGAATGTTGGGATGGAGTGAATGTATTTTGTATATGGAAAGGACATGAATTTTGGGGGACCAGAGGGTAGGAGAATTGTGTTCACCAGAAAGATACGTTGAAATCCTAACCCCCCGTATCTGTCAACATGACCTTATTTGGAAACTGGGTTTTTGCAAATATGAACAAGTTAAGATGAGGTTGTGCTGGGTTAAGGCAGGCCTTAACCCAGAGAATGATGGGTGTCCTTCAAAGATGAGGGAAATTTAGATACGTATATACAGAGAAGGCTGTGTGAAGATTGAGGCGGAGATTGGAGTGATATGTCTACAAGTCAGTGAACCCCAAGCCCTGGCAGTATCCACCAGTTGCTAGGAGAGAGGCATGGGACAGATTCCCCCACAGAAGCTCTGGAAGGAGCCAGCCCTGCCAACACCCACATTTTGGACTTCCAGCCTCCAGAACTGTGAAAGGATAAATTTCTGTTTTTTTTTTTAAACACCTCATTTGTGGTAGTTTGTTACAGCAGCCCTAGGGAACTAATACACTGTCTCTAAAAGTTTTTCTGTTAAGAAGAGTATAATAACTAGTTAAAGGAATCCTTTTCAACCTTCAGAAGAGTTTTTCAGCAACTATTCTCAACTAATCTTCAATTATTTTGTTTTTTATTATTGTTCGTGTTCTTATGTAGTATATGAAATTAGCTTTTACTAAAGTATAAGCCAATTTCACAATAAAGTATTTGTTTAGGGGAGCTTTTAGTAATGCATTAAAAAATCTAAATACTTTTCTGCGATTGTTGAAGTTGATTGAATCTTCACAGCACAATATTAGATTTTCAGTGTGGATTCGTGGAGTTTTTTTTTAAGAGACAGAGTCTTGCACCGTCGGCCAGGCTGGAGTGGAATGGCTTGACCATAGCTCACTGCAGCCTTGAACTCCTGGGCTCAGGTGATCTCCCGCCTCAGACTCCCACGTAGCAAGGACTGTAGGCATGTGCCACCACACAGCTAATTTTTGTATTTTTTTGTAGACAGGTTCTCACTATGTTGGCCGGGCTGGTTTCAGATTCCTGGGTTCAAGTGATCCTCCCGCCTCAGCCTCCCAGAGTGTTGGGGTTGCAGACGTGAGCCACTGTACCCGACCATTTTAATAGCCTGTTGCAATAATTTTATTTTTCAAATGCAGAATTCTTCCCAAAACCCAGAAGTAGAGTTTATATCAGTTTGTATTTATTACTCATAATTCAAATTGTGAGAAATTTCAACTGTGGATTCTTCTTAAAAAAATGTATCAGTATTTGAAATTTTTTTCATTATTTCAGTTATTAAAATATTAAAAAGTTACTTACTATTATTTAAGTTAAATTTAAATTTCTTCGGGTATTTAGTTTTGAAATAAACCCCATTTTTGGAATTTAGAATTTAACTGAAGACAGTTGAGGAGTGATATGTATATATGTTACTTTTTCTTGAAATGGCATTATTATAACAAAGATAATGTATAAAGGAAAAATTTAATGCAATTTCAAAAATTCCTCATATCCACAACCCCCTGACACAATAACTTTCTTTTTTACATCTTCCAAATATATAAATATACATATGAGGTACACAGTTACCATGATTAATAATTATACACAATTCCTTTTGTTAAGCATTAAATAGGTCATCTTTAAATAGTAGGCAGCTTCCTGAGAGTATTTTAAAATAAGCAAAAATTGACTGTCATATTTTTCTAAAGTGAGATTGTTGGCTGTACACATTCAGGTTCTTAAAATGTTTGGGTTATTTTAACTTTTTACTTGTTTCTTTTTCTTTTTTCAGCACATAAATGCCCATCATGCTTATGAATCTCAGATCTCATCAATGGCAAAAGCCATGTCTCGATTAGAAGAAGAGCTGAGACATCAAGAAGATGAGAAAGCAACAGTATTAAATGACTTGTCATCTCTTAGAGAACTTTGCATTAAACTTGATTCAGGCAAAGATATTATGACCCAGCAACTGAATTCCAAAAACCTTGAGTTTGAGAGGGTAAGAAAGAGAAATTGTCTTGGCAAATTGTTTTATTGAACCCTACTCTAATTGTTTTACTTTAGCATTCACCACACCATGCATATATTTGTTTCCTTTTAGAGTAGTTACTTTTTTTTTTGAGATGGAGTTTTGCTCTGTCGTTCAGGGTGGAGTGCAGTGGCGCGATCTCGACTCACCACAACCTCCGCCTCCTGGGTTCAACCAGTTCTTCTGCCTCAGCATCCTGAGTAGCAGGGATTACAGGCATCTGCTGACACATCTGGCTAATTTTTGTATTTTTAGTAGAGATGGGGTTTCACTATGTTGGCCAGGCTGGTCTCAAACTCCCAACCTCGAGTGATCTGCTGGCCTCGGCCTCCCAAAGTTTTGGGATTATAGGCGTGAGCCGCTGTGCCCGGCCTACAGTAGTTACTTTTGACTACAGGATTTTGACAACCAGATTTGACTGCTTGATTCTTTGCAAGATTTCTCAGGCAAACGTAGTGATGAAAGTGGGTGCTGTTTTGGAATAGATGGCTATTTAGGAAATTATGAATTTTCTGATTATAAATTAGGAGCATATCCTACTACATTCTTTCTCTGTTTAAAAGTAAGACTTGAGGCCAGGTACGAAGGCTTATACCTGTAATCCCAACACTTTGGGAAGCCAAGTCAGGCAGATTGCTTGAGCTCCGGAGTTTGAAACCAGCCTGGGTAGCATGGCAGAATCCCATCTCTACAAAAAATACAAAGAATTAGTCAGGAATGTGGCATGTGCCTGTAGTCCCAGCTACTTGGGAGGCTGAGGCGGGGAAGGTTCACTTGAGCCCAGGATGTTGAGGCTGCAGTAAGCAGAGATTGTGCCACTGCGCTCCAGCTTGGGCAACAGAGTGAGACCCTGTCTCAAAAAAAAAAAAAAAAAAAAAAGTAAGACTTGAATGAAGGATTGAACGGTTCAGTGCTTCCAAAATAGAATATTTTTCCCGATAAAAATCTCAAGGTGTTTAAATCTTAATTAAACAAGTCTATTTAGCTAGAATTTGCCACTCCCAAACAGAGGCATTACTTTAAATAACCTAGTGTTTGTTTTCAAACATGGTTGTTTTCAATTTTCACTCATCTAGTAGTATCCTTATTTTCAAGTACTGAGAAGCTGCAATACTGACTTGATCATGTAGTCAGAGTAAGCATATTCAACCAGAAGGATCTCATTGCCCTTATGATTTTATCTTAATAACCCTCTCTTGACGAGGTACCATGACTGAAAACTATTTGAGGATTGGAGTAGATCCTATAGCCAAATAAGCCCATAGTAACAAAGATTATTTTGAAAATAAAGTGTCTTTCTTATACTTAAAGAAATGGTTCATAGTCTTTAACTAATACCCAAAATGAAACAAGTGATGGATGACTAGTTCCACAGAGCTATATTGTCATATACGTAATTTTTTCAGAGTAAATTTAAATTGTACTGAAGTAATCTCACTTTGTTTTTCATGTAGGTTGTAGTGGAATTAGAAAATGTAAAGTCAGAGTCAGACCTATTGAAAAAACAACTGTCAAATGAGAGACATACAGTTAAAAACCTCGAATCATTGTTGGCTACAAACAGAGATAAAGAATTTCATTCTCACTTAACCTCCCATGAGAAGGATACAGAAATCCAGCTACTTAAGGAGAAGTTAACCCTTTCTGAAAGCAAATTGTAAGTGTCTCAAGTCAATTTATGCAAAGACAATTGCTTGTGAAGGATAATTTTTTAATTTTTTTGAAGTGGAGGAAAGGTTAAGAGTATGAAGGATAGGCCGGGTGCAGTGGCTCACACCTGTAATCCCAGCACTTTGGGAGGCCACGGCTGGTGGATTGCCTGGGCTCAGGAGCTTGAGACCAGCCTGGGCAACATGGTGAAACCCCATCTCTACTAAAAATACAAAAAAAAAAAAAAATTAGCCAGGTGTGGTGGTGCACACCTGTAGTCCCAGCTACTCAGGAGGCTGAGGCGCGAGAATCACTCGAACCCAGGAGGTGGAGGTTGCAGTGAGCCGAGATTACACCACTACACTCCAGCCTGAGCGACAGAGCGAGACTCTGTCTCAAACAAACAAAAAGCATATGAAGGGTGTACAAAACCAAAATATTTGGCTTATATGTCTGCTGCTTTTGGAAATTTAGGAGACTGGCTCAGGAGAAACATCGTGTTGGGAGGTGCAGACCTGTATATCTTCACTACAGAGGTGGTACTGTGGCAGAGTAATGAGAAGAGAAAACATTAGGAAAACACCTACATTTGAGGAATGGACAGAGGAGTCAGTGAAGACAGCATTCTCAGGAGAAGAAGAGGTGGCTGTGTTTTATGCTGTAGATTAGGAAAAAGGACTCTAAAAAGGCTATGAGATTTGACCCACATTACGTGTATTGATTACTTTGGGAGAGATTGATGATGTCATACTTTTACAATAGAAGGATTTAGACGTATTTGTAGGAAGAGGGAAGGAAACCCAGGGTAGAGTACGCATGGAAGAATGAGCTTTTGAAAGGTATTAAAAATATTAATATTTCTCTTTCCAAGGCAAGCGTCAAGAAAGAGCCATTGACGACACTTTACATCTTGATATTACAGTTTATGTCCCATTCAAATTTGTATCCCTAGCATTGCTTTAGTGCTTAGTATGTAATAGATGTTCAGTAAATGTTTCATAAATAAAGGAATGAAAAAGAAAATGTGATAAAAGCTCTACAAGTTTAGAGAATTCTTGTTGAAAGGTCTTGATCTTCTCTTTATTAATTTAAAAAACCACAGCACTTGACTTTACAAAACAGAACATTCATTTCTGGATTTTTAAATTTGTTTTTAAGAACTAGTCAAAGCCGGGAAAACACCATGCTTCGAGCTAAAGTGGCACAGTTACAAACAGATTATGATGCCCTGAAAAGGCAGATCTCAACTGAAAGATATGAACGGTAAGACAAATTTTTTAAACATTTGACAGTGTTTTTATGTGTTCTCTATCGTACTTCAGAAAGTATTTAATATGGCTTACAAATAGCAAACTTGCTAATACATAAAGTACATTTCTTTGGCAATTCTTCCTTTTAAAAAAGGCAACAAGTACTGGGGACGATAACAGCTCTACAGTAACTAAAATAGCAAGTATTACATAGCAGATGCTTTATAAATATTTATTGAATAAAATTGTTTAATCTGAAAAATAAGGTAAAATAGCAAGTGTTGTATAAATATTTCCTGTAGCATTCTGTAGGGAAAAATTAGAGCCCACAGTTATTTCAGAGAGTGTAGAGTAGGAACAACAATCCGTACAAGAGCTCCGAAATGCATGGTTCAAGTAGGATGTTCCACATACAAATCATAATAAAGGTAATGATATTGAAGATAGTAACAGCAGTTAACAGATGTGGGCCAGACACTATATAAGTGTCTGATTAATCCCACCAACAATCTATTATTATGCCTACATAAAGGAAACTGAGATCACATAAATAGTAAATGGTAGGACCAAGAGTAAAACCAAACAGGTTTTAATTCTAAAACCTGTACCCTTAACCTCTCCAATGTATTCCCTACAGCTTAGTAATTTTCATATTCACTCATAATTTGGTTCATTTGCTTTATGTTGAAAAATTTAATCCCCAGGAAAAATTTAATCCCCAGGTGTTACAAACCCTGAAAGAGACCTGCTTTAAATCAAAGTCTAACTTGCAAATCAATTGCCACGTTACTTTTCTTCCATTACTCTTTCCTACTATGTTAACACCATAGATGTCTGCATTCCTGAGATTTCATTCTCAAATAGTGGCCAAGTTGCTTGTTAGATCAGTTTTTGAGTTATTCTTACCTATTTACATCAAAACTTTATGGTGATTTGCTATTTGAAGTGTGTGCTATGAAATCAATATTTACAATTTCATAAAGGACTTGTGCAATCCCAGCACTTTGGGAGGCCAAGGCAGGTGGATTTACTTGAGCCCACGAATTTGAAATCAGCGTGAGCAACATGGCAAAACACCATCTCTACAAAAAAATTTTTGAAAATTAGCTGGGGCATGATGATGGGTGCCTGTAGTCCCAGCTACTCAGGAAGCTGAAGTGGAAAGGTTGATTGAGCTCAGGAGGTTGAGGCTGCAATGAGCTGTGATCGTGCCACTGCCCTCCAGCTTGGGTAACAGTGAGACCCTGTCTCAGAAAACAAACCAGCCAACAAAAAATTAGGCCTTAGGTAGCAGCAGAGACAGGAAAGCAGGATTGATAATTTCTTGTAATTTAGAAGATCTAGTTTCTGAATGTACTAAACTATACATATATAATGATTTCCATTTCTTAGTGATAACTTAAATTCTCTGCAAATCAGAAGTCCTAAATCAAGCTTTCTATTGTCCAGGGTTATAGACCTCCCCACAGTTCCTCCCCTTTTTCTTTGCCTCTAGGCCTCAATGAAACCTTGAGCCTCATGACCATGTCTTTCTTGCTCTTTACTATCCACCTACATCATACATTCTCATGGGTGCAATATTACCTCCCGTCCTCCAAAGGAAGAAATTGTTTCTTGGGGGTAGGGGATAGAGGTAGCAAAAAAATTTTAGGTAGTATAAGTTAGTAGAATGGTTTATGTCCCTCCAAAGGGCCAGGACATAAGCAGTGTATTAAAATTTCATGGGGTGGAGGGATAATCTGGGGAGGAAAAAGTCTAGAAAAGTTCCTTTGGGAGAGTAATAATGAAGAAATCTTGAGAAGCACCGAACTAATTAGAAATCTCAGACACTGAAGAGCTCAAGGCAGAAAGAGTCTAGTCCAGAGACTATAAATAGCCCACAAAGGAGATGGCAACATAATCCCCATTCTTGGTGGGGACAGACCCAGACACAGGGAAGGCAAGCATAATAGAGACAATAGATTCTTTCCAATCTGACTTTTGGGAATTTTGAGGCAGGAAGATGGGAGAAGGCTAGCTATATGTGCAAGATGATATGGTAGGCCTGGCATGGTGGTTCGTGCCTGTAATCCCAGCACTTTGGGAGGCTGAGGCAGGAGGATCACTTGTGGCCAGGAGTTCAAGACCAGCCTGAGCAACATAGTGTGACCCCTATCTCTAAAAACATTTAAAAAATTAGCTGGGCATGAAGGTGCACACCTGTAGTCCCAGCTCCTCAGGAGGCTGAGGCAGGAGGATCGCTTGAGGCCAGGAGTTCAAGCCCAGCCTGGGCAACATAGTGTGACCCCTATCTTTATAAACATTTTTTAAATTAGCTGGGCATGAAGGTGTGCACCTGTAGTCCCAGCTCCTCAGGAGGATGAGGTGGGAGGATCACTTGAGCCTAGGAGTTTGAGGTATAATTGTACCACTGTGCTTGAGTCTGGGCAACAGAGCAAGTGACTGTCACACACAAAAAAAAAAAAAACAAAAGAAGAACGAGTAAACCTAGTTATGGGGAACATCAAAGTATAGGCAGGAGAAAAGGATCCAGTAACACAGCTAAGGAAAGATCATCTAGGTAGAAAGAGAACCAGGAAATGTAGTGTCATGAAAGCCAAGGGTGGTTACCAGAACCAAATCCCACAGAAGGGCCTAGCATGTAGGCATTTAATTTTTAAGAACACATTAAACAGGTTTGTTATAATTTTTTTAAGTATAAAGAAGAAAATTTATCTGTAAATTTTTGCCCTCCATACTCACCATTAGCCTTTTTGAGTTTAACATCTCATCATCTAGTGTTTGTGTGTGTCTATCTGTGTGTTCAGTTGGTATCCTATTTATTTTCACTATATATAATATGTATTATAATTAAAATATATACTAATCTATATTATATATATGAGATACATATTATAATACATAACATATAATATACTAATATATATTACGTAATACATAAATATATAGAATATATCTCATATAATATATAAATAGTAGATAAAAAATTTCAATTAAAATATGTACTGTGAGATTGTTCAAAGCAATTTTATAATATATATTTATAAAATATATATTGCATATTATATATTTTATAATATATTATATATTGTATTATATATTTTATAATATATATTGTATTATATATTTTATAATGTATTTACATATATGTATTATATATTATATATTATCTTATATATTATATGTAATTAGTACATTAGTGTTATAGTATATGGTGTATATAGAATAAGTATATTAGTATATATATAATTAGTGTAACTAGTATATTAGCATTACTATTAAATTTAAATCCTATGTCTTTGTATGATTTTTAAGTAGTGGATAAAAGATTTCAATTTAAAGAATATGTACTATAAGAGATTGTTCAAAGCAATTATGTTATAACCATGTCAGAATAGCAGGCTGTCATTAAAATAATACCTTAGAAGCAAAATGCTCCTCACTGTACATATAATATTTAATTTTTTAATTGAAATCTTTTATCCACTACTTAAAAATTGTACAAAAACATAGGATTTAAATTTAATAATAATACTAATTAAATAATTTATTACAAATTTGCTAATAACTATTATATTTGTATACTACTATTTTATTTTTCCTTGTGCTTGCGTTTCTCTCTCTCTTGTTTGATCTTTACTAATAGAGAACGAGCAATCCAAGAGATGCGTCGACATGGTCTTCCTACACCACCCCTTAGTTCCACTCTGAGGTCTCCTTCACATTCTCCTGAACATATAAATGCGTAATTATCAGAAAGGTATGTATGTAACACCAAGGACAGGCAAAACTAATCTGCGGTTGTAAAAATTCAGAAAGTTGTTTTCTTCATCGGGAGAGGGGAGATTGCCTGGAAAGGCGTCCAGGAGAACTTCCTGGAGTAATGGAAAAGTTCTGTATCTTGGTCATAGTAGTTATGTGGGGATATACAATTGTAAAAATTCATAAAACTGACCATTTACAGTGTGTGCTTTTTTTTTTTTTTTTCTTGAAGAGATGGGGTCTCGGCCAGACACAGTGGCCCACACCTGTTATCCCAGCACTTTGGGGAGGCTGAGGCTGGAGGATCACCTGAGGCTAGGAGTTTGAGACAAGCCTGGGTAACATAGTGAGATCCCCATCTCTACAAAAAATACGAAACTTAGCCAGGCATGGTGACACACGCCTGTAGTCCCAGCTACCAGCTGCTAGGGGGTGGGGGAGGATACTGAGGCAGGAGGATGGCTTGAACTCAGAAGGCTGAGGCTGCGGTGAACTACGATTGCACCATTACAGTCCAGTCTGCATGACAAAGCAAGCCACTATCTCCAAAAAAAAAAGGGTTCTCACTATCTTGCCTGGGCTGGCCTCAAACTCCCAGGCTCAAGCAGTCCTCGCACCTCAGCCTCTTGAGTAGCTGGGACTACAGGCTGGCCCATGCATTTTATCGTATGTAAATTATACCCGAATTTAAAAAGAGAAGACATCTACAGCATAACGTTAAATGACAATATGAGCTATCACAGGATATTCTTTGATGAAGGGCTAAATTCAAGCTACAAATAATAGGTAGTAAAAATGTAGACAAAGCATAGAAACAGGAGTACACATGGCACAGTAGTCCCAACCTGGCAGGAAGGGCAGGCTGTGGGGCAATAATGAGGGAGAAAGGTTTGGAACTTAGAGTGGAATATATAGAGTATTATATTGAATGTGAAGCTAAATTAGAGATTATAGACTTTATTCTGTAAGTCAAGGGAAACCATGAAGGTCAGTCCTTCTACGTATAGGATGGGTACAAGGGAAGGGTCAAGATGAAAGAGCTGTTTCTGGTAGATTAATTTCACACCTGTCTTTCAACCATATTGGAAAGGATAGGAACTAGAGGTAGAGAGTCCAGTAAGTGGTATGAAATAAGCAGTATAGTAGTTCAGGATTAGTATCATAATATTGAAAACTAGGACTGAATTTTTAAAGTAAACTATGATATATATACAGAAAGGTACCGTATCATAGATACATAGTTCAATGAAGTTTTTCAATGAACAAATTGAACACATCCAGGTAACCTGCATGAAAATCGAAAAAACAACAAGCCAGGCGTGGTAGCTCACACCTCTGTAATCCCAGCACTTTGGGAGGCTGAGGTGGGTGGATCACTTGAGGTCAGGAGTTCAAGACCAGCCTGGCCAACATGGTGAAACCCTGTCTTTACTAAAAATAGAAAAATTAGCTGGGCATGGTGGCGCACGCCTGTAGTCCCAGCTACTCGGGATGCTGAGGCAGGAAAATTGCTTGAACCCAGGAGGCAGAGGTGGCAGTGAGCCCAGATCGCGCCACTGCACTCCAGTTTGGATGACAAAGTGAGACTCCATTCAAAAAAATAAAATAAAATATAAAGCCTGGCACAGGAGACTGAGGTCGGAGGACTACTTGAGCCCAGTTCAAATCCAGCCTGGACAACAAAGAAAAACCCCATCTCAAAAAAAACAAAATAAAACAAAACAAACTAACCTCTCTTGGGTGTCAGTCATAAGCCCTGGTCTAAAAGTAACTGTCCTGACTGTTAAAAGTGTAGATTTCTCTTTGCTTACTTTTAGACATTTTGTAAATGAAATCATGTTCCTGGCTTCTTTTTCTCAGCAGTACGTATTGTTGTGTGTACTTGTAGATTGTTCAGTCTTGTTGCTGTGTATGGAATGCCATTATGGAAACTTACTACAATTCAGTTACTCCTCCTTCTCTTGATAATCATTTGGTAGTTTCCAGTTTGGACTATTACAAATAGTGCTATGGTTATACTTAGAAGTGAAATTGATGGATCATTGGATATATGTATGTTCAAGCTCTAGTAGATATGGCAAAACTGTTTTCCAGAGTAGTTGTAAAGTGCTAGGACGCATTTGACTGAGGAAGGATCAAAGGGACGTGCTGATTCACTGGAGATGGGAATGAATGGGAAAGAAACGTGAGTCAGACCCAGGCTTTGACAGGTAGTGACTGTGAAAATGCATACTCATTGACAGAAATAGTTATCCCAGTCTTGTTTAAATTGATACATTTCTTTGCCTCTTTTGATAGAAATATATAGAAGATAATTAAACATTTCCTCTGACTCAGAATCCTCATTGTGAACATTAGTTATGTGCTGTTCTTTAATATACTGATGCCCTCATGTTTGTAGAACCTAGGTTTAAATGATTCCTGATTGCTCTGCTTTTGCTTTTGTGTTTGATTAAGGCATTTATTTTTCTCTTTCACCTTGAGGACCACTTCTCAGTGTTCACTGTAGTCACTGTGTCCTTCTTGAATTGCTGTGTTATTTTCATGTGATCCAGTGTTGGTTCACCTTCTTGTTACAAAGCCTTGTAAGAGTGTGACACAGACATTTTCTCATGTTTGATTCATAGCTGCAGTTTAGATCAGGGGTTGGTTGGTAAACTAGGATCTGCAAGCCAAATCCATACCACTGCCTATTTGTGTAAATTAAGCTTTATTGGAGCACAACCACACCCATTTGTTAACAGATTGTCTAAGACTGCTTTACTGCAGTGGCTGAGTTGAGTACTTTTGACAGACCCTGTGGCCCACAAATCTAAAATATTTACTTCTGTCTCTTCACGTCATGTAGCTCTGGAAAAACTCAACTGTAGACCTGTAAGAAAATAAGAGTGAAAGGCAAATAATTCCTTGGTTTTTGAAAATAAGCTTGACTTTGTAGAGTCCCTGAAAGAGTACTGGGGACTCTCAGGGATCCCCAGACTGCACTGTAAGAACTACTGATGTGGAACGTAGATTCCTGCAATCCCTAAAACTGTGATGAATTAGACATTGCATTTTTGTTTTGTTTTGTTTTTTGAGCCAGGGTCTCACTCTGCCACTGGAAGGATGTGGCATGATCATAGCTCACTGAAACCTCAAACTTCTGGGCTCAAGTAATCCTCCTGCCTCAGCCTCGGGAGTGGCTGGGACTAGAGGCACCACACCCATCACCACTATCTAATTCTAAGATTTTTTTATCTCCCCAAACAGAAATTCTGTACCCATTAAACAATCACTCTCCAATCCCCAGACCTCACCTTCCCAGCTCCTAGTAACTTCAAATCTACTTTTCTGGTCTCTATGAATTTGCCTATTTTACATTTTCATATAAGTGAAATCATACATTTGTTCTTTTGTGTCTGGCTTATTTCACTTAGAATAATATTTTCCAGGTTCATCCAGATGTAGGATATACCACATTTTAAAAATCCTTTCATCAGTTAAAGACACTTGGGTTGTTTCTACCATATGGTTATTGTGAATAATGCTACTGTGAGCATTGGTGTATAAGTATCTGTTTTAGTCCTTGTTTTCAAATCTTTTGGTATATACCTAAGACTAGAATTGCTGGGTCATGTGGCAATTCTGTTAAACTTTCTGAGGGACTGCCAAACTGTTTTCCACATGCTGCACCATTTTATATTTCCACCAACAATGCATGAGGGTTCCTGTTCTCCACATCGTCACCAACACTTGTTATTTTCCATTTTTTAAAATTTCAATGATTCTAGTACATGCGGATTAGAAAACTTCTATAACCATTAACAAACTCGTAATTTATAACTTTGTAATAATTTGCAATTAATTTTTGAGGTATGTTGAGATTGTTATTTACTAATCCATTTCCACTCATATTTTCTAAATATTGTCACCAAAACTAATTTTAAGGGATTTCCCCAAGCACTCAGAAATGAATTGCTCAAGGAAAAAAAAAATGAATTGCTCAACTATAAAATGGCATCTCAGATTAGTGTCTCTTAATACTTAAAATATATAATCCAACTTTTATTCTTTCTTTTTTGACTATCATATCTAATGCATGCTATTTGAGTAGGAAAAACCAACAAAACTGTTTTTCCAATTCTCGTACACCACTCAGCACACCACTTCAGGCACCGTATTCTCCAGCAGACACCAACTGATCTCAGTTTCAACATTTAACTCAATTCTGACATTATCTGCCTGGAGATAGTGTCAGATCCCACAGATTAAGAGCTCAGTCCCACAAATCCCTTCCCCTTGACTTCAGATGCCAATCAAGTCCCAGGTTGTGATCTGTGCTTCTGACTGATGAAGTTTCCACAACCCCCTCATCACATTCTATTAATTTGCTAGAGCAGCTCACAGAACTCAGGGAAACATTTTACATTTACCTGCTCATTGAAAAGGCTATTACAAAGGATACAAATTAACAGGCAAATGGAAGGGATGCATAGGGCAAATTATTAGGAAACCAGCTCAAAGCTTCTGTGCCTTCTCATGGCGCACCACCCTCTAAGCATCACCAAGTGTTCAGCTATCTGAAAGATTCCTGAACCCAGTTTTTGGAGGTTTTATGCAGGTATCACTAAGTAGGCATGATCGATTAAATCATTAGCCATTGGTGATAAACTCAACCTTCAGCCCTTCTCCTCTTTTTGGAGGTTGAGGTGTGGGGTCAGTGGCCCAATTCTCTAATCATGCTTTGGACTTTGTGGTGATCAGCTCCTGTCCTGAAGCTGTCTAGGGGCCCCTAGCCACCAGTCATCTCATTTGCTTGCAAAAGACACAGTTATCACTGTGGAGATTACAAGGAGCTGTGGACCAAGAACCAGGGGCAGAGACCCAATATATACAGTCACGCATTGCTTAACAACAAGGGATATGTTCTGAGAAATTTGTTTTAGGTGTTTTCATTGCGCAAATGTCATAGAATGTATGTACTTACACAAACCTAGACGGTATATAGCCAACTGCATACCCAGGCTGTATCGTATAGCCTCTTGCTCCTAGGCGATAAATCTGTACAGCATGTTACTGTACTGAATACTGTAGGCAGTTGTAACACGGTGGTATTTGTGCATCTAAACATAGAAAACGTACAGTAAAAATACAGTTTAAAAGATAACCAATGGTACACCTATATGGGGACTTACCACAGATGGAGCTTGCAGGACTGGAAGTTGCTCTGGGTCAGTCAGTGAGTGAGTGGTGAGTGAATGTGAAGGCCTAGGACATTCCTGTTCACTGCTATAGACTTTATAAACACTGTATACTTAGCTATACTAAATTTATTGTTTTAATTTTCTCCAATAATAAATTAAACTTGGCTTACTATAACTTTTTTCCTTTATAAACTTTTTAATTTTTTTTAACTTTTTGACCCTTTTATAGTGACACTTAGCTTAAAACACAAACAGATTTCATAGCTGTACAGAAATGTTTTTTTCTTTATATTCTTATTATATAAGCTTTTTTTCTATTTATGAAATTAATCTTTTGTTTTACTTTTTAAAGTTTTTTGCTAAAAGCAATGACACAAACACACACATTATCTTAGGCCCACAAAGAGTCAGGATCATCAATATCACTGTCTCCTTCCTCTACATGGTGCCCCACTGAAAGGTATTCAAGGGACATAATGTTTACGGAGCTGTCCTCCCCTGTGATAACAGTGCCTTCTTCTGCAATACTTCCTGAAGGACCTGCCTGAGGCTGTTTTATAGTTCACTTTTATTTTTTAATGAGTAAGAGTACACTCTAAAATAATGATTAAAAGCATAGCATACTAAATACTAAGCAATAGGAAATTTTTGGTTCTGTTATAATCTTTTGGGACCACAGCCTTTTATGCAGTCTGTCATTGACCAGAATATCATTATGGAACATATGACCATATTTCTGTGTGTATTTTTTTTTTGTTTTAAGAGACAAGGTCTCGCGGTCTCGCTCTGTTGCCCAGACTGGAGTGGTGCAGTGTGCCATCAGAGCTCACTGTAGCCTTGAACTCCTGGGCTCAAGCAGTTTCCCACCTTGGCCTCCTGAGTAGCTGGGACTACAGGTGTGTGCCACCACACCCAGCTAATTTTTGTATTTTTTTAAATAGATATTGGGTCTCACTATGTTGTCCAGACTGGTCCTGAACTCTTGGGTTCAAGCGATCCTCCTGCCTCAGCCTCCCAAAGTGCTGGGATTACAGGCATGAGCCACTGCACCCAGTTTGTATTTCTTATTATAATGCAGTATCACACAGATTCATGGAGGAAACATAAAATACAGAGACATATAAATAAACAAAAATCACTTTTTTAAACAAAAGTATAAGCCAGGCAGAGTAGCTCACACCTGTAATCCCAGCATTTTGGTAGGCCAAAGTGAGAGGATCACTTGAGCTCAGGAGTTTGAGACTAGCCTAAACAACATAGTAAGACCTTGTCTCTACTAAATACCAAAAAAAGAAGCCAGGTATGGTGATGTGCACCTGTTGTTCCCGCTACTTTGGAGGCTGAGGCAGAAGGATCACTTGAGCACAGAAGATCAAGACTGCAGTGAGCTATGATCATGCCACTGCACTCCAGCCTGGGTAACACAGCAAGAACCTGTCTCTAAATAAATAAATAAATAAATAAGTGAATAAAGTACAATGAATAAAACAGTACTTGAATTTTAAGAAGTAGAACAGTACTTCTTAAATGTAACTGGTCACAGAGTTTTATTAGATTCTATAATTTCATTTAAAACATTACTGAATTTCAGTTTTTTATGAATATGTTGAATAACTTCATCATTTTTCTCTTAACCCACTTTTCAATTTCCCGCCTTTCAGAATAATGGTTTTCAATGAGTTCCTATGTGGATTTTTAGAAGAACAGAACAGTAATGAAATATTTGAAGTACTTGTTGCTGAAAATCATGAACATGGACACAAATTCTACCTCTGTCAACTTTTATTTAAATCAGTGAATATGTTAAAAAGTTTGGTTTAAAAGAACTATATCTGTATGTATATTTTCATATATATGACAGAACAAGAATATGTATTAATAGTGCCTAATGTTATATCTATGTTTTTTTATTCATGAATTAAATTACTAGAAGTATGTTTATACTGTGAATTAATATAATGTATTCACATTATTCTTTAATAATCTGTTTCTTAATAACCCATGATATATGTATGTAAATATTCTTACAGTACTTGTTTTTAGTTTTCATGCCTATGTTTAGCCCATATCTTAATGTATTCACAAAGAATGATCAACTTTGATGCTATGCTGTCATGCTTAACTTTTTCTTAAAATTATTTCATAGATATACTGTCTGTTGTCAAGGGGAATATATTCAGGTCTGGTCTTATAATAGCAGAGATCTTGGTAAAATAATGATTACCATATATAATGTGTTATTGCCATCTAGAAGAACTATGATGAGAAAGAAACATTTATATATTATGTAAAATATTATTTTAACTATCATCACATGGACTCTCTGTGTAACACAGATTCTATCAAAAGCAAACTAAAAGCTATATGCAGAATTTTGTATAAAACAATAGAACGGAAATTTGGGGCATTTTTCTAGGAAATAAAATTCCTCAGTGTATTAATCTAAGGTTTCAAAGTATAAAAGTATATGGGTAGGCCGGGTGCGGTGGCTCACACCTGTAATCCCAGCACTTTGGGAGGCCAAGGCGGGTAGATTACCTGAGGTCAGGAGTTTGAGACCAGCCTGGGCAACATGGTGAAACTCGTCTCTACTAAAAATACAAAAATTAGCCAGGCTTTATGGCGGGCACCTGTAATCCCAGCTTCTTGGGAGACTGAGGCAGGAGAATTGCTTGAACCCGGGAGGTGGAGGTTGCAGTGAGCCAAGATTGCACCATTGCACTCCAGCCTGGGTGACAGAGTAAGACTCTGTCTCAGAAAAAAAAAAAAAAAAGTGTATGAGGCAAATACAGTAAAACATTTTGTTAAATTCCAGTATACATTCAGTGATACCACTCTTTTTCTTCTAAACCTGTGTGTTATAATTTACCAGTTCCCCAAAATGGCGTTTTAACGCCAAACTGTGGCATATACATGGAAAATAGCTTTTTATAATTAATTTTCAAAGTTGTAATTTTAAAGAATTTGGGTGTATACCTATGTTAATGAAACAACAGAAGTACAGAAAAGAATGTCAGATACAAAAATCAATCATGCAGAAAATCTGTTCTTAATATATTTCATTATGATCGAAAAACATAAAAACTAACATAGGAAAGTGAAAGATCAGTTATTTATATTTTGTTTCCTCTTGTGGTTTAATAAAGTGAAGTGTGTGTGTGTGTGTGTGTACCTGGGGGTGGGCAGTGCTCTTTTTCTAAAACTAATATGCCGTATATATCTGAAGTATGACCTTTTTAGTGTGTATTAGGATGTGGGCTGGTTTGCTTTTCTACCGCCTTTGTAATTTTATGTATCCCATCTCCTTTGTGTGAATTCATATGTGTGAATTCATATATTATAGCAAAATACAAGAGACGTGGGACTGTTTGCAATACCATATGGACATCTTTTAAAAAATATATGTAAATAAAATAAAAAATATTTGTCCCCACCTTTTCCCCCAAAACAACACCAAGACATTTTTGTTAGATATTTTATTTTTAATGTTTTCTATAATTTAAAAATGTATAGTCTGCCAAATTGTTGTTTTCATAACCATGATTTTTTTTGAAAAACAGTTTTATCTTAAAATACTGAATGTTCTCACTTTTTATAGATGTTTTTAATTTTGTTTTAAATAATTTTAAATTATGGAGCTTGACCTAGATTTGCCAATAAACTTTCTAGTCAATTTATTTTCTCTTTCTTACAAGTAAGGTTTTTATAATTTTATATTAGCAATATTCTTAATTCTAAAATTAAATTTATTCAAATCAAACTTTATCATGGTGAGATATAGGCAAATCCCTGAACGTAGGTGCCAGGCACCTTTCTTAACTGACTTTTATTTCCATTTAGTTCAAAATAATAAGAAATGTAGTCAAAGTTTATTTTCGTTATCCGTCCACAAAATGGTTAAACGTGTGTGTGTATGAATATACTCTCTTCTCACTTGCAAATGCTCTTTGTTGAGCACATTGACTCCCATTAGACTATGACACCTGTTACCCTACCTTATTGTAATTCATCATACAAGTGATCTCATACTTCTCTCCCTAATTCTTAGAAGATTTTAGCAAGTGGCTTACTATCTACCATTAGTTCTGTCATCAACCTTTTTATGTCATTATCTTCTTGGGCCAATGGTTATTGACCATACCTGCACATTGTAGTTATCTGGAGAATTTTAACAAAAAACTGATGTCTGAACCCCTACATCAGACCAAATACATCAGAAAATCTGCAATTGAAGTGTGGTCTTTAAAAATTTTTTTAACTTAAAAAATTGACATACAATGTACATATTTATGAGGTACATAGTGATATTTCAATACATGTATTGTGATCTGATCATTGTAATTAGTATATCCATCATCTTAAACATTTATCATTTTGTGTTGGGAACATTTCAGTATCCTCTTCCTAGACATTTGAAGCCATATATTAACTACAGTCACCCTGCAGTGGTAGAGAATACTAGGAACTTCTTCCTCCTATCTAGCTATAATTTTGTATCCTTTAGCAAAGCTCTCCCTATTGCTCCCTTCCCCCTACACTTCCTAGCCTCTCGTATCCTCTCTTCTACTTTTTCCTTTTTTTTAGCTTATACATATGAGTGAGAACATGCAGTGTTTAACTTTCTGTTTCTCACTTATTTCACTTAATTAACAATGTCCTCCACCTTCCATGTGACTGAGAATGACAGGATGGTGGTTTTGTTTTGTGTGTGTGTTTTCAAGGTCCTCTAGAAGACTGTAATGTTCAGCAGGGTTAATAATGTTAATTTAAGAGACTGATCCATCAAACTGATTTCATGACCCACTAATGGTACTTAACATATAGTTTTGAAGAACACTGCTTTAGATCTTGTCATCACCTCCAAAGTCTCAATTTCTAGCATCTTAACTCACCCCTCTTTCTAGGTTACTGTTTTGATTATGCCTATACCAACAATTCTTTGACTCCACTAGGTTCTTTAGACAATTGATTCTATCATCTGTCCCTCATCTATAATTTCATCACCTTCACTTTCTTTTTTAATGTTTGTCTATTTATTTATTTAGAGACGGGGTCTCACTCTGTTGCCAGGCTGGAGTGCAGTGGCATGATCTTGGCTCACTGCAGCCTCCACCTCCTGAGTTCAAGCCATTCTCCTGCCTCAGCCTCCCAAGGAGCTGGGACTACAGATGCGCACCACCACAACCAGCTAATTTTTGTATTTTTAATAGAGATGGGGTTTCACCATGTTGGCCAGGATGGTCTCAATCTCTTGACCTCATGATCCACCCGCCTCAGCCTCCCAAAGTGCTGGGATTACAAGCATGAACCACCACTCCTGGCCCATCACCCTCACTTTCTACTTTAGCATAGACATCATTGTCCTTGCACATCCCCTAAATTCTTGTCCTTCTGATCTGAAAAATACTGTTTATCTCCAGTTACTCCAGCTGCTTGCATCTATACTCACTGACTCTTTTTACTTTAAATTTATGGCCCAGAAAATCAAAGGCCCACAGCACTGTGTGGCAATCCTTACACATTGTCCTGGTCAATTCACACTTAACCTCTCCCCAACAAGTATTCTCCTCTTTATTCAGATCTTCTATTCTCTCACTTTGTTTCTTTTTTTACTATGAGAAAATGGAAACAATAGAAAAGAACTTTCTCACTCTCCAAATCTATCAGTATGTTCTCTATCCAACTAATTTTCTTTATTCTTATTAAGACATGAACCATCTCCACCCTTTAGCCATTCTAGCTGTGATCACTAGCTGTGATCAGTAGCCATCTCTTCTACTAAAAAGACTTCTGCCAGGTATGGTGGGTTAGCCTATAATTCCAGCACTTTGGGAGGCTGAGGCAGGAGGATCACTTGAGCTCAGGAGTTCGAGACCAGGGCAATATAGGGAGACCTAATCCAGAAAATTTTTTGAAAATTAGCTGGGCATGGTGGCGTGTGCCTGTAGTCCCAGCTATTTGGGAGGCTGACGTGGGAGGACCACTTGAGCCTAGGAAGTTGAGGCTGCAGTGAGCCGCGATTGTTCCACTGCACTTCAGCCTGAACACAGAGTGAGATACCG
This sequence comes from Theropithecus gelada, assembly GCF_003255815.1. Lineage (NCBI taxonomy): Eukaryota > Metazoa > Chordata > Mammalia > Primates > Cercopithecidae > Theropithecus > Theropithecus gelada. Next base: position 85,829,270 of record NC_037672.1, on the reverse strand, counting down.
TCTCAAATTTAAAAAAAAAAAAAAAAAAAAAAAAATTCCTGAGTCATTTTTGCTCTATTGGCTTGTTCTCACTTGCATATATACCTCCCATTTTTAATCTCCCATTTTAAAACCTTCCAAGGCCCTACCATTCCATTTTTGTACGCTTTATAGCAAAAATTCCCAGAAAAGAGTTATCTAACTCATGTCATCTCCCCCTTAACACCCACCTTTCTTTCTTGAACTACTCCAATCATGCTTACATTCCCATTACTCCAGTGAAACAGTTCTTATCAAGACACCATCCCCATGTTGTCAAATCCGATGGATCATCATCAGTCTTCTATTTACTCCATTTCTCAGCAGCATTTGACACACTGATTTTTCCATTTTTAAAAAAAAAAAATTTCTTTAGCCAGGCGTGGTGGCTCACACTTGTAATACCAACACTTTGGGAGGCCAAGGCAGGTGGATCACCTGAAGTAAGGCATTCTAGACCAGCCTAGCCAACAGAGTGAAACCCCATCTCTACTAAGAATACAAAAAGTAGCCAGGTGTGGTGGCAGGTGTCTGTAATCCCAGCTACTCAGGAGGCTGAGGCAGGAGAATTGCTTGAACCTGGGAGGTGGAGGTTGCAGTGAGCCGAGATCGCACCATTGCACTCCAGCCTGCACACCAAGAGCAAAACCCTGTCTCAAAAAAATAAAAACAAACAAAAATAATGACCAGATGTGGTGGCTCACACCTGTAATCTCAGCACTTTGGGAGTCCGAGGCAGGTGGATCACTTGAGGTCAGGAGTTTGAGACCAGCCTGGCCAACATGGTGAAACCCCATCTCTACTAAAAATACAAAATTAGCTGGGTGCAGTGGCACACGCTTGTAGTCTCAGCTATTCGGGAGGCTAAGACAGAAGAATTGCTTGAACCCTGGAGGCAGAGGCCGTAGTGAGCCGAGATGGCGCCACTGCATTCCAGCCTGGGCAAGATAGAGCAAGATTCCATCTCAAAAAAACAAAACAAAACAAACCATATTCTTCATTTTGCCTCCCCAATACCAAACCATCCTGGTGGTTCTTACTGGTTTTTCAGTTTATTTTATTATATTCACTAACATTTCCTTTTTTTTTTTTATTTGATGAGGTTTTTTTGTGTGTGGTAAATACCATACAGAGTATCATTTTACCCATTTTTAAGTCTACAGTTCGGTAGTGTTAGGTTTATTCACATAGTTGTGAAATATCTTCTCAACTTTTAAATGTAGGAGTATCCTACATAGTTCATCTCTACTTACTCTCTTGTTAACTTCAGAATTTATCTTTTCGGTTTCTGCCTTTTTTTCTGAATTCTAGACACATATATCTAAGTATTTGCATTAGTTCTTTCTTACATTGCTCTAAAGATACTACCTGAGACTGGAAAGTTTATAAAGAAAGGAGATTTAAGTGATTCACAGTTCCACATGGGTGGGGAGGCCTCAGGAAACTTACAATCATGGCGGAAGGCGAAGGGGAAGCAAGGCACATCTCACATGGTGGCAGCAGAGACAGAGAGAGAGCGAGAGCACGAGCACAAAGAGGGCAGTACCACACACTCTTAAACCATCAGCTTGTGAGAACTCACTATCATGAGAACAGCATGGGGAAAATCTGCCCCCATGAACCAATCACCTCCACCAGGTCTCTCCCTCCATACATGGGGATTACAATCCGAGATGAGATTTGGGTGGGGGACACAGCAAAACCATATCAGTACCTATGCAATATCTCCACTTAAATAACCCAAAGTCACACTAAACAGCTAAGTGAATTGTACCGCCATTGTATTAGTCTGTTCTCGCACTGCTATAAAGAAATACCTGAGACGGGGTAATTTATAAACAAAAGAGGTTTGATTGGCCACAGTTCTGCCAGATGCAGGAAGCATGGCACTGGCATCTGCTTCTGAGGAGGCTTCAGGGAGCTTGTACTCATGGTGGAAGGCAAAGCGAGAGCAGGCCTCTTACATGGCAGGAGCAGGACTGAGAGAGAGCAGAGGTGATACACACTTTTAAACAGCCAGACCTCATGAGAACTCACTCACTATACAGAACCAAGGGGTAAATAGTGCTAGACCATTAATGAGAACTTTGCCCCCATGAACCAATCACCTCCCACCCAGCTGCACCTCCAGCATCAAGGATAAGACTTCAACACCTGCTTAATCCAAACAACAGGCTAGAACCAAACCTGTTCAATCAGTCTCATACAGCATTTAATTAAGGTGAATATCAATAGGATTCCAAGCAGCAAGAAGAGGCCAGTTAGCAAGATTAGCTTCATTCATGCCTCCCAGGAGCCTAGACATAGCCAACTGTGAACACCCACCATTGCGAGAGCAGAGGGTGTTATTTTATTCATCCAGAATGTAGTCTAAAGCCAATCTGTTACCCATCATAACACATGCAGTTTAGGCTGACCTGAGAATCTCGGATGCCATTGACAAGCAGACAATAGATGAGCTAGAAAGCAGCACTCGTCCACAGTTGAGAGAGTCCATGGCTCTGTATCCCCCACGTACAAACATATAACCCAAAAGGTCACCAGTCACTCCAGTTTGGGTTTTGTGGATCATGGGCTGGTTAAGACACATGGACTATCTGGGTGTGGTAGCTCACACCTGTAATCCCAGCACTTTAGGAGGCCAAGGGGGGTGGATCACCTGAGGTCAGGGGTTCGAGACCGGCCTGACCAATGTGGTGAAACCCCGACTCTACTAAAAATACAAATATTAGCCAGGAATGATGGTGCACCCCTGTCGTTCCAGTTGCTCAGGAGTCTGAGGCAGGAGAATTGCTTGAACCAGGAGGCAGAGGTTGCAGTGAGCCAAGATTATACCACTGCACTCCAGCTTGGATGACAAGAATGAAACTCCATTTCAAAAAAAAAAAAAAAGACAAAGACACATGGACTATGTCACTGAGTAGTTGCAGCCTTGATAGTCACACATGGCACCACCCAAAGCTGCTCCGCAGAGAGGAGATGCATATGAATTTGTATCCATCAGATTGAAAAAACACTGTGCTAGTCTGTGTGTCTGTACGTGCACAAGGTGGAGTCCATGTTTGGGGGCTGCCATTAACAGCAATAGGTACAGCAAAATGGTTCAAGAGCAGCCACACCCACATGAGTTTGTTTTCATAGCACGTGGACAGGGATGACAGATACGGCAGCAGGTCAGATTGCCTGCCACTGCAGTTTCTTGCCTCAGGCAGACCATATGATTTGTTGCCAGACTGCAATGTAGGATCTAGGGGACAAAGAGAGCATTCATTGCTACCGGTTTGTGCCCTGCTCAAAAAATGCTGATTTGTGGGTTAGCTGATATAAAGGACCAAATAGAATGCCCAAGTGAGACACATACTGTCTCCAAAAACATCCAACAGAGAGATGAGCCTCCTTTTTGATGTTGGGGGCCCAGAGATAAGGGTCTCCCCAATACTGTTCCCTGGGTGTCAGAAGCATCATGAATCTGCCTACATTATCCCAGGAAACTTGACTAGGCAAGCAACCCTCTGAATATTGTTGGGGACTACCAGCCACCTCTGCTGGTGTAGGTATGGCAACACCCCAGCCAGGGGCACTGAGATAGGCTTATTTTATTTTATTTTATTTTATTTGATAAGAGACAGGGTCTTAGCTGGGCATAGTGGCTCACACCTGTAATCCCAGCACTTTGGGAGGCCAGGGTGGGCAGATCACTTGAGGTCAAGAGTTCAAGACCAGCCTGACCAAAATGGTGAAACCCTGTCTCTACTAAAAATGCAAAAATTAGCCAGGCATGGTGGTGTGTGCCTGTGGTCCCAGTTGTTGGGGAGACTGAGGCACAAGAATTGCTTAAACCTAGGAGGTGGAGGTTGCAGTGAGCTGAGATTGTACCATTGCACTCCAGCCTGGGCAACAGAGCAAGACTCTGTCAAAAAACAAAAGAGGGTCTCACTCTGTTGCCCACGCTGGAGCCCAATCATAGCTCAGTGCGGCCTCGTACTCCTGGGCTTAAGCAATCCTCCCGCCTCAGCCTCCTGAGTAGCTAAGACTACAGGCTCATATCACCATGCCTGGCAAATTTTTAAATTTCTTTTTATTGAGATGAGGTCTCGTTATGTTACCCAGGCTGGTCTCAAACTCCTGGCCTCAAGTGATTCTCCCGCCTCAGGCTCCCAAAGTGCTGGGATTACAGGTGTGAGCTGTGCCTGGCCTGAGACTGAGGCTTCTGACTTACCAACTAACAGGACATCAACTATATGGTAAAAACTTTTAAATCAGAGGGTAGAGGCACTCATGATCACGTGCTGGCGACAAACGGCAGGGAGTTTGTCTCAGTAGCACATCTCTGCTTTATCTCTTCCCTGCTTGGGATAACCCTCTTGGGCACTTATGGGATGTGAAGTATAAATATATAACACATCAATTCCTATTATATGTTCAGATGTACAAGCAACAAAAGTAGAATGAATGAATTCGAGAGGTCCTCCCCATAAGGTCACATTAGCTCCCTTACCTCACCTCAAACCCTACCCACGTCCCATGAATTAAATCTGAGTACCACTGGACCCGGTAGGATGGCGATTCAGTTGCCTGAATCCAGAAGAGCCAGAGAAATGAGAGTCTCTCCCCTCCCTGAAGTACCTCAGTATATTCATATAGTGTATGTCCTCTTTGGGGACAGGAAGACCTAGACCCAATCATTTGGTTCCTTAAAGTAGCAGGACTTTCCTAAACTCAGGAAAGAGAAGGAGGGAGAGATTTTCTGGTGCAGTGGGAGAAGGTAGCTCCTTCCTGGTAAGCAAAGCTTTTTGTTTCCTTTTTTTTTGAGACAAGGTCTCACACTGTCCCCCAGGCTGGAATGCAGTGAGTGGTGTGATCTTGGCTCATTACAACCCCAACCTCCCAGGTTCAAGTGATCTTCCCATCCCAGGTTCCCAAGTAGTTGGGACTACAGGTACGTGCTACCATGCCTGGCTAATTTGTGTGTGTGTGTGTGTGTGTGTGTGTGTTGTTTTGTTTTTTTTGTAGAGATAGGGTTTTGCCATGTTGCCCAGGATGGTCTCGAACTCCTGGGCTCAAGGGATCCACTCACCTCTGCCTCCCAAAGTGTTTGGATTACAGTTGTGAGCCACCATGTCCAGCCTGTGTTTACTTTTAATTTCAAGTGGCTGGCAATGGTTAACGGTCCAGACTCAACCAAACAAACCCAAAATTTCATATCCTTACTGTTGGCACCATTTATTTCCACTTTGGAAACCCCTTGACACAGCCATATTGTCTTTTGACTGGAGCCACAGGGCTTGCTGCCCATTGTCGTGATAAAATCCCCTCCTTACCCTGTCTGAGGAGGAGAGCACCATGAGGCAGCTTGTTTCAATGCTTCCTCTCATTGCTCATTCTCTAAACATTCATTAACAGGTAGGACAGTCGGGGATTCCTATTTCTTCCCCCTCACCCAACACTTGGGCAACAGCACTCACTACCAGATCCTGCGCAATCTTCCCACATCCTCTGACCTTATCCTTTCTCTTCTCAGTAGCAAGTACTCTGTCAGCAGCCTATCCTTGTTGCCCAAATGGTAAAGAACTATCTGAGATTCTACCCTGCTTGCAAACTAGCAAGGTAGCCTGCCACAGTTTCCTGGATGCTAGCAGAAGACCCAAGATTTCTGGGTCAGAGACAAAGTTCCTTGCTACTGCACAGCGGGTAGCATGAGTTTTGCACCAGTTCCTCATGTCACCAAATCCCAAAGGGACAATGCAAGTCAGCCTAGATGGATACTGCCCATGTAGTGAGTATACATCACAGGCTACAGAACTGGAACTCAGGAAAACTCAGCCTTCTTTCTACAAGGGGCTGCAGGCAAACCTGCCCCAACTTTACCCTGGGAGGAGACAGCTGCTTGGGGATGACATTATCTCTTTCTCCTAAAACTGTTTGCTATACAAATATTCTGGAAAAGACAGTCTAGGAAAAACTGCCAGAGCCTTTGCTCAAAAGATATGCAGAAACAAGAGGATTAGTAGAAAAATTTCCCCCCAAAATGTTACATTTTTTATTTTGGTAAAATATACATGAAATTTACCATTTTAACAATTTTTAAGTGTACTATTCTGTGGCATTGACTACATTCACAATGTTGTACAACTATCACCACTATCCATTGCCCGAACTATAATATTATTTTTAATGCACCACTGGTTTTTATTTTCTAGTACTTTACTGAGATTTAAAAATCTATGCTCAGAAGTGGGGCTGACCTACAGTTTCCCGTCCAGTGCAAGCAGCACGGTCTGGCTTTGATGTCATAGTAGCCTAGCTTCCAAGAACAAATGGTAAAACCTCTCTCTTCCCATGTTCTGGAATTCTTTGCATTACATGGGACTGACTCAGAAAATCACCTGGGTGGGTGTCTTCTTTAGAGGAAACTATCTGACTACCTTTTCAATTTCTTCTACAAATTAGATTTTCTCCCCCTCCTTAAGTCAGCTTGGTAATTAAATTTTTTCTGGAAAATTTTCTAATGTACATTTTAAAAGGTCATCCATACTTTAGTTATCTTTTTCTTGTGAGATGTTTATTTCTTGTATCTCTTGACTGATAGATCAGAAATAAGTCAACCTTTCTTTCTTTTCTTTCTTTCTTTTCCTTCCTCCCTCCCTCCCTCCTTCCTTTCTCTTTCTTTTTCTTTCTCTTTCTTTCCCTCCCTCCCTTCTTCCTCCCTCCCTCCCTTCCTCCTCCCCCCCTCCCTCCCTCCCTTCCCCCCCTCTCTCTCTCTCTCTCTCTGTCTCTCCACCCCCCACTCCTCCCTCCCTCCCTTCCTCCCCCTTTCCCTCTTCTTCCTTTTTTGGTCTTGCTGTTGCCCAGATCGGAGTGCAGTGGTGTGGTTATGGCTCCTGCAGCCTTGGACTTCGGGACTCAAGTGATCCTCCCACCTCAGCCTCCTCAGTAGCTGGGACTACAGGTATGTGCCACCACACCTGGTTTTTAAAAAAAAATTTTGGTAGAGACAGGGTCTCTCTATGTTGCCCAGACTGGCCTCAAACTCCTGGGCTCAAGCAATCCTCCTGCCTCAATCTCCCAAAGTGTTGAGATTACAGGCATGAGCCACTGCACCCGGCTGTGTTTTTTGTTTTGTTTTGTTTTCCTAAGAATCAACTTTTAATTTTGTTGGTAAAATCTACTGTTCGATTTGTTTTCTATTTCATTAACTCCTGCTTTCATTCCTTCCTTCCTTCTGCTTTCTTTGTCTTTTGTTCACATTCTTGAGTTATATGTTCAGTTTATTTTTAATCTCCATTATTTTCTAATTAATGCATTAAAGGCTACAAAATTTCCTCTGAGAACCTCTTCGACTGTACCCCCACAGGATTTTTTTGGTCATTAGCTTTTGGCATTACTTTCTAAGTAGATTCCAACTTCAGTTCTGGATTATTCTTTATTGGGGTCACCATGTAACTTATCATCCAAATTGGGACACTTTGGAGAGCAAAATACAGTTATGCATCACTTAACTACAGGAAATTTGTTGTTCTGAGAAATTTGCCATTAGGAGATTTCATCATGTGTGAACATCATGGAGTGTACTTACACAAACCTAGGTGGTGCCTACTACACACCTAGGGTAGGTACATGATATAGCCTATTGCTCCTAAGTTACAAACCTGTACAGCATATTACTGTACAGAATATTGTAGGCAATTATAATATAATGGTATTTGTGTATCTAAACATAGAAAAGGCACAGTAAAAATACAGTATTGTAATCTTATGGGACCACTGTTGTATATACAGTTCTTCATTGGCTAAAATACCATTTTGCAGTGCATGACAGTATAGGTGTTATGTGAGGAAAATAAGTGTTAACTGAGGCTCTCCTGGGTGAACTGGAAAGTATGTTCACCCTATTTTTAATAAAAAAGTTATTTATTTAAAAGGAAGTTTTAAAGTTTTTAAGTAGATAGGATTTTGTCACAACCTTCTAACTTATTGAATTTTGATTAAGGAATGTGGCCTGTATGGATTTTGCTTTTTGAAATTTGTTATGTTTTGGTTTAACACTTGCTTAACTTTTGTGATCATTCCAAAAATTTTTGTGCAAAATGCATATTTTTCGTTTGTTGGGTATGCACTTCTTATCTTTTTGTTGTTGTTGTTGTTGTTGTTTGAGACAGGGTCCTGCTTGGTTGCCCAGGTTGAAGTGTGATTAGAGTTCACTGCAGCCTCAAACTCCTGGGCTCATGGGATCCTCCCTGCTCAGTGTCTGGAGCAGCTGGGACAAAAGAGCTAAAAGATACCAAGTTTGTGAATTCTCCCTATAATTATCTTTGTCTACTTGATAAGTTAATTCCAAGAAAAAATATCTCTCACTGTGAGAGTAGAGTTCTTTCCTTTTCCTTTTATTTCAGCTTTTGCCTTAAATATAGTATGTTCCTTGACTTATGATGGGATTATGTCCTGATACACCCATTGTAAGATGAAAATATCCCTAAGTTGAAAATGCATTTAATACCTCTAGCCTACTAAACATTATAACTTAGTGTAGCCTACCTTAAATATCCTCAGAACACTCACATTAGTTGGACAAAATCATCTACCACAAATCTATTTTATAATAAAGTGTTGGCTATCTCACGAAGTTTATTGAATACTGTAGTGAAAGTGAAAAACAGAATGGTTTCATAGCATCATAAAGTTGAAACAACATAAATCAAATCATCCTAAGTTGGGAACTATCTGTAGTTTATTAAAGCAATAATTTTATTAACTTTTTTTACTATTTAAGGAATTTTAATTAAAGCAAGAATTTTATTTTACTGTTCACTGTTTAAGGAATTTTAATTAAAGCAATAATTTTATTTTTATTAATTTATTTTTCACTCTGCCAGTAATTTAAAAGCTCTGTTGTTAGATACATACATTTTAGGACTGCTACATATTTTTTGTTGGCTTGCAACTTTTAGCACTTATACTTTTTACCCTGAAATCTCTTTTATCAGACACTAATATTGCAACTTATGCTGTCTTCTATTTTGTAACAACTTTATTGAGATGTAAGTTACATGCCATAAAATTCACCCACTTAAATTACATGATTTGATGACTTTTAGTATATTTACAGAATTGTGCAGCTGTTATTGCAATTTTAGAACATTTTCATCATCACCAAAAGAAGTCCCACACTGGCAGGGCACAGTGGCTCATGCCTATAGTCCCCGCACTTTGGGAGGTTGAGGCAGGTGGATCACTTGAGCCCAGGATTTCAAGACAAGCTTGGACAACACAGAGAAACCCCACGTCTACAAAAAAAAAAAAAAAAAAAAATTAGCTGGGTGTGGTGGCATGTGCCTATAGTCCCAGCTACTTGGAGGCGGAGGTGGGAGGATCACTTGAGCCCAGGAGGCAGAGGTTCTAATAAGCCACACCACCATACCCATTAACAGTCACTCTCCATTTACCCCAACTCCTCCTCCCCACAATCATAATCTACTACTATCTCTATAAATTCGACTGTCTGGACATTGATGCAAATGAAGTCATATCACATGTGGTCTTTAGAGTCTGGTTTCTTTCACTTAGCATAATGTTTTCAAGGTTCACCCATGTTGCATGCAAGGTTCATGCAGGTAGCGTGTATCTATCAGTCAGTACTTCCTTCCTTTCTATTGCCAAATAATATTCCACTGCATGGATATCCACATTTTGTTTAATACAGTCATTAGTTGATGGACATTTGAGTTGTTTCCACTTTTTGGCCATTCTAAATAATGCTGTTATAAACACTCATGTATACGTTTTTGTGTGGATATGTTTTCATTTCTCTTGGGTATGTATCTAGGAGTAGAATTGCTGGGTCATTGGTTATTCTACCATCAGAATATATGAAGTTTCCAGTTTCTCTATGTCCTCACCGACACTTGTGATTATTTGTCTTTTTTTATTATGACCACCCTAGGTGTGAAGTGGTGTTTCATTGTGATTTGGATTTGCAGTTCCCTGACGGTTAATGATGTTAAGCATCTTTTCATTTGCTTATTGGTCATTTGTGTATTTTCATTGGAGAAACGGCCATTCAAATCCTTTGACCATCATAAAATTGGGTTATTTGTGTTTTTATTATTGAGTGTTATGAGTTCTTTATGTATTCTCTATACAAGTCCCTTGTTAGATACAATATATGATTTGTAAATGTATTGTCCAATTCCGAGCATCATAGTTTCACTCACTTGATGATACCATGTGCAACATAAAGTTATAAATTTTGATATTGTTTATTTTTCTCTTGCGTTGCTTGTGTTTTTGATGTCACATCTTAGAAACCATTGTCTAACTTAAGGACATGATTTATGCCTGTATTTTCTTCTAGGCGTTTTATAGTTTTAGCTCTTACCTTTAGATCTATGATCCATTTGAGTTAATTTTTTATATAGTGAGATAGGGGTCCAAATTGATTATTTTGCATAAAGATTTGCAGTTGTCTCCATGTTTTCTTCTGTTAGTATTTGCCTATTATATTTTTCCATTACTTAATTTTCAGACACAATAATAATGATAATTTAAAATATATGTGAAATTGAACTGTTATTCCCATTTTACTAATTTGAGGAAATATCTGAAGTTAATTGAATTATCCAGTGGACTCATGCTGAGGGACAGAAAGTCATGGAAAGGGATGATACACACACATGGTGGATTACAGAAAGGAGAGGCTTTTGAAGTCCTTGGTCTAACTCAGCGTTTCTTAACCTTAGCACTATTGTCAATTGGGGCTGGATAATTCTTGGTTGTGGGGGCTGTTATGGGCATTGTAAGATTCTTAGCAGCATCTCTGGCTTCTACCCAGTAGAAGCCCAGTAGTAGCACCTGCCATCCCCAGTGTAGACTACCAAAAATGTGTCCAAGACACTGCCAAATGTCTCCTACAGTGCAAGTATCCCTAGAGCTGAAACTACTGGTCTAACTATGAAATTTATTTCCCACGTATTTTCTATAACCCGTCACACAGCAGTTAAATGGTTAAGTGTTAAAAAAAAAATTCTAGATGTTCTGCATCTTTGTGTGTGTGTGTGTGTGTGTGTGTGTTATGGCCTCTGAAAAATGTTTCCACTGGTGGGCAGTTAGCTATCGAAAAAGTGGACTGATACTTGCGGTTAGGGTGCCACGCAATCTTGTTATAGCCCTGGATATAGTTGCTATGAACCAATGTATTTGAAAAGTGAGGGAGAAAAGCACCTGTCAAAAGTGGTGCCTGATTGATTCCAATTTCTGAGGCCCATGAGACGCTAAGTCTAGTTGTTAGAATGCTCTAATATGAGCATCATTTCTCCAGAACTCCGGCAATATTTTTTGGGTGTATATCAATTGGGGTGCCTTGTCCTACAAAATGAAAAGATAGACCTACATTTGACTTATGAACATTTGAATTTTTATATGAACATTTGTGTGTGTTTTCATGTAGATGGCAAGACCATAATATATACCAAGAACATGATCCCAGCTATATGTTCTGCGTAGATTTGATTTTTGGCTTCTGGGAACTTCTTTTTTTTTTTTTTTTTTTTTTTCTTTTTATTTTGAGACGGAGTTTCTCTCTTGTCCAGGCTGGAGTGCAGTGGCGCGATCTCAGCTCACTGCAACCTCTGTGGCCCGGGTTCAAGCGATTCTCCTGCTCCTGAGTAACTGGGATTACAGGGATGCGCCACTACACCCAGCTAAGTTTTGTATTTTCAGTAGAGACGGGGTTTCGCCAAGTTGTCCAGGCTGGTCTTGAACTCCCGACCTCAGGTGATCCGCCCGCCTTGGCCTCTCAAAGTGCTGGGATTACAGGTATGAGCCACCGCGCCCGGTCAGCTTCTGGGAACTTCTATCGCTACTAGAATCAAATCAAAAGAAATCTGTTCAACCCTTTCTAAAACTCTACATTATTCTAATTTGGAATAAAGCAGACATAGTTTAGGATATGTACACACTGAACTAAATAGCTATAGTCACCAAAATACAACTTCATATATTATACTGATATTTGATTTAAATGTTTATCTAGAATAAACCAGTTGGATAAGGTAACATGCCCTAGATTCTCCCAGTCGGAACGTTGCTCCTTTTAAGTCATGCAGTAAAATTACTAGTGCTTGGCCAACAAGGTGAAACCCCGTCTCTACTAAAAATACAAAAATTAGCTGGGTGTGGTGGCGGGCGCCTGTAATCCCAGCTACTCAGAAGGCTGTGGCAAGAAAATCGCTTGAACCCGAGAGTCGCAGGTTGCAGTGAGCCGAGATCGCGCCACTGCACTCCAGCCTGCGCAATGAGAGAAACTCCATCTCAAAAAAGAAAAGAAAAAAGAAATCACTAGTGCTGTTTTTGGCATTTGGGACATCTGGCTCAAAACTGGGTATATTTTAGGGCTATATTTCGTATTTTGCATCTTTGGTAGTTTTGCTTTAAAATTTCCTGTTTAATAATGATACTCAATTATTTTTAGCATCCTTGCATATATAGTAAACTAAAGAGATCTCCAGAGACTGATTTCCAGTAGTTGCATTGGCATAGTGATAGCAAAAAGTATGAAGGAAAAGTATTGTTCTCTTCGTTAGCCCACAAAAGGAGAAGATAAGTAATTATTTTGCTTAAAGCATAAATAATCAATATTTAATTTCATTATGGCTGGGGACAATAATGCCCAATGTCAATGTCACTCCGTTAAGATGTACAGCGACTCAGCAAAACAATTTCTAGCCTTTCTATTTCTAGGTGGCATTTTCCAACTTACTCAACTCTCAGGAGTCCCAGTGCCATTTATTATGGTTAGGACTCCGCAGGGCGAAACTTCCCCTGGGTTCCCGGTATCTCTTATTAGTGTGGCTACTGCGCGTAACAGGGGCCGAATTCGCATCCGGTGGGGTGGTGACTGATGGTCCAATGTTCTTGCCCCACGCAGGATGAGCCTCGCTGTGAGCCCACCACTGTAACCTCAGACCCCACGCGTTCAGCCCTCCCTCGAGTCAGGCTTTGCAGAAGCCGGGGGGCACTGGTCAACCCCACGCCCCTCCTTCGGGCCCGCTCCGGGTTTCTGGGCACCCCTGGGGAGGGGAGCCATCCGGTGCGCGCCACTCCCGGAGGGCGCGAGAAGGAAGCCGGCGCCTCGCGCTCAGCGGTCCTTGGGCTAAGCCGGGCGGGGCGGCGGCGCGGGTCCGAGCGCCCGGGGCGCCGGCGGAGCATGTGACCACGCCTCGCGGGGCCGGGCGCGCAGTGCCGCGCGGTGGCGGCAGTGGGGAGAGCAATGGAGGCCACTGCCGACTGAGAGGCGGGTGCGCTGCTGGTGCTGCTGCCGCGGCGGCTGCTGATGCGGAGGCTGCAGCGCGCAGTGCCGCCGAGTCCGACGCCCGCCTGGGACCGCCGGTCGCCGGCCAGCCGCTCTGCCAGCCGGAGCGCCAGGCAGGGACCTCAGGTGAGCGCCTGCTCGGCCCGCGGCCGGAACCAGACAATGGGGACAGGGGCGGGCTTTTGCCCTCCACTCGCGCCCCTCTGGGCCGGGCCCCCGCGGCGCCCCGGGACTCCAGGGGACCTGGCCCCGGGGGCGTGGGCTCGGCGGGGCGGGCGGTGGACTTCAGGGCGGCGTCCCAGCGTGGGAGGTGCGGACCCTCCCCGAGGAACCTGCGCGCGGCTTGCGCGCTTTGGAACCTGCCGCCAGGCTGCGCCCCGGGAACTTGCGGAGAACATGGGACCTCGCCTGCCTTCTCCCCTTACCGCGCCTCGGCATCCTGTCCCCGGGTCCCTGGCTCGGTCCCGACCGCGGCGGGGGCCAGAGCCAGACCTCGCCGTCCGGGATCGCGGACGCTGTCCGGGCTGAGCCCTCTCCCCACCGCCCCCAGAGCTGCATTGCTTTGTTTAACCTCTGCCAGACCGTTTCGCACAAACTCTTGTTGCCCCAATTCTGATGAGCCGCCAGTTTGATGGCTGAGGCAAGACAAAGGTTTCCCCTGTTTACCAAGGGCCGGGGCCAGGAGACTGCGCGCTGCCCGTGGTGTAAAATGTGTTTTCCTTATCTTCGGCCAGGGCTTGTTGCGATGGTTTTCCTGGCGCTATAATCGTCCTTTCTTGCAGAGCTCTGTAGTGGCGAGATTGGACCTCCTAACCCTACGGATACGGTGGGTGGGGTATGGCTTTTCTTTTTTTTTTTTTTTCATGATTATCAGTAAACAGAAGCCGACTTTGAATTTTATAATATGTGTTCTTGAGTTAGAGACATCGTAATCATTTTCTGAATTCTGAATTTTAAGAGAGGATATATATTTCAAGACAGATTCAGTGGAGGGGGATGGGGAAGAAAACCTAGTAAGTACGACCATGTGTTTTGAAATTTTAATACGGTTTTAGGAATAATGGCTGGGAAACTGATCTGGTGTAGGTGAGGGAGGGAGGGAGTGTGTGTGTGTGTGTGTGTGCGTGTGTGTGTATGTGTGTGTATTGGGGGTGGTAAGTGGTGGTGGTGGCGAGGGAGTGGTTAGAATACAAAGGATAAGGCAGTTTTAGAAAAAGATTCTTAGTAAATATCCTGTGGCAAATTTTTGATTCATTAAGTGGTGAGTTAAATCAATGTTTCCTTTTAAAATCACCTATAGTAATTGTGAAATTGTATAAAAAATGGTTTACAGTTCTTTGGCATTGTTTGTGACTCAGGAATCTGAATAAAACAGTCAATTTTGAGTAATTTTTAGAAAGTCAACAAAGAAAAGAGTCCTTCACTACTATCGCCTTTATCCTTTGGGAAAAGGGAATCCTTGTTCAGTATATTCAAGAGAAAATTGCCTATATGAAAAAAATTTCAAAGGCAGCTTTGAAAAAGAAACATTTTGAAAAATGTAATATGGTTGCATTACAGATCACTTCAACTCAGAAGTGGGCAGGGAACAAATCATGCTACTGGATCGCCCTTTCCACTGTTGATTATTTAAAATGCATTTTATTCAAAAGCTTAATTTTGCAGTCATCTCTAACACATTGAGAAACTTTCACTCTAAAGACTTAGCAGTACTTACCGACCACTGAATCTGGAGGAGGAAGCTAACACCAACTTGACAATAGGCAATTGGTGTGAGAAACAAAAGCTAGCTCTTCATAATAGTTCATAGTTCTTCATAAACTACAAAGCACTATAATAAATGGAAGTTATTATTATCGCTAGATGAGGAAGCTGTGTTTTACAGTTTTTCTCTTACCCAATTTCAGACCAATTAGTTGACATTAATTTGAAATTCTCCAGGGCAAGAGACAATCTTTTAGTCTTTTTTTGTGGTCCATATTTCTGATCTGGCACACAGTAGGTGTTCAGTATGTAGTCGTGGAAAGAAAGAATGAATAGGTGAAAAAAATACAAGTGGTTAAAATGTGTACAGATGGAATTTGTTTATTTCTTTTTATTCAATGAACATTTACTGAAGGCCTACTGTGTGCCGAGAACTGTGCAGAGGTTTTCCACATATAGTTTATGAAAGCTTGGTGACCTTCCTTTTTCAGTCATAGTTGATGTGTGTTTCTTCCAAGAATGGGGCCTCTTGGGTGGTTTTTTTCATCGTTTTTAATCATCTCGGGTAACTGAGTAGCACAATAGAACATTTCACTTGTTGTATGTGCATGTAGTTTCTCACAATGGCCTGTGGGGAGGCAGGGCAGATATTATCATTCCCGTTTTGTAGGTGAGGAAATCCAGACATGGCGAGATTAAATGACTTGCCAGCTCCTTGCCACTAAAGCAACAATGCCAGGGACAGAAGCTGGATCTCACGCCCAGAGCTTTCTCCCATGAATCACACAACCTTCTCCAGGAGACACTGTACCCCCAGAAAATCACACTGGAATTAGACCTCATGAGAAAGTCTACCTTTTGGGTAACTTTTACCTAAAGAAAAGGTACATTTTGCAACCTAGTACTTACGGGAGTGGTTAAATACACAAGTTCTCGAGGTAGGTGATTGAATTTGAGCATTGACTTTACTAGCTACTAGCTCTGCATCCTTGACAAGTGATTTAATCTAAGCCTCAGTTTCCTCATCTGTAAAATGGAGGAAGTAATCCTACTTAGAACATTTTTGTGAGGATCAAATAAAATAATGTGGGCATAGCACAATGTTTAGTACAAACTAAGCACTCAGTGTCAGCTAATTTTTATTTTCATTATTTTAAGGTAAAGCAATGGCTTTTAAACTTTTTTTGTTTTTGTTTTTGTTTTTTAAGAGATGAGTTCTCACTGTGTTGCCCAGGCTGGTCTCAAGCAATCTTCCTGCCTTGGTCTCCCAAAATACTAGGATTACAGGTGTGAACCACTGCGCCCAGCCTAAACTTTTATTTTTGCACAGTAAGAGATGCATTGTGCTTTGCCACCCAGTATACGATACATTGTAAATATCTGTAATTTAAAAATTCATAAAGTAATGCTTAGACTTGGAATGTGCAGTGCATTCTTTCATTTTTTTATTCTATTTTATTTAAAAAATGCTGGTTGAGATCGCTAAATGATTTCACATCCCATTAATGGGTCAGGAACTACACTTTGAAAAGCACTTATGAAGGATAAGCAGGTTAAGTGCATTTAAGAAAACTCTGTTGTTGAATCTTTATATTTTTTTCTTCGAATGGTTTACAACATCAGTTGGAATTTGAATACTAAATTACACTTAAAAATAGGTTCTTAAACACTTCTTGGGAATTACGATCATGTATTGAGTATTTATCATGGTCATGTTACTGTGTGCTAAGCAGTCTATTTATATATGTTATCTAATTTAGTTCTCACAACAGCCCTATAAGTAGGCCTTGTGTTTACATTTGATAATTGAAATTAAGACTCAGAGAGTTTTTTATTAACTTGCCCAAGGTCCTAAATTTAGAGAGGGATGAAGCAAAGATTCAAACTGAGTTCTCTGTGATCCTAAAGCCTGTCTGCCCTCTTAACCCCCACAGCTTTCTGATGTTCCCTTATAGTGATTTCTGAAGATGTTTCCTTCCTTCCTTAACATAAATTTGAATGTCGATATTGAGAATTTACATTGTGGTACATCTTTTATAGTTTCCTTTGAAATGACTCATTTCAAGTCAGTTTTCAACTTGGGGAAGTTAAGGAAGCATAATGTAATTCTTTCTGGCTTTAGCTGGTCTTTGATGTAAATATTTTGTAATAGCTTCTCAGGTTTTTGTGATAGAGTCAATTAATTGGTCATTTTTATTGAGCACCCAAAGGTTTAATATATCTTCCTTAGAGACATGAAATAGCTGTGTAACTATAAAAAGACTTCATTACGAATGAATGTCAGCTTTTGTTAAGGCACAAAATGAAGCCTTACGAGCTACAAAAGAGTACTTTATAGTGTATTGATTGGTCTTAAAATCACAAGGCAGTAAAAGTATTTACTTTGTAAAGTACTTTAAGAAACCACCACCAACTATCCTATTATCATTTATTTTTTGTTTGGTTTTTCAGTTCTTTACACGTTTCCTATGTGTATTTCTAGCAGTATTTTAATTTTAATATTTTGATATTTCTAGGACTTCCCTCTTTGAAACATATTGTCAAGAAGAATTAAGGTATTTTTAAGGAAATATATTTTATAAATAATACTTAGAATACACAAATAGATGCTTTTATATAATAAAGGCAAATTTCACTTTTTTTTGCATTTATATCTTCTAGATTAAAACTCTTACGGTGTCTGGTTTGCATTATTGCTATTATATGTAGGAGTGTAACTCATAAATAACGTGATTACCCTAATCACGTTAGGTGCCTAAAAATGTATAAATATGTCACTGCTCTTGCATTATAGCTTGGGATACTCCTATGTGCATGGGGCTTTAAACTTTTAACCATATATTTAAACAGTTTATTTGTTGAATTAAGGTTAGTGTTTTCAAAGCTGACAATTTAAAAATCTGAATTTGTGTAGATCATGATGATATGTTAGACAAAGAACAGCAGTTTCATGGTTTATGTGGTTTGAATAGCCATATGTTTCTGTTCATCAGTCATTTTTTATTAAGATGTGATGTAAACAAATATAGATATAGTTGCATTTATTTTTGAACATCAGATTTCATCCTTAGGCTGGCCCTCAAAATATTACTTTGCAGCTAATGATATTGTGGACAGTTGCAGCAAGCCTGTGTTTTATGCTTATTTTATTAATTCTGTCTACCACTTGACCCTTAGTGGATTGTTACAGTTTTTGTGAGCATCAGGACATGGCCCACCTATTGAATGGTCATTGTCATTTGTATGTTCAGGCAGATACAAAACTTGGCTACCTTTACATTTCGTGTCCTGTTTATTCTTTTATTCATTTGTGTTTTTTGAAATTTATTTATTAGGGTCTTGCTCTGTCACCCAGACTGGAGTGCAGTGATGTAACCATGGCTCACTGCAGCCTCTACCTCCTGGGCTCAAGTGATCCTCCTAGCTCAGCCTCCTGAATAGCTGGGACCACAGGCACATGCCACCACATCTGGTTATTATTTTTTATAGAGATGTGGTCTCTGTTTCCTAGGCTGGTCATGAACTCTTGGGTTCAAGTGATCTACCTACCTTGCCTCAGCCTCCCAAAGTGCTGGGATTGCAAGCATGAGCTGCCACTCAGGGGCTCCTTTTTATCCTGATGTGAAAATTCATAGAAATAAGAACAAAATCAATGTAGATATTAATTTGTTCTGGTGGCTTTAAGGCAGATGCATATGCATATTTTAGGTTTACATAGATGTATAATTTTCACATATATATGAGAAGTACCAGATTGTAAACTCTTCTCTAAAGTAAAAAAATACATTTTAAGTAACTTTGTGGAAAAGAAAAACTGAGTAACAACCCTGAAGAGATGTTTTTATAGTCACACGTTATCAGACATATTTAAGAAGCCAAATAGAACAACCATATGTAAAAGCTTTTATATGTGAAAAAGTGATACCATTTAAAATGTCAAAAATGGAAACATAAATATTTCAGTCAGATTTTAACATCTTCACCAAGTCTTTCAGGTGTTTTTAGTGTTTTTCAAGTGGCGTACTTTGGGGATTAAGACGAAATGTCAAAAAACTTGCTTTTGAAACTGGTACTGTATTCAATATGAAGTGAGGAAAAGACAGAAACTGCATCCCTGAAACACTGTAAAAAATATTTCAATCAGAAGTAAATACTTAGTCCACTAGAAACGGTTGTTAGAATGGAATTTAAGAGCAGGTAGCGACTGCTAAGAGGAATTCAAAAAAGGAAGGACAACTTGCTAAAAAGGCATTTTGGTTTGTACCAGGGAAGGTAAGAACGACCTTATCTGCAGGCCCAGTGGCCTCACCCCACTCACCTGGGGAGGGATTGGCTGGCAAGAAGGAAGATAAGGAGACAGGGAGGGGGAAACAGGCTACCTGAAAACTTGATTATTATTTAAATCTAGGATAAGCCGGATTCAAGGAATAATCTGTGAAAATTCTAGTATATAATTGTTAACCCTTTGTTAACAATGGGCTGTTTCCTCACTTGGGAGAAATTAAAAGGAGAGGCCATAGTCCCAAGATCACCATTTTTGAAAGAGGAAGCATCATTACTCCAAACGCCATTGCCAATACCATTTATGGTCTCAGGTGGGGGCCACAGCTAATGTTCTTAGGGAAGACTGTGACAGATCAGCAGGGCTGTTAAGACACTGCTGAATTCCAGGCTGCCCTAAATGATTGCAGTCAGGATTTTTCTTCATTTTGAAAAGTTTTTAGTACATTTAGAATGACTTTTTCTCCACCAGAGTGTCATTGTGACAGAGGCAGTGGTCTTTCCTGGCTTTATTTATGATGCAGCTGGCCATGCAAGTTTGTGATGGGTTAACTGTCTTCTAGAGTTAATGAGGTCAGGGTCACAGGTTCAATTCTTGGGAAGGCCAGTTAGCTTTGCTTTGTTCTGTGAGCGCAAATTGTACTCTTAACCCAGGCCAGCCATCTGGTGAAGGCAGATCATTGATCACAAAGGCATTAATAAGCAAGACAGTGTGGGAGCAGCAGCCCGAACCTTTCTCACAGATGTTGAGTAATTAGAGAAACAATTCCAAAAGCATGTGCACGTTTGTATTATTTTTATAGCATGATCTTAATAGATAGAAGATAACATGGCTATCAAATATTTTTCTTTGCCATTTCTGTTGAACTTTCATCTGAACAGTTGTCTTTTCAAGTTATGATTTTTGAGCTGTCTCATTCATTCAGTAGTTATACTTATGTTCTGAGTATTCTTAATCTCCCTGGAGGTTTGTAGGACAGTGACTGTGGCAGTGAGAACAGTCATGCTAAAAGCAGTACATCAGACCACTTAGTTGTTTACAAATCCAATTCCACTGAATTTAAAAAGTTTTAAAAAAGTAAAACACCATTTTGAATGGGGATGAACAGACTAGGAATTTTAAGAAAATGCTTTATACTTGTTCTAAGTAGACCTCCATCTGAAAATCTGTCATTCCTTTTATTAAAATAACTTCTAGTGTTAAGAGAGATATCAGAGAGCACCTAGGCCTGTGCTGCCCTATGCAGTCCTGCTGGTCCCGTGTGGCTAGTCCGAATGGAGATGTGCTGTCAATTTAAATACATACTAGGGCCAGCGCTGTGGCTCACACCTGTAATCTCAGCCTTTGGGAGGCCAAGGCCAGGAATTCTAGACCAGCTGGGCAACATGGCAAAACCCTGTCTCTATCAAAAAAAAAAAACAAAAAACCCTCCCCCTGAAAAACCGAAGTTAACTGGATATGGCGATGCGTGTCTGTGGTCCCAGTTACTTGGGGCTGAGGTGGGAGGATTGCTTGAGCTTAGGAGGTTGAGGCTACAGTGAGCCTGTCTCCAAAATAAAATAAAATAATAAAATAAAATAAATAAAATAAAATAAATAAAATAAAATAAATAAAATAAAATAAAATAAAATAAAATAAAATAAAATAAAATAAAAAATAGTGCTGGGCCCCGTAGCTCATGCCTATAATCCCAACACTTTAGGAGGCTGAGGCAGGTGGATCCCTTGAGCCCAGGAATTGGAGACCAGCCTGGGCAACAAGGTAAAGCTTCGTCTCTATTTTCTTTTTTAAAAAAACAATGTACTGGATTTGAAACATTTGGTGTGAAAAGAGAATGCAAAATATGGCATTAATAGTTTTTTAATGTTGATCCCATGTTGAAGTAATAGCTTTGACTATGTTGGATTGAATAAAATATTGTTAAAATTAATTTTACCATTTTTTACTTTTAAAATATTATCTACTGAGAAATTTAAAATTACATATTTGGCTGACATTTGTGGCTTGCATTATGTTTCTGTTGGGCAGTGCTGGTCTAGTCCCACCCTCATTTTACTGATGAGAAGGCTAAGGCTCAGAGGTGAAGTAACTGAGCTGAATTCTTTCCATTGCCTGTAGTCTCTCCCTGCTAATAGGTTAGGGGCTCAGGAAGAATGGAACTCTGAACCACAAGAGGACCATTTAGTGCATGGCAGGTGTATGTTGCAAGATATGTGCCTAAGCCATTGCCTGTTAGTTGTGTGTGTGTATGTGTATATTCCCTGTGCCAGTTGTGTGTGTACACACATACACAGGGTGGAGGGCTTTGTTTATTTATAATGTTGATGTTTAGGCTTAGTTTTACCTTCCTCTGTAGGTCAGAGGTCTTGCATTAAAATATTAGACATTAACAGTTGTGACAGGGGTAAATAAGATATGGTGCTCATATAAGTCAGCACTTTCATGTACTTCTTATTACCAAGAGCATTTCAGATAGGTGTTTTTTTTTTTTTTTTTTTGAGATGGAGTCTCACTCTGTCACTCTGGCTAGAATGCAGTGGCACAGTCTCAGCTCACTGCAACCTCTGTCCCCTAGGTTCAAGTGATTCTCCTGCCTCAGCCTCCCAAGTAGGTGGAATTACAGGTGTGCGCCACCACACCTGGCTCATTTTTTGTATTTTTAATAGAGATGGGGTTTCACCATGTTTGCCAAGCTGGTCTTGAACTCCTGACATCAAGTGATCCACCCACCTGAGCCTCCCAAAGTGCTAGGATTACAGGCATGAGCCACAGTGCCGGGGTGCAGTGGCACCATCTTGGCTCACTGCAGCCTCCACCTCTCAGGTTCAAGCGATTCTTCTGCCTCACCCTCCTGAGTACCTGGGATTACATGCCTGGCTAATTTTTGTATTTTCAGTAGAGATGAGGTTTCATCATGTTGGCCAGGCTGGTCTCGAACTCTTGCGCTCAAGCCATCCCCCTCCTTGGCCTCCCAGAGTGCTGGGATTACAGGTGTGAGCCACCGCACCTGGCCTCAGATAGTTTTGAGATAGCCTTGATGGACAAAGCAGCAATGCTTTCAGGCTGAATCATTTCTGAAAGGAGGAGAGCTGAGATGAAGGGAGGTTGTTTGTGTGTGTTCTGAAGAAAGCATATGAACCATGAGTGACTTGTTTTTTAACCACAGATGCTCCTGACATTCCAATCTGGAAAGAATAACCAGGGTTGGCTGGTGCAAAAGCCATGACCTCAGAATGTAGGCTTCCTGTCAGTTTTGTGAGCATAATGGTCTTTAACTAGCAAGATAAAGAGGAGGAGAACTTCATGATCAAAATATTTTGTCTGCTATTTTTAGTTGAGATTTTTATTTCCTAATCAACATAGGCAGCTCACATGTGACTGTAGTGATTAGCATCTTAAAGATGCAGCTTCTGCTCTAGACTTTCTTTTTGGCCCATGCAGAGTCCCAAGTCACTTAATTTGTTATCAGTGGCCCAGTGACAACTAGTGAACAACAGTTTTGTCAGAGAACCTCTGACACTTCAATTAATTTCATAATCCATACTAGATATTAACCTTTATGAATTTGTCCATTTAGAAGGGCCACTGTACATTGTGAAGGTTGGTGGAATGTTGGTTTATAAAAATATTTACAGATTATCATCTTTCTTTTTTTTGTCTGTTACAAACAACCCCGGTTGATCTTGGATATAGACAAATAAAGCAAGACAGCAATCTCTGAATTGTTACCTTCAAGCAGGCAAAATAAGTAACTGTGTCCTTTGTTTTGAAGTTTAATGAAGATTTCCATTGAGGCTTGGTGGTGCCTGTCCGTAGTCCCAGCTACTCAGGAGGCTGAGGTGGGTGGATCACTTGAGCCTGGGAGTTTGAGACCAGCCTAGGCAACAAGACCAAACCCCACCTCTATAAAACGGACAAACAAACCAACCAACAAACAAAAAACAAACACCCCCCGCCCCCCTCCCCCCCCCACACAAATTGGCTGGGCATGGTGGTGTGCATCTGTGGTCCCAGCTACTCTGGAAGGTTGAGGC
This sequence comes from Theropithecus gelada, assembly GCF_003255815.1. Classification (NCBI taxonomy): domain Eukaryota; kingdom Metazoa; phylum Chordata; class Mammalia; order Primates; family Cercopithecidae; genus Theropithecus; species Theropithecus gelada. The sequence continues at coordinate 85,805,926 of NC_037672.1, read as the reverse complement.
TACAGTGAGCCGAGATTATGCCACTGAACTCCAGCCTGGGTGACAGAATGATACCTTGTCTCAAAAAAAGAAAAGAAAATTTCCATGTCCATCCACATCCCACTCAGCCAGGCATGATAAACCCATTTTCTCTCATGTCAACAAACCTGTACTGAACATATACCATGTATTGGGTGCCATGGGCGTAGTATGACAAGAACAGGAGTTGGAGAAGTACAGATTGCTTGAATGTGACAATGGTAGGTCTCAGCCCAAAGTATTTTGTTGTGCTTTCTTTTTTTTCTTTTTTGAGACAGCGTCTCACTCTGTTGCCCAGGCTTGAATGCAGTGGCATGATCTCAGTTTACTGCAACCTCCACCTCCCAGGTTCAAGCGATTCTTGTGCCTCAGCTTCTTGAGTAGCTGGGATTATAGGCATGCGCCACCACACCTGGCTAATTTTTGTATTTTTAGTAGAGAAGGAATTTTGCCATGTTGGCCAGGCTGGTCTCGAACTCTTGGCCTCAAGTGATCCGCCTGCCTCGGCCTCCCAAAGTGCTGGGGTTACAGGTGTGAGCCACTGCACCTGGCCTGTAACTTCTAACTTGGAAAAAGAAAATACGGCATTCTTGCATAGTTGCCGAACAAATACATTATGAAGTGTGCTTTTTCAGAATTTGCTAGCTGATTTCATGGGCTGCCATGTTTAATGACATATCCCTTTTCTAACAGTATCAGATTTCGTTCCTTTGGGTTACTGGGGCAGTCAGTTAGGACGTTGGGAGTCGTACTGAACGTGGAGGAGTGGCGCGTGTCCTGTTTCCTTCTCACCTCCCTACTCCAGCTGTTGATGCCAGGTACTGTGGAGTTGCTAGAGAATGTAAAAATAAAGAACTCATAGTCCCTCTAGTAAAGAAGAAAGGGCTGAATTTCAAGTGGACTGCAGTGAACAAAGTGCTGTGAGAGCACAGGGAGGCAGTGAGTACTGGTGATAGGGTAGAATAGGGGAAGATCAGGAGGAAGCTCACAGGGGAAGTGATATTTGAGCTGGGCCTTGGAGAAGGAGTAGAAATGTACAGATGGAGACGGGGTGGAGAGGTATGCCAAAGGTAGGGGCAGAGTGAGCAAAAATTTGGGAAGCATGGTAGCTCTGGTGTAGTGAGGTGGCAGAAACGTCAGGCATGGAGGGGAGGGGCAGGAGACAAGACTAGAAAAGTGGGCCAGGAACAATTTGGAGAGACTGAAAAGACAGAAGAGTGCTGCAATGGACGGAATGTTTTTGTCTCCCCAAAATTCATATGTTGAGATCCTAAGCCCCAGGGTGATGGTATTAGGAAGTGGGGCATTTGGGAGGTGATTATAATGGTTGTGAGGGTGGAATCCTGATGAACAGGATAAGTGCCCTTATAAAAGAGACCAGAGAGAGCTCCCTCACCTGTTCAACCATGTGGGACACAGCAAGACTATACCATCTATAAGCCAGGAAATGGACCTTCACCGGATGTCAAATCTGCCAGCTCCTTGATCTTGGACTTCCCAGCCTCCAAAACTGTGAGAAGTAGATTTCTGTTGTTTATAAGCCACCCAGTCAATGGTATTTTGTTACAGCAGCCTGTATAAACTAAGACCAGTACTGACACTTGGGTAATGGAGAGCTGTCAGAGCAGGGAGCAGCATAATCACATTGACTTTGAAGGGTGATTAGGAGTTAAGAGACCTGGCTCTAAGGCCCGGCTTTTTCTTCACTTTTCTGAGCATCAAATCTCTCTCTCTCTCTCTTTTGAGGCAAGGTCTTGCTCTGTCACCCAGGCTGGAGTGCAGTGGCGCAATCATGGCGCACAGCAGCCTCGACCTCCTGGGCTCAAGGGATCCTCCTACCTCAGCCTCCCAAGTAGCTGGGACTATAGGCACTCACCACCATGCCCGCTAGTTTTTGTAATTTTTTTGTAGACATGGGGTCTTGCCATGTTGCCTAAGATAGTCTTGAACTCCTGGCCTCAAGTGATCCACCTGCCTTGGCCTCCCAAACTGCTGGGATTATAGACATGAGCGCTACTATGCCTGGCCCAAATATCTCATGTATTAGGTGAAAGAGTGGGGTAAGTATTATCTAGTTGGCTAGTAAACAGATAACAGTAATTTCCACGTTACTCTGTGTAAGTCACTGTTGTAAGTCATTGGGATACAGACAGGATCCCTGCACCGTGGGGATGACATTCTGGTGGGAGGGAGAGATAATAAACAGTGGCAAATTGTGTATGTATACATAAGTATATAATATACCATCAAGTTGTGGTAAGTGCTATAAAGAAAGTAAAGCCAGGTGAATGGAGTAAAAAGTAGTGCTGTTTCTAGATTGAGTAGCCCAGAGTGCTTTGAACAGAATAGATGCCACAAGAATATTTGGAATCTCTTCCAGATCCAGCATTGTAGGTCTAATTAAGTGAAAAGTTATGGGAATTCAGTCTCTTCAACATTGATTAAAATCAGTTTTCAAATAGATGTAGTTGTTAGAGTTTGGATTAGTTCCACCAACATGGTTGCTGACGGGCAGAATGTTTTTTGCACTTCCATCTTTCAAATAGCTTAAGTACAGCATCATCTCATTTTAAAAAACAGTTTCTTCAATGTCATGAAAAAAATACCACTTGTGTTGGTAATTTGGATCCTACTTCTTTTTTCTCAGCACATTATTCATCCCAAATTTTGAGGCTTGTGGAAGGAGGAAGATGCTGACATTTAAGCAACCAGATTTAAGGCAGTTGTTCAATATATTAAGTAGCTCTTCTAAGTTATTTTAATATAAATTAAAATTAAATGGGAGCTCTGGGACAGCCCTGTTTTAATTACAATTGGAATGCATCTTAGGAGACCATTCTGCCTCTTATAATCATAACAGTGTCATTATGATTTTTTTAAGAAGAATCACTAATTAGCCGGGTCTATCCTGAGGTCTTAGAGTTTGTTTTATAGATGATTCTTGTTGAATCAAGTGGAAGGCTGAGCCATGTGAACATTCATCCTTGGCCCTAAACCTTTTTCTTGGTGATACAAAATGGTCCAGCAGTAATCAGCAGTAGAAAGGTATGCTTAAAACCGGCTTTTTCTTTATGTGAGATACCAGGTTGAGCAAACTGGATTTACCTTTCATTGAGGATTATTCACGTGGAATTTTAAATGGATTTCCTACAAATTCTGTTCACAGTGTTGGGAAGCTATAGTGGTAGACTGTAGTTTCTGAGCTAACGTAAGATGTGATCTCTGACCTTCTGCTGACATGGAATCCAGGTTATGTTGCTTTGTTTCCTTGGATGGGAGTTCACAGTGAAACTAGCCGTGCCTGAATTATTTAATTCATCTTCTCCTTGAAGATGGTTGCAAGGAATTTTTATAGAACCGAATGCCTTACAAATTTGGGGCTTGCAAATGTATTTCTGTTCTTTCTTCATTTTCCCTTTTGCTGAAGATAGAAACACCTCCTGGGTCTTTGGTTCAGCCTGCTGTTGTTTACAGTCCCTGCTGTAGATTACCTCACTCTGCCAGTCCCTGTCGTAATGTGATTTATCTTTTTAAAATTAAATTCTCATCATAATTCCCTCAGGCATCTGTCTTCCTCAGAAAGTTTGGTTATTTTATGTAGAACTTAAGCAAAGAAGGGAGGAAGAAAGGAAAGGAAGGAAGGAAGGGAAGAAGGAAAGATGAAAAGAAGTTCTGTTTGGATACTGTGCTAACAGGTCATATTGGGCTTGTTTATTAGATCTACATTTCTAGTATTCTTGTTTTTTTCCTTCAAATGTTATTTTATTTATTTATTTATTTTTTGAGACAAGGTCATACTCTGTTGCCCAGGCTGGTGTGCAGTGGTGCGATCATGGCTCACTACAGCCTGGACCTCCTGGGCTCAAGTGATTCTTCTGCCTCAGCCTCTCAAGTAGCTGGGATCACAGGTGTGAACCACTGTGCCCAGCCAAAAAATTTTGTTATTGTGATAAAATATATATAACAGAAATTACCACCTTAAACATTTTTAAGTGGAAAGTTCATTGGCATTAAGTATATTCACAGTGTCAAGCAGGCATCACCACTGTCCATTTCCAGAACTTTTTCATCATCTCAAATAGAAATTCTGAACCCATTAAACAACAACTCCTCATTGCTTACCAGGAGCAGCCCCTGGTAACCTCTGTTCTATTTTCTGTCTCTATGGATTTGCCTGTTACATAACTGGGATCTCACATAAGTGGGATCATAGAATGTGTGTCTCATTTCAGGTCACATGTTTTTAAGGTTCATCCATGTTGTAGCATCAGATTCCATTGTATGACTTTCTTAAAAAAATGAAATTTTCTGTTGATAAATATTTGGGTTGTTTCCACCTTTGGGCTACTCTGAGTAATGCTGCTGTGAACGTTGACGTACAGATATCTGAGTTCTGCTTTCTCTCCTTTTGGATATATATGAAGGAATGGAATTGCTGGATCAAATTGTAATTTTATTTGTAATCAAATTGTAATCAAATTGTAATTGTAATTGTAATTTTTACATTTTGAGGATCCACTAAATGTCCTCAAATGGTGCAGCAACTGCACCATTTTACCTTCCCAACAGCAATGTACACACAGCATTTCAATTTCTCTATATCCTCACCAATTCTTGTTTCCTGCCTTTTGATAATAGCCATCCTAATGGATGTGAAGTGGTGTCTCAGTTTGGTTTTGATTTGCAACTCCCTGATGGCTAATGATGTGTGCTTATTGGCGATAAGTATAGCTTCTTAGGAGAAACGTCTGTTCAAGTCCTTCGCCCATTTTTGAATGGGGTTGTTTATTTGTCGTCGAGTTGTAGGAATTCTTTATGTATTCTGGGCATCAATCAGTCTTTTTTTTTTTTTTTTTGAAATGGAGTCTTGCTCTGTCACCCAGGCTGGAGTGCAGCGACATGATCTCAGCTCACTGCAACCTCTGCCTCCCAGGTTCAAGCAATTCTCCTGTCTCAGCCTCCAAAGTAGCTGGGACTATAGGCTCATGCTACCATGCCTGGCTAATTTTTGTATTTTTAGTAGAGATGGGGTTTCACCATATTGGTCAGGCTGGTCTCAAAATCCTCACCTCAGGTGATCCACCTCCCTCAGCCTCCCAAAGTGCTGAGAGTACAGGCATGAGCCACTGCGCCCAGCACCATGAGTCTTTATGATCACACAGGGACTGTTACTTTCCAAGATTCACCACCTGCCCTCTGTAGTTACTTGTTTGTGGGGCGAGGCTTCTGGGAAAAGTACCTCAGCCTTTTCCTTGTGTCATGCAGGAACTGACTCCTTGCCCTGACTCCTTGGTAGTATCTGCAACCTCCAGTGAGGTACAGTGTAGAGCAGTTCAGCTTCAGCTAAGTGTGCACTCACTGTCTTGGTTCACTTGCTGGACTCATGGCCAACTGTTTTTTTTTGTTGTTGTTGTTGTTGCTATTGTTATTTTTAATTGTGGTACAATACACGTGCCACAAACTACTATTTTACCCATTTTTAAGTGTACTATTCAGTGGGATTAAGTATATTCAGTGTTGTCTAACCATCATCACTGCCCATCCCTTGAACTTGTTCATTATCCCGAACTGAAACTCTATACCTGTTAAACAATGGGAACAGTGGGTTTACCTATCATCCCCTCCCCTCAGCCCCTGGCAGTCTCTATTCTACTTTCTGTGTCTGTGAATTTGCCTATTCTTGGTTCCGTCATGTAGATGGGGTCATTCAGTATGTGTCCTTTTGTATCTGACTGGTTTCATACAGCATCATCTTTTCAGGGTTCATTCACGTGGTAGCATGTATCAGAACTTTATTCCTTTTTCATGGCTAAATAATATTCTATTGTATGGATACCTCACATTTTATTTATCCATATTCATCTGATGATGGACATTTGGGTTGTTTCTGCCTTTTATCAGTTATGAACAGTGCTTCAGTCAGCTAGTTCTGAGGATGCTCCCAGGATGCTCTACGTTGCAGAGCGGAGGCTGTGGCTCTCTGTAACACCCCAAGGCAGCCACTGCAGTTGGTTAGTTTTGAATACCCCAGCAAGAGATAAGAAGTCTCACAACTGTATTATTACTTCTCTCTTTAAGGGTTTTTTGGAGCTTTCCTAAGTACATCAAAACTCAGCATTCTACACGAGGAGTTTTTCATCATAGCTTGTGGTCAGAAGCTTATCTAAAATCACAGGTGTGGTGGCTCATGGCTGTAATCCAAGCGCTTTGAGAGGCTGCGGTTGGAGGATCACTTGAGTCCAGGAGTTGGAGGCTACTGTGAGCTATGTTCGTGCCACTGCACTCCAGCTTGGGCAACAGAGCAAGCCCCTGTCTCAGAAATAACTAAAGAAACAAATACAAGAATTAAATAAATAAATAAAATTGTAATTGCAGTCCTCATTCTGTCATATGGGGAAGAGAGGCAGGTGGCAGGTGGAGAATAGTGGTGGTGACACTCCCTAGTAAACAGGATTGTTCTGCTCTGGCCCTATATGTCTGCCTGGAACCCTTTAGCTCTCCCCACCACACCACACAGGCAGCACACAAAGTACAGGGAAGGCCTGTCTCAGTGCTATGCACATGGAAAAGGCCATATAAATAGCATGCTGAATCCTGCAGGAAATAATGAATGAATGAATGCACGCGCACAGGGTAGGTGGGTATTATATGTGACTGAAAAACAGCCTAGAAGAGGAAGGAAGATGGTGATAGGAGAAAACAGGGAAAAGTAAATGGCTTAAGATAATGGAGAGTAAAGGTCAGAGCCAGATGCATTTAAGTTAATTAATTAATTCTTAATTTAAAGAATTAGCCAAGATGGTTCAGAGGGAAAGTTGCAAAATAGAACAGGGCTTGCCTAGGTCCCAAGATTATACAAGAGCCTTTTGCATTTTCAGAAAAGAATTGAAGGCTTCATCTAGGAGCCTCTGTTTCTTATAGAATATTAGGAATAGAAAATGGGAATCCAGAAGACAAAAAAAATTAAGACAAAACTAAGATATATGATTCTTCTCCATAGAAAATCTGGAAGAAGGAGAAGAGGATTTATTAGAGATGGGGAAGGTGAGAAAGGCTGAGTATCACAGATAAGGAGCTCTTGGGGGCAGCTAGTGTGACTTTGTGCTGAAGAATTTGGCCTGCCCCAAAACATGCCGCATAATATTTAAATTTCCATCATTTGATTCACTTCTTTGGATCTGGATACCTGTCTGTAAAGGGTTCCTCTTAAAAATCTAATTCTTTGCCTGGGAGGAATAGCCTGTTATTAGCGTGGATCCATGTATTTAATTAGCATTCATCAGCTAACAAAAAAACAGGTCTTGGTTCTGCGCTTCATTTGCATGACAAGTTTAGTTTTCTCCACTTCATTTTTTTTTTTTTTTTGCTCTGTCACCCAGGCTGGAGTGCAGTGGCATGGTCTTGGCTTACTGCAACCTCCACCTCCCGGGTTCAAGCGATTCTCCTGCCTTAGCCTCCTGGGTAGCTGGGATTACAGGAGCGCAACACCATGTCCAGCTAATTTTTGTATTTTTAGTGGAGATGGGGTTTCACCGTGTTGGCCAGGCTGGTTTCGAACTCCTTACCTCAGGTGATCCACCTACCTCGGCCTCCCAAAGTGCTGGGATTACTGGTGTGTGAGCCACCATGCCCGGCCGTCTACTTCATTTTTCAGACCAAATGGTTGCATTGCATTCTCTCATTCATTCAAAAATATTTAGTGAGTGTTTACTCTGTGGCCAGAGGTCATTTTAGATCCTGGAGATGTCCTTGCCCTCATGGACCTCACATTCCAGTGTGTATGTGAGGTTGCAGGCAGCAAATGGATAAGAGAGATCATATTTTAGGTCATGGCCCAGAGTTGGAGAAAGAAAGGCAGGGAAGAAGGATCAGGCATAGGAGGTTGGGAAGATGGTGGTGGTGGTGGCTTTGGATAGGATGGTCAGGAACAGCGTCTCTGAGAAGCTGACATTCGAACAAAGCGCTGCAGGCAGTAGAAGAGCGAGAAGTCCTGTGGTGATCTGGGGAAAAGGCATTTCAGAGGGAAGGAACAGCAAGTGTAACGGGCCAAGGCCAAGCCTACTTGCCAGATCTAAGCAACAACAGGGAGCCGCTGTGGCCTGAGGGGAGGGAATGGTGGGGACAGCGGGAGAGGAGGTCTGAGGAAACCAGGATCAGACTCTGTAGGGCCTGGAGGGCCATCAGAAGGACTTTGGCTTTTACTCCAGATGAGACAGGCAGACTTTGGAGGATTTTAAGCACAGAGTGACATGATCTGACATACTTTCCAAGGATCTGTCTAGTATTGAAAATGGACTTTAGGGGAAGGAGCATAAGAGCAGGGAGACCGTTTACTTAGAAGGATACTAGCAGGTTGGACCAGAGCAATAGTGATGGAGAAGGGTCAGATTCTGAACATATTTTGGAGTTAGAACCAATAGGATTTACTTGCAGTTTGGACGTGGGGTGTGAGAGAATCAAAGATGATGCTAAGGTTTTTGCCCTGACTGTGGTGGTAGGACTACAGTGGGGTATGGATTTTGTGCATAAAGATCTGGAGTTTGATTTTGGACAGTTTAAGTGCCATGGTGGGCTGAATAGTGACTCTCCCCTGCTCCCTGAGACTCATGTCCACTTGGAACTTTAGAATATGGCCATATTTGGAGGTAAGGTCTTTGCAGATATAATTGGTTAAAAATCTTGGGATAGAATCATCCTGGATTTATGGTGAGTCCTAAATCCAGTGACTGGTGTCCCTGTAAAAGGAGAATAGGACACAGAGACAGAGAAGGGAGAAGGCTGTGTGGAGACAGAGGCAGGGATTGGAGTGATGCTGCATAAGCCAAGGAATGCCAGGAGCCACGGGATGTGGAAGAGGCAAGGAAGGGTCCTCCCCTAGAGCCTTTGGAGGAAGCGTGGCCCCATTGACATCTTGATTTCAGACTTTTGGCCTCCAGAACTGTGAGAGAATAAGCTTGTGTTGTTTAAACCACCCAGTTTGTGGTCATGTGTTATTGCAGCCCTAGGACACTAATACAGATACCTGTTAGACATTGGCGTGTCGATGTTGAAATGACAAGTGGGCTTGGATTTCATGGAAAAGATCTCGGCCGGGGATACAAAGTTGAGAGTCTTTAGTTTAGAGATGGTGTTTAAAGCAGTGAGAACAGCTGAAATCCTCAGGGACAGTGTCTAGAGAAGAGAATAAATTTATGGAGCCAGTCCCGGGACTCTCCTGTCTGCAGAGATTGGGCCAGTGATAAGGGAAGACCAGCTCGTGAACTCATCCTGGCAGATGTCTGGCAGAGAGCACTGAATCTTTCTCCCTTTCTGAGTATCAAGGAGAAAAATTAGGTGTGGGTTTAGAGAGCTCCTACTTTTAAGGCACTCAGTTAGCTTTTGTTCTAAACTAGCCTCAGATGACTTCCCCCCAGGGAACATTATATAGCAGGGAAAGAAGAAAGCACAGGGAAGACCCTTTGTCCTGTTCAAGAATGAGCAATAGAAAGCTGCCAGAATAGTCCTGGAGCAGCAAAGAAGCTGTCTCAGTCTTTCTCTTTCCGTGCTCCAAAAAAGAGACTATACCACATCAAAGGAGGAATGAGAATCAATTAGAGAGATGGACTCTTTCAAACAGTCATAGCAGGTCGGAACTAGAAGGGGCTTAATTAAATGTGATAATGTTTCTACAAGCTTAGCCTACAGCTCTGCATATAATGAGTGAGCAACTTCTGTAATTATTATTGGTTAACAGCTATTTTCTAATCCTAAATTTTCATTGTGCAGATAAGGAAAAGGAGAGTCAGATGTTTTGGAGCCAATGGTGATTCCCTTCAGCTACACAAAAAGAAAGAAAAATCAGCAAAGTCCTTAGCTTGGCACTTAAGGCCTTCTTTACTTGGTTCACAGTGCATTTCTGGTCCGTGCTTTTCACCCAGCACTCTCAGGTGTGACCTCTGCTCAGGGTGGCCAGCTTTGCCTACACTCCTTCCACTTCCTCTCTCCCTATCTGAGTCCTTGCCCATTTTAACAGCTCTAGCACCACCTGAGAATTCCTTCCTGACTTGTCTACACAGCTCTCTTCCTCTTTGAAATTCTCTAGCATGATTTCCAGGACACTGGGTGCTACAGCTACTCTGCTTGGGGTTGTGATGGGGGGTCAAATACTTTGAGCTTCCAGCCCCCCTGCCGTTTCTGCGACTTTTCCTTGTGTAGAAAGAGTCTGCTGGATAAATACTGTAGGAATGCCAGGGGTTATGCTGTGTGTGTGTGTGTGTGTGTGTCCCCCACAGGCAGATATACCTTTTTAGGTTCTCAGGAGGAGAGGCAGAGAACTGTCTTTTTTGCCTAGCAGCTGCCCTGGTAAAACCCTGATGATAGAGATTGTGTGTGTGTCTGGCATGGCCTCTTTGACATTTTGTTATCATTGACTACCTTGCCGTAAAAAGAAGCCTTTTAAAGTTGGATCCTCCTCATGTTATCTGAAATAAAATAGATGACATAATAGCCCCATTTGTACTGACAACTTCTAAGAATCAAATAACTTACTTTTGGTAAGACTTATTCTCCTAAAATTTTTGCACTAGGATAAACTTAAGATGACCCAGGAAAAGAGCAAATTGATCTCTTGCAAAAAAGACACTGGTGACAGTGAAGTGTACCTGCGGTAACCAGTATCTTTTCAGATAGACACTTTCTTACTTCACGGGCAGAAAAGCATCAGTTTCCTGTGGTGAAAGTAATGGATGATCATTCTTCTTGTTTTTATCTTGGCTCTATCTGTCTAAAATTGTATTTGCCTTGTCAATGGGAGACCTGGGGTATGTATCCTCTACCTTAATATGTTGTGATGTTAGCAATTACTGTGAGCACAGGTTGTATTTCTTTCTTTCTTTTTTTTTTTTTGGAGATGGAGTCTCACTCTGATGCCCAGGCTGGAGTGCAGTGGTGCGATCTCAGCTCACTGCGACCTTTGCTTCCCAGGTTCAAGCAATTCTCCTGCGTCAGCCTCCTAAGTAGCTGGTATTACACATGTGTGCCACCACGTCCGGCTAATTTTTGGTATTTTTAGTAGAGACAGGGTTTCACCATGCTGGCCAGGCTGGTCTCAAATTCCCAACCTCAGGTTATCTGCCCACCTCGGCCTCCCAAAGTACTGGGATTACAGGCGTGAGCCACTGTGCCTGGTCAATCTCTTTTATACCTATAAAAGTTTCAGAATTGGGACATTTGGGCCCAGATAAAATGTGAACTCTAGCTAAGGTTCATAATATAAGAAACATAAATTATGCTTCTGTTTATCCTTATACTCTCATAAATTCTTTTTACCTAAGGCTTTCTACCTTGTGTGCTGTAAAGGTGTTCATTAAAACTGAGTGAATGCACTAGTAAAAGATGGTTTATGGCAAAGAGGACTGATTCGCTTTGTCAGGATTGCTTCATGTCTGGTAATGAACAAGAACAGAGACAAAAATTTGCTTTAATTCCATCATGTATCTTCTACTTTAATTCTTTCAAAAACGCAGCCTTGTTGAGATACAATTCACACACCATAAAATTCACCCTGTACTGTGCACAATGCAGTGGTTTTTAGTATATTCACAGAGTTGTGCAGCCATCACCACTCTCTAATTCTAGACCATTTTCTTTCTTTCTTTTTTTTTTTTAAATTATACTTTAAGTTCTGAGATACATGTGCAGAGCATCTAGGTTTGTTACATAGGTATACATGCGCCATGGTGGTTTGCTGCACCCATCAACCTGTCATCTATATTACGTATTTCTCCTAATGCTCTTCCTCCCCTTGTTTCCCCACCCCCTGACAGGCCCCAGTGTGTGATGTTCACCTCCCTGTACGCATATGTTCTCATTGTTCAATTCCCGTTTATGAGTGAGAACATGCGGTGTTTGGTTTTTTGTTCTTGTGTTAGTTTGCTGAGAATGATGGTTTCCATATTCATCCATGTCCCTGCAAAGGACATGAACTCATTCTTTTTTATGGCTGCATAGTATTCCATGGTGTATGTGTGCCACATTTTCTTTATCCAGTCTATCATTGATGGGCATTTGGGTTGGTTCCAAGTCTTTGCTATTGTGAATAGTGCTGTAATAAACATATGTTTGCATGTGTCTTTATAGTATAATTATTTATAATCCTTTGGGTATATACCCAGCAGTGGGATTGCTGGGTGAAATGGTATTTTTAGTTCTAAATCCTTGAGGAATTGCCACACTGTCTTCCACAATGGTTGAACTAGTTTACACTCCCACCAACAGTGTAAAAGCGTTTCCATTTCTCCACACATTCCTCTCCAGCATCTGTTGTTTCCTGTCTTTTTAATGGTCACCATTCTAACTGGTGTGAAATAGTATCTCGTTTTGGTTTTTGATTTGTGTTTCTCTAATGACCAATGATGATGAGCTTTTTGTCATAAGTTTGTTGGCTGCATAAATGTCTTCTTTTGAAACATGTCTATTCATATAATGGGTGAGCAACTTCTGTAATTATTACCAGTTAATAGCTACTTTCTAGTCCTAAATTTTCATTGTGCAGATAAGGAAATGGAGAGTCCTTATTCATATCCTTTGCCCACTTTTTGATGGGGTTGTTTTTTTCTTGTAAATTTGTTCACGTTCCTTGTAGATTCTGGATATTAGCCTTTTGTCAGATGGATAGATTGCAAAAATTTTCTCCCATCCTGTACATTGCCTGTTCACTCTGATTATAGTTTCTTTTGTTGTGCAGAAGCTCTTTAGTTTAATTAGATCCCATTTATCTATTTTGGCTTTTGTTGCCATTGCTTGGTGTTTTAATCATGAAGCCTTTGCCCATGCCTATGTCCTGAATGGTATTGTCTATTTCCTTCTAGGGTTTTTATGATTTTAGGTCTTACATTTAAGTCTTTAATCCATCTTAAGTTAATTTTTGTATAAGGTGTAATGAAGGGGTCCAATTTCAGTTTTCTGCATATGGCTAGCCAGTTTTCCCAACATCATGTATTAAATAGGGAATCCTTTCCCCATTGCTTGTTTTTGTCAGGTTTGCCAAAGATCAGATGGTTGTAGATGTTTGCTGTTATTTCTGAGGCCTCTGCTCTGTTCCATTCGTCTGTATATCTGTTTTGGTACCAGTACCTTGCTGTTTTGGTTACTGTAGCCTTGTAGTATAGTTTGAAGTCAGATAGCATGATGCCTCCAGCTTTATTCTTTTTGCCTAGGATTGTCTTGGCTATACTAGCTCTTTTTGGGTTCCATATGAAATTTAAAGTCATTTTTTCTAACTATGTGAAGAAAGTCAATGGTAGCTTGATGACAATAGCATTGAATCTATAAATTACTTTGGGCAGTATGACCATTTTCACAGTATTGATTCTTCCTATCCATGAGCATCGAATGCTTTTCCATTTGTTTGGGGCCCCTTATTTCCTTGAACGGTGATTTGTAGTTCTCCTTGAAGAGGTCCTTCATGTCCCTTGTAAGTTGTATTCCTAGGTATTTTATTCTCTTTGTAGCAGTTGTGAATGGGAGTTCACTCATAATTTGGCTCTTTGTTTATGTATTATTGGTGTATAGGAATGCTTGTGATTTTTTTTCATTGATTTTGTATCCCGATACTTTGCTGAAGTTGCTTGTGAGCTTAAGGAGTTTTGGGACTGAGACAATAGTGTTTTCTAAATACACAATCATGTCATCTGCAAACAGAGACAATTTGACTTTCTCTCTTCCTATTTGAATACCCATTATTTCTTTCTCTTGCCTGATTTCCCTGGCCAGAACTTCCAATACTATGTTGAACAGGAGTGGTGAGAGAGGGCATCCTTGTCTTGTGCCAGTTTTCAAAGGGAATGGTTCCAGTTTTCAGCTATTCAGTATGATATTGGTTGTGGGTTTGTCATAAATAACTCTTACTATTTTGAGATACGTTCCATCAATACCTAGTTTATTGAGAGTTTTTAGCATGAAGGGGTGTTGAATTTTATCGAAGGCCTTTTCTGCATCTATTGAGATAATCATGTGGTTTTTGTCATAGGTTCTGCTTATATAATGGATTACATTTATTGATTTGCATCCCAGGGATGAAGCCGACTTGATTGTGGTGTATAAGCTTTTTGATGTGCTGCTGGATTTGGTTTGCCAGTATTTTATTGAAGATTTTCACATCTATGTTCATCAGGGATATTTGCCTGAAATTTTCTTTTTTTGTTGTGTCTCTGCCAGGTTTTGGTATCAGGATGATGCTGGCCTCATAAAATGAGTTAAGGAGGATTCCCTCTTTTTCTATTGTTTGGAATAGTTTTAGAAGAAATGGTACCAGCTCCTCTTTGTACCTCTGGTAGAATTCGGCTGTGAATCCGTCTGGTCCTGGGCTGTTTTTTGGTTGGTAGGCTATTAATTACTGACGCAATTTCAGAACTTGTTATTGATCTATTTAGGGATTCGACTTCTTCCTGGTTTAGACTAGGGAGGGTGTATGTGTCCAGGAATTTATCCATTTCTTCTAGATTTTCTAGTTTATTTGCGTAGAGGTGTTTATAGTATTCTCTGATGGTAGTTTGTATTTCTGTGGGATCAGTGGTAATATCCCTTTTATCATTTTTTATTTTTTATTGTGAATTCTAGACCATTTTCATCACCCTAAAAAGAAACCATTAGCAGTCACTCCCAGTTACTCCCTCCCCCAAGCCCCTGGCAACCAAGTCTCCTAGCAACCACTGATCTGCTTCCTATCTCTATGGAATTTGCCTATTCTGGACATTTTATATAAATGGAATTGTATAATATCTAAATATGAGGTCTTTTGTGTCCACGGGTTCCTTTCCCTTAGCGTGTTTCCAAGTGTCACGTACATTGTAGCATTTATTAGTGCTTTATTCCTTTTAATGGCTGAATAATATTCCATCATATGGGTAAACCCGCTGTAGTTATCCATTCACATTTTGCTGAGTTTCTGTATGTTCATGTGGCTGTGATCAGACTTACTGTAACCCCAAAGAGAGATTTAAACTTCATGGGGAAGGGAGCTGATTAGGAAAAAAAAAGTCTAAAAAGCTTCCTTTGGCTGGGAGAATGTTTTCCTTCAAATTTGTATGTTGAAATCCTAACCCCAAATACCTCAGAATGCGACTGTATTTGGAGATAGGGCCTTTAAAGAAATCATTAAAATAAAATGTGGTCATATGGGCAGACCCTAATCAATATAACTTGTTTCCTTATAAGAGGAAATTTGGGCACAGACACATACAGAGGGAAAGACCACATGAAGGTAAAGGGAGCCACGCCTAGCAGAAGGAACCCTGCTGGCACCTTGATCTCAGACTGTGGCCTCCAAAACTCAGAAAATACATTTCTCTTGTTGAAGCTACCCATTCTGTGGCACTTTGTTATGGCAGCCCTTGTAAATGGATACAGGGACAATATGGAAAAAAGTCTGAGAAGCACTGAAGTAGAGTAACTACCTTATTTTTTTTTTTACTTCAGCTCTACTTTCTGATTCTCTGAATTATTGAAGAATTGCAAAACTGGTTTCTAATGTTAAAGTATTATGAATAAGTACCATTTGCAAAGGAATATACCCTTCTACATCAACCTACAATTTGAACCTCAGAATTGCTGTGTAAGGTGATTAGACAGGATTCCTATTCTATATATGCCACTGGGCCTTTATGCATGTCATTCCCTCTGCCTGGAAAGACAGGTCCCTACCCCTGCATGTTGCCTTTTTTTCTTTGCTAAATTCTTTCAGGACCTAACTTCCTTCAGGAGGCTTCTCTGGCCCTCCAGTGTGCTTTCTTAGTGCCAGCCATACTGCACTATGATTGCCTGTTGTTGTCTGTTTCTTCTGTCAGACTGGCAGTTTTGTGAGGGGGACCCTATCTTTCATCGCTGAATATCCAGCATCCAACAGAGTGTAAAAATATTTTGTTGATGGACAAATAATATCATATAGCTAATAACTTGAACATAGGTTTTTTTTTTTTAAACACCTAAATCGGTCATTTCTCAACTCTACATACTGCTTCTTAATTCATCCGAATTACTTGTCCTAGTGGGCATGGTTTTATCTCTGAGTGTAAGAGCATGCTGGTGGGATCTGCACCCTGCACCGTGCTGTAGGCCCCTTCACATTTGGACAGTGTGATATTAGTGCATTCTCACGCTGCTATAAATGTGCTACCTGAGACTGGATAATTTATAAAGAAAAGAGGTTTAATTGACTCACAGTTCTGCATGGCTGGAGAGGCCTCAGGAAACTTACAATCATGGCTGGAAGGCACCTCTTTACAGGGTGGCAGGAGAGAGAATTAATGCCAGCAGGGGAAGTGCCAGACGCTTATAAAACCATCAGATCTCCTGAGAACTCTCTCACTATCACAAGAACAGCATGGGGGAAACCACCCCAATGATTCAGTTCCCTCCCATTGGTCCCTCCCATGACATTTGGGCATTATGGGGATTACAGTTCAAGATGAGATTTGGGTGGGGCACAGCCAAACCATATCATTATGTATATGTGCACGTGTGTGTGTAATTAACTGACACCTTGACTGGTTACCAAAGGATTTAATGCTGCCTACTAAAAGCCTCACGTAAGTCCAAGTCTTCTGTATTTTCCTAGTAACCTCTTATGGGAGACTGTGATGCAAACAAATTTCTTCTTCCTTCTAGCAGTCTGTGGAGATGGGTAATAGATAATGTTTTTGATATAACATGAACTTAAAGCTGAATCCAGATTTTATGTTCACCATGATCATAATTGTTTCATTCCAACTTTGCACATAGACTCAGCAGCTAATATGTCAGGTCCTGGGGATATAAAGGTAAATAAAGAAAGGTTTTTACTCTAATGGAGTGTACAGTTTGTCAGAGAATAGTCGTGAACACAGATAAATTCTACCACAGCAGAGTTACTGCTGCAATAGAGTTATGAACAGACTGCTGTGAGACCTTAAGAGCTCAGCAACTGCTCTGCCTGCAGGTATTTGGGGAAGGCATCATATTTGAGCTGGGTTTTGAAAGGAGTGCAGGAATTTGTGTGATGAAAAGTGGGAAAGAAGTACATAAAGGCACCAAATTATGAAAAGATCTTGTCTCACAATGAATACGTATGTGATAAAAGACTGAAAAGGAATATCCCCAAATCAATAGTTGATGTTTTAAAAAATAGTTATATAGTTTTAATTGACAGATAATAATTGTACTTATTCATGTAGTACATTGGTGTTTTATGGTTGTAGAACTGTGGATGCTTATTTTTTCTTTTTAAAAATTTCCTTTAATATTGTTGTTTTATTAGTTGCATAACTCAGTAACATGAAACCAGAGCCTTTAACTATTGAATCAGGAAATTAAAGTGAGTTAATTTATTTTTATTGCTTATGTTTGTACTGAATTTGACATCTAGATTAAAACACGAGTATTGACTGATTTACTAAATTGTTACTAGGTTTTTAGGAAAAGGTACAGAACAGGATACCATTTGGTCCAGTTTTTCCTTTCTTTTTGAGACAGAGTCTCACTCCATCACCCAGGCTAGAGTGCAGTGGTGTGATCATAGCTCACTGCAGCCTCAATCTCTTAGGCTCAAGCAATCCTCCTGCCTCAGCATCCTAAATAGGCGGCACTACAGGCATGCGCCACCATGCCTGGCTAATTTTTTTTTAATTTTTTATTTTTAGTAGAGATGGGGTCTCACTCTGTTGCCCAGGCTGGTCTTGAACTCCCGAGCTCAAGCAATCCTCCCACCTTGGTCTCCCAAAGTGCTAGAAGTACAGGTGTGAGCCTCTGCACCTGGCCCCTTTATTCATAAACAGACTCCAAGTTTCCCTTTTCCCTTGAGTCTCCATTGACCAGTTCTCATCTGGGAGATCAGGATATGCCTGGTCAGTTTTACCCTTTGCTGAAATATATAAATGGTGTCTCTCAGACTGGTTGAGCAGAGAGAGTTCACCCTGGAGGCAATTAGTGGAGTGTGTTCAAACAAGAAGGCTATACAAAAGGGTGGCTTGGAGGAATCTAGGAGAGACTGGATTATTTATCAGGCCAAAGTTATAAGTGAATAATCCACAAATGGAGCTCTCACAGAGCACCGCAGGTCCACAGAAGAGAGCAAGGAATGCTGAGCAAGGGATGTTCAGGAAACGAAGTCTGCAGACACTTGGCTGCCGGTTGAAGGTGTCTTTTATGTGGAGTCCAGTGTGTCCTGCCAGGGAAGAGGAGGCCATTTAAAGGCACCGTGCTGTCCCAGACACCAGGCTCTGGAGGTTTTCCCAAAGCAACTTTAGAATGAGGTCAAATAGGCTTTTCATTTCACTGTGTATACCAAAGGTTATGACTGACTCTAAAGGTATATATGAAAAGATGTCTCCTTTCTGATTTTATTTCTGGAAGGAAGATTTCAAAAAAATTTTTAATTGCTTAAGGATGTTTATTTTATCAGGGTCAAAACCAAACATTTCTAACATCCTCCTAGTAATTTTTTCTTCTTTTCTTTTTTTTTTGAGATGGAGTTTTGTTCTGGCATGCAGGCTGAAGTGCAGTGGCATGATCTTGGCTCACTGTAACTTCTGCCCCCCAGGTTCAAACCATTCTCGTGCCTCAGCTTCCCGAGTAGCTGGGACAACAGTTGTGTGCTATCATGCCTGGCTAATTTTTATATTTTAGTAGAGATGGGGTTTCACCATGTTGACCAAGCTGTTCTTGAACTTCTGACCTCTAATGATCCACCCACACATCCTCAGCCTCCCAAAGTGCCAAAGTGCAGGGATTATAGGCATGAGCCACTGTGCCTGGCATAGTCGTTTTTTCTTTTAATCTTCTTTTTTTGTCTTTAAAATTGTAAAAAACTTCAATGAAAACCATGCAGTAGCAGATTTGTCTTTTTTTCCGACAACAGAAGGCAAGTATAGGTTTACCATTGAACCAGTTTAATAATTTGATTGATCAGAACGTGAGTATTAGAAGAATGGCTTGAGGGGGGATATATGTGACAGGATAAGGAACATTGCAACATAGAAATACTGCTTTCTAATGGCTTACAATATGTGTTATTAGCTGAGCATTTCATGTATTATAATACATTTCAGAACAATGTTAAAAGAAATGACGGTGGCATTTGTGATGGCTCATGTCCATAATCCCAACTACTTGGGAGAGTGAAGTAGAAGGATCGCTTGAGGTCAGGAGTTCAAGTCCAGCCTGGGTAACATAGTGAGATCCTGTCTCTAAAAATAAATAAATGAAAATAAATAAATAAATAAATAAACTTTTTAAAAAAAGAAATGGTGGTTAAAAAAAACTGAACTATAAGGGGTTATCTCAAAATAGTAGTGTTTGCTTACCTCTGGAAAGATGATCATGTGTTCTGGCCCATAAAATAGTATTTTTTTTTTTCCAGAGATGATTTAAACAATTCTAAATTTGATGTCCATAAACCATTTTACATTATTTATAGGCAACCAAGTACACACGATCAGATATTAAACTGCACCAGATTTTTACTTGTTTTAAGGGTGTTTTATGGTGCAAATCCAAAGATCAGATGTCACATCTGCCAGGAAGTGCTACATAATTTTTACTTTTTCTGCAGTGCTGTTACAGCATGTGCGCATGCTACTGCATGGGCAATGAAGAATTCTTGTTTTGTTTATCAAATAGGCTCTGATTATAAACTGAAGAGTGGCTCCCACTTTTATGGAACCTACTTTGAACTTGAGTATTGTATGTGCTGTGGTAAATGGTGATAGTTGGCCAACTCATTAGGAAGGTCAGCTTTCTAGAAGATAGAGTTACAAAATAAAGGCCCCTCTCCCTTCAGCAGATTGTTTCAGTGGCAAAGCAAGGTGATGATACCTAAAATATTCATTGCTTTTAAAGACACCCTCCCTTTAGTGACCAGTAACCAGGACACCAGACCCTAATTATTAACAAAGGCAACTGATAACGTTTAGAGAAGCAATGCCTTTCTCCCTAAAAACAAAATTCTAAATGGTTTCTCAAGCTACATCAGATCTATCACTTTCTCTTTTACTCCAGTTGTATCTTAGATTAAGTGAAATACCTGCATGACTGTCTTTTGTTTATTTATTACTGATTTTTTTTGTGTGGAGATGGGGGTCTCATTGTGTTGCTCACGCTGGTCTTGAACTCCTGGCCTCAAGCAGTCCTCCTACCTTGGCCACCCAAAGTGTTGGGATTATAGACATGAGCCCCTGCTCCTGGCCCTGTCTTTTGTTCAAATTATTTCATTTCAACAACAACTTGCACGTAATACTACTTTGCCTAGGACCCACCTGGATGTTCTGTGGAGAATGTATCATAAATAGTTTTATTTGTAATCATCTGGGCAGCTATACAATATGACATCCAGAAATGCAAGGATCCCATTGAGGTAGAGCACTCAGGTAAATGGGCTAATTAATTTTCTGATAAAAGCATTTTTGTGTGTGTGTTGTCTGCCCTTATTCATTCAACTCTAGGAGATATGTATTTAGTATTTGTGGTTGGTGGCGACGTCATGCAATGTTAAATAATATTTAAAGCAGCTATGAGCTATATAAGAGATGTTGTAAGACATTAAAATTAATGCTGCACATTGGTAAAGGAAAATTATCTTTGTAGGGTAGATTGGTAAGGGAAGACTGTGGGATTTTCATTCATCCATTCATTTATCAAATGTTTATTGAGAGCTTATTAAGTTCCTAGAACCTCTCTGGTTATTGGGCATGGGGTAGTGCATAAGATAGGAAGGTCGGCGGGCGTGGTGGTTCATTCCTGTCATCTCAGCACTTTGGGAGGCTGAGGCTGGTGGATTGCTTGAGGTCAGGAGTTCAAGACCAGCTTGACCAACATGGCGAAACCCCATCTCTACTAAAAATACAAAAATTTGCCAGATGTAGTGGTGCACGCCTGTAATCCCAGCTACTTGGGAGGCTGAGGCAGGAGAATTGCTTGGACCTGGGAGGCGAAGGTTGCAGTGAGCTGAGATCGCGACATTGCATTCTAGCCTGAGTGACAGAGCCAGACTCCGTCTCAAAGGTGCTAAGGTACTTACATTCTTTTGGGAGAGCAAGGCAATAAACAAAAAGTTTATTTAACAAGAAATATTTGGTAGTGGCTCTGTAGAACCTTAGTATAGGGCAGTATGATAGAGTTGCCTCCAGAGACTACTTTAGATTGTAAGTCAACATAGGCTGCTATGAAGAGGTGATATTTAAGTAGAAGCCTGAATGACAATAAGGAACCAACCATGCAGCGATCTGGGCATTCCAGACAGAGGGGTGGACCATGCCCAGGGCCAAAAGCAGGAAGGAGCTTGACATGTTTGTGGAACAAAAATATGAGATCCGAAAGATGAATGAGGACCAGACTGTATAGCAGTTTGGATTAGATGCTAATTGCAGTGGTAAGCCACAGGAGGCCTTTAAGCAAAGGAGGGCCATAAGTTTATGTTTTCAAATTTCATTCTGGCCACTGTGGAAGGAAGGCAAGAGCAGAAGCAGTGATACTAAGGTGACTGCAGAAGAGATTCTGGTGCCTTTTATGAGGGGGATGGTAAGGTAGAGGAGTGAAGTAGATAGTTTCGGGTTGATAGCCTATAGATCTGCCAGTGAATTTGAAATGGACGTAAGGGAAACAGAACTCAAAGATGACTTCTAGGTTTCTGGCTCAAGCAGCTGAGTAAATGATGGTGAACTTTGAAGAAAGGATGGAGCCAAGAATTTCAGTTATAGAGCTGAGACTAGATGTGGCTTATGGAGAAAGTGCTAAAGATTTGGCTAAAACAAAAAGCTTTTACTCAGTGCCCCCAAGAACAGAGGACATCAGATTCTGTCTAGTAAATTTTTTAAAAAAGTATTATAAATGTATAGTTGTTTCCATAAGAAGGGCCCATCAGGAGAAAAAGTGCAGTAGAAAGGATGGGGAATTGAAGGAGTGGAAAATAGAAACAGGATAAATAAACAAGTCAGAGAAAGACACACAGATAAAGAGATAAAAAGAGAAAATACAGACAAAAGAGACAGATGTGCAGAATTAGAGAGAGAAGGGGCAAGCACGCTCACACAGACTCTTCACTCTCCTCCATTCTACACCTGGAGCCAGAGAGACACTAGAGGCAGTTGTGAGATCAAAACTTTTTTCTTTATTGTAATTAACTATGGAGTGATAACAAGACACAGACCAAAAGCAAATAGGACCAAATCTTTATCTGAAACAGGAAAGTTGTCTTTATTCTGTTGTTTGTTATTAGAGTGGGTCTTCTGCCCTGAAATATTGCCAGGATGAAAATGGTTTTTACAATTTATTAGCTAGGCAGAGAGTTGAATAATGGCCAGAAAAATATATTACTGACTGTGCACAGTTACTCACTTTGGTAAAGATAAAAGGCTCTCAAAAGGGATGGTTTCTCCTCAATGAAAACAGTGAGAAATTAACTGTCAATTAACTGGTTAAATTGAACTTTAGGAATAAACCCACAAACAAATGCACAATTCATCCATCCATCCATCCATCTCATACCATACCACACAATACCCTACTGTACTCTACCCCACCTTACCCTACCCTAAACTTACCTAAATTTATTGATGTCATAAATAGGCTCTATTTAGAATAGAAAAACACTTTACTTTTTTTTTATTTGTTAGGTTTTGTAAATAATATCTATAGCCACCCTAGACTAATTGTTAATTTTCTTAGAATTGGTTATTGGTTAAAAATATGTTTCCTAGGCTGGGTCATGCCTGTAATCTCAACACTTTGGGAGGGTTGAGGCAGGTGGATTACTTGAGCCCAGAAGTTCGAGACCAGCCTGGGCAACATAGCGAAACCCCATCTCTACAAAAAAACAGAAAAAATTAGCTGGGTGTGGTGGTGCACATCTGTAGTCCCAGCTGCTCTGGAGGCTGAGGCAGAAGGATCACCTGAGGCCGGAAGGTCTAGGCTGCGGTGAGCCATGATTGTGCCACTGCACTCCCGCCTAGGTGAGAGTGAGACCTTATCTCAAAAAATATATGTATGTATTTACTAGAAATCCACAAGAACCTACAAATGAATTGATTCAACAGTGAGGTATGAGGAACAAAGTGCATTATTAGAAGACCAAGAAACATGGCAGGTGTCCTATAAGAGGCAGTGTTATTGGGACCTCCACTGTGCATCATCCCAAAAGACCAGTGAAACTCTCTAACAAATAACAAAAATAATACTATATAGTTTAAAAGCTATGGAACAACAATGGAATGAAAAGTCATGAATTGCATTTGGCTGAGGGTTTTTCTTATTATTTCACCCTTTCCTTCTTCCTTTTCTTCTTCCCTCCCACCTTCTCTTCATTTTCTAAAAAAATTCTTATATGAGTTTTCCTTAGGAGGATATAGAAGGAACACTCAATAGAGACATTGTACCTGGGTTCTGTTATTTAAGATTATGTCTTAGTAGTTCTGTGAAAAAAACTAAACTAGATTTCTAAAATCTATTTTAATATAACATTCTAAAATAATATTTAATATGACATTTGTATTTATCTTCTTATTTTGACTTCTCGCCTTTTAGGATATTATTGATGTTGTTAATAATATTGTTACAGTTGGGGTCAGCACCAGCCAGCTCCAAGACAGAACAAGGCCGTAGACACTGAGATATGTCTGATGAGATGATGGGGAATGTGTTATGATTTATAAAGACAGATGAATTATCACTGCCCTTTCCTAGTAAATAATACTCAGTATTTGCCACAAGAGGAGTTTTTTTTTTTTTTTTAATGATCATTCAAAGTAGAGAGCTAGCATGGAGAATAGTCTGGTCATAAGTATGGGAAGTTCTGTGCTGAGGCTATTACCATTTGGATTTTCCTTGGAAGTTTCGAGGTGAGTTTTTATTAGAACATTTAATGTCATCAAAGGTTACGTGATTGGATTGCATATAAAGCTGCTTTAAGTATTAAAATAGAGACATTTTGACTTGGATTACCAGTTAAACCATTTTGGGCATAGCCTTAACTGCAGGTGGTGTGATTGAGATGTCTGTGGGTTGCCACATAACTCCACAGTTTGCTTTTATATGTGTGATTGTGAGTGGGAAGGGTGGAGTACCGGCACTTGGCATGAACAGATCATGCTTCCTGACATCTCTTCTCCGCAAGCATTCTTTTCCAGGTGACAGAGACTAGAACAGATTTTGGGAGACACGTTAAAAGTGAAAGGTGAGAGGAGGAATGGACAGTGGAGAGGTGTGTGCTGCACATGACTAAATATTTCCTTCCCATTTGACATTACTCTCCCGGGAGTCCTTAAAAAAATATTAGTAGAATCTTTATGTTAAAGTTTATTTATGTGGGTCTTATGGAAGCCCTAAAGGCTCCCTTTATTTTTTTTTACTTCAAGTGGAAATTATTTCACATCTATATTTGATGTGGTGGTGGGGAAAGTACCCTGGACTTAGAGCCAAGAGAAACAGATTCTTGTCTGAGCTCTGCTGCTGAATAGCTGTGTAGGCTCTCTGCCTTACTGGGCAGCAGAGTCTTCATCTGTCTTAGAGATTGGCAAAGTTTTCCTGTGATGGGCCAGATAGCAAATTAATTTAGGTTTCCCAGGTTACATGCAGTCTCTGTTGAGTATTTTACTTCGGTTTTGTTTATTTGTTATAATCCTTTAAAAATGTAAAAACCGTTCTTAGCTCCTGGGCAGGTCATGGGCTGCATCTGCCCTCTTGCCTTCATTGGCTGAGCCCTGATCTGTATGAAAGAAAAGGAGGGGAAGAAATGTGAAAAGAAGGAGCTTGAACTAACAATTTTTAGATATAGGACTCTGATATGTTCTGAGGAGCACCAGGCTAAAGAATAGATTCTGGAAGCAAGAGTTATTTATTTATCTTTTTCCCTTAGATTTTTAATATTATGTATTTATTCATGGTATAGTTTCTCTTTTCTAATTTCCTCAGTTTAAATTAGATTTCACTCCTATTTCCTATTCTTCAGTTCTCCCTACATATTACTATTTACCATTTGCACACTCCCCAGATTTCTTATTGCATACACATTCCTAGGGAAGCAAACAGATGAGAGGAGTGGCTTTCTTTGCAGATGGAGACGTGGCCTTTCACTTAGGGAAAGGGAAGCAGCCATTTGATTGCCCCTGGAGACCTAAGCAGGGTTGTGAGTGCTAAGCAGGCAGAGCCCAGCAACTCTGAATCCTGGGAGGGCGCCAGGAATGGCAGCCAGGAATGGGTCAGGGAGTGCACGCTGATAAAGACCTGTGTCCTTCCTTTCTGATAGTGTTTGCTTGTTTGTTGAGACAGGGTCTCACTGTGTCACCCAGGCTGGGTTGTAGTGTTGCAATCATGGCTTATTGCAGCCTTGACCTCCTGGCCTCAAGCGATCCTCCTACCTCAGGCTCCTTAAAGTGTTGGGATTACAGGTGATGAGCCACTGAGCCCAGCCCTTGCTGATAGTGTTGAATCCTATTACTCACACCGAACCAACAGTCTGAAGTTCTATCTGAAGTGTCCCTTTAGCTCATGTTGGAATGTGCTGACATTTTTGTTTCCTGGAGGACCCTGGACACCTCCTTCACTTTCCCTTCACCTCTTCCCCTATCTAATCCATGCAAATCCAGTGCCCCATTCTGTTTGGATCCTCTTCCCTATCCCTCCTATCTGATTTCCACGGCAGTCAGAAAGTGTCCAGCTGCATCACTTTCCCGGCACCGCCCAGTGAGTTTCCTCTCACCGTTTCTCCACTGAGGCTGTTGGCTGGTGCAGTTGGTGAATCAGCCTGGCCCCCATCAGTGCCATGTGGTCTTATGGCTGACTTTGGGGCTTTGATCCTGGAACCACTTTGAACATGTTTCCTCTATTCTCAGGCAGGCACTTATGAGAAAGAAACTATCACCGCTCCCCTCTTTCACCTTTCATTCACTTCTCTACCACAGTTACTGGGTACCAGCCCTGCCACGCCACACAAATGGTCTCTCTCCCTCTTCTTCCTTTTTGAAGGAGTACTAGTGATTTTGTCTTTTTTTTTTGTAAACGGAGTCTCCCTCTGTCACCCAGGCCGGAGTGTGGTGGCGCGATCTCAGCTCACTGCAACCTCTGCCTCCCGGGTTCAGGCAACTCTCCCTACCTCAGCCTCCGAAGTAGCTGGGATTACAGGCACCCATCACTATGTCCGGCTAATTTTTGTATTTTTAGTAGAGATGGGGTTTCGCCATGTTGGCCAGGCTGATCTTGCCCTCCTGACCTCAGGTGATCCACCCACCTGGGCCTCCCAAAGCACTGGGATTATAGGCGTGAGCCACTGCACCCAGCCTGAAAGGAGTACTAGTGATTTGGGCACTGAGAAATGGGATGGATGCATTTTTAGTCCTTTCCTAGCTGAATGACTTTGTTGCGGAGACACTGTTGGCCATTGACATGTGGAAATATTTCATCCCCAGATTTCTTGGATCTTCCTCTTGCTTCTCTCTGCTCCTTGCGGAGTCTCCTCCCTGGGCTGGTTCACCCCTTTAATGTTACAGTTTACCTGATTCTTTCTGAAACCTTCTTCTTCCTTATGCCTTCTTTAGCTGGTTTCATTCATTCCTGTGGCTCTGTCGCCTCTATGCTTATTGTTGCCAAATGTGCATCACCATGCCATCCGAATATTTTTTCCTACACATCACACTCTTTTATCCAGATGCCTACTGGACATAACTGGTTCAATGCCCACAGAAATCACAAAATTCAGTGTATACAAAACTGACCTCAGTCCCTTCTCCCTAAAACCTGAAGCACCTCTTTTGTTCCTTACTTATTTCAGTTACCCAAGTCACTGAAGCCATAAACATGAACATCTTCCTAAGGAGTGTGTCACCACTCTTTCTTCTCCTGTATCCCTCCTTTGCCTGTCTGCTACCATGTCACTAATTCAGGCCCTCATTACCCCTCTCCACTATCTCTTTCTCTTTTGTTTCCCCTTAAACCCATCTCTCCTCTGTTGCCATGTCTAAAATTTAAACCCATTATCATTTCACACTCTTGAAAATTCTTTCAAGAATTTCCTAACACAGAATAAAGCCCCAAATCTCCAGTGTGACTAATGACTTTATGATCAGGCTCCTCCACCTCTCTAGATTTTTTTTTTCTTTTCAGCTTTTATTTTAGGTTCAAGGGGTACATGTGCAGGTTTGTTACATGGGTAAATTACATGTCATGGGGTTTGGTGTACAGATAATTTTGTCACCCTAGTAAATAGCATAATACCTGATAGGTAGTTTTTCAGTCCTCACTGGGGCCACTCTCAAGTAGGCCCTGGTGTCTGTTTTTCCCAGCTTATTTATTTATTTTTGAGACAGAGTCTTGCTCTGTCACCCAGGCTGGAGTACAGTGACGTGATCTTGGCTCCTGCAACCTCTGCCTCCTGGGTTCAAGCAGTTCTCCTGCCTCAGCCTCCCAAGTAGCTGGGACTGCAGGTGTGCACCATGATGCCCGGCATTATGAATTTAAGAAATACTTTTACCAAAATTATCTGGTTTCTGAAGCAGTAGGAAGAATAATAGATTTAGTATTAACGACCTCAGTTGAAGTATTCTTTTAGCCATTTCTAGCTAAACTGATTTGTGCCAAGTTACTTACTGCCTCTGAGGCTCCCATCTTTAAAATGGGCACATTACTACTAACAATTGAATAATTGAACAAATTATATACTGTACTTTTTTTTTTCTTTTTTTTTGACGGAATCTTGCTCTGTTGCCCAGGCTGGAGTGTAGGAGTGCAGTGGCGTGAGCTTGGCTCACTGCATCTTCCGCCTCCCAGGTTCAAGCAATTCTCCTGCCTCAGCCTCCTGAGTACCTGGGATTACAGGTGGCCGCCACCATGCCCAGGTGATTTTTGTATTTTTGATAGAGACAGGTTTCGCTATGTTGGCCAGGCTGGTCTCGAACTCCTGACCTCAGGTGATCCACCTGCCTTGGCCTCCCAAAGTGCTGGGATTACAGGTGTGAGCAACCATGCCCAGCCTAGTTTTTCTATAGTATTGTACCTCAACTTTTTCACTAACAAATTAGAGATATTTTACTTTGGGTTTGAGTACATGAATTAATATTTAATATCACCAGTAAAGTGCAACATTTAGAATGTCCCCAAAAAGTCTGGCACCACAAATTTACATGCCCTGTAGAGATCCTACCTTAACTGGAATTTGAATTTCCTGTGCCAGCTAAATTGGGTCACTTTGTTAGTGAAAGCTTGTGTTGCTGCAGTCCCGGGGCGTCTTGCCCTTTGTTAGGCTGTAAACATGATGCTGTCCTCTTCCCTCCTACTCCTTTGCTGCTTTTGTTACTTGAGGGTTCACTTTGCAGATTTGTTTTTCTGAGCCCTATCACTTTTCTTGATAGAGTGTCTACTGTTAAGTTGCCGCCTATGGCATTGCTTCCTGTGGGGAACCTAGCTAGTGTGTGTGCAGGAACTATTTAGACAAAGTAGTTTCAGTCAAGGTATTATCGGAATTTTTTTTTTTTTTGAGACAGAGTTTCAGTCTTGTTGCCCAGACTGGAGTGCAATGGCACGACCCCAGCTCACCGCAACCTCCGTCTCCCGGGTTCAAGCAATTCTCCTGCCTCAGCCTCCTGAGCAGGTGGGATTACAGGCATGCACCATCACGCCTAGCTAATTTTGTATTTTTTAGTAGAGATGGGGTTTCTTCATTTTGGTCAGGCTGGTCTCAAACTCCTGACCTCAGGGGATCCACCCACTTTGGCCTCCCAAAGTGCTGGGATTACAGGCGTGAGCCACCGTGACCAGCTATAGGATTTTATGGTCTGTGACACTAGGTTCCCCACTGAATTGTTCTGGGTGCTTACCTGTGAATGGGAGGAGGTTTTTTCTGCCATTAAGAGTTTTAATCCATCATTAGTCTGTATAAAAAGTTCTTAATGAGGAGTATTACATTGACTGTATAGCTTCACCTTAAAATTTCATTTTAAAATAGTTGCATTTGCTTAACCAAAATATTCTGAGGGGCATCTAGGGGCCAGAAACTGCTCCTCATGAGGGCATAACAGTGGAGACCAAGAGAATACATATTCTGCCTTCTTTAATCATATGCCTTAATATGAAAGGTAAACTTTATTTTCCTTTTTTTTTTTTGAGATGGAGTCTCGCTCTGTTGCCCAGGCTGGAGTGCAGTGGCGCAATCTCGGCTCACCGCAAGCTCTGCCTCCCGGGTTCATGCCGTTCTCCTGCCTCAGCCTCCTGTGTAGCTGGGACTACAGGTGCCCGCCACCACACCTGGCTAATTTTTTTGTATTTTTAGTAGACACGGGGTTTCACTGTGTTCGCCAGGATGGTCTCGATCTCCTGACCTCATGATCTGCCCGTCTCGGCCTCCCAAAGTGCTGGGATTACAGGCGTGCGCCACCACGCCCAGCCCTATTTTCCTTTTTTTTTAAAACTGGCAGGATCAACTAGTTAAGAAAGGTAAACTTTACACAGGTAGTTTCACGTGTGATGAGATAATGAACGTGAAGTGCAGTGTTTAAGGGGAGCTGTAAAGGACTACATTGGGGTCATCTGCCTGGCACCCCTTTTCTAGGAATCACCTCTTATACCCAGGTGCTCCTGTCGTTATTGTTAGTGCAGCCTGACCTGATGCTGAGTCCGAGGATGAGCACCTGCCAAACTGGGCCAGGGAATTTTTTGAGCTAGGATCTCGTTCTGTCACCCAGGCTAGAGTGCAGTGGCACTGTCTTGGCTCACTGCAGCCTTGACCTCCCAGGCTCGAGAAATTCTGCCTCAGCCTCCTGAGTAGCTGGAACTACAGGCGCGTACGACCACGCCCAGGTAATTTTTGTATTTTTTTTGTAGAGATGAGGTTTTGCCATGTTGCCCAGGCTGGTCTTAAACAAGTGATCTGCCCGCCTTGGTCTCCCGAAGTGCTGGGATTATATGTGTGAGCATTGCGCCCAGCTAGGGCCAGGCATCTTTGAAATGGGTCAGAGGCTAGAAGACCAAGGAATTCCTGGGTGTTTAAATAGCAGTATGAAAGTGTTGGTCCTGTTAGGGGCCATAGTTCTAATCATAAGTCCTGAAGGAGTGGGGGAAGCCACAGTTAGGGGATGGGAGGATGTGACTCTTACCCAGAGGGTTGGATCCTAGAGATGGAGTGAAAGTTCTGGCGGCGTTTGGGTTTCTGGTTAGAGTTCTGAGATCCAACTGGGGTCCTCAAAATCTTTACAATAAATTTCCCTTATTTATTTAAGCTAGTTTGGGTTGAATTTCTGTTGCTTCACACAATAGTAGTTTTTTCTTTTCTTTTTTCTTTTTTTTTTTTTGAGATGGGGTCTGTCTCTGTTACTGAGGGTGGGGTACATTAGTACAATCCGGGCTCACTGCAGCCTTGAACTCCTGGGCTCAAGCAATATTTTTGCTTCAGCCTCCTCAGGACTATAGGCATGCGTCACCATGCCAAGCTAATTTTTTATTTTTTGTAGAGACGAGTTCTCACTATCTTTTCCATGCTGGTCTCAATGTCCTGAGCTTAAGTGATCCTCCTATTTCAGACACCCAGAGTGCTGGGTCCTGGGATTTCAGACCTAAGCCACTGTGACTGGCCAGAGTAGTTCTTTTTTAAAAAAAAAAAAACAAAAAAAAAACAAAAAAAAAACCAGACAGACATATATAACAGGGGGACCTCACCTAAATTAGGGAACACCACTTGCAACATCTTTTACAGCAGTGCTGTAATTGTTGTTTGGATTCCCAGGATAGCCCATAAATGATCATTTAACCCATCATGTAGCTGTAATTTCTCTTTAGAATCAACTGATTTGTTCATATTGAAAGCCTGCTATGTTTCAGGGGCTGTGGGAAGGTGAAAGTGATGATCATGTCCTGGGCATTTGAGGAGGTTTTGCTTTACTAAATCTCTTGCTGCCATTATCATGTGCCCTGTTGTTTCCTCCTAGGTTTTGTTACATTATGGGTTAAGTAGACTTTGGTGGGCGAGTCTGGGAAACGAATTTCCATATGACATTGTTCTATGGGAAATGCATTTCCTAGTTTGTGGGGGAGGAAATTTATACCCTTTTTGCTATAGCAATTCATTAATGCAACCAGTATTTATTGAATACCTTCTGTGTGTCAAACACTGTTCCAGGTGTTGGAAAGAGTAATGAAAGATACAGAAAAGGATCTGCTATCATGGAGCTTAAATTTTAAACTCTTGAGAGGCTGACACGGGAGAATAGCTTGAGGCCAGGCGTTTGAGACCAGCCAAGGCAACATAGTAAGACCTTGTCTCTATAAAAAGAAAGAAAAATACTTTAGTGGGCTGCAGCGTTGGTGAAGACGGTCAATGAACAGTGAACAAATAAACGAACCAAATAGTTTACTGATAAATGTCAGGAGGAAAATAGAAGAGGACCCGTGGAGGAGGGTGACAGGTGGAGGTGATGAGTGACTTTGTGCCAGGGAAGGCATCACCAAGGAGGAAACTCTTCAGCTGACATGCGCTCGACTCAAGGAAAGAAGGTGCATGGTGCTTCCAGAAATGTGCTTCTCTTTTCTACCAGCTCTGAGGCAGAGAATATCTATCCATCTTGGGCCCCGAGGGATAGTCCTTTTGCTTATGGGAGTCAGTGTGATAGAGACCTGTGCTGTCGCAGTACCAGTGGCTGTTAGCCACAAGTGCCTATTGAGCACTAAATGTGGCTAGTCCAAATTGAAGGATTCTGTAAGTGTAAATTTCTAAGATTTAGTATGAGAAAAAGAATGGAAAACTTTTTAGTTGCTTTATATTGATGGCACAATGAATTGATAGTATTTTGGGTACATTGGTTATGTAAAATATATTATCAAAATACGTTTCACTGCTTATTTTTATTTAATTTTTAAATTTTTTTTGAGACAAGGTCTCACTCTGTCGCCCAGGCTGGAGTGCAGTGTGTGATCATACGTCAGTGTAGCCTTAAACTCTTGGGCTCAGGTGATCCTCCCACTTTAGTCTTCCCAGTAGCTGAGACCACAGGATGGCACCACCACACCTGGCTAATTTTTAAATTTTATTTTATGTAGAGTCAGAGTCTTGTTATGTTTCCTAGGCTTGTCTCGAACTCCTGCCTCAAGCAATCCTCCTGCCTTAGCCTCTCAAAGTGCTGGGATTATAGGCATGAGCCACCATGCTCAGCCTCTTTTTTACTTCTTTAATGTGACTACTAGAAAATTTAAAATGACATATGTTGTTCATACTGTGTTTCTTTTGGACATCACTAAACATATGGATGAATTGGTGCGGGTGCTTTGGAATCAGACTGAAGTGGGTTTAAGTGCTAGGTCCACTACTTACTGGAGTTTTTCCATAGTTTCTGTACTTGTTTGTTTTTCTTTGGCAGTTTATTTGGTTCTCCTTAGTCCTTTCTTATCTATTAAGTGGGACTCATAATGCTGCCTAGTAGGGTTGTTTTGAGGATTAAATCAGATTTGGTTGAGTCCATTACTGTGTTCTAGGCACTCAGGAGTCATGCTATCCTGTAATTCACAAATGTTAGTTTCCTTTCCCCACTTGCTGATGCGACCTAAGTCCTTCCTCCTGTGGGTACTTGGGGAAATGTCTGGAACTCAGAGAGCCGGGTTGTGAAATTGTTGTGCAGGTTCATGACATTCATTTGCATTTTTGCTGCTTTTCTCTTAAGGTTTTGGAGGTCTTTATTAGATGATGAATATAATTATTTCTGTTTTATAAATAAAGAGATGTCATTATAGCCAAAGGGGCACTGTAGAGTTCCCTGGGCACATGGAACCTGGCCTTTTGTTTCCTGCACCCAGCTATCTTCCCTTCTTTTTTTTTTTTTTTTTGAGACGGAGTCTCGCTCTGCTGCCCAGGCTGGAGTGCAGTGGCCAGATCTCAGCTCACTGCAAGCTCCGCCTCCCGGGTTCACGCCGTTCTCCTGCCTCAGCCTCCCGAGTAGCTGGGACTACAGGTGCGCGCCACGTCGCCCGGCTATTTTTTTTTTTTTTTTTTGTATTTTTAGTAGAGACGGGGTTTCACCGTGTTAGCCAGGATGGTCTCGATCTCCTGACCTTGTGATCCGCCCGTCTCGGCCTCCCAAAGTGCTGGAATTACAGGCTTGAGCCACCGCGCCCAGCCAATCTTCCCTTCTTTTAAAGGCTGTCATCTTTCTCCACGAGGTAGGCGAGTCCTGCCACTGAAAGTCCTGAATAGGAATTCTGATGCCAGGTTCCATTTGAGATCTTCAGGGCCAGTGTGATGCCTTATCTTCTGAATGTTTTCAATGCTCTTGTTCTACAAAAGTGACAGTATCAGAATCCTGAAGGCTTGGCTTATGCTTTAAGAGATTAGGTAACCACAGGCCCTTCTGGCCTAGGACAATTTTAGATAGTGATTCATTGGAAGAAAACTCTTGATGCCTTTTATTTTGGCAGAAACACAAAGGCCTTTCTTTCTCAGGTGGTCTCTGTTTCCCTGTCAGTGATGTACGCACCTGGGCTGGCAGTTTCTGGGCCTGAAATTGGGACGCAGTTTTGGTAATTGGCTTGAATAAGGAAAGTTTAAATTGGTATCGCTTGGATGACTGCATTTGGCTCCTTGTTAGATAGTCACTAGAAGTCAGATGCATTGGATGGAAAGGTTCGCTTAAATTTTAATTCGTCATGTTGATTGAGTCCGATGTTAGAAAAAATGTTTTACTGTTTTATTAAATATCTGAGGGATTTAAAAATTGCATTTGAAAGAAAACTATTCAAGATGCATTGAAAACTACATTGGTTGATATGTATATTTTCTTGCAATAATTACTTGTTTCTTTTGAATCCTTGCTGTCTCAAGGAGCTTATGTGCTTTAAGCAGTCATTGTTTTAATGTTTATGATGTCTGCTCCATTGGCTACTGCAGTCTTTCAGTTGGAATTGTAGACATAGGAAAAACTAGAAATAATTTATAAAATGATTTTTATATATTTACTTACCTATTCCATAGTTTCTTGTAGATTCTTTTTTTTTTTTTTTGGAATGGAGTCTCACTCACTTTGTCACCCAGGCTGGAGTGTGCAGTGGCGGGATCTCGGCTCCATCTCTTGGGTTCACTGAAACCTCCATCTCCCAGGTTCAGGCAATTCTCTCACTTTAGCCTCCCGAGTAGCTGGGACTACAGGCATGCACCACCACGCTCAGCTAATTTTTGTATTTTTAGTAGAAACCGGGTTTCGCCATGTTGGTTGGTCTGGTCTTGAACTCCTGGCCTCAAGTGATCTGCCTGCCTCGGCCTCCCAAAGTGCTGGGATTTCATGTACATTCATTTTTATATGTTTAACAGAGTTATCTGACAAATCTTATAAACTACATTTCTGGTAATAAAAGCAAAGAAGTGTTGATTTTCTCAATTCTAGTTTTTAAAAAACTGTAAAATATTTTCACATTTATTGATACATTGTCATCCATGCACTTACCACCTAGCTTTAACAATTGTTAATTTTTGCAATATTTACTTCAGCTATTTCATCTTAAGATATAGATTATTTAAAATGTATTTAAAATCCCTTTTGTATTCCTCAGCAATACATTTACATCCCTTCCTCCCTACTGGTAAACACTATTTTAAGGCTATATCCTTTTCATTCATTTAAAAAATGCTTTAGGCTGGGTGCAGTGGCTCACGCCTGTAATCCTAGCACTTTGGGAGGCTGAGGTAAGAGGATCACCTGAGCCCAGGAGTTTGAGACCAGCTGGAGCAACATAGTGAGACCTTGTTTCTACTAAAAATAAAAAAATTAGCCATGCATGGTGGCACCTGCCAGTAGTCCCAGCTACTTGGGAGGCTGAGGTGGAAGACTTGCTTGAGCCTGGGTGGTTGGGGCTCTCCTGAACTTACATTTTAGTTGGGGAAGACAGATAATAAACTAGAAATCAAGAGCATACAGTTTATCATACTATTGTTATCGCAGTGGAGAAATATCAGTGATGGCAGTAGAGACAAAGTGGGGGAAAGGGAGTAGGGAATACGGCAATTATAAACAGAGTCACTAGGGAGGCCTCATTCAGAAGGTAACATCTGAGCAAAGGCTTGAAGAAATCGAGGTGGTAGCACGCGGCTATCAGCAGGAAGAGTAAACCAAGCTGAGGACACTGTGGAAAGGCTCCGAGGTGGGCTGCGTCCATCTTTTCAAGAAGCAGCAAGACCAGTGTGGCCAGGGTGGAGTAAGCTGGGGAAGGAGTGGTAGAAGGTGAGGTAACCTGGTCCCTCATGCAAGGCTTTATGCAAAGACTGGCTTTTGCCTCAGAGAGATGGAAAGTCACTGGAGGATTCTGAGGAGTGATATAATCCAACTTATTGAGGTCACTCTGATGTCTGTTGAGAGTGACAATGCGAGGTGGAGAGACCAGATAGGAAGCTCTTGCTCATCCAGCTGAGATAGGATAGTGTTAGTTGTGGAGCAGTGAGATGTGGTTTTTATATATTTCATATTTTCAAAGATAGAACCAACAGGATTTGATGATAGATTGGATCTGGGAGATGAGAGAAAAGAGGAGAGTCAAAGATGATGCCAGAGTTTTCTGTCTGAGCTGTTAGAAGGATGGAGTTGGCTTGGTGTACACTGAAATGAGGAGGATTGTAGAAGGAGCAAGTTTGCAGGGGAGGATCAGAGGTTCAGTTTTGGACATAGTAGGTATTTAAGTAGAGATGTAGAAAAGGCAAAGGAATATATAAAGCTGGACTTTTAGGGAGAGATCTGGGTTGGAAACATACATTGGAGAAGCATCAGTATGTAGTTGATATCTAAAGCCATGACACTGGATGAAGTTACCCAGAGAGCAAGAATCAATTGCAAAGAGGTTCAAGGACCAAGCTGTGGAGCACTTCAGTGTTTACAGGCTTGGGATTTGAAGAGGGCTCAGCCTAGACTGAGCAAAAGCCTGTGATGTAGTGATGACGTTCTGGAGCCTAAAGATGAAAGTGTTTCAAGAGTAGAGGATATGGGTTAGGCGTGGTGGCTCACACCTGTATTCACAGCATTTGGGGAGGCCGAGGCAGGTGGATTGCTTGAGCCCAGGAGTTTGAGGCCCATCTGGACAACATAGTGAAACCCCATCTCTACAAAAAATGCAAAAATTAGCTGCATGTGGTGGAGTGCACCTGTAGTAGATCCAGCCTGGTCAACAGAGTGAGACCTTGTCTAAAAAAAAAAAAAAGAATAGAGGAAATGACCCTCTGTCTCAGATGCTGTTGAGAGGTCGAGGGTGATGAGGACTGAGAACTGACCATTGGATTTAGTGGTATGAAGGTCACTGGTGACAGTGAGAAGAGCAGTTCGAAGGAACAGTGGTGGTGACAGATGGACTGGAATTAGCTTAAGGGATAATAAAAGAAGTTAAATTGGAGATAAGTAGAGACAACTTTTTTGAGTTTTACTGTAATGTGGAACAGAGAAGTGGAATAGAAGCCACAGAAGGGAAATAAGGGTCAAAGTTTATTTTTTTAAAGATGGAAAACAACGTATTTATTTGTTCCCATTTGCTAGTGGTTGCTTAAGTGGAGAAAGGAAATGAATGATACAGAAGAAGTGGGTAGAATTTCTGGAGCCATGCCCTTGAATGGTTAATAATGGCTGAGGCCTAGTGCACAAAGTTGGGAGGTTGGCCTTAGACAAGGAAACAGACATACCATCCATAGGAATAGGAGGGCAGGCAGAATACTGTCCATGGGCCCAGCTACAGGCAGGTTAGTATATGCAGTGGTGAGAGCTTTTGGCTCTATCATCAGCTGAGAGTGAGGATGGAAGAGGCCCTGTTGGAAATTTGAAATAAGAGGGTGAGGTACGAAATAGTTTTCTGGGAGAGTGGAAGATGGATGGTGTGGAGTGTGTTAGGATTGCCTGACTGCAGTAAGAGCTCTGCTGTTTGAAGTTAGTGACCGTGACTTGAAAAGGTGACCTGTCAGTCTAGTTGAGTTTGTTTTTCTAGCCATATTCAAAAGCACTTGTATAGTTGTGGAGGAGGTAAGTTTTGGGTTTGGCTAGGTTTAGTGTTTAGACAGGTGAGCCAAATGGAATGAAAAGAGAAGCTAGGGAGGTGAAGGTGTGTGCAGGGACATGATTATGATGATAGACTATGGATCTAAGCTGGCTAAGAAATTTGAGGACAAGAAAATAGTAAACAATGGTGAAAGGGTCAATGGCGTGTAGGTCCAATGGGATTGAGGAATTGTTAGATGGAGAGAGTGGGAGGGAAAAAGGTAGGGATAGTCAGAGAACAGGATGGAATGATTGCTGTCATTAATAATTTCAGAGAAGTAGCATTTTCATTTTTGATCTGGTTTTTAGTTGGCAACTGTTTTAAAGAATTATCTCTTTGTCTGGTGTATCCCTCTCCTGCAATTGTTAATATTCTGCAAGTCAACACTTAAATTTATCTAAAGGAACCCCAGAATGAAAAAAAAAATTGGTATGTATTTTTAGTTTTCCAAAAAGTTTTTTAAAACTATAAATACTTGGCTTATAGGTTTGATTTTTGCTGTTTCTGTAAAATATTTTTCTGAATGCTCTTTGGGAAATCCAGTGAACTTAGATGTTCCAATTTGAAATTCTGATGCTTTAAGCACATTGACTTGACAAATGTGTTACTGTAGACAGTTGAGGGAACTCAGTAAATTTACTTTGAAATTGAAGTCAAATTAGCTGGTACCTACAGCATAATGGGAAAAACAGGAAGGACTTAAGGTTTTCTGGTACAGTAGAGTGATAGATTCTGATATGGACAGTTTGAAAATTCTGCCTTGATTTTTTGTGTTTTCATATATGAAATTTTGAAATTGTTTGAAGGTTTTATTTTCATATATGATAGATAAGTCTAATGTTAACTATATATACATTTATGCTACTTGGGAAAAATGTAATTCTACAAAGTGTGATAACTTTAGAAAAGCAAATTAATTACTGAAGGTTTTTCTGACGTACTCTATAAGAGTAATTTTAGTTGTCACAGATTTGAAGCATTATTCCTTTTTAAAAATGGATATAATCACTACTACTTCCACTTACAAATAACAAGAACTTAAAGTGCCAACAAGATAATTCACAGGGGTTAACACCTTGTTTCCCAGGAGACCTCCACATTTAAACTTGGTGCAATCTATTCTTTTTTTCTGAGACAGAGTCTCGCTCTGTCACCCAGGCTGGAGTGCACTGGCATGATCTTGGCTCAGTGCAACCTGTGCCTCCCGGGTTCAAGCATTTCTTGTGTCTCAGCCTCCAAGTGTGCACCACCAAGCCCGGCTAATTTTTGTATTTTTGGTAGAGATGTGGTTTCACCATATTGGCCAGGCTGGTCTTGAACTCCTGACCTCAGGTGATCTTACCACCTCGGCCTCCTAAAGTTTGACTTGGGATTACAGGTGTGAGCCACAGTGCCCAGCCCAGGATCTATTCTTTACCAAGGTAAACAGCATGAACTCTCTGCTGAATTCCTGTTAATTACATTAGAAACAGCATTTGTGTAGATTCAGTGACCATTCATTGAGGAAGAGGTGACAGTTTAGATTTCACTTGAAGAGTGGGTGATTGTGGACCTCTGAATAATCAAAGTCTATTTTGAAAACTTTGTCTTTCAAGAGTATTGTAACTACCTTTAGAGTCACATGGAAGATGTTGGTAGGCTGGACTTGTATTTGTCTACTAGTGACTACCTTATTCAAGTACAATTTTGGGGGGTCAGGATCTGACATGAGTATTTGATGTTCTCTGTTTCCTCTGACTCCTTTATTTTTGCAAATGAAGTTGGACCTAATAAATACCTGTTCTTTTGGGACATGCTTTGATGATGTGCTCACTTGCCTTTGTTGTAAGGTATGACTTGGCCAAAACCACAATTTCCCCAAGCTAAAAATAGACATGTCTGTGGCTTGGAGGAACAGTATCCTTCAGCCGCTCACACTGGGGCATTTTAGGCTTTTGGCATATTGACTGTTCCGAAATGGCCGGTTTCCATGATTCCCAGTGTCCTTTGATGGCTTTGCCCTAATGAGACCTGGCTGCCATTCCCATGACTTACAGGCTCAAGAAAGGAGGCTCTGTGTGGGTTAGCAGACATTGAGACTTTCGTGGGCCAAGCCAGCAGAGTTCAATTTGTCACTCACTGGGCTAAATTAAGTGAGCACCATGCTGGAAGTGGGACAGGCTGGCCAACTGTGCATCATACAATGCCGCATGTGTTGCTATGGACTAACTCTGAAACTGCGACACCTCTCCATTAGCAGACACCATTGAAAAAACATCGTGGAGAAATCATATGTGTGTCATTTTTGGCACCAGATGTTGGTCCTTGAAACCAGTTGTGTGTTGTTTTTCCAACAGGATTATTTCTAGAAAATGAATGAATTTCTGTTAAAATAAAGACAACTAGCCAGGCACGGTGGCTCACGCCTGTAATCCCAGCACTTTGGGAGGCCGAGACGGGCAGATCACGAGGTCAGGAGTTTGAGACCAGCCTGGCTACCATGGTGAGACCCTGTCTCTAGTGACAATACAAAAAAATTAGCCGGGCATGGTGGTGGTCATCTGTAATCCCAGCTACTTGGGAGGCTGAGGCAGGAGAATTGTTTGAACCCGGGAAGCGGAGGTTGCAGTGAGCCGAGAGCATGCCACTGCACTCCAGCCTGGGCAACAGAGCAAGACTCCATCTTGGGGGAGGGGTGGGAAGAGGCGGAAAGACAACTATTTAATTTCAACATCAGAAAGAATTAATCTCACTTGAATAGCATACATAGCTAAACTTAATAAATTACTTCATTTTAAGCAGCTCTATATACTAATTGTGCCTATGTTAATTACAAAAAAGGTTAACATTTTAGTGACAAGAAGCAAATAGTTACAGAATTAGAATAACTTTACTACCTCTCTTCACAAACCTTCACAAAACTGTCAATAGGAAGATTTTAGGACCACCCTATTATTAGGGGATGAATCTTCGTCCCTCCCAAAATTGGTATGTTGAAGTTTTAACCACCAGTACCTTAAAATGTGACCATATTTGGAGATAAGGTGTTTACAGAGGTAATGAAGTGAAAGTGGGATTATAAGGGTAGGCCCTAATCCAGTATGAGTGGTATCCTCATAAGAGGAGGGAATTTGGATATAGCACACACAGAGAGGAGAAGATGGCCTTCTGTAAGCCAAGGAGAGAGGCCTCAGAAGGAACCAACTTTGCTGGCACCTTGGTCTTGGACTTCTGTCCTCCACACTTCTGAGAGTACATTTCTGTCGTTCAAGCCACCCAATCTATGGTGGTTGGTTATGGCAGCCCCAGCTAATGAATATATATATCAAGTGTGAGCAAGAGAATGAAAACAAGATTTTAGAGGGAAGTAAGTAAATGCAAGTTTTAAAACCTCAACTTGAATTAAATGTGGTCTCTGTGGGGAAAGCCGTGTCTTAGCCCCTCTGTTGCCAGTGCCCGACCCCCAGTTGAGGAAGCAGGTAGAATAGGGAAGTGAAATGTTCTATCTGGAAAGGACCTTAGGCATCATCTGTTGCAATCTCCTTATTTACAGAGAAGCCTCTTGCTTTCTAGTTCAAGGTCGGTTCCAATGCCTTTTCTTCCCAAGTATATATTTATATATAATTAGGCTCTGTTGTTTTGGCAAAATTAACTTATGAAAACAACTTGATTTTCTCCCCTTCCTCCTGTCCTTGTTGCTGTTATATTTTCCAGATAGAAACAGCCATAAAAAATAACATAATTAATTATCTGTGTATCCCCCACCTACTTTAAGCTATTAAAATATTATAAATTGAGTTAAGCCCTTTCCCTAGTCACATTTACCTCCCTTCCCCTAGAGGTGACTGCTGTGTTGAATTTGGCACTTGGCATCCATGCATATCTTTGTACTTTTATTAAAAATGAATGTGTTGGCCAGGTGCAGTGGCTCACGCCTATAATCCCAGCACTTTGGGAGGCTGAAGCAGGTGGATCACCTGAGGTCAGGAGTTCGACACCAGCCTGGCCAACATGGTGAAACCCCATCTCTACTAAAAATACAAAAATTAGCCGGGTATGGTGATGGGCATCTATAATCCCAGCTACTTGGGAGGCTGAGGAAGGAGAATTACTTGAACCCAGCAGGTAGAGTTTGTAGTGAGCTGAGATTGTGCCACTGCACTTCAGCCTGGGCAACAGAGCGAGACTCTATCTCAAAAAAAGAAAAAAAAGAATGTGTTATTAAACAATGTACGTATGAATGTGCATATATTAACATATTAAACATTTTATAAAAGCTAGTTACATGTATCCTTCTCAACTTGTTTTTATTCCACTCAGATTTGTTTAGGGATTTGTCCTTGTTGCTAAATATATTGCACCATTTCATTCATTTCAATTGCTATATAGTTTTTCATTTTATGAATATACTACATTTCTTTAATCTCTTGCTGGTATTTAGGCTGTTTCTAGCTTGCTTCTACTAAAAATGATGCTACTGTGAATATTTCTATGTATGTTTCCTTGTGTATATGTGTTATTTAGGGCATGCATTTGTGGGTGGAATTGCTAAGTTGGAGCGTGTACATTTTCAGTCTTTCCAGACACTGCCAAATTGTTCTCCTGCAAAGTGATTGTACTCATTTACACTCCCACTTAATAGTATGAGTTCCTGGTGTTCTGTATCCTTGCCAGCAATGATTTTTTGCCCATCTTAATGCATTTACATTTTTCTGATTATGAAATTTCTTTTCATGTTTATTAGCCACTTGCATTTTTAAAAGTGTACGTTTTTTCCCTTCTCATCAGAGCCACCATGGATGAGTGGTCCTAGCATTCACCTTCTTCATTTTACAAATGAGGAAATGGGGGTAGAGAAGTGTATGACTAGATCAGTGTTCCCAAACAGATAAAAACCCAGGAGCCTTGACTCCCAATCCTCTAGTCTTCCTGTTATACCAAACAGTCAAATCATCCATTTGAATGAATTACCTTTTTGGTTCTGTTAAGAATAGGGTCCAGGCCTAGACTGACAGACCAGAAGAGTTTAACTAGAGAGTGTGTGCCGATTACATATGTGATCTTGTATCTGAACTTTCTGAAAACCCAAATCATCACCTTCTTGTTTAAAACCCTTCTGGGTTTCCCGTCGCCTGTAAGTGAAAGCCGCGTAACATGGTCTGCTGGATTCGACCCCTCCTGGTCTTCAGACTCTGCTGATCCCTGTCTGTCAGCCACACTGGCTTTTGGGGCTTCATAATTGCAGAGCTCCTTTCTCAACAGACACTGATGTTCTCTCTGCCTGAGCTCTCCCTCTTTGTCTCATTCTTGAGTGCTCAGTTCCAGCTGTCTTTCTCAGTGAAGACTTTTTGGACTCCCCTACTTTGTGCTCATAAAGCCTTGGCACTCATCACAGTTGCAAGTTTACATTGTGTACCATTATTTATTAGAGTCTCTCTTCTGTACTAGCCCTTGAGTCTGAGAAAGTCAGAAACCGAGTCTGCTTTTGCTTACCATCCTATCCCTCGCTTTTTGTAGTGTGCCTGACCTCAGTAAGTATTTGTGGAATGAGTGAATGAATAAGTGGTCAGAGTTTTTAAAAAGCCCATAAGGGAATTGGCAGAGTTCACACAGTGAGATTCTCTGTCTTTTGTAATTCCAGCGTTACCTAGAATGGGAGAAAAGAAGAGATATCTTTACCTTTTTGTGTGCATAGCTATGATTCTTAAAATACAAAATAGCCACAATTCGTTGATGTTATTTATTTATTTTTCTGAGACGGAGTTTTGCTCCTGTTGCTTAGGCTGGAGTCCAATGGCACAATCTCGGCTTACTGCAACCTCCGCCTCCTGAGTTCAAGCGATTCTCCTGCCTCAGCCTTCCGAGTATCTGGGATTACAGGCATGTGCCACCAAGCCTGGCTAATTTTTTGTACTTTGTAGAGATGGGGTTTCACCATGTTCGTCAGGATGATCTCGAACTCCTGACCTCAGGTGATCCACCCTCCTTGGCCTCCCAAAGTGCTGAGATTATAGGCGTGAGCCACTGTGCCTGGCCGTTGTTACTATTCTTAATTCACTATCGAAAAAAATAAATTGTCTGGGCGCAGTAGTTCATGCCTGTAATCCCAGAGCTTTGGGAGGCCAAGGTGGGAGAATCACCTGGGCTCAGGAGTTTGAGACCAGCCTGAGCAACATAGGTAGACCTCACATCTACAAAAAATAAAAAAATTAACTGGACATGGCATGCGCCTATAGTCCCAGCTATTTGGGGGGTAGAGGTGGGAGGATTGCTTGAGCCCAGGAGTTCAAGGCTTCAGTGAGCCATGATTGCACCACTGCACTTTAGCCTGGGCGACAGAGAGAGACCCTGTCTCAAAAAAGAAACACAAAAAACACAAATAAACAAAACCAAAAAGAGTCAAATTATCTCTGGATTGTTCATTTAGCAACAGGCAACAAATACGCGTTTTTAAGATGGATGATAATGAGTTGTCACATTTTCTGTTTAGCTTTGACATTTATTTCTTAGGCAAGGAGTTCAGAACTTAGAGGTCTTCCCTTTGCTTACCACCTTGGGAACTGCAGGTTCCCAGTGGGTTGTGCTCCATGAGCTCTGTGCTTTCCTTGAAAGCAGGGATGCTGGACAGAAGCTTTAAAACTAATTAAATAAAACTACCTGCCCCCAAGTAAGTAAAACTATTCTGCTATAAAATTAAAATAGAAGATACTTGCTTATAGAATATTATTGATCTTTCAAATGACTCTTTACAGTAATTAAAAGCATCCAGTTATTTCCAATTCTGAGTAAAAATAACAGATTCAATGAGGCTAAGTTGTTTAATCTGCAAAGTATAAATTCAAATCTGTTCTAATTTTTAATGAAATAATGTTTACTGGCAGGGCAAAGTGGCTTACGCTTGTAATCCCAGCACTGTGGGAGGCCAAGGCGGGTGGATCACTTGAGGCCAGGAGTTTGAGACCAGCCTGGGCAGCATGGTGAAACCCCGCCTCTACAGAAAATGCAAAAATTAGCCGAGCGCGGTAGCATACCTTTGTAGACCCAGCTCCTTGGGAGGTTGAAGTGGAAGGATTGCTTAAGGCCTAGAGGTTGAGGCTACAGTAAGCCCTGATCATGCCACTGTGCTCCAGCATGGGCAACAGAATGAGACATATATATAGGTACGCTAACGTGTAGTTTAGAGATGTATCTTATGGTTGTATGAGGGTTAATAAGGTTTCATAAGTGAGTTTATAGGTTTAGAGTTTGTTGTCTCCTATAGTATATGTTCCAGGTTAACTGTTGGCTATTATTATTTATGTTGTTATTATTATTATCTGATGCCTTTCAGTGTAGCAAACCTAAGTTGTCTTTTTCAGGTGGAGACAGCATCCTTTCTGACCTTTAATAGCTTTGTTTTCCATCAAAATTTATTGAGTTCACAGATTAGCTGGAATATGATTCTAACTGGAATATCTATGATGTTTGTTGAGTATTTATTACACTTTTTTCCTGCTCTTGCTGTTTTGCAAATTCATTCCTGTAAAATGTAATTGCTTCTTTTTGAGCTTTGGGTTGGAGCTGGCCTTTGGCAAAGTTGAGAAATAGATTTTTTTTTTTTTTTTTTTAGTTTCTCTTAAGTAATCCCTTTTGTGACCTTCTTCCATCCCCAAGCTCTGTCTCCCTTAAAACCTGCTTTTTGCAAAGTGGCTGGGTGTGTATCAGAG
Organism: Theropithecus gelada; assembly: GCF_003255815.1. Taxonomy (NCBI): domain Eukaryota; kingdom Metazoa; phylum Chordata; class Mammalia; order Primates; family Cercopithecidae; genus Theropithecus; species Theropithecus gelada. Next base: position 85,761,248 of record NC_037672.1, on the reverse strand, counting down.
TTACTAAGCTGTAGCTTAGTCTCCTGTTGAAGGAATTCCAGACCCAGGTGAAAGGGTGCATAAAGCATTTTTCTGGGCAGTGTCCTTCCTTGGTTCCCAGTCAGGGACCCGGATGAGGCAGACTGTACTTGCAAGTGCAGACTTCTTGTCTTTTAAAAATTTTGTATAATCTGATTTGTCCCCAGGCCACACTTCTTCAAGCTAAATCCTCTCCTTTAGACTTCCCCTGCATGAAGCAGAAATGGCCCTAGGGAGACCCTGAATTACAAACCGTAAACAACTGAAAGAGCATAGTAAGAGCAGACACAGAGTTCAAGTCTCAAGTGTCGATCCTACTCTAAAGAGTTATAAAAATAAACTCTGGAGACTGCTAGTGTTTAAAAGCACTCATCCTTATTGAAGGAGACTTTTACTTCTTTTGGCCTTCTGTCACTGTCAATCTAAATAGTATATGTGGAAAGTTCCAAGGCTGGCAAGATTGATTTATTCCAATCTGCAATCCCTTTCAGTGTTAGCTATGTGGAGATTTTCTCATCAGCCATAAGAAAGCTGTTTTATAGTCAGAGCAGGTCACATAGTTCCCTAAAGCAAATAGCAGGCCGGCTTATCTGAACACTGTGAGGGAAATCATTATTCTTTTTACTTGGTTCCTCTGTAATAGTTTGGTCTTTAATAATCAGATCTCATTTGGGTTGTACAAGAACGTGAGGCTATTTAATGAACACCATTGAGCTGTGATAATTGTCGTGGTGGAAAAGCACAAATATATTTACTAGAAAAGCACAAGGCATATTGAAAGCCAAACTCTGTTTTCATGCTAAGGCTCTGCAACTTCTGATAATAGTGCCGTAGGTGGCACCAAGGATAATTGATGAAACTTGTCAGCTGTGCACATGAGCATCTATTGGAGGCAGTGGACATAGTATTTATTTATTTATTTTTATTTTTTTTTTTTTGAGACAGAGTCTCGCTCTGTTGCCCAGGCTGGAGTGCAGTGGCGTGATCTTGGCTCACTGCAAGCTCCGCCTCCCGGGTTCATGCCATTCTCCTGCCTCAGCCTCCCGAGTAGCTGGGACTACAGGCGCCCACCACTTCGCCTGGCTAGTTTTTTTTTTTTTGTATTTTTTAGTAGAGACGGAGTTTCACCGTGTCAGCCAGGATGGTCTTGATCTCCTGACCTCGTGATCCGCCCGTCTCGGCCTCCCAAAGTGCTGGGATTACAGGCTTGAGCCACCGCGCCCGGCCTATTTATTTATTTTTAAGAGATGGACTCTTGCTTGGTCACCCATGCTGGAGTGCAGTGACGTGGTCATAGCTCACTGCAGCCTCAAACTCCTTGACTCAGGCAATCCTCCCCGCTTAGCCTACTGAGTAGCTGGGACTACTACGGGCATGTACCACCACATTCAGCTAACTTAAAAACTTTTTTTTTTTTTTGTAGTGATGGAGTCTTGCAGTGTTATCCAGGGTACTCTTTAACTCTTGGCCTTAAATGATCCTCCTGCCTCTGCCTCCCAAAGATTTGGGATTACAGGTGTGAGCCACTGGCTCCCAGCCTGGATTGGCCATTTTCTATGTGACCTTGAACAGGTTATCTGCAATCTTAGTGCCTTCGTGTTCCCCTTCTGTGTAATGGGGGCAGTGATAGTACCTACTTTAAAGGAATATTAAGTTTATAATGCACTTAGAACAGTATCTGCCACATATGCATGTTAGTATGTAAATTTTAGCTACTATTAATCCTTTTTTTCTCTTGTTTCTAACCTGACACTCTTGATCTCTTCTCTACTTCTATTTAGTTTTCTATCTTGTCATTTCTTTGGCCTTTGGACTTTCCAGGGCCGGCCAGCACTGGCAGTCCCATTGGTCTTTTCAGGGCTACCCCATAGAGTGGCAATGAGCTGTCCTTCTTCTCAAGTTTCCAAGGTAGAGCTTCTTCTTCAGATCATCCAACCCAGATCTTCATTTTACCTTAGAGAAGGAGAATGCACTTGGTTGTCCTGGCTAAGATGGGCATTTACTGCTGGGGCACAAGATGGAATGTGCTGATTCAGATGGAGAAAATGCTACAGGTTGTGGAGCTGACACATTCGTGTATCAATCCCTTAATCTACAGAAATGTACCTGCATTTCTGTCTAAGTTGGGATTCCCACATTAGGCCATTGCTAGTTGCTTACAACATTTTCATTTCCTCTTTAACATAAGGAGCCATGCACATCAACACTGTGTACTCAGATCCCAGACTATGTTAGATTTCAGCCTGTGGGGCATCCTATTGCCCTGGAGAACTACTCATTTTTGCAGCTTTCAGAGAGAAAAGAGCCCTTTTTGAAATGTTGTTTTAGATGGGATACATGAAAACCAGTAACTGGTTAATCCAGAGCAGTTACTTTTGGTCAGAGTAGCTAGTTAGTTGCCTGCCTGCTGCCTCTTTTCAATTACAAAGGGAGAAAATACGGAAAATATTATTTTTATAGTTGAGAAACATGGCAGATACCACTTTAAACAAATTATTAAGATTAACACCACCACCGGTGTAATCCTGTATTGTTAATACCCCTGATATGATACACTGTGAAGGACACAACATCACTTCTCTGGTATTTTCCCTAAAATGCACAAACCTTAGTCTGTGCATGAGAAAACACCAGACAAATTCAAATTGGGAGAATATAAAATACAATGATTGACTGGTACTCATCCAAAGTGTCAAGGTCATAAAGATAAGGAGGACCTGTCACGTAGGGACCAGCCCTGCGGGGCTTAGCGGGTGTTCTCCTGTGTGCGGAGACAAGAGAGTGTAAGAAATAAAGACACAAGACAAAGAGATAAAGAGAAAACAGCTGGACCCGGGGGACCACTACCACCAAGATGCGGAGACCAGTAGGGGCCCCGAATGGCTGGGCGCACTGATATTTATTGCATACAAGACAAGGGGGCAGGGTAAGGAGGGTGAGTCGTGCAAGTGATTGATAAGATCAAGCAAGTCACGTGATCATGGGACAGGTGGCCCTTCCCTTTTAGGTAACCGAAGCAGAGAGGGAAATCAGCATACGTCAGCATTTTCTTCTATGCACTGATAAAAAAGATCAAAGACTTTAAGACTTTACTATTTCTTCTACCGCTCTCTACTACGAACTTCAAAGAGGAACCAGGAGTACGGGAGGAACATGAAAGTGGACACGGAGCGTGATCATTGAAGCACAGCACCACAGGGAGGGGTTTAGGCCTCCGGATGACTGCGGGCAGACCTGGATAATATCCAGCCTTCCACAAGAAGCTGGTGGAGCAGAGTGTTCCCTGACTCCTCCAAGGAAAGGAGACTCCCTTTCGTGGTCTGCTAAGTAACGAGTGCCTTCCCAGACACTGGCATTACTGCTTGACCAAGGAACCCTCAAGCAGCCCTTATGCAGGTGGGACAGAGGGCTCACCTCTTGCCTTCCAGGTCACTTCTCACAATGTCCCTTCAGCACTTGACCCTATACCCACCGGTTATTCCTAGGTTCTATTAGTAATGCAACAAAGAGTAATATTAAAAGCTAATGATTAGTAATGTTTATAATAATGATTGATGATTGTCCATGATCATCTCTATATCTCATTTGTATTATGACTGTTTTTATTGTAATTATTTTCTTTATTATACTGAAACAAGTTGTGCCTTCAGTCTCTTGCCTTGGCACCTAGGTAATCCTTCACCCACACTGCCACAGGTTGGAGGAGACGCCATAGCAGCTAAAAGCAATGTGGGATACTGGCTTGGATTCTCAAGCAGAAAAGGGTTATAGGGGAAAAACTGGTGAAATCTGAATAGGTCTGTAGTTCATAGCTAATAGTATTGTAACAATGTTAATTTATTGGTTTTGATAATTGTATTATGGTTATATAGGTTAACATTAGGGAAGGCTGAGTGAAGGAATACATGAACTCTAAAATTTCTGCAAACTTTTTGTAAATTTAAAATTATTTAAAAATTAAATATAAAAACATTAAAATTCCATAGGTAAATGAAAAAAAAGTAATCAATAGTTTGGAAGATACAGTGAGGAAACCTCTTACCAAGTACAGAAAAAAAAAGACATGAGATAGAAAATAAAAGGGAAAATTTAAGAAAATTAGAGTGTCAGTCTACGAGGCCTGATATTCAAATAATGGAAAATCCACAAAGAGGAACAAATGGGAGAGAGTAAGTCATCAAAGAAATAATTCAAGAAAATTTCAGAAAACTACAAGGACATGCATTTTATATTGAAAGGCCCATTGAACACTCAGCATAATAGATGCAGAAGGATCTGTCCATCCTAAAGCTTCCTGGTGTGACATTGCAAAATCTTTGTGATAAAGATAAGATTCTTAAAGCTTTCAGAAAAAAAGGGGGCAAATCAAGTTACATACCGAAAGTTAAGAATCCAAGGCATCAAACTTCCTGACAACACTGTTGAAACACATAGATATAAGAAGGCAGTAGAAAAATATAATAAGAAAATGGAGCAGTGCCTTCAAAATTCTGAGAGAAGTATTTTCAACCAAAATTTCTGTCTTTAGGCAAATGTATGTGAGGGTGGAAGAAATATGTTTTCACATATTCAGGGCCTCAAAATTTTTGCTTCCTAGGAACTTACTGGAAGATATGCCTTATCAAAATAGGGATGTCAAAAGGAAGAGGAAAACATGGAAACCAGGAAATAGTGCATTTACCATGAAAGTGAGATGAAGGGCATCCCCAGAATGATGGTGAAGGAGAATCTCAAGATGATAGCTTTGCAGTAGGCTTAGACTAGAGCAGGATAGTCCAAATTTGAGCATATTAGGAGTCTTCTTGACATTTCATGTCACCAAGAAGATGAAATTGACAGAATTATTGATTTAACTCAGTACAGGTTTTTTTTTTTTTTTGACAGGGTCTCATTCTGTAGCCCAGGCTGAAGTACAGTAGTGCAATCTTGGCTCACTGGAACCTCCGTCTCCCACGTTCAAATGATTCTTGTGCCTCAGCCTCCCGAGCAGCTGGGATTACAGGCACCCACCACCAAACCTTGCTAATTTTTGTATTTTTAGTAGAGACAGGGTTTCACCATGTTGGCCAGGCTGGTCTTAAACTCCTGAACTCAAGTGATCCACCTGCCTTGGCCTCCCCAAGTGCTGGGTTTACAAGCGTGAGCCGCTGCGTCCAGCCTAATTCAGTAGAAGATTTAAACAATTGTGGAGAATGTTGAAGATAATTGGTGTTGCGTGCATAAAAAACAAAACTGAAACAGTCACTCAGGCTGCACTTTGGATGGAAAGATGAGTTGTTCAAGAAAAGAAAAAGATGCTTCTCAGAGTAGGGGATTAAAAGAAAAAATAAAAAAGGAAAAGGAAAATAGTATACCCCATGGCTCAGTGGTAAGCAGCATTTTTGTAGTAATGATGTAAACACTGAATTTAGAACTGTACAAAATGATGGAACAGCTAGCGGGAGGGCAGGAGGTGTGGGTGTGGATGGGGGTGGGGGTAGGTTCCATAGTAAAAAGTTAATAAACCTTTATTATTCAAAAATCGAGAGTTGCAATACAACATTGCGTTCGAAGATATGGAGGTCAGTGTTGAAAGAAATGACTAAAAGATGTGAACGTGGTTGCCTCTAGGAAGCAGGAAAAATGGGAATGAGGAGGGCACAGCTGTTTTGTGTAATGAGCCATATAGAACTACTTGATTCTTTAAACTGTGTGTTTATATGACTTTGGTGTTAAGGAAACATACATATAAAAAGTAAAGTAAGTAAATAAAAGTAAAAATGAACCCCCCAAATGTAAGTCATTTGAAAAGTTTAAAATATATATATATATATAGGTGTGTGTGTGTATATAGAAATATGAGACAAAGTCTTGCTCTGTCACCCAGACTGGAGTGCAGTGGCGCAATCTTGGCTCACTGCAGCCTCTGCCCCCTGGGTTCAAGTGATTCTCCTGTCTCAGCCTCCCGAGTAGCCCAGCTACTTTTTTTTTGTATTTTTATTAGAGACAGGGTTTCGCCATGTTGGCCAGGCGGGTCTCGAACTGACCTCCAAGTGATCTGCCCGCCTCAGCCTTCCAAAGTGCTGGGATTACAGGCGTGAGCCAACGCGCCCAGCCTGAAAAGTTTGAAATATTAAATTCACCCCAAGATGTGAATTATTTTTGGTTCTTACGTAGTAACTCTAAGAGGGGAGAAAAAGGGTATAAAAGTGACAGAAGGATGTATAGTAGAGGAAGTGCAACCATGCATACATTACAGTTTGCCAACTGTCCTGGTTATCAGACCTTTTCAAAAACCTTTTTTCTTTGAGATACTGCACTCATGAGCTGAAGTAGAAATTGCAGCTAAACAATAGTGCTTGAAATCTTTGATTCAGTTCTTTACTCTTTCTCACCTGTTTCTTCTTGCTAGGTGGGGGTCAGGCATGGTGGTTGTTGGTATTGGGTTATTATTTGTTGAATCAAACTGAATTCTGCTTGCTCCGTGCAACAAGGCTGAACGCTGACATCTGGATAGCAGCGAGAGAAAGTGAGGCATTTATAGCAGGGCACCAAGTGAGGAGAATCGGGCAGCTCATGCTTAAGACCCCAACTCCCAGATGGCTTTCAGATAAGGATTTTTAAAGGTGGGGAGGCAGCAGTTACAGGCAAAGTCGTAAATCAGGTTGTTTTGACCCAGAAAGGTGGGACATCTCTAAGCAGTGGGAGAGAGGTGGAAGCCTCCAGATCACAGATGGATTCAAAGATTTTTGGATTTGCAGTTGATTGAGGAGGCTTTGTCTAAAGATTTGGGATCAGCAGAAAAGAATGCTAGCTCTGGCTGGTGGTGGGACCTCTTCTAGGCCCCTCAGGAAGGAATTTAGAACAAAGAACAGCATTCAGTTCATCCCTCAGCTCCCCCTACCTGAGGTCCACTGCCAGCACACCTGGGTTTCTGAAAATTAACTCAAGGACATATGTTATAATAAGATGTTATCTTTAGTTTCTATGGGGTAGAAAACATCCCCTGACTCTCCTTGGCTATTGCTTTAAGTTACTGTTACCTTTTTGCTTATCAGGTTGCCCATTTACTTTTCAAGGCTAGCTAGGTGCCTGGCATTTCTCTTCTGGGAATTCAATGTTTTCCTGTATTTCTATGCTTGGAGGGGCCCATGGGCCGCTAAGGGGTCCTACTCCATTACATTATTGGATTTTAGGTTAGTTTCAATTTCAACGATTAGACTCCATTCATTTTTGGTTTGAAAATATAACCACTGTAACTGAAGGCGTTTTAAGACTTAAAAAAAAAAAAAAAAAATCCCACATAGACTTAAGTAGGTCTATCTGTCTATCTGTTCCAAAAGTCTGGTTGTAATGTTAAACCACTGTATTGAGGTCAGTGTGATCTTAATATGGACTTTGCTCTAATAGCTTGATTCAATTAACTTAGTCACTGTGTGAATAAAAATTCTTGTTTCTGGTTTGTGTTCTTTTGAATTTCTGTCTTTATCTTTTAAAAATTTGACACAGTTACTGTCTTATTGTTGCAGTCTACTGTTTATTGTTCTATTGTGCGTTGCTGACTAAAAATATCAGTTATATTTGTTTGTGGATCTTTTCAAAGTGCTAAAATAGAAGTCAGTTAACACCCACAATTGCACCAGTTTAACTGACAAATGCAAAATAAATGTGATGTCTAATGATAGGCAGTAAGTCTTTTTCCTAGTTTGCAAAAAGCTGTTTGGAAATTTAATTGAAAAAAATGAACTTCTTTTCTATAGGACATTTTTAGCAATTATAAAAGGATTCCATTGGAGGCCATGGGAAGATATTTCTCCACATTGTTCCACTTGAAAAATAATATTTTAAATGTATTTTTAGGGTTGGAAATGAGGAGCTAAGACGACTGAGCAAAATCTGCTAGTTTTTATTGCCTACGACACTCTATGTCATCTTGGTGGCCGCGTAGCACTTTATCATAGCATTTGTCTCACCAATTGGACAAATCTGATATGTTTTTGCTTCTTCCACCAGACTGTCAAACCTCTTAGAGATAGGAGTTGGGTTCTATATTTAGTGGTGTCATCAGTGACTAGCACTATGCCCAGGGATGAAATTAAATGAATACATGATTAAAATTTGCACAAAAAGAATTCTTTTCCCTGGATTGATCACTAAAAGCATTTTTTTAAACTGGAGATCTCCGAAGCTTTCTTGTATAAATAAAAGCATTTGAGGCCCTACAGTTAATCTCAGAAAAGGCACTCTTCTTTTTTAAAAAATTTACTTCCTGTGAAGGATAATTGACTTAAACATATTAATTATATATAGAATTAATTTGGAGTATGTTCATCATAAGTAACCAAAAACTTAACGGTGACTTGAACAAGTAAGGACTTTATTTGTCTCACATGTAAAGTGTCTGGGGTAGGCAACCCATGGCTGATTGGTGGCTCAATGATGTTGCCATGGATTTAGGCTCCTTCTGTTCCTTCGTTGCTCCTTGTAGGCCTGGTTCTTGTGCTTGTCAATAGGTGCCATATACGTACCTATTGTAATATAGGTACCTATTGGCAAGCATAAGAACTGGGTCTGCAAGGAGGAATGGCATCACCCCCACTTTTCATGCAAGAAGAAGGGAAAGAAAGGCACGGGGGTTGAAGGGCATGCCAGAAGAATCTGGCCCTTTTAAGAAAAACTTTACTAGAAGACACTCCAATGACTTCTGCTTACATTTCATTGGCCAGAAATAGGTCATGGCTGTGTGTAGCTGTGGGGGAGTCTGGGAAAATAAATATTTAGCTTTTCAACATCTCTAGGAAGACATGGACAAAGTAGATTGTGAGTGACTTTGGACAGATTATCTATAAAATAAATTTCAGAAAACAGACCTATTCTTATTTTTTTTCTTTTAAAATAACTTTCCTGGGGCACTATTTCAAACTGTAGGGCAGGACTCATTAGAGGTGCATAATCAATATAGTCAGTTGCTATCATTATTAAAAGAATGAAATAAAGTAAAATAGAAAAGACTAGAGTATATCAGAGTGCATCTCATTTGGTTAGGACAAGTATTTTGTGCAACACTTGTTGCATTTACATATTTATATTTATGTAGTATATATATGACATAGTAGTTTACTGTGTCACAATATAAAATATTTCTTGCCTGTGCATTACAGTAAAAAATCTGAAAGCCATTGTTCTGGAGAATCATTGATTTCATCAGTATTTATCATTCCAAGCAATTTGGGGGATATGTAGGAAATATGTAATAGAGGAGGTAAAATGTATATAAATATTTATAATAAGGAAGAAAGCTGTATATGCTATAAAAGATATCAATAAAGTGTTGTTGGAGGTCGTTGGAATTGACTTATAGTAATTCCAATGGGAGTGGGAACTGGGGTGAGCAGTGACATTTGAACTGAGAGTCAAAGGATCAGAGATTCTTCCTTTTTTGTCCCGCCCCTATAAACGGACTGGGAATTGTTCACATTTGTGTTGAAGCTTTCAAATCCATATCATAACCCTAAGTTACCTCACAACCAAATTGTTGTAGAACTATACAATTTTAAGAGTACCTTTATTTCACTATGGACCTATTAATGTTGCCTCTTTTAAAAATGACTGCATTTTCTAAATCCCAGAATATCAAAGTGGCTTTTGGACAAATCTTTACCTCTGGGTTTCAGTTTCCTTCTTTGTAGATGGAAATAATTGCTGCCCTTGTCTTATTAGAAAAATGTAATGATGTAGGTGCTCCTAAAAGCAAAGCTATTATATTAATAGAAATATGAGATTGGCGTTGCTAATAAAATGAAATTCATTTAAAAATCAAAATTCTCCTAGACTCAGAGTTTTAGTGTTGGAAGATCTTTCAGAGATCATGTGGTTCAATGTCACCTAATCATATGGAGGAAATGGAGATTCAAAGAGGTTACAGTAATGAAGCATATGCCAGAAACCCAACTTGGGTCATCAACTTCCCAGCCCATTGCTGTTATTTACTACCCTAGTTAGTAATTTTAAGAATGAGGAAGTGAAAACCCAGGAGAATGCTATTTTAGAAACTTCCATTCTTACTAGAAACAAAATTATTTCAGCCCTTTGTCATAAATGTAACTAGAACGACCAGTGTTAATTGTTTTCATCCCTACTGCTCTGTTAGTCTGGTCAGCATTATCTGGTTTATAAACTGGATTTTGCAGTCATTAGAATTCTGAGGTTACTGCTGAGGATACAGTGACCCATTTTCAGGATCAAAAAGATCAGCTCATCTGTCTTCTTGCCAGTTAGTGTTAAGTGTTTGCAGCTCCTTGTTTTTCTCTGCCTGTACTCTTAAATAATTGCTTTAACTAACAAGCCTAGTCATCTTCTCTGTGTAGTGCAGAAGGTGGTAATAAATTGCACCAGGCTTAGGCTGTAAGAGATTGTAAGTCTTCTTTCTCATGTGGATATGAGATATGTCTATTTATTTAATCCAGTTTTGTGAATGACATGACTCCTGCTCTGACTCACAAAGGGTAGCACTGATGTTCTGGTCTCCTAATGGCATAAGGGAAAGGGAACTTTCCTGAGGAAAAAAAATAAATGGAAGAATTTTATCTAGAGCCTAGATACAGCAGGATAGACTCTTTACACAATCACTGTAGGCATGATTGTCTTCATTTCTTTGGGGTAGATATTATTCTGTTCATTTTACAAGGTCGGAGTAAGTAATGGAGTTGCAATTCAATGCTACATCCTTCTCCTTTAACTCTGTACTGCACCGTAGTGATTATATAGAACATTATAGAGGGATCTGTGCTTCATAGTAGATTTCTTAAAAGGACTGGATGTTCACAGGCCCTGGTGCATCAATTTCAACCCTCATCAAGTTTGTCAAATCTGTGCCCTATCTATCTTTTTTAAGCCTCCTTATTGTATATAAACTTACGCATTTTAAATGTAAGTGACATAGTGCATCTTCTTTTTGTTTTTTTCCAAGTGACAGAATTTTTTATTTTTTCATTTACTTATTTATTTTTTAGATAGAGTCTTACTCTGTCTCTCAGGCTGGAGTGCAGTGGTGCGATCTCAGCTCAGTGCAGCCTCCGCCTCCTGGGTTCAAGCGATTCTCCTATCTCAGCCTACCCAGTAGCTGGGATTACAGGCGCACGGCACCACGCCTGACTAATTTTTGTATTTTTAGTAGAGACAGGGTTTTGCCATGTTGGCCAGGCTGGTCTCGAACTCTTGACCTCAGGTGATCTGCCCACCTCTGCCTCCCAAAGTGCTGGGATTACAGACGTGAGCCACCACACCTGACCGAATTTTTAATTTAAAATTTTTTTTTTTTTTTTGAGACAGAGTCTTGCTCTGTCACCCAGGCTGGAGTGCTGTGGCGTGATCTCTGCTCACTGCAAGCTCCACCTCCTGGGTTCACGCCATTCTCCCGCCTTAGCCTCCTGAGTAGCTGGGACTACAGGCGCCTGCCACCATGCCCGGCTAATTTTTTTGTATTTTTAGTAGAGACGGGGTTTCACCATGTTAGCCAGGATGGTCTCGATCTCCTGACCTTGTGATCTGCCCTCCTTAGCCTCCCAAAGTGCTGGGATTACAGGCTTAAGCCACTGCATCTGGCCCGAATTTTTTATTTTTAAAATTACTTTTCCATAATGAACCTTGAGGATATTATGCTAAGTGATATAAGCCAGTCACAAAAAGACAAATACTGTGTGATTCCACTTATGAGGTACTTAGAGTGGTCAAAATCAGAGAGACAGAAAGTCTCTATGATTGCCAGAGGCTGGAAGGAGGTTGGGAAATGGCGATTGCCAGAGGAGGGGGTGGGGGGAGGGAAATGGGGAGTTATTGTTTAATGGATACAGAGTTTCTGTTTTGCAAGATGAAAAGAGTTACGGAGATGGATGATGGTGATGGTCATACAATATCACGGACGTGTTTAATACCAGTGAATTGTGCACTTGAAAATGATTAGATGGTAACTTTTATTTTAAGGGTATTTTAACATAATACAAAAATTGGGCAAAATTATTTTCCATAAAAGTCACAATACTTTATGAATTTTTGTTTGTTTGTTTTTGAGACAGAGTCTGGCTCTGCTACCCAGGCTGGAGTGCAGTGGTGCAATCTCGGCTCGCTGCAACCTCCACCTTCCAGATTCCAGCAATTCTCCTGCCTCGGCTTCCCAAGTTACCTGGGATTACAGGCGCCTGCCACCATGCCCAGCTAATTTTTGTATTTTTAGTAGAGAGGGGATTTCACCATGTTATCCAGGCTGGTCTCGAACTCCTGACCTCAGGTGATCCGCCCACCTCTGCCTCCCAACATGCTGGGATTACAGGCATGAGCCACTGCATCTGGTCACTTTATGAATATTAAAACTACTAAAACAAAGCCTGTCTTCTGTATCATATGTTTCTACTCAACTGATGAACTTTATCACTAATGATAGAGGAATCGAATGTAATACATTAAGATAATACACATCAGCCCTAGGCTAATCACCTACTGAAACAGAAGGGACCTCAGAGATCACGTGGCCCGTTCTCCTCATTTTGTATAATCCAAAGGCTCCATTTCCCCACCTACATGCTTCTCAGCGCTTTCATTCGTTTGTTCAGTCACTTAGGAACACTTACTGGTACTATACTTACTGCATCTTAAATGCTGGGTTGGATCCTGAGGACACATTCTTTGATTTCAAGAATCCTACAAATCTGTGAGAAGGAACAGATTGACCTACTGCAAACTATAATACAATTGAATAAGTGGAGCAATCGAGCCATAAACTACAGGAGCTTTGAGGACACATTGTTAATTCTGCCTGAACATTTTCATCTTTCATTGTGGTGGATGATTAGGAAATGAAGAGTTTCACTTTGGTTTTGTTCATGGATATTTAGAAAGTTTAAGTAGGAAAAGAAGCCAGATGCAGTGGTTTCTGCCTATAGTCCCCTAGGGAGGCCTTAGCCTCCACCTTAGTGAAGGAATTACTTGAGCCCAGGAGTTTACTTAGCCTGAACAACAGAGTAAGATCCTATGTCTAAAATATATGTAAAATAAAATAAAAATAAGGTAGGAAAAGTATCAGAAGCAGCAGTTTTCTTAATGGGGGAAGAATACAAGAGTAGAGTTTTCTTTCAGTGCAGTAATTTCTCCAAGTTCTTTTATATAGTGGCAATTCTGTGTACATAGAGAAAGTGCTCCATCTATATTACACAGTGGATTATTTTTTACTTACATCAATAAAATACTCTTTATATGGGCCATCCGTTGAGACATGAAAACATATAGAACAATAAAGCCAGTATTTATTAAGTTTCTGCCATATGGTCAGAACTGTAGTAAACTTTGTGGAGGATTCATCGTCATCAGCATAGTAGCTAGCATTTACTGAGTGCTTTCCTTGTGCCAGACATTGTACTAAGCATTTTCTATGCATCATCTCACATAATTCTCTGAAAAACACGGCGGAGTTAGAACTATCTCCAGAGCCCATGCTCTTAACCACTACTCTGGACAAAAGAAGTAAAAGATAGGAATCTATAATTTAGAAAGTTTTAGACTTTTTACAATGGGGTAAATTTTTAAGGAATAATACAGAATGATATGTAATTGAGTTCTATTCTCAGTCTTTTCTTTCTTTCTTTTTCTTTCTTTCTTTCTCTTTCTCTCTTTCTCTCTCTCTCTTTTCCTTCCTTCCTTCCTTCCTTCCTTCCTTCCTTCCTTCCTTCCTTCCTTCCTTCCTTCCTTCCTTCCCTCCCTCCCTCCCTCCCTCCCTCCCTCCCTCCCTCCCTGAGATGGAGTCTTCCTATGTTGCCCATGCGGGAGTACAATAGCACCATCATGGCTTACTGTAGCCTCCACCTGCTGGGCTCAAGTGATCCTCTCACCTCAGCGTCCCAAGTAGCTGGGACTACAGGTGCATGCCACCACACCCAGCTAATTTTTATATTTTTTTTTGTAGAGATGATGTCTCGCCATGTTTTCCAGGCTGATCTTGAACTCCTGGGCTCAAGTGATCTCCCTTCCTTGGCCTCCCAAAGTACTGGGATTACAGGTGTGAGCCACTGCACCCAGCCCTATTCTCAGTCTTTTCCACTTATATATCTCATCTAGTTCTACAGTTTTAATCTTCATCTCTCAGTTGATGACTTCTGGATAGATATACGCAAGCCACACCTCTCTTATGACTCCACACCTGCTTTTCTAGCTTTAATTGGACACTTGCAGATAGTTGTCCCACAGGCATTTCATACATAATATGTCTAAGGAGAAATATCTGAGAGTCTCATCCATATCTGCTCATTCTCCCTGCTCCATACTTTGTTGATGACATTGCTGTCTGTGCTCTTCTCCAAAACACAAGCATTGTTGCCCCTCCTTTTTTTCCACCATCCCATAGCTGACTCCACTTTAATCTACTGTTTGCACTACCCCTTGTTGTTTATCTAAACCATTCTGACCTCAGGATTTTGTGATGAAATTAATTAAATAAGTTGTGTGAAGGTGAAACTAGTCAAAATGATCAGACTGCTTGGATGTGAAGAAAAAGTGGATGCTAAATCAGTGTTCACTGGTTACATATTTAATTCTGACATGCATGCCAGCACTCTCTTGATTTCAAGGTAAGGAGGTTGGGAGCTTACTTTGAACTGCTCCTTTTTACCCCTGTAGCCTTTTTGTATACGTATCTCTGATCTCACTGGTCATGTTTTCATAATTATTTGTTTGTGCTTGTCATTCCTGTGAATAGCAGAGACTCTGATCCTATACATCTTTGAAGCCCACCCAACAATGACAAGCACACTGCCAGGCACAGAGCAAAGATTTATTAATGTTTGTTGGTTAAAGGAATGATTCACTTAGTTTTAAAATAAAAAAAAATTTAACTGCAAATATGCTGAGAAAGCATGGTTTAATTTTCTAAGAAATTACCAAATTATTATCTGTTATGATGCAGCCAACCAAATAATTTCAGAAAATCTTAGCCTTCTTCACATCAATTCACACAAGTTGTTAAATCTCAGAATATACTATTTCCCTGCTTAAGTATCTTCACCAACTTCTCATTACCTAATAATCAAGTGTCCTTTCAACTCAGATTATAAAGCTTAGGTCTACGATTTCTTACCTGAAAAATTTTAAATCTAATATGAAAATAAGATAAATAGTATCCCCTAATAACTAGCAGAATGGTTATAAATATCCGTATCATATGAACCGTGATTCAATAACATTAATGCCAACAGCAGTTTGGGTCTTGTTTCATATTTCTTTTGTGAAAGATAATTATCTATTTGATTTGGGTTGTTCTGCCCTTTTAAAAACTTTGGTTTAAGCATGTGATAGCACAGAATAACAGAGGTTTGTCAGTTCTTGCGTTTCACATATAGAACACAGCATCAGTCAGAGCTACCAGTTCTGATACTTATCAAGGTCTTGAATTTTTTTTTTAAACTACTACTGATTAATCTCAGAACAGAAGGGTATCAAAGACAGTGGTATACCTAGAATGTATAACCTGAAATGGATCATTCTTTAGCACTCCCTCTTCGTATAACATTACTATTTTTGCAAATAGTCATTTAATATCAGTACTAATCATTATTGTCTTGACACTTTAGTTTTAGTTTTAATTTAATTAAAACAATAATAAATTTCAATCGTAAAGATATTCATATTCAGTAAAATATTTCCTGTGCAAAATAAAATTTGCACTTCCCAAGCAAAAATACTGTGCCTTACATTTTGCAGTATTTCACTGTTTTAAATGCAAATAAAAATGTCAATGGTCACATAAATGGCAGGAATGAAGTAACTGAAATTTCATTTCTTCCTATCACAATACTGAGCTATCATTGTTTATTTGTATGTGCCGTTTACGAGGTCAGGAGTTTGAGACCAGCCTGGCCAACATGGTGAAACCCCATCTCTACTAAAAATTCAAAAATTAGCTGGGAGTGATGATGTGCACCTGTAATCCCAGGTACTCTAGGGGCTGAGGCAGGGGAATTGCTCGAACCTGGGAGGTGGAGATTGTAGTGAGCCAATATTGCACCACTGCACTCCAGCCTGGGCGACAGAGCGAGACTCTGTCTTGGAAAAAAAGTGAATATGCTGCTTAAGTGCAGGACTATGTAGCATGATGGGTTACATGAACAGAGGTCTAAAACTGGATTCAGATGAATCCATGTAGCTGAATTCACTTCCACAGATGTATCAGTGGGCATTCTGCAAACTAACTTATCTGTAGAGTAAATGTTTATTGGAGATATAAAATTAAAACATGCTCATTTGAAGCTTACATGTATATGATTAAAACTTGACAGTGATTGCATCAATTGTTTAGAACCTAGACCAACAAAAGGTT
This sequence comes from Theropithecus gelada, assembly GCF_003255815.1. Lineage (NCBI taxonomy): Eukaryota > Metazoa > Chordata > Mammalia > Primates > Cercopithecidae > Theropithecus > Theropithecus gelada. The sequence goes on along the minus strand of NC_037672.1, from coordinate 85,744,891 downwards.
TTTTGAGGAGGAATATTTTATCACAGACATTGTTTTCTATTGCCAGTGCATGACGGTAATTAAAAGCAGACTGGGTTTTAGTCAACTTTTCATGTTTTAAAATTCTCTATAGGCAGGCACAGTGGTGTGCACCCGTAGTCCCAGCCACTGGGGAGACTGAGGTGGAAGGTTTGCTTGAGCCCAGGAGTTTCAGGCTGCAATGAGTTATGATCACTTCTGTGAATATCTGCTGTACTGTAGTCTGGCAACTTAGTGAGACCCCATCTTTAAAAAAAAAAAGGCATTGTATTGTGCAAGAGGAGATTGGCGATACTGGATTTATTAAACAAGTTAAAATGTAAGTACAGCCACTAAGAGAAGAAATAAAGCATATAACCTCCAAATTGTAGACCAGCAAACAAACAAAAAAAAGAATTTTTAAATTAAAAAAAAAAAAAGGCAGGAAAAGCAGGGAAGGGGAAAAAGAAGCAAAAAAAAAAAAATTGCAAAAATTAAAACCTCCAAATTCTTTATAGACATTATATCCCCTTACTGCCTGTACGTGGGCAGCATACTTCCACTGCCCTGGGCTTGATATACCACTGATTTGAGTCTTGTTTTTTGATTTCTGCTTCATGGTTTCATTTATGTCATTTCATTCATATCAACTGACACTGATAAACATGCATTATGCACTGTTCTTAGGTGGATCCTGACTTGTTTCATGGATGCACTTATCTCCTCCTGCCTCCAACATCTACCATTGTCTTCATTTCCAGTCCTCAATAACATCAGCAATTTTTCCAAACCCTCACTTTTAGACAGGCAGGAGAGCCTCCTTGTTTGTTGTGCTTTCGCTTTATTATATTTCAAAAATTCAATAGTAGAAAGAGTGATTTGCATTTTTCCAGCCCTGCTCATGGTAGTGTGACCTTACATCCATAGATGAATATCAGTGCAATATTGCTTGAGGACAAAATGCATTTCCAAATAAATTGGTTCACTGAAGGGCAGCTGGGGTGACTTCTTGCTATTCTGCATCTTGGTATCTTTTTTGTCAATTAATATGAAGGAACATAATGTTTCCTCAAACTGTTATGAGCATAGATGTGTCACAGCCAAATGCCACATCCGTTAAATTTTAGGAAATCTGGAATGGCATTAAAATGTTTAATAGTTATCAAAGTAAGATAGTGTTTTTAATGAAATTTTAAATGGTAGTAGAGTGTAAATTACGGATTTCCCTTTAATACAATCAACTGATAAATGTTAATAGGAGCTGACATTTGCTGAGAGCTTACTGTGTGTGAGGCACTGTTCTAAGGACTTCACATGAATCTGCTGAGGGAGTGGATTAGTTGGCTTAGCTGCTATAACAAAATACCATAGTCTGGGAGATTTAAACAACAGACATTTCTTTCTTATAGTTCCAGAGGCTGGGAAGTCTGAGATCAAGGTGCTGACCTATTTAGTTCGTAGTGAGTGATCTCTTCCTGGCTTGCAGAAGGCTGCCTTCTCTCTGTATCCTTATAAGGCAGGGAGAGAATTATCTTCCACTTCTTGTAAAGCCCACCAATTCCATCATGAAACCCCCCTCTCTTCGACCATAATCTTATCTAATCCCAATTGCCTTCCAAAGCCCCATCTCTAAATACAGTCACGCTGAGGTTTAGGGACTTCAGCAAATCAATTTCGGAGGAGACACAATTTAGTACATAGAAGGTAGGCGGTCTTATTAATCCTGTTTTATAGATGAGGAAACGGAAGCATAGAGAGGTCAAACAATTTGCCCCAAATTACTCAGCTAGTAGGTGAAAGGCCTGGGATTCCAGTCTGAGCATCCATCTTCAGAGACCACAGTATCACCCACTACACTGTCCATGGTGCTTAAAGGGACCCTTGGATATTCCTAAGCTCTAGAGATGCTGAAACCTAGACTGTATTCAGTAAATGGTTTCTGAAATAAAACACTTATTTATAAATCCAGAATCTGAACAACCATGTTTCCTGACTAACCACACCCTGTCCATATCTGTAACTAATAGGACTTCCTTACTTTAAAATCATTTTTTTGTTTGTTTTTTGTTTTGTTTTGTTTTGTTTTGAAATGGAGTCTTGCTCTGTTGCCCAGGCTGGAGTGCAATGCTGTGATCTTGACTCACTGCAACCTCTGCCTCACAGGTTCAAGTGATTCTCCTGCCTCAGCCTCCCAAGTAGCTGGGATTACAGGTGCCCACTACCACACCCAGCTAATTTTTGAATTTTTAGTAGAAATGGGGTTTCACCATGTTGACCAGGCTAGTCTCAAACTCCTGACCTCAGGTAATCCACCTGCCTCAGCCTCTCAAAGTGCTGAGATTACAGGCACGAGCCACTGTGCCTGGCCAAAATAATTTTTTAATGATGGAAATTTCCATACATACACAAAGGCAGAGAGAGATAGTATAATCAACCCCTGTGAATCCATCACTCAGATTTGACAGTTATCAGCACGTGACCAGTCTTGTTTCATGTATATCCCAACCCTGCTGCAGTATTTTAAAGCAAATTCTAGACATTATATCATTTTATCTGTAAATTCTCCATTTTGTGTCTTATCAGAACAGGACTCTTTTAAAATATAATCACAGTCCTGGTATCACACCTAAAAATAATAGTAATTCCTTAATATCTAATATCTAGTCAGTGTTCGGATTTTCCTATTTCACAAATGTCTTTTTACAGTCCAATTTTTCTATTTTATAAATGTCTTTTTATAGTTGCTTTGTTTAAATCATGGTCCAAATAAGGTTCTTACATTGCATTTGGTTGAGATATTTATTAATTCTCTTTTAATCCATAAACATTGCCTCTCTTTTTTTTCTTAACATTTATTGAAGAAACCTGATTATTTATCCTGTAGAATTTCCTGTGTTGTCTTTCCCTACTTTTGGTTGAGGAAGTGTTGCTTTCATTCCTGTAAAGTCTAGAAGAGGATAGTAGAACAATTATGGGCTCTAATGTCCCTAAGTGGAACCGCTGGCCACTGGGAAGCAGAGAGACAAAAGGCAGCTTGACAATCCCAGTGCACTATGTGAGGACCTTTTTCTGTGATGCTGAGTATATAATGATATGCTTTAAGTTTTTGAAAACATAAGTTTACAGGTGTTCAATAAAATTAATCTCCTTTAACCAGAATATCATTTAATTAGAAATATTCAATGTTATGTTCATTCTAAAAAGCTAGGTTTAGGGAATGGATACTTTGGTAGTAAGGAAGATGTTGTGTGATACTTTGGGACCATGTGACTATCTTTGTCCCCATGTAAAAATCACTTTCACCCAGTGACTTTTGCATCCACTGATGATTCTTGCCTAAATGGGTTATGACCTGAGAGTTGCAAAATGGTGATTTTGTTAAATTATATTGTTTCGCCGGGCGCGGTGGCTCAAGCCTGTAATACCAGCACTTTGGGAGGCCGAGACGGGCGGATCACGAGGTCAGGAGATCGAGACCATCCTGGCTAACACGGTGAAACCCCGTCTCTACTAAAAANGTGGCTCACGCCTGTAATCCCAGCACTTTGGGAGGCCAAGGCGGGTGGATCACGAGGTCAGGAGATCGAGACCATCCTGGCTAACACGGTGAAACCCCGTCTCTACTAAAAATACAAAAAACTAGCCGGGCGAGGTGGCGGGCGCCTGTAGTCCCAGCTACTCGGGAGGCTGAGGCAGGAGAATGGCGTGAACCCGGGAGGCGGAGCTTGCAGTGAGCCGAGATCCAGCCACTGCACTCCAGCCTGGGCGACAGAGTGAGACTCCGTCTCAAAAAAAAAAAAAAAAGATTATATTGTTTCTTCTACATTTATTAGCTAGTATTCTCCTGTAAAGAAGTCTTTCATATTTTTCTCCTCTTGGTTTTATTTGCCCTCTGATTACCCTGCCTCTTTTTCTTTCATCGTTTTATACCCATGGATTTTAAATTTTTTTATTAATTTTCTTTTTTGAGACAGGGTTTTGCTCTGTCACCCAGGCTGCAATGGTGCAGATGGTACAAATGGTGCATGGCTCACTGTATCCTCAACCTCCTGGGCTCTAGCAATCCGCCCACCTCAGCTTCCTGAGTAGTTAGGACTACAGGCATGTGCCACTATGCCTGGCTTATTTTATTTTTTGTAGAGATGGGATCTCACTGTGTTGTCCAGGTTGGTCTTGAATTCTTAGCCTCAAGTGATCCTCCTGCCTTGGCCTCCCAAAGTGTTGGGATTACAGGTGCGAGCCACTGTGCCTGCCCAGATTTTAAGTTTTTAATATTTATAATCTATTACTGTCATTCTTCTTCTTTTTTTGTTTTTGTTTTTGGTTTTGGTTTTGAGATGGAGTTTCGCTCTTGTCACCTGGGCTGGAGTGCAATGGCATGATCTCGCTCACTGCAACCTCTGCTTCCTGGGTTCAAGAGATTTTCCTGCCTCAGCCTCCCAAGTAGCTGGGATTACAGGTGTGTGCCATCACACCTGGATGATTTTTATATTTTTAGTAGAGACAGGGTTTCACCATGTTGGCCAGGCTGATCTCGAACTCCTGACCTCAGGTGATCCGCTCACCTCGGCCTCCCAAAGTGCTGGGATTACAGGCGTGAGCCACTGCACCCAGCCTCATTATTCTTTTTGATGCTTGTATTGTCCCAAATTTGGCCAGTAGGAACCCCTTCAAGCCAATTCTTGTCCATTTTTAACATGATTTCATTTTGTCTTTGAGCACTTCCTTACTTTTTAGCCTAATAACATATGCCAGGCTACCTCGTATCTTTCCTGCCCCAAACCAAAACTCAGCCATATCTTTAAGAATTTACACCTTTTAGTGAGGAACAGTATTTAGAAAGCGAGATCTGGGCATTAGGTGTACTCTTTGCTTACTTCTATGACTGTTTAGTTGTAGTCCTAAGTCTCCAGCTGAGAGTGGAAGGGACATGTCAGGCCCTTCAACTTTGCTTAGACAACCCCTTAATCTCTTACAGATCATTTAGACTTGTTGAAGGTTGAATGAACTGTACTTTTAGGTTCTCCATTCTCTAAGGATAACAATTTGTAGGCTTTTTCCTCTTCTACTTGACTTAGAATTTCACCTGCACTGTTGTTATCTAAAAAATCTTAGAACTGTAGACTCTCCAGTTTACATCTTTGTATGTTGAAATTGTCTTAACCAGTAGTTCTTTACTAATTTTGAGTCTTAGCCCATTTTGAAAATCTGATGAAAGTAGATTGTAGCCCTAGAAAAATGCTTGTACACCAAAAATTTTTACATAGAATTTTATTGGGTTCCTGGGACTTCTAAAGCCCAGTTATCTCTATGAAATAAAAATATTATGATCCCACTTGTGTTCTAACCCTATTATTTTATATATAAGGAAGCTTGGGATCCATGAGAGTTGGGGTGACCAGCAGAAATAAGACTAGCACCTAGGGCTGTTTGGGTTTGTTTTTTGTTACTGTTTGTTTTCTATTCTCATGAAAAAGAATTGGTTTGCCCTCCTGTTATGCTTTGAATGTTTGTGTCCCTTCCAAAATTTATAGGTTAAAACTTAATCCCCAATGTGACCATGTTGGGAGATGGGGCCTTTTTGGGAGATGTTTATGGAACTTGAGAGGTGGAGCTCTCATGAGTAGGTTAGGTGCTCTTATGAAAGGGCTTGATGGAGGGAATTAGCTCTCTTTTGCCCTTCTGCCTCCTGCGGTAAGGACATGGTGTTTCTCCCCTCTGGAGGACACAGCAGGAGGGCCCTTGCCAGATGCTGGTGCCTTGATCTTGAACTTCCCAACCTCCAGATCTGTGAGAAAAATAAATTTTTGGTTTTTTTTATATTACCTCCTCTCAGATATTCTGTTAAAACAGCACAAACAGACTAAGACACCCTCATTTATATCTCTCCATAAGCTTTGGAATTTAGGGAGGAAAAGAACATCAGTAGAAAGAATAGCCCGTAGAGGAAAGAGAGGAGTGTTTTTTTGTTTTGTTTTGTTTTGTTTTGTGTGTGTGTGTGTGTTTGTTTTTTTTTTAAGAACAAGGGTTCATAGAAGCAGGGTACCTGGGTTTTCCAGTTTAAAAAGGATAAATTTTTTTGTTACTGAAATTATGTTTTCTAGAATTCCTTTTTCTCTCTTCTTCTACCTTAGTATTTAACTTCAAAGGTGGCTGATACTTTTGGAGGCAGAGGCCAGAGATAATGTTTTGGGAAGGTAATAGATTATAGAACTTTTCTACCTGTGAATAAGAGCATCCTCTGTTGTATAGCACCTATTTCCCTAGGATCTAATGAGATAGATGTCTGGGTGTGCATGGCTGGCATTGTGAAATGCTGTTCAGAGGTCATTCTCAGTTGTCACTGAGCCATATGCAGTTCTTTAGGATTGATGTGTGGTTTCCAGCAGAAACCCTGTTATTCAGCACACCATTGTGACCTTCAATATGGAAAAGCCTCATTAAATCTCGGCCTTGCTCCAGAGAGCCAGAGCCAGCTCCAAGGCAGCACATATGGAAGCTGTCTGTAGGCTTTGCTTGCACAAAGGGACACTCCTATTACATTGTCCTTAGTATCACAATGGGTGGAAGGGGAAAATATGACTGTCTTCTCTCTGAAGTTTTCTTTTAGTGGAATAAATTGATTCAAGTACAGGCAGGCACTAGAATTTGAGCGAAATAAAATGGGAGTTGTCACCATGTCCCATTTTATCAATATTTCCTGATGTGTGCTTGAATGAATGTGTGTGGGGGTGTGGTCTAGGGAGGGGGCTGAAAGTTTTAAAAAGCTGGGAAAATGTAGTTCTATTAAATGTGAGTGAACCTGGAAATGATTTTAACCCAAACTGCCTAGATTGAGAGAGTCTATAAAATAATACATGACTTTAATTTACTGCTTTCCATAGAGCATGAAGTGTCTGCAAAGCATGACTTAAAGACTTCTGAGAACACGATTGAGAGCTTATGAGGATGAAATGGAGTTCCTCTCTCTCTCTTTGTATGAACAGTAATCCTTAGTCACTGCTAATTCTGAATTTTTTTGGCCTGGGGCCTTGTGTTATAGTTAATTTGTTGCTGGGCAGAGCTTTCATTCCATTGTTGTAAATTCTTCTTGACAAGGGTGACTGGATCGTTTTCTGTTGTTTTGAGACATAATCAAAGTGGAAACACAATTAGGAAGGTGCCTCAATTTTTATTTTTATGAAATGGATGGATAAATGAAGTTCAAATAAGATATAAATGAAAATATTCCTTAAGAAGTTTCTGTATGTAGGAGTCTGAGGAGAGAGGATGCTTTGAGCCCAGGAATTTGATGCCAACCTGGGTAAGATAGGGAGACCCCCACCTCAGAAACAACAACAAAAAGAATTTTCTGAACCTCTCACATAAAGTGTTCTTTTCTACATTTAAAAAAAAAAAAAAAAAAAAAAAGACCATATTCTGTGATAACTGGAAAAGCCCTAAAGATAGTTTAAAATCAATAATAAAACTTAGCTATATTCACTAATATTATTTGGGTCAGTAAGAAAAAATATTTCTGAGGTAAAATTTCTTCAGCAAGTATTTATTCTTTAATAGCCAAGAAGATATATAAACAGTTATTTTTGGAACCTATTTTTAAAAAAACTAATGATACTGTGAAATTGTTTTACCTATTTCTGAAACTTTTTTGTTTCTTAATTTAATTTTCATATTATTTAATTTTAAAAATTTCTTTGAGACAAGGCCTCACTCTGTCACCCAGGCTGGAGTGTGATAGCATAATCATGGCTCGCTGCAGCCTCAACCTCCTGGGCTCAAGCAATCCTCCCCCTCAGCCTCCTGAATAACTGGGACTACAGGCAAATGCCTGGCTAATTTTTTAATTATTTGTAGAGATGGAGGCTCCCTGTGTTGCCCAGGCTGGTCCTGAATTTCTGGGCTCAAGTGATCCTCTTGTCTCAGCCTCCCAAAGTGCTGGGATTACAGGTGTGAGCCCCCGCACCCAGACAAAACTTTTTTCTTGTAGTTTTCGTCAGTGATTGATTCTGAGAACACAAAGACAAAAGCCTTAGGGCCTGATGTGAACTGGCTACTTTGCTGTATGGATTTAGATATTCAGTACACAGATTTGCTATGACTTTACAGATTCAGGCTTTTAAGACCAACTCCCTGGAAACTGTTAACTTCCTCCTTGATATGCTGCACTGTGGGGCTGCTGCCACCGGGTGGATGCTGGTGCCTAGGTGATGGCCAGCTGTCCACACTGGAGGGCACTCAGTAATGCAGCAGTTTAGCAAGCTTTTATGGAACTGACCATGCATCAGGCACTGTGCCCGGCACTAGGGATACAAAGACGGATAAGACAGAATCCTGGCCCAGAAAGAGCTTACGGTAGAGAGTAGGAGGCAGATACAAAACCCAGGGAAGTGATAGGATTATGCATACAGTGCTACAGAAGCACAAAGAAAAAATGTGACCACGGAACGTGTCCTGAAGGGAACTTCTGTCTGAGCTGTACCATGAGGGATGACTGTGAGTTTGATTCAAGTGAGAATAGTCTTGAGGATAATGGATTTCAGCAGAACATAACTTACTTATGCTATATAGGTACATTTTTCTGTAAAGCGGTAACCAGGCCAGGCACAGTGGCTCATACCTGTAATCACAGCACTTTGGAAGGCTGAGGTGGACAGATCACTTGAGCTTAGTTCGCGACCAGCTAGGGCAACATGGTGAGACTCCATCTCTACAGAAAATACAACAATTAACTGGGTATGGTGGCACGCACCTGTAGTCCCAGCTACTTGGGAGGTTGAGGTGGGAGGATTGCTTGAGCCCAGGAGGTTGAGGATGTAGCGAGCCGTAAACCGCACTCCAGCCTGGGTGACAGGGCAAAACTTCATCTCAAAAAAAAAAAAAAAAAAAACAAACCTAAAAACTGTAACCATAAACTCAACAAATCTAAAAATCCTAAATCTGCAATTACTAACAATAACAATTAATATAATATATATAGGAAAATTATTTGGAGCAAGATTTAGAAGAATATAAATATTTAATATATTTAATTATCTTCTGATTAATCCTCAGTTTTTATCAAACAATTCTTACTCTAATATTGGCTTAAAACCCTCTTAAAATTACCCTAAATCTTTTCAGATCAAAACTCAGTGTAACCTTCCTTCCTTATCACTCCATGTCTTTCTATTTTATTTATCTGTTTATCAAAACTCTATAATTATCATCTATAATTTCTCTTATTTATCAGAATTAAGGACTTCCAGCTAAGTTGAAATTAAAAAAAAAAAGTATTTGCATTCCAGCTTATCTACCTTATTTGATTTTCTCATCTACTAGTTTGTTAGTACACAATGCTTAGTAATTTCATAGTTGTTATTTTTTTCCTGTTTCTTTGCCTGGGACAAAATTGGCTTTTTTGCCAACCTTACTTACATTTTCCTTCTATTCCACCCCATGAAGCTGCCTTTTCCTGACTCTATCTCCTTCTTTCTCCCTGTCTTCTCCTCTTCCCACTTCCCCTCTCCACCTCGCCATCTCCCTCTCCCTCTCTCCTTTTTCCTCTGCTTTCAGAAAAGGGTTAGAGATTAGTCACTTGCCACTTCCTGTGGTTCTTTTCCTTATGTGTAAAATGGAGGCAGTATGCTTGTCATAAGCTTGCTTGTTGTGAGGAGAAAATAAAACATAACAGTGGATGAAAAATGCTTTGTGAATCATAAAGCAGAACATATGTTAAATGCATTGTTATTATAGCCTTTTGTCTGTACATTAGTGTGAATTTAAATCAATGTACTACTATTAATTTAAATTCTTAGACTCTTAACTCCCAGTTGAGCTACAACATGGTATAACCTAGGCTTTGGAGTCTGCTAGATTGGTCCAAGTCACTTAATGTCTCTAAGCCTGTTTCCTCATCTCAATTAAGTGCTGTGGTATCCATTTTGCAAAGTTGCAGAGTTCAAGTGGGTTGACCTAATGTGCCACAGAATGCCACATTACAGATGATTAAGAGATTATCTTCTCCTTCTTTCCTTCCTTTTTCCAGTGAGGGCCAGAGATTGCTTTTTGGTCAGGTCATCTAAAGATGCTGCTGAAATCATATATAGGCAGGCACAAGTGGTATCTTCTTTTGCCCATGAAGGTGGAACAATAAAGCTTTAAACGCAGTTTGATGAGCTCAGGTTTGTACTTGTGTATCATGGAGCTTTCTTTAGGGCCTGCTGTTGTGAACAGCAATCCCAGGGGATTCTGAACATAATGGATCTGGGGAGACACTGTTCCAAACCTTCCTTTGTGGTCTCCTTATTTTATTGAGTAATGCTTTCTTTACGAATATTTAATTTTTTTCCAGTTGTAGAATACATTCTCATCATAAATGCAGAAACATAATATGGACACTGAAAACATTCCTGTAAAGCCTTCCCCCGAAGTGAATACTATTAATACAGTTTATAGATTTCTAGATTTTAAATGAACATGTCATAATGCATTTATATATGTTAAAATAGTATATGTAACAAATACATCATGTATTTTACAAAATTTGGGTTATATTATAAATACTGATACTTTGCTTTTCTGATGTAACTGTATTTTTGGATCTTTTTCCATGTAAATACACAGAAAACTTCTGTAACATTCAACAACTTCGAGGGAGTCCTACATGATAATAGTGAAGAATATGGCTATACATTCAATTATATTTTATTGTTATTATTTTTAGACAGGATCTTGCTCTGCCTTGGCTAGAGTGTACTGGTACAACCACAGCTCACTGTAACCTTTACCTTCCAGGCTCAAGCAATCCTCCTACCTCAGCCTCTCGAGTAGCTGGTACCACAGGCATGTGCCTGGCTAATTTTTTTTGGTATTTTTAGTAGAGACGGGGTTTCAACATGTTGCCCAGGCTGGTCTCGAACTTCTGGGGTCAAGCAACCCACCCACCTTGGCCTCTCAAAGTGCTGGGATTACAAGCATGAGCCACCTTGCCCAGCCAGTAATTTTGTTTTCTCCTAAGACGGGGTCTCGCTCTATTGCCCAGTCTGGAGTGCGGCTCACTGCAGCCTCAACCTTCCAGACTCAAGCAATTCTTCCAACTCTCAGCCTTGCCAGTAGCTGGGACTGCAGGGGTGCACCACCACATTTGGTTAATGTTTTTGGTATTTTTTGTGGGGTTTCACCATATTGCCCAGGCTGGTCTCAAACTCTTGGGCTCAAGCGATCTGCCTGCCTTGACCTCCCAGAGTGTTATCTGTCTTCTCTCTTCTGATTGGCTATATCACAAACTCCACACTTCCTCATATTTCCCTTCATATTGCTTGGTAATGGTTTCTGTATAAATTGACCATACTCTAAGCTTCTACAGGGCAGACACATCCTTCCCAAAGGACGCAGCATAAGACAGGATGATTAGTAGTCGTGGTCACTTACTAGACATGTATTTATCAGGTGCTCTCCTGAGATTTCTTTTTCTCCACTCCCCTTCTCATCAATTAGCTAATAGACCTAAATTTGAGCATCTAAAATAAAAATATATCATATAGTACTACTTAGCTATTGGACGTAATTCAAAGGACCTCTGTGAGGCCAAGAGACACCAGTTGCTGTTGTGCTGGACAGCAGAGCACTCCAATATCTGACCTATTTTTTGCAGTAGCAGAAAACACAGCAGAAGCTGTTAGAGGTCTGATTGCCCTTGTAGTTTGCACCCTTGCTGAGTCACTGTTTCAGAACTCTTTTAGATTGGTTGGATTCTGTCACCCAGATTTTCTTACGTCTGCAATGTGAAAAACCTATTTATAATTAGAAATGTATTATTTTAAAACAAGCGCAGTTAGTGATGATGCAAATTGTGTTTTATTTTATTCTTTCTCCTGAACACACTAAATAGAGTGGTAATATATAGATATGAAAACTCCAAAGGACAATGTGTAGTGTGGGTAAGGCAATAATTTTTATCGTTTTAACATTATCTTCAAAGGAAGCACAAACTTGCTGCTGTTGTTTTGATTGTGGTTATTTTGCAATAAATAAGATGGCACTTTGGTTTTGGAGTTACCTTCTGCATATCACTGTCTCCCATCAATCAATCAATCAATCATCACCCAACAAATATTTAATAAACATGGATTTAAATGTGTAAGAGAAAGTATAACTCAATTCAACAAAGATTTACTGAGCATTTGTTCTGTGTCAAGCCCCATGCTAGTGGAAGAGATACAGTAGTTAACAAGAAGCGACTGTCTGTTGAACCTACAATCTGCATGAAAACAAACCATAAGCATGAAATTACAAGGACAATTCAGATTAAATGTACATAAAAATTAAGCTGAATTGGTTGAAACAAGGGTATGATATAGTTCTTTCCTGTAAGGAAAGTGTCAATAGTATATATATACTATTTACTCAACTCACAAGTAGAATAAATACCATGGAAGGGGTACAAAAATACTTCGGGGCAAAGACTAGAAAATGATTAATCAGGGCCTCAGGAATTGTGAAAGATTCATGAATAAGAAATCAACTTGGCAGGGCGGGGTGGCTCATACCTGTAATCCCAGAACTTTGGGAGGCTGAGGTGGGTGATTGCACGAGCCCCAGCGTTTGAGACCAGCTTGGGCAATACGGCGAAACTGCGTCTTCACAAAAAAATAAAAAAATTAGCTGGGCTTGGTAGTCCACACCTATAGTCCCAGCTTCTCGGGAGGCTGAGGTGGGAGGATCACCTGAGCCCAGGAGGTGGAGGTTGTAGTGACCCGAGATTCCCACCACTGTACTCTAGCCTGGGTGGCAGGTGAGACCCTGTCTCAAAAAGAAAAAAAAAAAAAAAGAAATCAACTTAGAAGGGTAGACATTTTGGACAGTCAAATAAAGGAATGAAAAGCATTTTGGATGTTGGTGGCAGTAATTATTCATACCCCCAATTCATTCCTATCGATGGGAGATTAAAATTCTTATTAGCGGTATTGTTGACCAAGCTGGTTGAGGAATGTGGCTTGGACCCAAGACTTTTAAAATGGGTCCTGTAACATTACTGCCGTCCCCCGCAATTTCATGTGTCTACCCCATTGGAGGCAGAACAGCTGGAGAACTGCATGCTGAGCCCCAGAAGGGATGTGCTCTGCTTTTGGGCAAGCAGCTCTGTCTGAGAGAAGGAACTAGCCGGGAGCTGGGCATGCACCAGCACCAATCTTCTCCCCAAGTGTTGTTTATGTCTCTTAAAGGGACAAGAGGAGATAGGAATAATGATTAGCATGAAAGCTTCTTCCTCAGTATTTCCCTAAGAGAGTGGACTCTGGGCAGAGGTTCTTACAGGCAAAGCCAGAAACTTGGGGAGAAGGATAGAAGAAATCCCACTATAGTTGGTAAGAAAAAGAACAATTATAATGAGAAATTGTGTGATACTAACTAAGAATTCTATATAGATCAGATGTCAGGGAAGAAGGGAGATGAGTAGGTCCTAGAGGGGTCAAGGAAGGCCGATTGCCTGGAGAGAGTAGAACTTGACCTGTATCTGTGATTCAGATGGAAAGAATAGATTCATACTGGCTTCCCTCCCCCCCTCAATAGCAAGTAGTGCCTCAATAGAAAATAAGCTGAGTTATATGCTTTTGGGCCGGGCATCGTGACTCACACCTGTAATCCCAGCTCTTTAGGAGCCCGAGACGGGTAGATTACAAGGTCAGGAGTTCAAGACCATCCTGGCCAACATGGTGAAACCCCATCTGTACTAAAAATACAAACAAAAATTAGCCAGGCCTGGTGGTATGCACCTGTAATCCCAGCTACTCGGGAGGCTGAGGCAGAGAATTGCTTAAACCCGGGAAGTGGAGGTTGCAGTGAGCTGAAATTGGGCCACTGCACTCAGCATGGGTGACAGAGCAAGATTCCGTCTCAAGAAAAGTAAACCAAAAGACAAGCTGAGTTATATGCTTTTGCTAAAAGCCGTGTGACAACTCAAGCAATTTCTTGGAACAGTGCGTTATTTGATGAAGATAGGTTGACTTTGGGATTTCCAAAGCAATTCTAGGTAAGGGGCTAGGCCAGGTGGCATGACAAAGAACAAGGAAATGTCAAATGTTAAGGAAATGTCAAATGTCCATTTTCACTGCTCCCTGCACCCTCCAATTAGCATTATCAAATACCTGCTTTGTTGTTCCCTGACCCCTTCACATCCATCTGTGTTTTCTGTTAGAAGAAAATGAGTATCTTTATTTGATGGATGCATGCCAGACTACGAAGACAGACTTCTTGTCTTTTAAAACGATGTTGTTGAGTGGGTTGTGAATGAGGAAATGTGGTTGAAGGGATAGTGAACAGTTCCACACTCAGGTAACTTGAAGTTTCCTTGAGGTAAAATTGACACAGAATGAACTGCACATGTTTAAAAAGTACAATTTAATGAGATATGACATAGGAATAGACCTAAGCTGTACTCTTTGCTCTTTTGGAAGTAATAAGGAAACCATTACCACAATTAATATAAAGACTGTTTCACTCTCCAAAGTATGTTCATGCTCATTTGAAACTCATCCCTCCTACCCACACCCTAGAAAACAACTGACATGCTGTCACCATAAATTACTTTGCATTTTATAGAATTTTATGTAAGTGGAGTTATACAGTATGTAGTTTTTTTTTTTTGTGGAGCTTTTTTTCACTCACCATGGTGATTCTGAGATTAATCCCTGTTGTTTTGTATATCAATAGTTTGTTCCTTTTAATTAGAGTAATATTCTATTGTATAGCTATACCATTTTGTTTATTCTCCTGTTGATAGAAATTTAGAATATTTCCAGTTTTGCTATTAAAATAAAGTTGCCATAAACATTCATGTACCAGTCTTTGTCTGGAGATAAGCTTTCATTTCTCTTGGATAAATACATAGGAGTGAAATGGATGTGTGTGTGGTAGGTATATGTTTAAGGTTTTAAAAAACGGGTAAACTGTTTTCCATAGTGTCTGTGCCATTACACATTCTCACTAGCAGTATATGGAGGTCCAGTTGCTCCACATCCTCACCAATAATTGCTATTGTCAGTCTTTTAAATTTGAGCCCTTCTAGTGGGTGTGTCATGGTATCTTTTGTGATTCTAATTTGCATTTGCCTAATGACTAATGATGTTAAATGGCTTTTCATGTACTTGTGTGTTGTATATCTTCTTTGATAAAGTATCAAGTCTTTTGCCCATTTTCTTACTGGGTGCTTTGATTTTTTATTATTGAATTTTAAGAGTTCTTTACATAATCTAGATACAAGCATTTATTGGAAAGATATTTTACAAATATTAATATTTTCTCCCACCTTCTGGCTTGGCCTTTTCATGTTCTTGACTGTATCTTTTGAAGATAAAAAGCTTTTAATTTTGAAGTCTACTGTACTGATTGTTTCTTTAAAGTTTGTGCTTTTTAAGTCTTATTAAGATATATTTGCCTAATTCAAGATAACAAAGACTTTCTTCTACATTTTTTCCTAGAAGTTTTAGTTTTAGTTCTTTCATTTAGATCTGAGATCCATTGCATATTAACTTTTGTGTGCTGTGTGATGTAAGGATTGAGCACGGTTTATTTATTTTCTTATACATATCCTCCATGAATTGCCCTAACACCACTGTCAAAAATCAATTGCCATATGTGTACGGGTCTATTTTTGGATTTTCTATTCTGTTTCATTCATCTATAGGTCTGTCTTTACAGCAACACCTGTTACAATGACTATGATATCAGCAGGCAATAGAAATTTTTCAGCTCATATCAGGCGTGGTAGTGCATGCCTGTAATCTCGAAGACTTGAGCCCCAGGAGGTCAAGGCTGCAGTGAACAGCCTTATTATCTTATGGGACCACCATTGTATATGCAGTCTGTTGTTGACCAAAACGTTGTTATGCGGCTCATGAGTATAAATGTATAAAGCAAAAATAGTAACAATAAATTATAGGATTTATAACCAAAAATCTTGTAGAAGTAAACTGTATGATAACAGTGGACAAGGGGCATTCCCAGGGCTCACCTCCTTTATCTCCCTTCTCTCAGGGGTCACTGCCCTACACACTGTCATCTAGTGCCTAAAAACATTGCTTCGGATATTTTGTCCAGTTTTTAAGTTTAAGTTGAGAAGACATCTCAACTTAATATCTCTCTTACTTCCTTATGGCCAGAACTCAGGTAACTTTTTAAAGAATGAAAAACATTGAAACAAGATTGTAGATGTAAAGCATGTTGTTATTTCACCAGTGTGGTGGTGCATGCCTGTAGTCCCAGCTGCTCGGAAGGCTGAGGCAGGAGGATCACGTGAGCCCAGGAGTTCGAGGTTGCAGTGAGCTATGACAGCACCACTGTGCTCCAGCTCAGGCAATAGAGCAAGACCCTGTCTCCAAACAAACAAACTAAAGAGAATGTTGTTGTTATATTTCAGATATTCTGATTTTCTAGATTTAAGGGTGGGGATAAGGAAGTGGGTAAGGCCCTTATCTTCACTTCATTGGATAGCTTTTGCATTCATACACCTTAGCCTTTTCTTTGTTTATACCTTTTAGAGGTTTAGACATGCTAGTCTAAAAGTGACATTTACCACCCCCCACCCCTACTCTCCTACCTTGGTGACTTTCTCTGAGATTGTGATTCAAAGATGTAAATGATTGAAACAGGAGATAGATGAGATGATAAAAGGAATAATATTAAATCTGGCTGGCTGTGATGCCTCACACCTGTAATCCCAGCACTTTGGGAGGCTGAGGTGGATGGATTGCTTGAGGCCAGGAGTTCAAGACCAGCCTGGCCAACATGGTGAAACCCTGTCTCTACTAAAAATACAAAAACTAGCTAGGTGTAATGGTGTGTGCCTGCAATCTCAGCTTCTTGGGAGGCAAAAGCACGAGAATTGCTTGAACCTGAGAGCTGGAAATTGCAGTGAGCCAAGATTGCGTCACTGCAACTTCAGCCTGGGTGACAGAGCAAGACTCTGTCTCAAAAGGAAAAATAAAATAAAATAAAAAATAAATCACTAACACAGCAGCAGAAAGAGACCTAATCTTGGGAGCAATGGGAAAAATGCACTATTGAATGTTTCCGTTAACATTGTTTATGTAACTTACCAAAAAAATCACTTAACACTTCAGTTCTCTGATTCTAAATTCAGACTTTGTCTATTAACTATCCTGTACCATGAGACTGTACTTGAACTCCTGTTTGTAAAAGGACAGGTTATCATCCTGCATCAGGAGAGGATGAAACATGAGATTTGTGAAAAGGTTTTATGACCCTACCTAAGTCTAGAAGAAATGCCTCTTCTAGTTTCAAACTTTTTGACCTAGAAAACTGAAAATAACCTGTCCCTCTTTTAATCCACAAAGAAAACACATTTGATGATTCAAGGTTTCCATCTTTTCCAGAAGATATCTTCTATTTTCTCAGCAGATTTTAAAGAGCTCTGATTGTTAGAGCCTCCAATAAGTATAACTTTAGTAGGTTTCATAATTGGGGCCAGTGTGTATCATAATTCTTCTTATGAAAGGCCTACTGATGACATGAAGAAAAATGCTAATGAAGTTGTCAAAGGTGTCTATATATGGTTCAAATTCAACCAGAAAAGTTATTTTTAAGTTTGTTTTCATCAAAAGGTGCTTCCATATACTCAATTCCAAATATCTTTAAGCAATAAAGTCTTATGCTACTTGATTTGTGAGATTGCTTCAATATTTAATGACTATACTATGTCCTAATATTACTGTCATACCTCTAAAGCTTAGGAGCAAGAAAAAACCTTGGTTTACCTCTTTCTCTTTTCTGAGTCTGGAAATAGTTCTCTCTCCCTCCCTCCCTTCCTCTCTCTTCCTCTCTCTCTCTTTCTTCCCCCTCTCTCTTCACCTCACTTTCTCAATCTTCTGTCTTTTTCATCGCTTCTTGGGAAACAGCCTTATTCTTTCGTTTCTGCTGCATCCCCAGAGGCAAGGATATAGAGGAGAAAAGGTTATTAAACCTTGCAACTAGCAAGCTTAGAGTGGTTCCTCTGTTTTTGAATAGATAGTGAAAGAAAGAGGAGGTTCTGAAGGGAATGTTGGGCAATGTCTGCTCGGTTTCATTTGTATCGTGGCCTCTGAATCTGTAGCCTGCTTCAGAAGGCGTGCTTGCAGATGAAGCAATGACAGTGTGAGAGGAAGAGAAATGCTTCCATATGCTGAGATGATTAACATCTACCACGATGGGAGAAGATGGGTTTATGTCCCTGGGAATACAATGAATATGAAAATTCTTACGTAAGAGAAAAAAAAATGCTTTTTTTTTTTTGCATTTTTTCGTTTTTGCACAAATATAATTACATTTATATAAATAAAAAGGAAAAAAATCCGTAACCATTCTCCACATATTTAAACTTTGCATTTTTTCCTTTCCCTTTCAGTACTTGCCTACCTGCACAATGATTTGGAAGTTAAAATCGTGACATAAATACAGTGTGGTATTTGGATTTTTCAAAAGACAGCCTCACAGATATTTTGTATGTTTTCAGCAAATTTTTTCCTGGATTACTGTAAATTTGTTTAGTTTTGTCTTACTATATGTATTTATAAAAGTGTAGTCACCAGAGGACACAATCAATTTTCTTCTCTCTTTTTGGAAATGCATGTTTTAACTTATTTTAACATTTCATGACTCAGCTGTCTTCCCTTTTATCCCTGTATCCACAGTAACTCTCCACGGTTCACTTCAACCGAGATGTTGAAGACCTGGTCGTCTCTCAGGCATGGTCACTGTGCAGGAATGTCACCTTCCTGTTCTCTAGTCTTTACTCTGGATTGTAGCAGAGGCTGGAAATGATTCTGAATGGGTTTGGGAAAGGCACATTGGCTGATACATACTGCTTGGTTATTAACGAGCTCTTTTTCGTGTCCCATGCACCTTCTATTGGAGTTGTCCTTTGCTAGTTGCATTTGTATTGCTATTTTAGTAACTTCTTTCTCTCATTCTCTGAAGCATGCATACACACATCAATAAAGAGAAAACATCTTTCCTTAAAAAGTATGATTGAAATTCCTTCTGCTATTGAATTTTTATATTTCTTATTCCTGATAGAATGACGTAAATATTCCAGTATTATATAAGTACTTGTGCACACAGACTTGCCTATTCTCTGCAAATGTGTATTCATAGTCTCAGATCATGAAAGGCAACAAAAAACAATCCTGAACAGCCTCGTCAGCATTGCACAGGGCCAGTTCTTTGAAACATCCACTTTTGCCCTGTCCATCAGCTCTCTCATCCTCACTTTTATCGCACCTGTGTTAAAGTCCATAATCTATTTTAACAGCCACTCTTTTGGCAACATCCTGAGCTTTCTTGTCCTTCCATAATGCAGTCCCAGCAAAAACTAAACCCTGGGTCTATCCCAACTCTTGGCTTTCTCCATGCTTGTTTCCAGGCTGCTGAGCTCATTTAGAAAAAGTGACCTAACCAGGATGAAGAATGAGAGAATAAGAGAAAAATACTGTTCTCCAGTTTATGAACAAATGAAAAATTATGGAGGCCCAGAATAACTTCTCGAGTCAGTGAAAGAGAAGGGCTTGTGGATTGGAATAGCTAGAGGAGCCACAAGGCTTAGCTTCTCTCCAGTGTTCTGCCATTACTTCTGGTTACTGCCACCAAGTGGCATTTTATGAAGAGACAAACCCAGACATTTAACAACAAAACTAAAATTGCTTAACCCTACATACCAGAGATACACACCAAACAGACCTTCTGTGTTTCCCACTAAAGAAACAGAGACTAACTGGAAGATGCAGCGGGGCAAGCTGATGGGAGGGATTGAAATGCAAAACAGGACTGATTGATTGTGAAACACATTGGAAGGGTGTTCTTGCAGTTACCTGCCATCTAGGAACGATTTACCTGTCACCAGTGCTTTCAAGATATACTCCAGAACTTGAAATAAAGGTTCCTTAAAGATTATCTTTCTTGGCTGGGTGTGGTGGCTCACACTTATTAGCCCAGTGCTTTGGGAAGCTAAAGTGGGAGAATCACTTGAGCCCAGGAGGTCGAGCCTGCAGTGAGCTGTGATTGTGCCACTACATTTCAGCCTGGAGGACAGAGTGAGACCCTGTCTCAAAACTTAACAAAAAAAGCAAACTCAAAACAAGAGATGCTGAATGTCTCATAAGTAAAAGTAAGTATCTAAACTGAAGAAGTACGGCCTTTTTTTTCTTTCTTTTTTTTTAAGAAACAGAGTCTTACTCTATCACCTAGCCTGGGGTGCAGTGCCATGATCACAGCTCACTGCAGCCTTGACCTCCTGGGCTCAAGCGATCCTCCCTCCTCAGCCTCCCAAATAGCTGGGACAGCAGACACGTGCCACCATTTTGGTTAGTTTAAAAAAAAAAATTATAGAGATGGGAGTCTCACTGTGTTACCCAGGCTGGTCTCCATCTCTTGGCCTCAAGTGATCCTCCTGCCTTGGCCTCCCAAAGTGCTGGGATTATAGCCATGAGCCACTGCGCCCAACCAAATTTGCTTTTACTACCTTCTCCAAATTATGAAAGTAATAGGTGTTCATTGAAGAAAAATTTAAGAAGTTTTAAAAAAGAAAATTAAAAAACCACAGTTTCTTATACCCAGAAATACTCATTGTTAACATTTTATTGTCTTTCTATTTTTATATGTTTGTAAAGTTTTAACACCAATGGGATTATCCTACATCGATTATTTTTTAAACCCTTTGCTTTTTAATATACCATGGGTGTTCTTTCACATCAAGGAATCTATATGATGTTACCAAATGACCAGATAGTATTTCATGGTTATGCCATAATTTAATTAGCCACTTCTGTAATGGTGGCATTTAGGTTGATTTACTTATTTCTCTTTATTTGTTTGTGGAAATGTTGGCAGAGTGCCCTTCTGAAAGTTTGTGCCTTTTTGTACTGTCAGCCTTGTCAGAAAATACCTGCTTCCCTATATACTTGAGAAATCTGGGAATTATGATTTATCTTTTCCAGATTTATCCTTTTTTCTTTTTACTTTTATGCTAAGTGTTATAGGCTATGTGAAATTTGAAATGTTTATGTAATTCTACCTACTGGTCTTTTCTTTCATGTTTTTGGCTCTGTTTTCATGCGATTATAAAAGCCACTTCTTTCAGCTATTTATAACTTTTTCTTTTAGTACTCTGATGAGTTTAAAAAATATTTCCTCTTTTAATCTGCATGGGATATATTTAGGTGTGAATTAAAAGTAGTGATCTGTTTTTCCCAAATGTTTAGTTGATTGTCACAACAGCAATTATTAAATAATATAATTTATTCTATGCTCATTTAAAAGTCCAAAAATTCCTACACTGAATCTCAATAATTTTTAGATCTATTTATGTATTTCCTAACATACCTCTATGATTATTTTGGATATTACTGTTCTGGTACCACATTATTTAAATTTCAGTGTTATATTCCATTTTACCATACGGTAAGGCAAGCTCCTTTTCATTAATTTTTCTCTTTCAATTTTTTTTTTTTAACCTCTTATCAGTCACTTACCTTACTAGAAAAAATTTTAGAACTGTAATATCTAACTCCAGACATACAAATTGTTTGGCTTGATTGGACTTGAGTTAAATCAGAGATTCATTTGAAAAATTTTTCCTCATGTAAGTTCTGTATTTTTTGTTAGCTTTATTCTTGGGAATTTTATATTTTTATTGTTGTCATGAATAGTCTTCCCCCACCCTTTTCTAACTTGGTAAAGTGGGAAAGTTGTTTTCTTGAAAAACTTAATGAAAACTTATTCTTATTACTCCTAGTAGTTTAAGGGTAGATAATCATAAGCTGAAATAATGATAGTTTTGTCTTTTTCCCCAATAATTTTACTGTGTCTTTTTTGTCTTACTGCATCTCCGCTAAAATATGTAAAACAATAATAGCATTTTTCACAGGTCTTCTGTCTTATTCCTTGTTTTGCTTCTATTGATTCACCAAGGAGGGTATTTTCTGTTCTCTTGCAATAAATGCTTCATATGCAGTTAAATATTAATATCTCTCTATTTTACATTTTTGATGATTATGATGAATTTTGAGGTCATGAAATGTTCATGATCATTTATCAAAATTATGTATTTTTTCTTCTTCGGTTTCCTAATTTTGTGTCATCCTTGCAGTCTTAAAGTAAACCCATATTGGCCATGATTCTTTTATTAGGCTGCTGATTTTGACTTCCAATATTTTATTTCAGATTTTACATCTATAGTCATAGATGGGATTGGCCTACAGTTTTATTGTGGGTACCATGTTTTTCATCTTTAGTGTCAATGTTATACTTCATTCATTATTTTAGTAAGCATATAGAATTTCTATTATGTGCTGGAATGCTGTTAAGTATTAGGGATTAAATGGTGAACAAGATTATGAAATATCTGGTCTCTTGGAGTGTGTAGTCTACAGAGGGATGGAGTTAAGAAAAGAGAAAATTAAAGCACAGTGTTGTAAATGCTACAATGAGGGAAATACGTGGCATGTGGGAAAAAATAAGAGGAGTCTCTGTTACAGAGTGGGAGAAACCAGAAAATGCTTTCCGTAGGAAGTCACCTTAAACTGCCATTTAAGTAGGAATGTCCATTTGAGAGTCAGGCAGGAGTGGAAAGGAGAGGGAGGGAGACGGAAGAACTTGTGGGAAGACCTGCAGGTGAGGGAGCACATGGTGCTTCTGAGCAAAGGAAAAATGCTAAGTAGAACTAGAGCAAAAGTGGAGAGGTGGGGAGAGTTGAGAGATGAGGCTCCAGTGCTTCCCAGAGACCAGAACTTCCAGCACCTTGTAGAACATGTCGTGGAGTCCGGATTCTCTTCCAAATTTTATGAGGAGCCATGGAAAGATTTTAAACAGAAATGATATGATCAGATTTCTCTTAGTGCAATCTCACTCATTGGATAGGAAGGGAGGCAAGACTGGAGCTAGGAGACTAGTTGAAAATTTGTGGAAATCTTTGCAGAGGGACGACAGTGGTGAGAACAAGGATAACTGGAAGCTGTTGTGTTCCAAGAAAGAATAATAGATTTTGACTATACTTGGGCCAGGGGTTCTAACTGCAATGTTGAATCATAAATTTTTGCATTTTTCCTGGTTTTTATTTTCCTACCTCTTTCTGAAAACATTTTGGTAAGGCATATTTTTCTTAAAAATTACCCATTTTGTGTGTGTGTGTGTGTGTGTGTGTGTGTGTATACATATATATATATATTTTTTGAGATGGAGTCTCACTTTGTTGCCCAGGCTGGAGTGCAGTGGCGCAATCTCAGCTCACTGCAGTCTCTGCCTCCCAGGTTCAGGTGATTCTCCTCTCTCAGCCCCCCAGTAGCTGGGATTAGAGGCACTGGCCACCATGCCGGCTAGTTTTTGTATTTTTAGTAGAAATGGTGTTTCGCTATGTTGGCCAGGTCTTGAACTCCTGAGCTCAAGTGATCCACCTGCCTCAGCCTCCCATAGTGTTGGGATTACAGGCGTGCACCACCACGCCCAGCTAATTTTGTTTTTTTAGTAGAGATGGGGTTTTGCCATGTTGGCCAGGCTGGTCTTGAACTCTTGACCTCAAGTTATCCACCCACCCCGGCCTCCCAAAGTGCTGGGATTACAAGTGTGAGCCATCACACCTGGCCACCATTTTTTGTATATTTTCAAAAATTTTAAGTATAGAGCTTACAGGCAGTTTTCTTATTTTAACCTCATCCATATCTGTCCAATCCTATTTTTAATTCCAAGTGCTCCATATTCATATTTTCGTATTGATTCTTGATTTTACACACCAGAGATTTACTCATGTCAACATTGCCCAAACGAGTATTTCATGGAATGCTATTCCAAAGAATGCTGATAAATAAGTGTTCATGCACAAATAAGTTTGTGAGACTGAATCACACAATTTAAAACAGTTATATCTTTTAGGACTTTTTAGAATCTTTAATAAGCTAATATGCATTATGAGTTCTTAAATAAAAGGTTTAGTGTATAGTTTTCAAAACCTTTTTCTCCCCATAGACCATCTATTAATGTCTCCTGAAATGAGTATTCAGTGGAACACAGTTTGAGGGTTTCAAAGAATCAGCTCTTAGTTTTATTAATTCTCTCTTTATTTTCTAATTCATTAATTTCTGCTTTTATTTTCATATATTATTTTTTCTTTTCATTTTTTTCTTTGAAACAGGGTCTCACTTTGTCACCCAGGCTGGAGTGTGGTGGTGTGATCTCGGCTCACTGCAACCTACCTCCAACTCCCAGGTTCAGGCGATCCTCCTGCCTCACTCAGCCCCATAAAGTAGCTGGGACTAGAAGTTTGTGCCTAATTTTTTTTTGTATTTTTTGTGTTTGAGTTGGAATTTTGCCATGTTGCCCAGGCTAGTCTTGAACTCCTGAGCTCAAGTGATCTGCCTGCCTTGGCCTCCCAAAGTGCTAGGATTATAGGCATGAGCCACTGCACCTGGTCTATTTTTTCTTACTTTTTTTTTGTTTATTTTGTCGTTCTTTTTCTAGTTTCCAAGAGTTAAATACATACTTTATTCATCAGCAGCTTTCAAGGTTGTTTTAAGGAATGTTTTAAAGCTATTAATATTCCTCCGCATATAGCATTGGCTTCATCCTATAGATTTTATTATTATGGACCATTTGTTGTTAATTTCTGAACAAGCTGTTATTTCAGTTTTGATTTCTATTTTGATCCAATAATTATTCAGAAGAGTATCTTTTAATATCCAGCAATTCATTAGAGTTTGCTTAACATGTTCATTTACAGTTGATTAGATATCACTGCATTCAGCTTATTCTTTTGTTGTAAACATGATCAGCTATTTTATTTATTAGTAATATTGACAGTCTTTTTTAACTTTTCCTTTTTGCGTTTGTCTGATATATATTTGTGCCCAGTATTTTCTTTTCAAGTTTTCTTTGCCATGTATCTCTTTAATTAATATGTAAGATTTTTTAAAATCTCACACTGACGGCCCTGCTCTTTTCGTATAGGAATTTAATTCATTTACATATATTTGACAATGATATATTTGTTCTTTTATAACAGCATTATTGAGATGGAATTTATACACTACACATTTGCCTTATTTAAAATGTGTAATTCAATGATTTTTAATGTATTCAGGCTTTTGCAACTATCATTGTAACTGGCTCAGTTGTGCCGCTCACTGTTCAGAAGTCAAAGCATGAGAAGCAAGGTGTAGTAAAAGAAAAGCAGCTTTTATTGGTCAAATGCTAGCAGATGGGAGAATGACTGGGCTTGAGACTCAAAGGAACCATCTCCTTCTTCTGGGCTGAACGAAGGGGTTTAAGAAAGAAAAGGTGTGGGAAATACGTGGGAGTGGTGGCAAGGTGGGCTCCTCTTGTTCCAATGGTTATCTTAAGTAATTGCCCAACCGGAGGTCTGATTTGCATCATCTTGACTTTGACCAGTAGTGGTGGGCTAACTGTTCCCAACTCCCCTTGAGTAAGAGGATTCTGCAGCTGGCCCTCTTTGCCTGGTTTGTTTCAAAATTGGCCCCTGGAATTTCTAAGCAAGCACAGAATTAGATAAGCGAGCACTGTTCATGGAAGGGCCTGATGGGAAAAAGAGAAACAAAGAGTTTCAAAGTATGTTTCAAGGCTGAAAGCAAGAAAGGAACAAAAAGAGTTTTAAAATGCATTTTGAGACTGGGATACTCGGTTATATCATCACAATCAGTTTTAGAACATTTTCATCATCTGGAAAGAAACCCTGTACCTATTAGCAGTCACTTGCATTTTTTTTCCAACCTCCTTCCACACCTAGCCCTAGGCAACCACTGACCTACATTCTGTCTGTATGGATTTGCCTATTCTGGACATTTTAGATAAATGGGATCATATAATATGTGACCTTTGGTGTCTGGCTTCTTTCACTTAGCATAATGTTTTCAAGGTTTATTGGGGTTGTAGCATGAGCATTTGTGTGCAAGTTTTTTGGTGGACATATGTTTTCATTTCTTTGGAGTGTATGTGTAGGAGTAGAATTGCTGAGTCATGTGGTAGCTCTGTGTTTAACCTTTTGAGAAATTGGCAGACTTTTTTCCAAAGTTTGTTGCACCATTTTACAGTTCCACCAGCAATGTATGAGGGTTATAATTTTTTCACATTCTCACCAACTCTTGTTATTGCCTGTTGTTTTCGTTATAGCCATCTGTTATGTGCTTGTGTTCCCCAAAATTCATGTGATAAAGCCCTAATTGCTAACGCGACTATTATTTTGAGATGGGGCCATAATGGAAGTAATTAGAGTTAAATGAGGTAGTAGGGTTGGGCCCTAACCCAATATGACTTGTGTCCTTATAATAAGAAAAGTCAGAGACACAGGGGATGCACAGGCACAGAGAAAAGGCCATGTGAAGAAGCAGCAAGAAGGTGGCTATCTGCAAGCCAAGGAGAGAGGCCTCAGGAAAAACCAAACCTGCCAACACCTTGATCATGAACTTCCATCTCCAAAACTGTGAGAAAATAAATTCCTGTTGTTTAAGATATCTAGTCTGTCTAAGGTTAGCATCCAGTACTAAGGTTGTTATGGCAGCCTTAGCAAGTGTACTATCCTAGTACACTGGCAGCCTTAGCTACCGTACTATCCTAGTGGATATGAAGTGGTATCTCATTGTACTTTTAAAAAAAATTATTTATTTTTTCAGAGACAGGGTCTCCCTGTGTTGCACAGGCTGGAGTGCAGTGGTTTGATCATTACTCACTGCAGCCTCAAACTTGTAGGGCTCAAGGGATCCTCCCGCCTCAGCCTCCTGAGGAGCTGGGACTACAGGTGTGTACCACCATGCCTGGCTAATTTTATTTTTAATTTTTGTGGAGATGGGGTCTCACTATGTTGCCCAGGCTGGTCTTGAACTCCTGGCCTTAAGCAGTCCCCTGCCTTGACCTCCCAATGTGCTGAGATTACAGGCATGAGCCACTGCGCCTGGAGCTCATTGTGCTTTTGGTATGTGTTTCCCCAATGGCTAATGATGTTGAACAACTTTTTATATTTGTTATTGTTTCTTGCGTCATTTATGTTTTTCATTTATAAGGATTTCATATTGTTTCTTTATTGTTCGGTTTATTTTCTTTCCTACCTTCTGCTGAATTGATCAGATTCTTAAGTTAAATTTCCTATTTCAACTGTAGTGATATTTATCCTTAGATTTTTTTTGTGGGGCCGGGTGAGGAGTTTCGCTCTTATTGCCCAGGCTGGAGTGCAATGGTGTGATCTCAGCTCACTGCAACCACCGCCTCCCAGGTTCAAGCAATTCTCCTGCCTCAACCTCCTGAGTAGCTGGGATTATAGGCTTGCACCACCACAACCAGCTAATTTTTGTATTTTTAGTAGAGATGGGGTTTCACCATGTTGGCCAGGCTGGTCTCGAACTCCTGACCTCAGGTGATCTGCGTGCCTTGGCCTTCCAAACTGCTGGGATTACAGGCGTGAGCCACCATGCCCAGCCTATCCTTAGAATTTAATAAGTGTATGTAAACATATATTTTCTGTCTATGGCAAGAATGAAACAGTGAGATCCCTGTCTTTTTCCTCTTTTCTCTAGCACCACTACTGCCCCTCTCCCCTCCCCCATCCTCTTGCTAGGCCAGTGCTGCCAATTGATCTCAACTCTGTTTCTATGCCATCATAAAACTGATTAGAGTTAAATAGCAGATGAAGTCTATTGCTGTATTATACTACAAATCACTACAGAGATCCAGCCCTTCACGAAGAAAGATAAAATTCTCAAACTCTTCAAATTCTAGTTTGAGATTAGTGATAGAAATTGAAAGAAAAGAAGATTTCTTTTGTGGCGTTTCCTTATTCAGTTCCTTTTAAATTTCCTGCATGTGCTTATCTGTAGATCTGCACATAAAACTCCTGAAAAATGGGAAATAAATGAAACACTGTTTGAGCCAAACAAAATGTAGAGGTTTGAGGGGAGAAGCACATTGTATAATTTCAAAGCCAATAAATTAAAAGCAGTGATTTTTGTTCAAAGTATAGTGCAGTGAAATAGTCTCAATAGAACTTTGTCAAGTGCAAAAGCCTGATTTTCAGAGCTGGTTTGAATGTTTATGGCTACACATAATTCTTTCAGATGAGCTGTGCATGGGTTGCTATCTCAAGTCCATTGGTCTCCTGGAGATTGCTGTAATGTTGTTGTGTGCATTCTTGATGTCAAAGTCATGTAAATCTCTTAACTTTGGTTTCAGCATGAGTGTTTTCCTAGTTTTGATGACTTCTTAAAGACTTCTGCCTTACAATTGAAAACTCAGTCTCTCCATATTGATTGGAGGACTGAAAAATATTACCCAAGAGTCTATGGTTCTGTTATAGAAATGACAAATTGTTCAGGTAGTCAACAATATTCATCAAGCCTCACTTATAAAGCACTATGTTAAATGCTATGAGAACTTACAGAGAAAACCCTCAAGAAACCCAAATTCTAAAGCACGCATTGAAACATAGAGATCAATCAAAGTAATAATTGAAAACCACTTAGTGGTTACATTCGGAAGCTCTGAAGTCAGCCTAAAATAGATTCATGTCCCCATTTGTTAGTGCCATGATGTTAGATGTCATGAAGCTTCACTTTGTACATATGTAAAGGGGAGAAAATAGTAATAGTACTGCCTCATAGGTTTGAGAACTTTAAATAGGATAAAACATGTACATGTGCTTAGTGTAGTAGCTGGCACACAATAAGCATCCGGGAAATAGAAGCAATCATTTTTAGTAGCTTTACAATTATGAAATATTACGTCCAGAAAGCACACAGATCATATATTTACTCTCTAACAAACAGTGGTAAAATGAGCCCTCACAGAGCCACTGGGTGGCAAGAAATGAAACATTGCCAGCATCCAGAAACCACACCTACCCGCTGTGCATCTTCCCCATCATCATTTCTTCCCTTCCCACCTACTGTCTTGACTTTTGTGATAATAATTACCTTAAAGTATTACCAGCTAAACAATATAGTTTTGAACTTTATTAAATGGTTGTATCTTGCTTCTTTCATTCAACATTGCATTTGACATCCATCCTTGTTGGTGAACGTTGCTGTAATTCATTCATTTGCATGACTGTATGGTAGTCCACTACATAAACAATTGACCTAGTCTGCTATTGATAGATATTTAAGTTATTTTCAGTTTTTGATTCTTACAAACAGGGCTGCTATGAACATCCTGGTGCTCATATTCAAGAGATTCTCCAGGAGTGCAGTTGTTGAGTCATGGGGGATGTGTGTCTTCAATTTTGTTAGATAGTGCCAAACAGTTGTCTAAAATGGTTCTTCCAGTTTTCACTCTCAACAGCTCTGTATGAAGGTTTTCTTTTTTTTATACGTATATATATTTTTAGAGACAAAGTGTCACTCTGTCGCCCAGGCTGGACTGCAATGACATGATCTCAGCTCACTGCAACCTCTGCCTCTGGGGTTCCAGCAGTTCTCCTGCCTCAGCCTCCCGAGTAGCTGGGACAACAGGCACACGCCACCAAGCCCAGCTAATTTTTGTAATTTTTATAGAGACAGGGTTTTGCCATGATGGCCAGGCTGCTGGTCTCGAACTCCTGACCTCAGGCGATCCACCCGCCTCCACCTCCCAAAGTGCTTGGATTGCGTGCGTGAGCCACCTCACCTGGCCGGTATGAGGGTTTTCATTACTTCATATCCTCACAAATAGTTGGTATTGGTCAGGCCTCTAATGTTTACCAGTCTGATGCATAGGCATATTATTATCACTCATTGCCTTTTTTTAAACAGTCTCAGATTTACAGAAAAGTTGCAAATACAATACAAATAATGTTTTCTCTTGAGCCATTTAAGAGCAAGTTGCCAACTAGATACTTTAGTATCTTAGAATATTTTGTGTTTTCTATGAATGAGGATATTCTCCTAGATATTCATAATCCAGCCAACAAAAAGCAGGGAATTAACATTATTACTTTGCTACCATTTAATCTACAAACCTCATACAAGTTTTGCTACTTGTCTGAATCATGACCTTTATAACAAAAAGATTCAGTGCAGGTTGCATGTTGTGTTTAGTTGCCATGTCTCTGTGGTTTCTAATCTGGAACCATTCCTCAGCCCTTCTTTGACTGTGATGACCTTCACACTTTTGCAGATTATGCGCCACTTATTTTGTTGCATATCTCTCAGTTTACGATTGGCTGTTGTTTTCTCTCATGATTAGATGCAAGTTAGTTATTTTCCCAGGAATCTTACAGAAGAGGATCTGTGTTCTCATTGCACCCTATCAGGTGGCTGATGATTTTGAGTCATCCCATCATTGACGATGTTAACTTTGAACACTTGATTAAGGGGGTGACTGCTGAGCTTTGGCACTGAGCAAATAGTTTTTTCTTTTTCTTTTTTTTTTTGAGATGGAGTCTCGCTCTGTCACCTAGCCTGGAGTACAGTGACGTGGTCTCGGCTCACTGCCAGCTCCACCTCCTGGATTCACGCCATTCTCCTGCCTCAGCCTCCTGAGTAGCTGAGACTGCAGGCGCCTGCCACCATGCCCAGCTAATTTTTTGTATTTTTCTTTAGTAGAGATGGGGTTTCATCTCTATTAGCCAGAATGGTCTCGATCTCCTGACCTCATGATCCGCCCGTCTCGGCCTCCCAAAGTGCTGGGATTACAGGCGTGAGCCACCGCGCCCGGCCGCAAATAGTTTTTTCTTTTTGTAATAAATATTTTTTGCCAGGTGTGGTGGCTCACTCCTGAAATCCTAGCATTTTGAGAGGCCGAGTCATGAGGAGTACTTGAGACCAGGAATTTAAGACCGGCCTGGATAACATACCAAGGCCTTGTCTCTACAAAAAAAGAAAGAAACAAACAAACAAACAAAAACATTAGCTGGGCATGATGGTACACACCCGTAGTTCCATCTACTGCAGAGGCTGAGGTGGGAGAATCTCTCTTTCTTTCTTTTAAAAAAAAAAAAAAATTAATGCAGTATCTGTCCAAAGAAAGGCTCTCTTGCACCCAGGAGTTCAAGGGTGCAGTGAGCTGTGACTGCACCACTGCAACTCCAGCCTGGGCGACAGAGTGAGACCCTGTCTCTAAAGAGATAAAATAAAATGAAGTATTTTTGGCCAGTGAGAGGCACTTCAAGCTGGCTCTGTGTTTTTGATATGTCACCCTTTTTCATGTATAATGTCTTTACTTTCTGGCGCTGACATCCTGTGCTAAGTCATCTTCCCATGGGAACGCCCTCTTCACCTGTAGGAGGGAAGATTTATTGCTTGCTCAGATCTCTCGTCTGAATTCCTTCCCTGTCTTTTCTGTTGCCCACCTGATTACTTCCAGTTGGATATCTTATAGGAATCTTAAATTTTATTTGTTCAAAATACAATTCCTGGCCAGGCACAGTGGCTCATGCCTGTAATCCCAGCACTTTGGGAGGCCGAGGCATGTGGATCACCTGAGGTCAGGAGTTCGAGACCAGCCTGGGCAGTATGATGAAATCCCCATCTCTGCTAAAAGTACAAAATTAGCTGGGCATGGTGGTGCATGCCTGTAATCCCAGCTATTTAGGAGGCTGAGGCAGGAGAATCACCTCAGCCTGGGAGGCGAAGGCTGCAGTGAGCTGAGATCACGCCACTGCACTCCAGCCTGGGTGTCAGAGTGAGACTTGATCTTGGGGGAAAAAAATGCAATTTCTGACTTCATTTATTAACAAGATTCCTTCTCTAGTCATCTCCATCTCAGTAAACTACATCATCACCCTCATCCTTCAGGCCAGAAACCTTCATGTCAGCCCTTATTCTTTGCGGTCTTCTCCACCACCCCCAGCTTCACTCTGTCAGCAAATTTTCTATATTTTACCTCCAAGATGCAGTGTATGTCTTCACGCCTCTCTCCAAATCCTCTTGGCTGAGTCCTCCTTCCTCCTGGTGCTCCCACTAGCCTCTTCATGGCTTTCACCACTCTCGCTTCATCTAGTCCATGTCCACGCATCTTTTAGCCATGAAAATCAGAGCATGTCATGTCCTTGCTTAAAATTCTCTGCAATGCCTTGTAATTCCTCTCAGAATGAAATGTAAAGTACCCCATGATCTGACTTGAATTTCATTCTTCAGCCACATCTCATGTTCCTCTTTCTCTTGCTGAAAGGTAGACAGCAAGAGAAACATCACTTCTTTTGGTTCCTTAGACATTCTGAGCCCTTTTCTCCCTCAGGGCTTCACCTGAACAGGTGTCCTTTTGCCCTTTACATAGCTACACTCATCTGAATTGCCCCCTACTCAGATGGGTCTTCCCCGATTATGCAAGTTACGTTTATCTCAGCCCATACCTCATTATTCATTATCAAAATCCTGTCTTTTTTCTTCCTAGTACTTAACTAGGCACTTGGTTATTTACTTGCTTATTTTTCTTTCTATTAGAATAGCAGCTTGGACTAACTTGTGCCAGAGGGCAAACAGACTATTAGAAGAGAGTCACGGTGGTTCAGTGCTTAATACCACCAGGAATGAACATGGTGCAATTGCCTAAGGGAGGATCTGCAGCCTTTCTGAGGTATGGAGAAGAAAATTTAAGTATGATTGTTGGCCGGGCGTGGTGGCTCATTCCTGTAATCTCAGCACTTTGGGAGGCTGCGGTGGGTGGATCACTTGAGCCCCAGGAGTTTGAGACTAGCCTGGGTAACATGGGGAAACCCTGTGTCTACCAAAAATACAAAAATTAGCGGGGCTCAGTGATATGCACCTGTAGTCCCAGCTACTTGGGAGGCTAACGCAGGAGGATAGCTTAAGCCCAGGAGGCAGAGGCTGCATTGAGCCAAGATCACCCCATTGCACTCCAGCCTGGGCAACAGGAGTGAAATCCTGTTGTAAATAAATAAATAAATAAATAAATACGATTGTTGGTGTAAGAGAATCAAATGATTTTTATAAGCTAATTTTCTCTGAAACTACAAAGGGGTGAGACAGGAAAACAGAATCTGAGAATCTATTAATAAACTATGAAGAAATCTGCATTATGAATTCCCTTATCTTTAAAATAAAAAATAGCTTGCTTTTACAAGGATATTTAGGTCACAAGAGACCTTTGAAAGCCAGTCTCCTGACTTCCATTTTCCATCTTGTAAATCATGGCTCCCAAGGAGGATAAATATGTAGAGTGGGAAAATGAGTCAGCAGAGATGCTCATCATTGTCTTTTAGAAGGTTTTGTTAGGGGACACAGTTGCTAGATGGAGGAAAAAAGAAGCAGCAATAAAGAATAGGAATCCAGTTACTCACTTTTCTATGAGGTATTTGACCAAATACCTAAGAGATATTTTAGACCAGTTCTTATGACATCTGTCATAAGAAGTCTGTTGTGAAAACTTGGGATTTTTTTTACCTATTGATTTTTAAAAAGTTTTTCAAAACTAAATGTTTTGTGTTAAAATTGCAGTTCAGTTCAATCATCATCAGCATAACAACAGCAGCCCTTTTAGTCAGTTATTTTGTGGCAATAAATAGCCCCCAAATCTTAGTGGCTTGCAAGAACAGAGGTTTGTTTCTTGCCCACATTGTATGTCTGTGGCAGATTGGCATTGGATCTGCTACTGTTCCTTAGGTCTTTTCATTCCAGGATCCAAGCTGAAGGAAGGGCCTCTCTTTGGTACATACTATGCTCATGTCTAAGGGAAAAGAGAGAGTCAGTGGACACATGCAGTGGCTCCTAAAACTTCTG
Organism: Theropithecus gelada; assembly: GCF_003255815.1. Taxonomy (NCBI): domain Eukaryota; kingdom Metazoa; phylum Chordata; class Mammalia; order Primates; family Cercopithecidae; genus Theropithecus; species Theropithecus gelada. Next base: position 85,711,220 of record NC_037672.1, on the reverse strand, counting down.
CTTTGACATTGCGTATTTCATGTTTTCTCACATGCTGTTGGCCGAGGCAAGTGACATGGCCAACCCGGTTGTCAATGGGTTGACATAAATAATCCTCTCATAGGATCCTGAAAATGACATGGAACCCGTGGGTATATCAGGTGATATTCTGGGGATACATGAGGAACCAGGAAGGAGACTGAGTATTTGGAAAAAAACAATACAAGACATTGCATTGGCAGACATTTACTAATGCACCTATTTGCCAGGTACTGTTTTAAGCCTTCTACATCAATTGAATCCCCGTAACTATCCTATCAGGATTATTGTTGCTCCCATTTTACAGATGAGCAAACTGAGGCCCAAGCCAGATTTCAAACCTACACTGTCTAGCTCCTGGGCCCTCACTCAAGGAAATGCAAGAATGAGCAGAAGTTTTCAGTTGAAACATTTATGTGCATGCTTTTTGAGGACAGCAGTGCTGCATACGAATTAGTAATAAACTGTATGGAATACAGTTTGTGTAGGAATAGCATATTTGCAAATAACTAACATTTTAAAGGGATACTAATTGTGATAACTAAATGGACCTATCCATTGATATCTAAGGACCTGAGAATGTCTTTTCATTCAAATTTGCCTTTGGTATCAGCATTCTGATTTGTGAACCTATGGGAAGAAATGTATTTCAAATATTTGTTGAGTTAATACTACTTGCCTAGCACTTTGGTTTTCTTGATTTGCTTAGTCTTCTGGAAAGTCGTGACTTTTTTTTTCTTTTTTTTTTTTTTGAGACAGAGTTTTGCTCTCTTGCCCAGGCTGGAGTGCAGTGGTGTGATCCTGGCTTACTGCAACCTTTACCTCCTGGGTTCAAGCGATTCTCATGCCTCAGCCTCCCAGTAGCTGGGATTACGTGTGGCCTACCATGCCCAGCTAATTTTTGTATTTTTAGTAGAGATGGGGTTTTTGCTATGTTGGCCAGGCTGGTCTTGAACTCCTGACTTCAAGTAATCCACTTGCCTTGGCCTCCCAAAGTGCTGGGATTACAGGCATGAGCCACCGCACCCGGCCGAACGTTGTGACTTTAAAATCCCAGTCATTGTCTTCAAGGTGCAGTTCAGTGGCCCTTCCTCTGAGAGCCTTTGCTGGGCACCTCCAGCAGAGTTGGCTGTTGCTGCTTCTCAGGTGTGTTAGAAAGAGCATAGGAGATCTGACTTTACCACCCACAGACCGTGTGACCAGGACAGGCTCTGGGCTCAGTTTTCTTCTCTGAATAATGAGAATCAGAATACATGCTGCAGAGAGTGGTAATGAAGCTTCAGTAACATTTCGTTTGAAATTACTTTGTGACCATTCGAGTTTTCTGCAAAATGTAAGGATTTGATTAATCTTTACAACATTTTTCCTGACTTCTTCTCTAGCCTTTCTTCCTCCTCTCTTCATTCGTTCAACCAGGTATTTCCTGAGCTGTTAGGGACAGTCACTGCAGGGCTTAGGTACATGGACTCTAGGACCAAACTGCCTGAGTTTAAATATCTGTTCTACACTTAATAGTCATATTACTTTGGTATTTAAGCTTACTTTGCCTCAGCTTTCTGATCTGTAAAATCGAAACAGTAATAGCACCTTATCCTTTGGATTATTATGAGGGTTACATGAATTACTATAAGCAGTTATTTTAGAACTCTGCCTGGTACATATTGCCACTAGAATGTATGTTCTGTATAAGGGCAGGGATTTTTTGTTGCTGTTTTTCATGGCTGTAACTCAGTGCCAAGAACAGTGCCTGGAAATAATGGGCACTTAATAAATATTTGTCAAATAAACTAGTAAATATGATAAACCTTGTAGAGAAAAAAGTTAAAAAGACGAAGAATGATATTATGTAATAAATGCTTTTATTAAAGTATGGTAAATATTGTATCATCCTTTTCAAGTTGCCACGAAGAGTTGCGGTAAAAATTTATGGCGATAAGATTCCTGATGGAAAAAAGTATCTTTGAAAATCAAAGGACCTGTAATCCCAGCACTTTGAGAGGCCAAGGTGAGAGGATCACTTGAGGCCAGGAGTTCTAGACCAACCTGAGCAACATAGCAAAATCCCATCTCTACAAAAAATTTAAAACTAAAAAGAAAATCAAAGTTTACTAAATGATGAGGTTGTTAACAATTGGGATTATGTCTTCATATGCTTTTGGATCCATAGCACCTAACTTGATTCCTAATATCTAGGAGAAGATCAAGAAATGAAAAAACAAATGAGTGAATGAATGGATGAGGGTCTACACTCTGGAAGATTGACTGGAGGAAATGTCATCCATCCACTGTTTTTTTGAATTTCTTATCAGTCAGCTAGCAAATAACATCGCTGAGCAAAATCATCTTAGTGGGTTGCCTAAAGAATCACCTTCATGGAATTGGTGTTTTATGTTTTACACTATGCTGTTTTTTTTTTAAGTCAAGGATGATACTACGAAAGAAAACCGTATGGAGTCAGTTATTGCATTTATTACAGAGGTTTTCAGGGGAGTCCCACTTCAGTGTTGTTTGAAGAATGCTCTGTTTGAGAACTTCCTTTTAAAATTCAGGGCCAGGATAACTTTGTCTTCCTAAGGCACTGTATGCCTCTTCCTTTTTGCTGATGAGAAGGATGGGACTAATTGGGCCTCTCTTTTCATTGTGAGTACCTGGGGACCCAGAGTCAAACTTCAGTGATGGCATGCATGTGTGTGTCTTTCATGTTAGTCGTCTTGAATTTCTACTCTCATTTTTATTTTCCCTGTCTGGATTTTTAAATTTCTACCAATGTTTTACTGTTATTTGGTTACATATGTACCTGCTGAAAGCTATGTCAAATCCATAAAGAATGAGGCAAATTATAAATAAATACATATGCATGGATGCATTCTTGCAATCCTAAAACAACTATTCATACTGAGGCCTCCAGATTTGGTTGCTGACACCAGTGGGAAGAATCCCTTTTCCACAGATCAAGTAGAAATACCAAATGTTCTGTATCTCTGTGTTGTGCCCATGGTTCTGACATATATATGTTCTTTTCAATGTTCAGATCTTGCAGGGGTAGCTTTCTGGAAATGAAAGACTGGTTTATGTTCAGTTTTGCTGAAATAGTGCTTTTGCTTGAAAATCTCTTGACCCTTACAGAAAATGCTGTAAATAAATTAATGTTTTATATACATATATATAATTCCTCTAAAGGAAAGAACAAATATCATCCAGCAGGTTCTTACCTTCTTCCATCAAGGTAGACCTTGTTTGTGCTCTCCCCTTAATCTCAAAATAGCATATTTCTGAGGAGTTGTAATTATTGCACCTCAATTGGCAATCGTTTTATGAGTATTTTGTAGACGGTGCTAAATCTCAGCATAAGACTGCCAGCCTGATATTTGTTTTAGGGCAAAATAATGCCTTACCTTTATGGCTGGCTGTCGTGTTGGCGATGATATATCAACACAGAGAGGAGACTGTGTGTCAGAAGGTGACAGCAAACAGCCATGTCTGTCAGGGTGATGTCACAGAGCTGACACAGACATCAATCAGCTCTTTAAGGATCCTGGCTGAATTCTGAATTTGCCTATTGATGAAAGGTAGAGAACTATTTCAGCACAGATCTTAGAGCACAACATTTTCAGCATTGTCCTGTGAACTCCAGAGAAATACAAGCCTGCATGCTTTCTCCCCTGAGCCTTTAAATGCTCTTTTCTCCTTTTGCACTTTCCCATGTGGCAAGAATTGGACTCTTTCTTCATCTCCAACTTCAAATCATTTTCCCTGTGGAGCATTTCCCGGTTGTCCCATGCCAGAGTGGTTGCATGTTATATGTTATGTGATGGCAGTTATTACTTTATAGTGTTGTGACGATGTCTCACCCCTCTGGGGAGGAATCACTCCTCAAGTCCTGTTATAAAGTTATAAAAGGGAAGAAAAAGTTAGTTGAAGGAAAAGTATTCACAGGGGAAAACATTCTAGCACTGACTACTATATCTCTAGTACATTTTTACCGTTTCTTGGGAGCGGGTCTCTTTTATCGATTGATAAATAAAAATTTATACATTTATGGAGTGAGTCTCTGTAGTACAGCTATATACAGCCTTTCTGTGCATAATTGCGCTGTCCAAATGCTGTGGTCGTCAGTGCTAAACCAATAGTCACGGCTGGGTGCGGTGGCTCACGCCTGTAATCCCAGCACTTTGGGAGGCCGAGGCAGGCGGATCGCGAGGTCAGGAGATCGAGACCATCCTGGCTAACACAGTGAAACCCTGTCTGCTAAAAATACAAAACAAAATTAGCCGGGTGTGGTGGTGGGCGCCCGTAGTCCCAGCTACTTGGGAGGCTGAGGTGGGAGAATGGCGTGAACCCGGGAGGCAGAGCTTGCAGTGAGCCGAGATCGCGCCACTGCACTCCAGCCTAGGCGACTGAGCAAAACTCCTTCTCAAAACAAAACAAAACAAAAAACAAAAAACAATAGTCTCTTCTGACCCCCTGTAATCTGCTGGGCATGGTCCTACATAGTACCTACAGTCTCATCTCCTTGGGTTTAAAAATATTAAAATATTAAAAATGACTTTATTATATTATTATTTTTTGAAACGAAGTTTCACTCTTGTTGTCCAGGCTGGAGTGCAATGGCGTGATGTAGGCTCACCGAAACCTCCGCCTCCCTGGTTCAAACGATTCTCCTGCCTCAGCCTCCTGAATAACTGGTACAGGCATGTGCCACCACACCCGGCTAATTTTGTATTTTTAGTAGAGAAGGGGTTTCTCCCTGTTGGTCAGGCTGGTCTTGAACTCCTGGCCGCAGGTGATTTGGCCACCCTGGCCTCCCAAAGTGCTGGGATTACAGCCGTGAGCCACTGCGCCCGGCCAAAAATGACTTTCATTGGAATTTTTTTTTCTAAAACTCAATGCATATTTGTCTAGTGTAAGCAATTATACCAGAAAAATCCTAGCTAAGTCACTCCCGTATTTTGATTTTTTTTTTTTTTTTTTTGAGACAAAGTCTCACTCTGTCGCCCAGGCTGGAGTGCAATGGCGCGATCTCCACTCACCGCAACCTCCACTTCCTGGGTTCAAGCAATTCTCCTGCCTCAGCCTCCTGAGTAGCTTGAATTACAGGCATGTGCCACCACGTCTCGCTAATTTTTGTATATTTTTGTAGAGACAGGGTCTCGCCATGTTGCCCAGGCTGGTCTCAAACTCCTGAGCTCAAACAGTCTGCCCGCCTCAGCCTCCCAAAATGATGGGATTACAGATGTGAGCCACCGTGCCTGGCCACTACCTGGTTTTTTAAATCAGGCTATTTATAAAGTTTATATTAATATGAACAGACCCTCGTCTCCTGTCTGCAGAAGACAGATGCTGCATGATGGATCATTAAGGGCACTAAATAAAGAGATGATACACTGAATGCAGGTTTGACTTGGGCTTTTGCCCCATCAGCTATGTGTCTTTGGGCAAGCTGCTTAAACCTTGGGAGTCCCAGTTTCTTAATCAGTAAAGTGAGGACAGTCATGCCTACCTTTCCCAGGTGTTAAACAAATAAATGATTTGACGTGCACATGCACACCTGTTATGTGATAAACTCTGAGTCGGTTCACCTTTGCCTCTGGTCCAGCTTCCTGCTCAGTGCTCCTTGTTCCCTGGACCCCTGCCATTTGAACCTCCTGCACTTCGTTAATAGGCTGGAATACCTTGTGCGTGTTTCCTCAGTGCCTTTTATCTTGAACCTGTTCACCAGTGCAGGAGGAAGATGCAGAGGATGATAAAGCATTCCACACAAAGGGTTTATCTGGGCATTCTGGATATAGTAAGAAAACTACAGAAATATTCCTCATCCTAAATAAGATTTGTAGTTTTTTTTTTTTTTTTTTAACTCATTAATGTCTTTAAAGAAAGTAATTAACTGAAAAGTGTTCATTATTCTTGGTAATGGTAATAACTAGTTCTCAGTCTATGGATTTGTAGGGGTAACTCAGCGTGAGATATTTGTTTTGATAGGAAGATCACTTAATGAAATTGATTCTATCAGAAAGAACTAAAATAACATTTTGCTTTTGTATAAATTTATATGTTTAGGCAATGTGTAAAATTAGGAGGGCTTATGGAAAGAAAGAACTGTTTCATTCTGGTGTTTGAGGTTAAGGAAAAAAGAAAAGCAACCCAGATTGATGTAATTTGGGGCTTGAGAATGATTACATGCCCACCAGACTATTCACATTACTAGCAAATTAAATATCTTCATTTTTAAACTGTTAATTTTTTTTTTCCCTGAGATGGAGTCTCACTGTGTCACCCAGGCTGGAGTGCAGTGGCACAATTTCAGCTCACTGTAGCCTCCGCCTCCTGGGCTCAAGAGATTCTGCTGCCTCAGCCTCCTGAGTAGCTGGGATTAAAGGCACCCGACACCACTACCCCACGCCCTGCTGATTTTTGTGTTTTTAGTGGAGACAGAGTTTCACCATGTTGGCCAGGTTGGTCTTGAACTCCTGACCTCAGGTGATCCACCTGCCTCAGCCTCCCAGAGTGCTGGGATTACAGCCGTGAGCCACCGCACCTTGCCAAAGGGCTTTTTTTTTTTTTTTTTTTTTTTTTTTTGGAGATGAAGTCTTGCTCTGTTGAGCAGGCTGGAGTGCAGTGGCATGATCTCGGCTCACTGCAACCTCTGCCTCTTGGTTTCAAGTGATTCTCCTGTCTCAGCCTCCCGATTAGCTGGGATTACAGGTGCGTGCCACCATGCCCAGCTAATTTTTATATTTTTAGTAGAGATGGGGTTTCACCATATTGGCTAGGCTGGTCACGACCTCCTGACCTCAAGTGATCCACCTGCCTTGGCCTCCCAAAGTGAATTGTGCTTTGGCATCATTTTGCTTGTGCATTCTTTTAGCTAATGTTAACCACAGCCTAACCAGGGCAGGTGAGACTACAAGTACCACTTCGGTGAATAGCACAATTTTGGATCAGAGATGGGTAGATTTTTATTATTAGCCTCAAATTTTTATTTTTTAAAATTATTATTATTATTATTATTTTTAGAAACAGGGTCTCACTTTGTTGCCCAGGCTGGAGTGCAGGAGTACAATCATAGCTCCCTGTAACCTCAAACTCCTGGGCTCAAGGGATTCTCTTGCCTCACCCTCCCAAGTAGCTAGGACTGTAGATGTTCACCACCGTGCCGCTGCTAATTCTTGTTTGTTGTTGTTGTTGTTTGTTTGTTTTAATTTATTTAAGAAATGGGGGTCTGGCTATGTTGCCCGGGCTGGTCTTGAACTCTTGGTCTCAAGCGATCCTCCCACCTTGGCCTTCCAAAGCGCTGGGATTATAAGCATGAGCCACCATGCCTGGATGGGCTTGAATTTTTAAATTGAATCATTTGGATTTAACCTTCACAATTCTTTCTTTTTCATAATATCCTTTGAAACAAGTAAGTAGTTAAGAGCCAAGGCTAATACAGATAAATGATTCACTTGGAGTCCACCTGGTACAACTTCACTTTCCACTGTAGCATATAATTATTGAAGCCTGCCTTGTCCAAGGTTTTGTACTGTGCTTTTCACAGTGGGGGACAGCAAAGATGAAGCATTCAACATCCCACCTGTCAAGGAGTTTAAATTCTAGCAACAGTTTACAATTTAGAAATAATCAGCCAAGGCCGGGCGCGGTGGCTCAAGCCTGTAATCCCAGCACTTTGGGAGGCCGAGACGGGCGGATCATGAGGTCAGGAGATCAAGACCATCCTGGCTAATACGGCGAAACCCCGTCTCTACTAAAAAATACAAAAAACTAGCCGGGCGAAGTGGCGGGTGCCTGTAGTCCCAGCTACTTGGGAGGCTGAGGCAGGAGAATGGCGTGAACCCGAGAGGAGGAGCTTGCAGTGAGCTGAGATCCGGCCACTGCACTCCAGCCTGGGTGACAGAGCAAGACTCCGTCTCAAAAAAAAAAAAAAAAAAAAGAAAGAATCAGCCAAAATGTTGTTTAATGTGTTGGTCGGGGTAGAGTGCTCTGCCTTAGAGATAGGAATTGGCAAACTTCTGTAAAGGGCCAGATGGTAAATGTTTTAGGCTTTTGGGCCAAGTGGTCTCTGATACAAGTACTCAGTTCTGCTGTTGCAGAGGAAAAGCAGTGTAGACTTTACTTTAATGAATGGGCATGGCTGTCATCAGTAAAATCTTGCTTGCAAAAATAGGCTGTGGGCAAGATGTGATCAATGGGCTGTGATCTGCCGACTCTGCTCTGGGGCATGGCCTCTTCACCCCCATGCTATTCTGCGACCTCTTTCAGCCTTAGGAGATACCTCATGAGCATCTTCTCTGTGCCAGGTAGATGAGGAAAATGAGTCTCTGCCTTCAAGACGTTCCAAGGAGAGAAAAATATAGAGTAAGACATTTAACCTCTGACAATGACTCAATTTTAAAGCTATAAATATTCAGCCTGGGCAACATAGTGAGACCCTGTCTTTTAAAAAAAAGCTAAAAATATCAATACATAATATTTTTCCTCATACAGCATAGATGTGCAGATTGCTGAGACGGTTTGTGTAAAACATTTTGATTTACTCAACTGAGTATCATTTGTAATGTGAAATTGATGCTTGTCCTTTAACAATCTCAAAGGAGATGAGTAAATAAACCAATCTATTCTTTGTTCATATAGAGTCCCCTTATGTTAAAAAAAAGTAACAATTTTTATCTAGTTTGATTGCTTCATTTTATTTTTATGAAGCGCTTTTAGAAGCTTTGTTTTATGACATTTCCTAATGGGACCAAATTGCTTTTACATTTTTATTTCTTAATACAATGAGAAAAGATATCTGTATAATTCAGGAACGCTGCAACATACACTCAGCAAGTTACAAATCCATGATATCTTTCTGTTATTTTCTAAGTTATGCAGGTTCTTTGTGTGTATCTTTTTTTTTTTTTTTTTGAAACAGAGTCTCACTCTGTCACCCAAACTGGAGTGCCATGGCACAATCTCGGCTCACTGCAACCTCCACCTCCTGTGTTCAAATGATTATCATGCCTCAGCTTCCCGAGTAGCTGAGATTGCAGGCCCATGCCACCACGCCCAGATAATTTTTTTGTATTTTTAGTAGAGGCGGGGTTTCACCATGTTGCCCAGGCTGGTCTCGAACTCCTAGCCACAAGTGATCCATCCACCTTAACCTCCCAAAGTGCTGGGATTACAGGTGTGAGCCACTGCCTGGCCTTTGTATCTAGTGGGCATTCTGACACTCATAGAGCTTCTATAAAAATAGGAAGCTTCAGACATATACTTTTGCTGGTACAGGAGATAATTTTTAATTGCTCAAAGCACTGTACACTCAGAAATAAAAAGGAGTGAGCTGCTGATATGTGCAACAACATGGAAGAATCTCCGTAGCATTAGGTGGAGTCCAAGAAGCTGGGCACAAAAGGCAGCCATACTATATGATTTCATGTGTGTGACATTTGGGAGAGCAAAACTATAAGGACAGAAATCAGATCAGCGGGTACCAGAGGTTGGGGATGGAGGATGGGATTGACTACAGAAGGAGTATGAGGGAACTTTTTGGAGTGATGGAAATGGTTTATACCTTGATTGCAGTGTGGTGACATTATTGTGCATGTATGTGAACTGTATACATAAAAAGGGTGGTAAGTTATACTTCAGTAAGCCTGATCAAAACTGTTATAGAGTTTCTCAGGCAAAGATAAATGGAGAGTTGACCTAAAAGGTTCTAATAAATTGCTCTTCAGGTTAAATTCTGAATGCAATTTGGTTCAGAGTCCTCCATTTGTTTCCTTTCAAAGACAAACCTAGTGAGAACATCTGGGCAGGACTGATCTCTGAAATCAGGTGGGAGGAAAGAGAAACAACTTGGGCCATTGGAATGTCCTGACCCAGATGGCAGTTTCTGGCTATTCTTTGCCGACTCCAGAGCAGCTCTTGTTTCACTGTGTTAAGAAAGTTCAGGTGAATTTTATCACTTTCTGCCATTGTCAGTCTGACCCACCCGCATCTTTACCTCCAGCTGCCTAGGAAAATGAAAGGTGCAGACTGCAGGCACTTTAGCAGACACATTACTGCCTTCAATAATGTTTCTTGGCCTAGTCATTTAAAGAACATCCACAGAGAGTCTGTGCTCAGCTGGGCACTGGTGTAGCAGCAACAAACAGCAATCCCTGCTCCTCTGGAGCTCACATCTACAGGATGGCTAACGGCTCTCATTTATTAAGTGCTTAAGCTTACTGTGTGCCAGGTGCTATGTGTACTGACTCATTCAATCCAAGCAACCATTGATTATTAATCATGATTATCACCATTGCCATTTAAAGGTGAGGAAGCTGAAGCACTAAGAGTTAAGTAACTTACCCAAGGACACACAGTTAGTATGCAGCAGATTACTGCTAAGTCCATGCTTTTAGCTACACTGGCTCTCTGAGCAGTGTGCCAGTCAGCCAGAAGGCTGTACCTTGAAGGGACCCAGAATCTCAGTACTTCATGCCTTAGGGAATAACTTTAAGGTTAAATAAAGCTATCCTATTTATGTAGAAACAGTTACTTCATGGGAAAAAAAGTCAAATAACATTAATAATTTACCAGAAAAGAAATGCTGATTAACATACATATAGAAAAATGTTTACCTTACAATCAAAGAAATTAAAAAATAATATTTTGCTGATTAAATTAGCAAGCAAAGAGTTCACATGGAGAGAGCAAAAACTGATTCATTGCTAGTGGAAATTGAATTTGTTTTATAAGAGACAGGGTCTCAATCTCTTATACATGCAGCCCAGGCTGCAGTGTAGTAGCACAATTATAGCTTACTGTAGCCTGGAACTCTTGGGCTTAAGCAGTGCTCCTTTCTCAACCTCCAGAGTAGATAGGACTATAGGCACACAACACCACACCTAACTAACAAAACGATTTTTTTGTTGTAAAGATGGTTTTTTTCTGTTTCCCTGGCTGATCTTGAACTCCCAGCCTCAAGCGATCCTCCCTTCTTAGCTCTCAGATTACAGGTGTGGGCCACTGTACGCAGCTGGAAATATAAATTAATATAGTTTGGAAGGCAGTTTGCATTCTGAGCCTTAACTATATTTATTTATTTTAACCTAGTCTTTTCACTTATATGATTTTATCTTTTGGAAGTAGTTCAAAATATGGAAAAAGTTATGTGCAGCAAAGGTATTTGTTGCAGTGGTATTTTAAAAAATGAATACAATGGAAAGATCCTAAATGAACAGGTAAGTAAATTAAGAAATACTCATTTGGCTGGGTATGGTGGCTTAAGCCTGTAATCCCAGCATTTTGGGATGCCGAGGTGGGTGAATCACCTGAGGTCAGGAGTTTGAGACCAGCCTGCCCAACATGGTGAAACCCCGTGTCTACTAAAAATACAAAATTAGCCGGGTGTGGTGGCGCATGCCTGTAATTCCAGCAACTCGGGAGGCTGAGACAGAAGAATCACTTAAACCTAGGAGGCGGAGGTTGCAGTGAGCCACACCACTGCACTGCAGCCTGTGTGACACAGAGAGAGACCCCCCTGCCAAAAAAAAGAGAAACATTTAGTGGAGTATTACACAGGCAATTAAAATGATAGTAGCAAGGACAATTTAGTAGCATGGAGAAATACAAAACATTAGCTGTAAAAAGTTTTTTTTAAAGGAAGAATGCAGCATTGCATGTAAAATATAATGAAAACTTTTTTTTTTTAAATTATTATACTTTAAGTTCTAGGGTACATGTGCATAACGTGCAGGTTTGTTACATATGTATACTTGTGCCATGATGGTGTGCTGCACCCATCAACTCATCAGCACCCATCAACTCGTCATTTACGTCAGGTATAACTCCCAATGCAATCCCTCCCCGCTCCCCGCTCCCCATAATAGGCTCCGGTGTGTGATATTCCCCTTCCTGAGTCCAAGTGATCTCATTGTTCAGTTCCCACCTATGAGTGAGAACATGCGGTGTTTGGTTTTCTGTTCTTGTGATAGTTTGCTGAGAATGATGGTTTCCAGCTGCATCCATGTCCCTACAAAGGACCCAAACTCATCCTTTTTTGTGACTGCATAGTATTCCATGGTGTATATGTGCCACGTTTTCTTCATCCAGTCTGTCACTGATGGACATTTGGGTTGATTCCAAGTCTTTGCTGTTGTGAATAGTGCCACAATGAACATACGTGTGCATGTGTCTTTATAGCAGCATGATTTATAATCCTTTGGGTATATACCCAGTAATGGGATGGCTGGGTCATATGGTACTTCTAGTTCTAGATCCTTGAGGAATCGCCATACTGTTTTCCATAATGGTTGAACTAGTTTACAATCCCACCAACAGTGTAAAAGTGTTCCTATTTCTCCACATCCTCTCCAGCATCTCTTGTTTCCTGACTTTTTAATGATTGCCATTCTGACTTAAGTGTTAGACCTAATACCGTAAAAACCCTAAAAGAAAACCTAGGTAATACCATTCAGAACATAGGCATGGGCAACGACTTCATGTCTAATACACCAAAAGCAACGGCAACAAAAGCCAAAATTGACAAATGGTATCTAATTCAACTAAAGAGCTTCTGCACAGCAAAAGAAACAACCATCAGAGTGAACAGGCAACCTACAGAATGGGAGAAAATTTTTGCAATCTACTCATATGACAAAGGGCTAATATCCAGAACCTACAAAGAATTCAAACAAATTTACAAGAAAAAAACAAACAACCCCATCAAAAAGTGGGCAAAGGATATGAACAGACATTTCTCAGAAGAAGACATGCATACAGCCAACAGACACATGAAAAAATGCTCATCATCACTGGCCATCAGAGAAATGCAAATCAAAACCACAATGAGATACCATCTCACACCAGTTAGAATGAAAACTTTTTAAGGCAGAAAAAAGGGTCTTCATCTACAGTTTTCAGACTTCATTTGTGAATCTTACAATACTGAATAACGCACCATACTCAGAAATTCTGACAATAAGTATGGGACAGTGCTCTGAAATCTGCTCATCTGTCAGGCACCTGAGGTGATTCTGGTGTGAATGTCCATCCATCAGACTCCAAGAACACTGTCTTGAAAAAACTATACTGACAAAGTTTTAGTGGGATTGTGGGTAATATTTTTCACTTCTTGATTTTTCTTTTGTGATTGTTATTTACTACTTTTGTAATGAGAAAAGGAAATTTTAAATTTACCTTTATTATACAATTTATAAAATTGTCAATAGAGTTATAAGTATTTTTTTCAAAAAAGCTGTGTTATATCTATAGAGCTATTAAAAAGCACGTGACAGATCCACATTGTGCTGATATGCAACAGATCTCCAAGTTGTTTTAAGAGAAAACAGAAATGTGTAGGACAATGTGTATCTAACTTCTTAAACTGGATATTGACAAATTATAATTGTATATATGTATGGGCTATAAAGTGTTGCTATGATATATGTCTACAATGTGGCATGATTGAATCAAGCTAATTAACATATCATCATCTCAAATACCATTTGTTCTTCCTGTCTAACTGAAATTTTGTGCCCTTTGACCAGCATCTCCCTGTTAGCTCCTCTCCCTAGCCTCTGGTAACCACCATTGTGCTCGCTGCTTCTATGATTTGGATCATGTTAGATTCCACATGTAAGCAATAATAGGTGGTATTTGTCTTTCTGTGCCTACTTTCTTTCATTTAACATAATGTCCTCTAATTTCATTCAAGTTGTCAAAAATGATAGGATTTCCCTCTTTTCGAAGTCTGAATAGACTATTCACAAAGCCAATATGTGGAAACAACCTAAGTATTCACCAACAGATGAATGGACTTAAAAAATGTGACATATGTGTACACAGTAATATTATTCAGCCTTAAAAGAGAAGGAAATCCTACAACACGCAACATGGATGAACCTTGAGGAAATTATGCTAAATGAAATAAGTCAGTTGATTTTATTTATTGATCTAGTATCCTAAAACCTTGGGAAACTCACATATTACTTCTCGTTACCTTTGATAGATTCTTCAGGATTTTCTACATAGATTATCATGTTGTCCGTGTATAAAGATGGTTTTACTTTTTCTTTTCCAATCTGTATGACTTTTATTTCTCTTTCTTGTCTGTTTCACTGACTATGACCTCTACCACAATGTTAAAGAGAAGTAGTGAGTGTAGACATTTTTGCTGTGTTGCCAATCTTGAGAGGAGATCATTCAGCCTTTTATCAAGTAGGATGTTAGCTGTAAGTTTTTCATAGATGCTCTTTATCAGGTTGAGGAAACTGTCTTGTATTCCCAGTTTTTAAATCATTTTTATTAGAAAAGGATGTTGATTTTTGTTAAATGTTTTTTCTGCATCTCTTTAAGATTTTTTTCCTTCTTTTTGTCTTTAATATTGTAAATTACTCTGATTGTGAACCAACCTTGCATTTCTGGGATAAGCACCACTTGGACATAATGTATTATCCTTTTACCATATTACAGAATTCAAATTACTAATTTTTAACTTAATGCTTGCATTTATGTCCATAAAGAATATTGCTCTCTAGCTTTCTTACAATGTCTTTGTTTTTGATATTAGGATTATGCTGGTCTCATAAAATGAGTCTCATTAAAAGAAGTAAAAATAAAGGCTTAACAGTATTCACATATAGATCATTTTATTTATCTTTTTATTCATTGATTGATATATATAATATTCTTTGCATATTCAACTATATATAATTATGTATAACTATGTAACTACATATATAATATAAATTTATATATATAAAACTATAGTTGTATATGCAAAGGATCCCTGGAAAGACACAAAGAAATTGGAACCATTCATTCCCTTCCTACCTTTAGGTCAAGGGGATTCAGGAATGCAGAAAGATTTTTCCCCTTCATACTACTGCTTTGGTACTATGGATGAATAGATGAATGGGCATGAGAGCTAGCCTGAGAACCTAATGACTGTTTATCACATAGCTTTCATAGAAAAAAGTTGTCAGCAATTCAGCAACAAACTTCACAAACCGATATATTAAACGAGTCACATTACTTAAGGTTACGGAATACCTGTGTTGATGGGGCTCACTACAAAGGCATTCCTGAAATGGGTAAGATTCATTAGGGGCTGAGTTGTGGAGGGATCAGTGGAAATCTTTTCCCACTGCTAGAGAACAAACAAATAGCAAGTAAGTTGTTTCTTTGAGCTAAATCAGGGAAGAATCTCTACTGTATTCTGAAATCCCAACAAAGGAGACTAGAGATGAGCTGATTTAGAGGAAATGAAAATATGAGAATGGAAATTCAAGAAAGTTCCATATAGAAGGCCATATGGTTACAGTTTTGGGAACAAGCATCATATCTAAAGTATAAATAATTTTTATCATCTAATCAGGAGCCTTGAGTTTCTAGCATTAGCTCAGGGAATAGTACTCTCAAAAGGAAAGGCTCCTTGGTGGTCCGTTTACCTCCCATGCCCGGTGAACAGGTTCATGAACCCATGCCAGGCCTATCTTTTCATGCCTGAACTTTAGATTTTCCTTTAAAAGTATTGGTTTTGTTTTGAGACAGGGTCTGGCTCTGTTACCCAGGCCGGAGTGCAGTGGTGCTATCTTGGCTGATGGTGCCTCCACCTCCTAGGCTCAAGCAGTCTTCCCACCACAGCCTCCTAAGTAGCTGGGACTACAGGTGCACACCACCACACTCAGCTAATTTTTTTATTTTTTTGTAAAGATGGGGTTTTGCCATGTTGCTCAGGCTGGTCTTGAACTCCTGAGCTCAAGCCATCCACCTGCCTTGGCCTCCCAAAGTGCTGGGATTACAGGCACTGGTGACTGACTCATTAAGAGTATTGTTAATCATTAGCAATTTATTCTTCAGCCAAGAGTCACGGAGATGAGTTTGTTTCCTAAGATGTGCTTGTGAACAACTGCCTTTGAGAAGTTGAAAATAAAGAAGCAGATCAGTTTACTCATCTCTAATTCAAGCAACCACCGGGGGTATTTTATCTGGTGAGCTACTTTACTGAAAAGAACTGAATGAGTTCAGTTTGTCAGGTTCTGTTTGTGCTTTCACTGAGCAGCAGAACAACAATAACAACAATAACAACAACAACAAATCCTCCTTTTTTCTTCCTCCTCTTCCTCCTCCATCCCCTGTAATGGAATAACATTCGAATGCCAACATCACAAACACAGAGGACCCTTCATTTCTTGGCTTGCCAATACCTACCTGTCACATGCCTTCTGGTTTGAGTGGAGTAATCCTGGTAGAATCCACGTAGCTCTGAAGAGTGGGTACTCTGAAGAGCGCAGGTTCATTGAAGGGATGATACATGTTCAGTTGCTCTGTTGGGATTGGGAACCATGAACCGCAGTGGTATTGGCAATGTTCAGTGGAAGGTCTAGGGAAAACCAAGGGTTCTCTGTGCTGCTCATTGATAATAGGGAGGCTTAGATATCTGGGTATCATTTTGGATACTTTTGGTATAGTCATTTTATATACTTTTGGTATTGGGTATAGAAAATCTCGGCTAGGTAAAGAGGGGCTAGACTGTAGGGGAACTTGAATGGCAGACTCAGACATTTATTCTGTGAATAGACTGGGCACAGTGGTTTGCACCTGTAATCTCAGCACTTTGGGGAGGGGGAGAAGGGAGGGTTGCATGAGGCCAGGAGTTTGAGACTAGCCTTGACAGCATAGCGAGACCCTGTCTCTACAAAAAATTAAAAATTAGCCCGATGTGGTGGTGTGTGCCTGTAGTAGTCCCAGCTTGAGGCTGAGGTGGGAGGATCGCTTGAGCTCAGGAGCTCGAGGTTACAGTGATCTGTGATTGGGCCACTGCACTCCAGATTGGGCAACAGAATGAGACCCTATCTCTCAAGAAACTATTATGTGAATAATGGGGAGTCATCGTGGGTTTTGTAAATAGTAATTTAACACAAGGAGAATTTGCCGAATTAATCTGGCAGTAATATTTAGGGTTCAACAGAGGCAGAAAAACTAAATAATAGGATGTTGCGGCAAGTCAGACATGAGTAGGTGAGATTCTGGGTCACGGTGGTGACAGATTAAAGGGACATTCAAAGAAAGAAACAAGATTTTTAAAAAACTAATTAGGCAGGAAAAATGACAGAGAATGAAAAAGCAGAATGACAGATAGTCTTACAAAGATCATGGTCATTATATGATGAGTTAATGGGTGCAGCACACCAACATGGCACATGTATACATATGTAACAAACCTGCAGGTTGTACTCATGTACCCTAGAACTTAAAGTATAATTAAAGAAAAGAAAAGAAAGACTATGGTCATTATAGCTGATGAGGAACAGATACTTGCTCTGAATATTTATCAGTGGAGGAGCAAAAGAGAATGTAGAGTGTTAAAAGCAACCAGGAAGACACAGTATCAAAGAAACTAAAGCAACAGTTTCAAGTAGTGTTGTCCAGTTAGCAGCGTGATAGATTAGGGGGGTGTAGATCAGAGACTGGTGGGTGTCAAGACAAATGCAAATTGAGCAACCGTTTTTATTTTGGGATTCACAGGTTATTGGTGGCTTTGAAAAAGTGCAATTTGAATAGAATGATCAGATCAAGAGTGAGGTGGGGGGTAAAGGAGTGAACAATGCTGAGATGGTGGAGATAACAAGTATGGGCAATTTGCCTCTGAAGTTTACAACGAAGGGAAGAAGATAAATAATAATGAATAATGGTAAGCTTACAGACTACCAACACTTGTAGCTTAGCTAAGAAATGTTCCCTGCACAGACAAACAGTAGAAAATTATAAGATCTAGTGGTGGTGGTGGGGAATTTCAACCATATGCCTGCCTCTGTCCTATGGGTAAGGCACCTGTGAAGATGTTTCCACATGCTCATGGTTTCAAATTTTCCACCTTTATAGCTCCAACCATACCGCTTTAAGGAGGTCTGTTGCACCTGCATGTTCCCAGAAGTTCTGTTGGGGAAGAGGCTGGGGAAGGCAGGAGATGGAGGAACAGAATTTCTGTACTCCTGCTAGTGCATGGAGGTATCTTTTGAGGGTTTTTTTTTTTTTTCAACTTTACAATATAACTTTAAATCTAGCCAAGACTGCAAATGGGTCTCCTGTCCCAAAGTTCAGATCATTCCTGCAGTACCCTTCTGTTAGGTGGGGAGTCTTAGAGGAATAAAAGGAAGATAGTATCAATATTTATGTCCACTAAAACCACTTCTTTTGCCAATTGCTATTGAGAATGGGCTGAGAAGACACTGCTCAAAGTGACCACGTTGTATTTGCCTGAAAAACTGAAACCATCTCGATAGGAACCTAATTCTGCCTGGTGGGAAACAGCAAGCAGCACAGTTACCACTGCTGGGCAGAAACCTTTTTAGTAATTCAGCTGTATTTTATCTGTTACAATCTGTTCTCAAGTGCCAGGTCACAGACATCATGACTTGCAGAAGTAAATGAATCTTGGAGATGTGGTTCTAATACCCAGCCTTTCTTTTTTTTGAGACGGAGTTTCGCTCTTGTTGCCCAGGCTGGTGTGCAATGGCGTGATCTCGGCTCACCACAACCCCTGCCTCCTGGGTTCGAGCAATTCTCCTGCCTCAGCCTCCTGAGTAGCTGGGATTACAGGCATGTGCCACCACGCCCAGCTAATTTTTTTTTTTTTTGAGATGGAGTCTCGCTCTGTCACCAGGCTGGAGTGCAGTGGCATGATCTCAGCTCACTGCAACCTCCGCCTCCTGGGTTCAAACAATTCTCTTGCCTCAGCCTCCTGAGCAGCTGAGACTACAGGTATGTGCCACCACGCCCAGGTCATTTTTCTATTTTTAGTAGAGACAGGGTTTTACCACATTGGCCAGGATGGTCTCCTGACCTCATGATCTGCCCTCCTCAGCCTCCCAAAGTGCTGGGATTGCAGGCATGAGCCACTGTGCCCAGCCTAATTTTATATTTTTAGTAGAGACAGGGTTTCTCCATGTTGGTCAGGCTGGTCTCGAACTCTCGACCTCAGGTGATCTGCCCGCCTCGGCCTCCCAAAGTGTTGGGATTACAGGCGTGAGCCACCACACCCGGCCAACACCCAGCCTTTCTGACTGCTGGACCGAAAATTTGAAATGCAGGCGACTTTCTCTTAGCACTTGTTTTTTGGGTGACCCTGCAGACAGCAGGAGCTGTGAAACATCCTAAACACAGCCATAGCAAATGGAAAAAGTCAAAGAAGTTTACCTTTGAGTATACATGCTCTGAGTTCACTGGGG
The DNA here is from genome assembly GCF_003255815.1 of Theropithecus gelada. NCBI lineage: Eukaryota > Metazoa > Chordata > Mammalia > Primates > Cercopithecidae > Theropithecus > Theropithecus gelada. Next base: position 85,692,003 of record NC_037672.1, on the reverse strand, counting down.
ATCACGTTGCTCTTCCTTCTCCTTCAGAACATACATCGCCTCATTCTTGCTGATTTTTTTCTTGTATTTGAAAAAGTGCCCAGATATATTCATTCTTGAATTACAAATTGTTAACATTTCAGACCTTTATCAGTTCTTTGAAGCTACTTCGAAGAACTGGAACTTTGTCTTCCAGCTATTTTCATATATACAATAAATTATTGTTAACTAAGTTGCCCTATTATGCTATTGAACACTTACTCTTTCTATCTAACTATATTTTTGTATCCATTAATCATACTCCTCTTCATCCCCCTCTCCCTGCTTCCCTTCTTAGCCTTTGGTAACTATCATTCTACTCTCTATGAACATGAGATCAATTTTTTAAATTCCACATGTAAGTGAGAATGTGGTATTTGCCTCTCTGTGTCTGGCATATTTCACTTAACCTAATGCCTAGTTCCATCCATGTTGCTGCAAATGACAGGATTTCATTTTTTATGGCTAACTAATATTCCATTGTGTGTATATATAACACATATTGTTTATCCATTCATCTGTTGATGGACACTTAGGTTGATTCTGTATCTTGGCTATTGTGTGAATAGTGCTGCAATAAACATGGGAGTACAGTGTATTATTCTGTTTTCACACTGATATAAAGAACTACCTGAGACGAGGTAATTTATGAAGAAAAGAGGTTTAATAGACTCACAGTTCCACAGGCTTAACAAGAAGCATGATTGGGAGGCCTCAGGAAATTTACAATCATGACAGAAGGTGAAGGGGAAGCAAGGCATGTCTTACATGGTGGCAGGAGAGAAAGAACGAGGTGGGAAAGTGCCACACTTTTAAACCATCAGATCTTGTGAGAATTCACTCACTCTCATGAGAACAGCATGGGGGAAATCCATCCCCATGATCCAGTCACCTCCCACCAGGCCCCTCCCCTGACAAGTGGGGATTATAATTTAACATGAGATTTGGGTGGGGACACAGAGCCAAACCATAACATACAAATATCTGTTTGACACACTGATGTATTTTTGGATATATTAACATATGCAGCAGTGAGATTGCTGGATCATGTGGTAGTTCTCTTCTTAGTTTTTTGAGGAACCTCCATACTGTTCTCCATAGTGGTTGTACTAATTTACATTCCCACCAACAGTATACAAACATTCTCCTTTCTCTGCATCATTGCCAGCATGTTATTTCCTATCTTTTTGTTAATAGCAGTTTTAACTGGTGTGAGATAATATCTCATTGTGGTTTTTGATTTGCATTTCCCAGATGATTAATGATATTGAGCATTTTTTCATATACCTACTTGCCACTTGGATGTCTTTTGCCATTTTAATTTAATTCAGTTTTTTTTAGCAGTTCTGTTTTTTATTTTTAAAAAATTTAAAAAATTTTTGTTGGTATGTAGTTATGAGTCACATGAGATGTTTTAATTCAGGCATGCAGTACATAATAATCACATCAGGGTACCCAAACAGGGTATCCTCATTTGCCATTTTTAAATCAAATTATTTGTTTTTTGCTGTTGAGTTGTTTGAGTTCTTTATATATTCTGGTTATTAATCCCTCGTCAGATGGATACTTTGCAAATGTTTTCTCATGGGTTGTCTCTTCATTTGTTGTTTTCATCTCTATGCAGAAGCTTTTTAGCTCAGTGTAATCCCAATTGTTAATTTTTGCTTTGGTTGCCTGTGCCTTTGAGGTCTTACTCAATAAATCTTTGTCCAGGCCAATGTCCTGAAGCATTTCCCCAATGTTTTCTTGTAGTAGTTTCATCGATTCAGATCTTACGTTTAATCTTTAATTCATTTTTATTTAATGTTTGTATATGGTGAAATATAGAGGTCTGGCTTTATTATTCTGTATATGGATATCCAGTTTTCCCAGCATCATTTATTGAAGAGACTGTTTTCTCCCCAGTGTATGTTCTTGGTGCCTTTGTTGAAAATCATTTGGTTATAAAAGTGTGAATTCATTTCTGGATTCTCTATTCTGTTCCATTGGTCTGTGTCTGTTTTTAAACCTGTACCATACTATTTTAGATATTATAGCTTTGTAGTATATTTTGAAATAAGGTAGTATGATGACTCCAGCTTTGTTCCTTTTGCTTAGTTTTCTTTGGCTATTCGGGATCTTTTGTGGTTCCATACGAATTTTAGCATTGCATTTTTTATTTCTCTGAAGAATGTCATTGGCATTTTGATAGGGATTTCATTGAATCTATAGATCACGTTACGTAGTATGGGCACTTAACAATATTAATGATTTCAAACTATGAGCATGGAATATGCTTCCAATTTTTTTTTTTTTTTTTTTTTTTGAGGTGGAGTCTCGCTCTCTCGCCCAGGCTGAAATGCAGTGGCTCGATCTCGATTGACTGCAAGCTCCACCTCCCAGGTTCGCACCATTCTCCCACCTCAGCCTCCCGAGTAGCTGGGACTACAGGCACCCACTACCACACCAGGCTAATTTTTTTGTTTTTTTATTTTTAGTAGAGATGGAGTTTCACCATGTGAGCCAGGATGGTCTTGATCTCCTGACCTCGTGATCCGCCTGCCTCGGCTTCCCAAAGTGCTGGGATTACAGGTGTGAGCCACCGCGCCCAGCCCAATTTCTTTCATTAGTGTTTTATAGTTTTCATTGTAGAGATCTTTTAATTCTTTGGTTAAATTTATTCCTAGGTATTCTTTTTGTAGGTTTTGTAAATGAGATTACTTTCTAGATTTCTTTTGCAGATTGTTGGCTGTTGGCGTATAGAAATACTACTGATTTTTGTATGTTAATTTTGTATTCTGCAACCTTACTGAATTTATCAGTTCTAAGAGTTTGGTTTTTTTTAGAGCCTCTAGGTTTTTCTAAATATAAGATAATGTCATCTGCAAACAAGTACAATTTGACTTCTTTCTTTTCAATTTGGATGCCCTTTATTTCCTTCTCTTGTCTAATTGCTCTATCTAGGATTTCCAGTACTATGCTGAATAAAAGTGGTGAAACTGGGCATCCTTGTCTTGTTCCAGAGCTTAAAGGAAAGGCTTTCAATTTCCCCTTTTCAGTGTGATGCTATCTTTTGGTTTGGGTTTGTCATACATACATGGCTTTTATTGAGGGATGTTCCTTTTATACCCAGTTTCTTGAGGATTTTTATCATAAAGGGATGTTGAATTTCATTGAATGCTTTTCGGGAGGCATCTGTTGAAATCGTCATACGGTTTTTGTCTTTTATTCTATTAATGTGATGTATTGATTTGCATATGTTGAACCATTTTTGCATCCCTGGGGTGAATCCCACCTGATCATGGTAAATGATCATTTCAATGTGATGTTGACTGCAGTTTGATGGTATTTTGTTGAGGATTTTTGCATCTCTGTTTGTCTTTGGTTTTGGTATGAGGGTAATGAGGACCTTGTAGAATAAGTGTGGAAGTATTTCCTTCTTTCCAATTTGTTGGAACAGTTTGAGTAGGATTAGTATTAGTTTTTCTTTAAATGCTTGGTAGAATTCAGTGAAGTCATCAGGTTCTAGGCTTTCTCTAATGAGAGACTTTTTATTGCTACTTCAATTGTGTTACTTTTTATTTGTCTGTTCATGTTCTCTATTTGTTCAATCTTGGTAGGTTGCATGGATGTAGGAGAGCAACCATTTCATCTAGGTTTTCCAATTTATTGTTGTACAGTTGTTCATAATAGTCTCTAATGAGCCTTTTTATTCCATGGTACCAGTTGTAATGCCTTCTTTTCTGTCCCTGATTTTATTTATTTGAGTCTTCTCTCTTTGTTTCTTAGCTTGGGTAAAGGTTTGTCAATTTTGTTTATCTTTTTAAAAAGCCAACTTTTAATTTCTTTAATCTTTGATGGTTTATTGTCTCAATCTTATTTATACTCTGATCTTTATTATTTGTCTCCATCTACTAATTTTGGGTTTGGTTTGTTCTTGCTTTTCTAGTTCTGTAAGAAAATGTTGATGAGATTGTGTAAACTAGAACTCTCATATATTACTGATGGGAGTGCAAAATGATACAACCAGTTCTGAAAAATGTTTCATAGTTCTTACAGAGTTTAACAGAGGCAGAATATTGAGCTCATTTCTTTGCATTTCCCTTCTGTCTGAGATCTCCTCAGCCTGTAAGTTGGGCAAAAGGTCCACTCACTCTATGTTCCTCTAAATATCCACTTTCTGCTAGGTTTCTCAGTAGTTTCGCCCTGCGCTTCCTAAAAAACCAGTAGGTGTCTCAAAAGGAAAAGTGGTACAAAATGTCTAACTTGCTTCAATTTTATTTCTCTTCTCCCTTAAGATCATGGCCTCTCATGTCCTGGCTGCGTTGGTAGTCCTCTAAAGCCTTTAAACAAGTTTTAAAAATAACTTTTGTCCAACCGTTCTAGTTGTACTCAATGAGAAATTGGTCTCCTGGAAGCTAGTCCCTCAGAGCCAGAACTGAGAATTCTTCTTTAAACCCATACAAGCCAACCCCCATCAGGCCCTGACACTCATGTCCATCCTGAGATTTGGAGTGACTTCTTCCTGTATTGTTGCCCCAGAATGTTGTCTTGTTTCACAGGGCTTTGCAAAGGGCCTGTGTTAATCTGAGGTTGTTTCTTGGACATTTTCTACCTCCGTTCCAGCTGAAATCTACATTCATTACATCCTGGTTTTCATTCAGGCAGCTTTAGAAGGTATTGTTTCACTGTCTACCCACAGGGAGTTCATTAACCTAGTTAACTCTGTGATTTGTATTAGAGTAAAAAGGTGCCTTCACTAGGAAACAACTTAATGATTACTGCCTTCACTTGTCTACTAAATTGGATTTGTGTCTTCTTGCTTCTTGAATTTTAGCTAAACTAGCTGAATAATAAATGTGAGAACCCTATATGTAAGCATATGGAAGTCTCAGTATTCAGGGATGTGATTCTTTTAGTCCTCTCAAAAGGGGGAACAGTTAATAATAAATGCTTTTAAAGCTCTATAGTAAATTTTGGCTAAACAGTGCAAATCGAGTATTACTAAACCTAATTGGAAGCCTCATGGAGGGGGAAGAAACCTCTTTTGTACAAACTTCTGCCAAGGATTGGAAAAGAGATTCGTTTTAAAGGCTTCCCAAGAGAGGATTGAAGACATAAAGTTCTTGACGTTTTGTTTTTTTCTCAACAGCTTACAAAAGCAGTGATTCCCAGGCTTTCTCAGCAATGTACCCCATTTCCTGACATTTACATCTGAAGGTGAATTTTTCCTTTTGCAAGGAGAAAATTTTGGTGGAGAATCATCCAACAAGAAAAGGACCTGTGGCTATTAAGACAGGTAAATCTTTTACGTAGAGTATGGAGAGGGAAGTAACTTATGGAAAAAATGTTAAGGAATGTTTCATTTGTTGTAAGTGGTGTTCTAGAAATAGTATGTATTTTACTGAATATCAGGACAAGTGATCCTTGTCATCAGTGATCTTCTAATCCTAAATTGCATTCCCAACTCTTCTACTTACCAGCTGAGTCAGCTTGGACAAGTGACTTAAATTCTCTGAACCCCAGTTATTTCATCTATAAAATAAAGTTTCATGGGAAAAGGTTTTGTAAATGGGAGAGGACATGTAATACAAAAATGGGGTTATCAGCCAGGTACAGTGGCTCAGACCTGTAATCCCAGCACTTTGGGAGGCCGAGGCAGGCGGGTCACTTGAGGTCAGGAGTTCAAGACCAGCCTGGCTGACATGCTAAAACCCATCTCTACTAAAAATACAAAAGTCAATCAGGCGTGATAGTGGGCACCTGTAGTCCCAGCTACTCAGGAGGCTGAGGCAGGAGAATCGCTCGAACTTAGGAGGCAGAAGTTGCAGTGAGCCAAGTTTGTGCCACTGCACTCCAGCCTGGGCAATAGAGCGAGACTCCATCTCAAAAAAAAAAAAAAAAAAAAAAAGGGTTATCATTGTTCATTGTTTTGTTGCTATTAGAAAATTCTATGGTGATGGCCTTGCGTCTCATGTTGCTTTTGAGCCACAGAGCTTGGTCCTGTGAGTTTGGGGAACTTTGTCTTCTGAGTGCTGGGAGTGGGAGGCATTCCTCATCTGCCTCCCGTGTAAAAATAACATCATATCAGCCGGGCGTGTTGGCTCACGTCTGTAATCCCAGCACTTTGGGAGGCCAAGGTGAGCAAATCACAAGGTCAGGAGTTCAAGACCAGGCTGGCCAACATGGTGAAACCCCATCTCTACTAAAAATACAAAAACTTAGCTGGGTGTGGTAGCAGGTGCCTGTAATCCCAGCTACTCGGGAAGCTGAGGCAGGAGAATCGCTTGAACCTGGGAGGCGGAGGTTGCAGTGAGCCGAGATCTCGCCATTGTACTCCAGCCTGGGTGACAGTGCAAGACTCTGTCTCTAAATAAATAAATAAATAAATAAATAAATAAATAAATAAATGGCATCATATCATTCTTTTGGCTGCAGATATCTGCCACCTAATTTTTGTAAGTTGTGGCAAGGGATGGAAGTTAAATATAAGATCAAAGGAAATAAAATAACAACTACCTATCAACAATGACCTATTATGATAACTACCTGTTAATAAAAACTACTCATTAGTTGTCTTAGTTGCTATGATAAGCATTGTATTGAGTATTTGGTTACTTTATTTCATTAAATTCACATACCAAGCTTTGTAAGATGAGTGTTACCTCTACCATGAGATTTCTCTTGGATTGACAGCACCCTTTAGGGAGTAACTTAAAGAAGATAAAAGTCAGTCTGATTTCTTGTAATTTGAGAGGTTTTATTAGATGGTGGGAGTTTGAAGCTTTTAATTTTTTTCTAATGTTTTACAGTGAACACATACAGCTTCTGTAATAATTAAAGTGGTCATTTGAAAATGCATGATGGATTTTTAGAAAATTTTTTCTTAAGCACCTACAGTGAACTAGGTACTATTTTGGAAGTTTGTTCACATCAGTGCATGGAGCTTCATGTTCTAGCATAAGTAAAGATGATAAATAATACACATAATAAACACGTTACTAGGATATTAGAATCCACTGAGAACATGGAGAAAAGAAAAAGTAAAGTAGAGCAAGGGAGGTTTCTTAGTGGGCTGGGAGTGCAAATTGCAGAATGGGCCTCATTGAGGAAAGGCAGGAAGTCAAGAGTTAGCTCTGGGCCTGTTCCAAGTAGAGGAAGCAGTGGGTGCAAAGGCCCTAAGGAGGGAATGCAGCTGGGGTGTTCTAGCCACAGCCAAGAGCCAGTGCTGGAGCAGAGTGACTGGGAAGGTCAGATCCACAGGAAATGACGACACTTTTGGTTTAGATGCATAAGATAGGTTGCTTTGTTTTCTTCCTATCTACTTGATTTGTTCTGTTTCCTCTACAGTTAAAGTACACTTACACCCTCCACCCAACACACACAAAAAATACATACATTAGGCCTCTAGCACCATATTAATTTACTAGGAGTGCCATAAGAAATTAGGCAAACAGAGCTTAAAACAACAGAAGTGTATTGTTTCACAGGTCTGTAGGCTAGAAGTTCAAAATCAAGTTAGGGCCATGCTCCCTGTGAGACAGGTCAGAGGGACCTTCCTTGGCTCTTCCTGGCTTCTGGTGGTTGTCGGCAATCTTCGGCGTTCCTGGGCCGCAGCGGCATCCCTTCAGTCTCTGCCTTTGTCGTCACCTGGCATTCTCACTGTGTGTCTGTGTCTTCACATGGCTGTCTTCCCTCTTCTTTTTTTTTTTTTTTTTTTTTTGAGACGGAGTCTCGCTCTGCCGCCCAGGCTGGAGTGCAGTGGCCGGATCTCAGCTCACTGCAAGCTCCGCCTCCCGGGTTCACGCCATTCTCCTGCCTCAGCCTCCGGAGTAGCTGGGACTACAGGCGCCCGCCACCTCGCCCGGCTAGTTTTTTGTATTTTTTAGTAGAGACGGGGTTTCACCGTGTCAGCCAGGATGGTCTCGATCTCCTGACCTCGTGATCCGCCCGTCTCGGCCTCCCAAAGTGCTGGGATTACAGGCTTGAGCCACCGCGCCCGGCCCTTCCCTCTTCTTATAAGGACACTAGCTATATTGGACCAAGGACCCACCCTACTTCAATGTGACCTCATCTTAAACTAATTACATCTGCAACAACCCTACTTCCAAATAAGGTCAAAGTCAGTGGTACTGCGGGGTCAGGACTTCAGCTTACTTTTTGGGGGATACAATTCAAACCATCACAACTACCTTAAATAATAAGTAATAGATACTACTATTCCCATCTCACAAGTGGAGAAACAGGCTCAGAAAACTCAGATAACTTGCTCAAGATCAGAGTCAGTAATCAAAACAGCCAGGTCGGCTCGACGCGATGGCTCACACCTGTAATCCCAGCACTTTGGGAGGCTGAGGCAGGCGAATCACTTGAGCCGAAGAGTTCGAAACCAGCCTGGGCAACATGGCAAAATCCTATCTCTACAAAAATCACAAAAAATTAGCTGGGCATGGTGGTGTGTGCCTGTGATGCCAGCTACCCGAGAGGCTGAGGTGGGAGGATCACTGAAGCCGGGGAGGTTGAAGCTGCAGTGAGCTGAGATTTTACCACTGTACCTCTCACTCTGCCTGGGTGACAGAGTGAGACCCAGTTTGTCTCAAAAACGAACAAACAAAAAAAGCAGAACAGCAACAAAACACACAGCAACAACAAAGAAACAAAAATCCCAGCCAGGTCTAGGCCAGGCATGGTGGTGGTACCTGCAGTCCCAGCGACTCAGGAGGCTGAGGTGGGAGGATCATCAGTGTGATTTCTCCATGCCGCTTATATGCTACTAGGGCCATGATATCAGGCTGGAGCTGACAAGGCACTGCCCTGATCCAGGGTAGGGATTGCACATATACGATGTTGTAGTCCCTGTCCAAATTGCTTAACTCCAAAAGAGCTCACAATTGATATTCTACCTTAGCTTTCCTATCAGAAGCCACTCCTCCTTCTAGCATGACAGACATAGGAAATAGATGCTTTTTTCCTCTTTTAGGAAGTTTTCCAGGGAAGTAATACTGTAATTTTAAAAACATATGTAGAATATTTTGTGACAGAATTAAATGATTTTTTCTCATACAACATAGAAAAAAAAAGTGTGTGTGTGTGTGTGTGTGTGTGTGTATGATTCCCTGAGTCTGTTGGTTTCTTGCAATAGAATTGGGGATTTTGGCCGGGCACGGTGGCTCACACCTGTAATCTCAGCACTTTGGGAGGCCAAGGAGGGCAGATCACTTGAGGTCAGGAGTTCAAGACCAGCCTGATCAACATGGAGAAACCCCGTCTGTACTAAACATATAAAAATTAGTTGGGCGTGGTGGCACATGCCTGTATTCCCAGCTACTTGGGAGGCTGAGGCAGGAGAATCGCTTGAACCCAGGAGGCGGAGGTTGCGGTGAGCCAAGATTGCGCTGTTGCAGTCCAGTCTGGGCGACAAGAGCAAAACTCCGTCTCAAAAAATAAAATGAAAAGAATTAGGGGATTTTGAAAGCCTTGAATATATTTTGGCTTTTCATTACGTTTAAAGATTCCCTCCTAACATGCAGCCATCTAGCCACTTGTGTTCCTTGGCCTGCAGCCGCATCACTGCAGTCAACTCCAGAGCCTTATTTTAGGCATGGTCTTGAGGGCTGCACCCGAGAGAAGGAAAGCTACACCAAAACAGAGCTGAGCACGTTTCCATGCCTGCACAGGCACATGGTGTAGACGGACATCCTGGGTTAGGCCGAAGGTAGAAGAAGCGACCACTGTCGGTCATGCTAGAGAAATGTCTAAATCCTGGTCAAAGAAAGCAAGTGCTCAAAGCTAAGTGTTGTGTTAAGTCTGGGAGGTGAGACAAAGCCATAGTAGGAAAACCATGCCTGACCTCAAACTGGGAAGATTCAAGGTTTATCATGAAGTAGAGCATGAGGCAAGGTGAGTGGTTCGGAGGTTGATTGTGAGGGCTTCGGGGGCCTGTTTGTCCATGGCTCTGACTGTGCCATGTTGGGGTGAAAGGGGAAGTTGTCAGGTGAGACTGGGCAGCCCCCATCTGCTTTTCCTCAGTTTGCATTCAGCCATGTTTTTGTTTACATGGGCTTGTAGTTTCCTTTCAAGCTCCTTTTTTTTTAACCTCTGTTCTAAATGTGTTTTTATTCCCTCTAAGCTTTTGGGCTTTTCTTTGCACTTAACAGCAGATTGCTTTGGATCTTCATCTTAGTAAAAAGAAGGGGGAAAAAAGCTGCCTCTCCTCTAAAGATCCTCCTGCTCCCTGTTAACATTTCTTTCTTTTTCCTTTTTCCCCCAAGACAGAGTCCTCTCTGTCGCCCAGGCTGGAGTGTAATGGCGCGATCTCAGCTCACTGCAACCTCCACCTCCCAGGTTCAAGTGATTCTCGTGCCTCAGCCTCCTGAGTAGCTGGGACTACAGGCATGTGCCAGCATGCCCAGTTAATTTTTGTATTTTTAGTAGAGATGGGGTTTCATCATGTTGGCCACATTGGTCTCAAATTCCTGGCCTCAGGTGATCCACTTACGTCAGCCTCCCAAAGTGCTGGGTTTATAGGCGTGAGCCACACCTGGCCAACATTTATTTTCTTTGTCCTGGAAGTGTGTGGAAATGGCAAGGTCATCATATTCTTCTAGTGAATTAAAACAACCCTTAGTCTTTGTCTGATGTCACCGCCACCAAATGCCACTCCTGGGACATACCTCCGTCACACAGGTCTGGTTGGGGTTCTAGAGTCTAGTTAACACAGGTCTCCTCGATTGCCTTTTGGTTATCTAGCTGGCACTTTGTAGCTGCAGATGAATAGTTGCTGCTCTTGCTACTACTGCAGCTGTTGATTGTGAAGTTAGACTACATGGGCCAGGCAAATCTGGGATCATTGGTTTGAATTACTTCTCTGCTACCAACATTCCGGTAAGTACTTGGCTTTTCACAGGAAAGTCCTGAAGATGACTGATACTAGAATTTAAAGACTTATTTAATCCCTCTTATCACTATGGAATGGAAACAGGATCCTCCTTTTTCCCCAATAGTGGTAGATTGTTGAGCAATGAGAAATAATTAGTCCTTTAATTATAACACTTTTTAAAATATTCAGGTGAAATTCACATTGCATGAAATTAAATATTTTAAAGTGAACAATTCAGTGGCATTTAGTATATTCACACTGTTTTGCAACCATCACCTCCATCTCTTTCCAAAACATTTTCATCACCCCAGAATAAAACACTGTACCCATTAAGCAGTTACTCCCCATTTCCCCCTCCCATCAGCCACTGGCAACCACCAATCTTTCTGTCTCTATGAATTTATCTTTTCTAGATATTTTATATAAATGAAATTGTACAATCCGTGATGTTTTGTGACTGGTAAAATGCTTCATTGTTATTACCAATCATTTATTTTTTTCAATCTTCTCCTGTCATTATGCTGGGAGAGCTGGGGTGCTATGGGAATATTAATATCTTTCTAATTAGGACCTCCAAAAAGAAAACCCCTTCAGAACACCTGCTTCACTTTAGTTGCTGGTGGGCTTCTCTTCATGAGACGGATAGCAGTTTAGAATTCAGCTATTTAATCTGCAAGGATATGGAAAATTTGACTTTACCTTATTTCACTTCCATCATGGGGCTCAATCCCCCGGGCACCCTCTTTCCCCACCCCTGACTTATGTCATTGTTCTAGTGGTCTGAACTCCAGTTTATCCCATCATCCAGATGAACCTGTAATTGATATTTTGGCATTGGGATAGCTAGAGATTATATTGCTAGCCTAGGCAACAAAGCAGTCTCTCCCAAGGGAGTTAAACGATACTAGCCGTTGAAGATGAAAATTTGAGGAATACTTTACACTGTCATCTCTTGGGAAGGCTGATCACACCCATCCCTCCTTTCTTCTGTCCTTGGTGAGATAAAGGCTGCTCCGGGAGGGCTCTGGGATGCAGACAGCAGAGGCTTGAAATAAGATTCCTCTCTCCATCTGCCAGACGTAACCCAAGATGAGTTGCACAGATGAAGCTGGCAGAGAAATGGGAAACTGGATGGCAAACGAGGTTCTGAGGGGACCGAAATTCTAGTTAAATCCTTTTGTGATGGTAGAAGAGCTCTTGGTCTCATAATACAGAACTTAAGAATTAGGTTGGTGTCGTGCTAGTGGTTCAGCAAATGCAACCTCTCTGCAAGTCTCTTTTCTGTGGACTTCCTGGGAGTGTAGTGTTATGAACAGGTGCCATGGAACCACAGTTAAACACAGGACAAACGATGACTTGTCTCCATCAAATACGATTATTGTATACTGTACTATATGCTAGGGAAGACTGAATCATCAACTCTGTGCTCTAAGATATCTGTTCCAGGAGCTTGAAAACAGCAACTTTAGAGTAACTAGTTTGACAAGCAATAGCAGAGAGATGAGGATGGGGTAGGGGCGTTTTGTTGATTCCTTTCCTCTTCACTCCCTCCATTAACATGCATGGAACTTTTTACATGCCAGACACTGTGCTGAGAGGTGAGGATATGAAGTAATCATACTGTTCAGGAGTTCATGGTCACTTCCTCCTTCCTGTCACATCTCCGTTGCCTCAGGTTCTCCTGCTCTTAACAGAGAACTGTAAGTAGTTGTATCTTGTCTGTCCTCCATGATAGGAAGTAGCTTCTAAAAGCCAGGGTGCCAGGCACAGTGGCCCATGCTTGTAATCCCAGCACTTTGGGAGGCCATCATGGGAAGATTGCATGAGCCCAGGAGTTCAAGACTAGCCTGAGCAACATAGTGAGACCTCATCTCTAACCACAAATTTTTAGAAAATTAGCCAGGCATGATGGCGCACCCCTACGGTCCCAGCTACTCACAGGGAGACTGGAGTGGGAGGATGGCTTGAGCTTAGAGGGTTGAGCCTGCAGTGAGCCATGATCATGCCACTGCATTCCAGCCTGGGCAACAGAACAAGACCCTATCAAGAAAACAAAAACAAAAATAAACAAACAAAAAAAAACCAGAGCCTCTGAATTTGCCATTGAACCTTTGAATCTAGCATTGCCCTAGCAAATACTTAGTGCATTGCAATAGGAATTGAATTTTATCAAATTGAATTCAGATATGTAAACAGATAACTGGGTAAAGTGTGATTAGTGATATTTGAGAGAGTTTTGTACAGAGTGCTAGGGAACACAAAGGGCAGCGTAAACAACGGCCACAGGGGCCTCCCAGAGGTGTCATTTGAGCTGTCTTGAAAGATGAGAAGGTGTTTGCCAGACACACACAATCTCCACAGGTCACACTTACATGAACATGTTTCTTAGGAGAGGCCCTTGGATCCTCTAAATCCTGTCCTTTCTTTCGTTTATGTAACTTTAGAAAAATGAATATTTGGTTCACCACAGCTTTGGATCAAGCCTACAGACAGTACAGGCTTTTCTTCTAGCAAACAATCATGTTAGTAAATCTCGGGGATAAAGTCAAAAAATACCCCCAACCAACCAACCAACCAAACAAACAAAAGCTATTGAATTTATTACCCCTATTTACGATGCCCATTTTAATCTTTTTCCTTATTAAAATAAATAATTTTTTTTTCTTCTAAATTGGCCCCAGTGAAGCCAAGATTTCATTCCCATGATCCTTTCATCATTTCATGGGTAAGTCACTGCTCCGGACTCTAGGCTCACAAAGAACAAACAGCAAGACAGTTTCTGCTCCCACGGAGACCAAAAATTGACACCAAACAGAAAGCTAAAGTCAGCATGGAAAGTGTGCTCCACTAGTGTTTACTGTTAAAGCATAATCTATTGTTTACATACATGCACACAGAATAAGTATTAAGCTTCTTGAAATAAATGACTAATTCTGAACTGCAGTTCAGAGGCCAAGGAACAATGAAGAAGGCTATCCTATGACCGGAAGATTTACCAGGAAAAGGAAAAAGCACCCTTAGTCTAAACTTCACTGGGCACATATTTTAAGAAGCCTCAGAAAGTTCATTCCATGCAGAAAAACATCCCCCAAAAGGAGCATTTAAAAGAGAACTTAAATTTTATATTAAGGACTTGGATATGTTTATGTATTTTTTAAAATCTGTATCATTTTATTTCATTTCTTTATGGTAAATTTTGGTGTTTTATAGAACTGGAACCCCAATTTCTAATAATTCTTATTATTGGTCTAATAATACACAAATTAAGAATTAGGAGACAAGGACGTGGTTTACCAAGGCTTGACATGCTTGGCCCATCTAGGAATTACTTAGCGCTTGAGTTGGGGAGGGCCTGTGATAGATGAGATTGCTCACCCTGATGCTGCCAATTCCAAATGCCCATCTTCTCTTCTCCATCTCTTCTGGTCAATAGCTTACCTGTCCTTAAAGGATAAATTCAACACCAGCCCAGTTTATTCTCTGACACCTCCCCTTCCCGGAAGTGAGTGTTTTATTTTTTCCCTCCAGACTCCTACAGCAGCTCATTTATATCTGTCTAACCTCTCTCTCTGTCTCTCTCTCTCTCGCCCCACCTTCTCCTCTCTCTCTCTCTCTCTCTCTCACACACACACAGACACACACACACACACACAGAGGTTAACATTTTCCACCTGGCTTATAATTTTTGGTAAATATGTCATATCCTCTACTAAGTGACCATCTCCTTGGAGTCAGTGCTGTTTTCCTTCATTTCTTTATATCTCATTTCCTCCACCCTCATCCGAATACCTATCTCAATATTAAACCATAATGGGCTAGGTGTGGTGGCTCACGCCTGTAATCCCAGTACTTCAGGAGGCCGAGGCGGGTGGATCACCTAAGGATGTGCATCATTTAAGGAGTTCAAGACCAGCCTTACCAACATGGTGAAACCCCATGTCTACTAAAAATACAAAAATTAGCCAGGTGTGGTGGCATGCACCTGTAGTCCCAGTTACTCAGGAGGCTGAGGCATGAGAATTGCTTGAACCTGGGAGGCAGAGGTTGCAGTGAGCCAAGATAATGCCATTACACTTTAGCCTAGGCAATGGGGGTAAGACACTGTCAAAAAAAAAAAAAAAAAACCATAATGGACACTCAGCTGTAACTCAGTGACTTCAGTGATTGGGATTTCAGCCTAGATAAATGTATGCAAGAATGTCTGCCTCTCTTCCCACTGGCATTATCCATAGTATAATTCCTTAAACATTATTTCCCAAAGTAGGTTCCATAGAACAGTAATTCTAAGGAATATTTAAAAAGTATTTCATACTTTGGGAGATTCTGAATTAAACAAAGTTAAATAGGATTTTTTATTGCAGGATGTATTAGTCTGTTCTCACATTTAGGTCATGCTGATGTAAGAGGTGGGTTTCTATGGCCTTGGTCAGCTCTGTCCCTGTGACTTTGCAGGGTACAGCCCCTTTCTAGCTGCTTTCACGGGCTGGCATTGAGCGTCTGCAGCTTTTCCAGGCACATGGTGCAAGCTGTCTGTGAATCTACCATTCTGGGATCCGGAGGACAGTGGACCTCTCCTCACAGCTCCACTAGGCAGTGCCCCAGTGGGGATTCTGTGTGGAGGGAGTCCAACCCTACATTTCCCTTCCACATTGCTCTAGCAGAGGTGCTCTGTGAAGGCTATAAAAAATAAATAAGCGCACTATCCTGAGAACAGCATGGGGGAACCACCCCCATGATCCAATCACCTACCAGATCTCTCACTAGATACATGGATTACAATTCAAGATGAGGTTTTCATGGGGACACAGCCAAACTGTATCACAGGACTTCTCAAATTTTAGACATTGAGGAGATTAAGTGAATAATGTATCCCACAGTCATTTGACCAGAGAAACCTTGATAATTTTCCTAGAATGTGTATTCATTTTCTATTGGCACTGTAACAAAGTACCATAAACGCAGTGGCTTAAAACAACACAAATTGTAGTTCTAGAGATCAGAAGTCTCAAATGAGTCAGCAGGCCTGGCTCCTTCTGGAGACTGTAGGGGAGAATCCCTTTCCTTGTGTTTTTCAGCTTCTAGAGGTCACCTGCCTTCCTTGGCTTGTGGCCCCTTGCTCATTCTTCAAAAACAGCCGCAAAGCATCTTCCAGTCTTCCTCTCTCCCTCCCCTCCTTTGTTCCTCCCTCTCTCCTTCCCTCTCTCTCTGTGACCTCTGCTTCTACCATCACATCCTCTCCTGTGATTCTGACATTTCTGTCTCCCTCTTATAAAGACCCTTGTGAATACACTGGGCCCACCCAGATAATCCAGGCTCATCTTCCCACTGCAACATCCTGAACTTCAGCACATCTGATCCCCTGTTCACAGTTCTGCGAATTGGAAAGTGGACGTCTTTGGAGAGTCATTATTCTACCCGCCCCAGGACATGTGTTCTGCAGCAGCACTGCCTGCAATCAGGGCGTTTGCCTCCAATCTGAGACCTGTGTGGAACGCCCAACCACCATGTACAACATTATTTCTAAGGGAAAGTGAATTCTGAGTTGTGGAACAAAACAAATGAACATCTGTGATACACAGCGGTGGATAAACTGTGAACTCTTTTTATAGTAACCTTGGCAGTGATAACAAAATAAAGACTACTAAAGGCTTTCTTGTACATAAATCTGCTAAAACTCCCTTCTCTCAGTCCCAGATGTAGAGCTCGTTTTCACAATACATCAGACAAATTGTGTGCTAGAACTGCCCAGAAGAAGTATTTTCTGTCAAAGTCAAGACCTTTTAAACTGTATATAAATATGAACCTACTGTACATTGAACTAAGAACAAACTCATCATTTTGTGATAAGTTTACTCTTTATTCAGGAAGGTATACTGGCCAGGCGCAGTGGCTCATGCCTGTAATCCCAGCACTTTGGGAGGGCGAGGTGGGCGGATCACTGTGGTCAGGAGTTTGAGACCAGCCTGGCCAACGTGGCAAGACCCCGTCTTTCCTAAAAATACAAAAATTAGCTAGGCATGGTGGCGCATGCCTGTAATCCCACCTGCTAGGGAGGCTGAGGTGGAAGAGTTGTTTGGACCTGGGAGGCAGAGGTTGTAGTGAGCCGAGATCATGCCACTGCACTCCAACCTGAGTGGCATCAGAGCAAGACTCCATCTCAAAAAAAAAAAAAAAAAAGAAGGTATACTGTGCTGGGAATTTTAACTTTTAACTATGTCATGCCCAGTGCCCATTAGATTTCAGCAACATATATCTAATCCTATAGTCACTAAGTAGGGCATGTGATACAAATGTGAAATCTGATGTGAAGACTTGTGGGAAGAGGTTCATGATGAGAAACAGTAGAGAAATGAAATGAGAGTTGAAAAGAACTCAGACCAAGAGTTAGAGAAAGGATTAAAGTCTAACATGTATCATATCATGAAAATTTTGTTTTAAAATAAGCTTTGGGAAAAACAAAAACAAAACAAAAAAACACAAGCTTGTCCCATGCAGAAGAAACAAAATACTCAAAGGAAGATCCTGGATTTTAAGTAGAATGAGTAGAATGAGAAGACCTTTTCCTGATCTGAAAAAAAGTGAACTTTTCCTTGCAAAACACAGGCATGAAAGAGCTTTGAAATTCCACATAGATTCACGATATCTGAAATTAAATGGAATGGGATAAGATTGATTAATATTAGCTTCTCTTCACCCCACACAGACAACACTTAACACAAGACTATGAGTTCCTCCATGGCAGGGGCAGTGTCTGATTCATCTTTGAGTGCCCAGCCGATTAGTCCATTCTCATGCTCCTAATAAAGACATACCAAAAACTGGGTAATTTATAATGAAAAAGTGGTGTAATGGACTTACAGTTCCACTTGAATGGGGAGGCCTCACAATCATGGTGGAAGACAAAGGAAGAGCAAAGGGATGTTTCACATGGCAACAGCCAAGAGAGAGTGTGCAGGGTCACTCCCCTGTATAAAACCATCAGTTCTCGTGAGACTTATTCATTGTCAATGAGAACAGCATGGGAAAAACCTGGCCCCATGATTCAGTTACCTCCCACCGGGTCCGTGGCATGACACGTGGGGATTATTACAATTCAAGGTGAGATTTGTGGTGGGGGGCACAGAGCCAGACCATATCACCAGCCCCAGGATACACCATGTAAAATGATCAAAGTTTGTTATCATAGCATTGATTCATTTGGGGGAGACTATTTAAAAGAAATTGGCAAAAGAAAGGATGTATGAGAAAAGAAAAATAAAAAGTATGGTATACAGCAGACTGTTGAGATTTTCAGAGGACATGTCTAGAGATTTTCTTCCTTCCCAAATTGTTCATTTCACTCCAGCATATAATTTTCCCCAAAAAAACATATGCAGTATGAGTAGAGAATAACAAAAGTATATTGAGATTCAGATGTTGATATTAAGTTATGAGAATCATTCTTCAACAAAATTGCAAATTGCTACTTGTTGTATACCCAGTGTCACACACATAATCAATCTCAGAGACTCACAAATAGCCAAATTGGTGTATACTCAGTCAAAGAATGCTGATAGGCTACTATGTTTTATTTAGAAGATCAGGAAGAAGAGTTTCTGTTTTTTTATATTCCAATGCTGGATCATCCTCCATCCTGCTTTTGTTGAGGTTGTAAAATCACTGAGTACAGACTATGACTTCTTTTTCTATCCTCTGTTTGTCTAGTTTGATATTGTGGGCTTTGTGGGCACTCAGTGAGTAGATGATGACTTGGATTAAATGGAAAAATACAATAAGAGCACTATAAGAGTCAGCATAGGTAGGCATAAAATGATTAGGAATACATTCTTTTACATAGTGAACTATATTGATATATTTTCCTATCTCTTTACTAATATTCCATTATTAGATGGGTCCATTGTAAAGGGCAGTCACAGGCAAGGCTTTGCGGTATACAGTGGCAAAAGATTCTATAAAAGAAAACATGTAACTGATTTCAGACCAATCCAACAGAGGGCATTTGTAAGCCAGGCCCAGGAAATTTCATTCAAAAGCAATAATGTGCCATTCACAGCAATATGACAGTGGTAAAAACAAAAGTAGTGAAGCTTCAAAATACCCAATTATCTAGGGTGATGGGATTTAAAGTGAGCAACAAGGAGCAATTAAGCCAAGGAAGTAGCTAAGAGATACATAAAAGGAATCAAAATTGAATAAGGAATATGATCTGAATGTTTGCATCACCCCCTAAAATTCATATGTTAAGATGCTAACCCTCAAGGTGATAGGATGTACAGCCTTTTGGGGGTGATTAGGTCATGAGGCAGAGACCTTATAGATGGGATTAATGTTTTTATGAAGGAGACCCAAGAGAGTTTCCTCATACCTTCTGCCACATGAAGACATAGCGAGAAGGCACCATCTAAGAACTAGAAATTGGACCTTACCAGACACCGAATCTTCTGGAGCCTTGGAATTTCCAGCCTCCAGAACAGTGAGAAATACATGCATTTCTGTTGTTTATAAGCTACCCAATTTGTGGCATTTTGTAATAGCAGCCCAAATGGATGGAGGCACATGGAAGATATAGTTCTCTGGAAGCGGATTGACCCTCTCCAGTAGTTTGAACCTCTGGGATAGATCTGGCCAACTCCAAATGGAGACATTACATTTATGCGGAGACTGTGTCGTCGCAGCAATAAATTCAGTAATATTAAGAGAGGGATAGAAGTAATACATTTAGGACTTTTAAAAGTGAGACACTTTTGTAATGTTAATAGAAAGTATTGAGTTAGATCTTTTCTACTTGAGATTCTTCGTGGATAATGTGAGTCCTTTAAAAGATTAAGACTTTGGGATGGAAGAGGTCAATAAAATGATATTTTGAGTTTGAGGAAATACTTTATACTGTGATGTGCAAGTAGGAGGACACATGGCTTGCTTAATACAAACAACCAGCGTTCCAGAATATGGGAGTTTCCAGGCTTAGAGGGGAGGGCAGTCAGAACATGGCTATAAATAAATATGCAGGGAAAAGATGCATCAACGCTTCATGGCAAGATATTGTAAGAAATAGCTGTAAAAGCTATACAAATTCCAAAAGTCAGAAGTTTAAAGTTTATGGAAATGCAGAGAAATGAATGCTTCAAAAATGTGGTTAGTCCTAGAAAAAGTATAAGAAAGGCTAAAAAAAAAAAAAAAATGACATGAAGGTATTAAAACAATTTAGGTGATTACTCATATCAAGTAGGAAGGTGGGTCTTAAAGAAACCTATGGGCATATGCTAGAAAAGCACATGGAATTTAATTTTTCTAAGGAAACAAAACTTAAAAATGGAAATGTTTCATAACTGAAAATACAGGAGGACAAAAATTGACCTTATATAAATGTAAATGTTTCAGAAATTATTTTTGCCTTTGGTCGTGAATCCAGGATATATTTTCCTAATAAACATCTTCTATAAGAATAAGTGTCTGT
This sequence comes from Theropithecus gelada, assembly GCF_003255815.1. NCBI lineage: Eukaryota > Metazoa > Chordata > Mammalia > Primates > Cercopithecidae > Theropithecus > Theropithecus gelada. Next base: position 85,671,670 of record NC_037672.1, on the reverse strand, counting down.
CAAAACTTTTGAGTTACTGGGAAAATAATGAAGGAAAAATAGAAAACATTATTATTATTATCCTGTTTTATCAACCTGTTCTCTTATCCTAAGAATATGATGAGAAATTATACTGTAATAACAGAATACAAATATTTGAGTATTAGAGATCATTTTGAAATAGAATAGATGCAAATGTGAGAGGGTTGTAAATTTGGCAAGATATATTTTTCTTACGCATAGTTTAGGGATTAAGTAGTTTCATTCAGTATAAACATTGCCTCTGTTAATACTAAAAAGGAAAGTGTCCCTGAAATAACCCTACCTTTCTTTTTCAGGTAGGAGGAATACAATAAATTTCTCCATCAGGATAAGGGTCAGGAATTTGATGGAGACTGTAATTCAGTGAATGTACAGTTTTTAGAGAGTGTGAAAAGCAATAATAACGTCAGTGTTTTATTACAGGTATCACTGTCTTTCCTCCATCTCTTCCATTTTTTTTGCATATTATGTGATGAACATGATGAAAGGTAATGTACTTTCTTTCACAGAAATGGAGGACACAGGACAGAATTCCCCCTGCCAATTTCATAAGCTCTGTGCTCATAGATTTGCATGCTGTACTTTTTATTTCAGTGACGTTTAACAAAATCATGGCCATGGAGGAAATTAAACTTACAAAGAATGTCCATAATGAGGCTGTGAGTGCTGATATTTCAGGTATGGTACAAAGCAGTGACTCTGAGTTGCAAATTAATGAGACAGAAGCCCTCTATTCTATATTCTTTTTAGTGTACAAAAATACCTGGATTTACCAATAGATAAATTGTACAATAACCTCATCTGTCTAGGACACATCAAAGCTCCCAGATATAAGCGAAAACAGAAGCTAAGCAACTTAAACAGATGCCATCCGTCCTCTGCACTGAACTCCTTTTAGGCTCTTGTTCAGCATCTAGTGACTCTGTCTTTACATATAATTCTACCATGCTTGATTATCTAATTTTCTATCTCATAAGCACAAGAAGCAATAAATTAGAAAGGAGAAGCAATTACGAAAATCAGACTCACCAAACTAATAAGACACTTGAAATGTGAAAGGAAGAGGCAGAAAACTTACTTTAAAATAGGCACCAAAATACTTTAAAATAGAGGGCCATTGAGAGGGACAGACTTGTATATTTATTTCAGTTTCTCCTCAAGACATCATTTTATTGCATCAAAGCTTAATAGCAATGGCCCTGAAACATCCAGTATTCCATTCAGTATATTATCTACTATAGAAAAATTTCCATCCAAAATGCTTTAATTTTCAAAAATGTTGATACTGATAGGGATAGGGGATTTAGTTAGCATCATCCTTCAATAATACCAGATAAATAAGTATTATCAGAATATATTACATTGAAAGAGTCCTAAAATATATCTGTTTTTTTTAGTAGTGATCAGAACATTTTGATTTTATATTCCCATTTTATTTTTTTCTTGCAAAATTCCTTCCAATAACTTACAGGGAAACTGTCAATGATTGGATTTATCACACTTTCTTGGCAGAGACAAAAAAAATAAATGTAGCTAAATCATTCTTGGCAGTTAATTTCCTCTGTGGGGTATTTTTTGCCTTGTTTTAGTTAATTTAGAGCAGAGTGTCTCTCCCTTTAAAAAAATAGTAGGCTGAAAATAGCTTACTTAGATGTTACACACTTTTCTCTTTAGTAAAGTAGAAATCAAAGTTAGGAACAGGAGAGCTAGACATTCTGCAACATGCCAACACTAAACTTCTCTTTCTTCCCTCCCTCTTTCCCCCACATCACCAACACACTTCCTCTGGCCAATATATGACTTTACAGTGCGTTTGTGAAAGCCTGGCCCAGCATAATTTTCTGTGACTCAGACAATGAGGCTTTTACCACATCTCTAGGGAGGCTACAACGTCTATTAGACCTGTCTATTTCCTTGTTGTGTAGGGTGATTTCTTTTTGTGTGTGTGTGTGTTTGAGACGGAGTCTCGCTCTGTCGCCCAGGCTGGAGTGCAGGGGCGCGATCTGCGCTCACTGTAAGCTCCGCCTTCCGGGTTTACGCCATTCTCCTGCCTCAGCCTCCCCAGCAGCTGGGAGTACAGGCGCCCGCTACCTCGCCCGGCTAGTTTTTTGTATTTTTAGTAGAGATGAGGTTTCACCGTGTTAGCCAGAATGGTCTTGATCTCCTGACCTTGTGATCCGCCTGCAGCGGCCTCGCAAAGTGCTGGGAGTACAGGCGTGAGCCACCGCGCCCGGCTGGGTGACTTTTTTTTTAAATTTAAGAAATGTATTTTATTTTTCTTGATTCTATGACTTCTTCGACTATATTATTTCTTATCTTTCCTCATTAGAAATCACTAATTTACTTTGCTGTGTGATTCATCTGCACAGTTCCACAGTTACTTGTTGGTATTTAGGAGCGTAAAGGAGTTGATCTCTTATTTACATCCCAAATAAACCAGATTCCATTTTTGGGAATCAAAAACATACATATAAAATGGCGGTACATCCACTATACATCTTAAGCTATCATTTCTTTGAAATATAAGAAAATGTGCAGCCCATTGACCATGAACTTCAAAAAGAAGAGAGGGAGGGACACTTTGTCCTGAGGGAATTTGTGTTATCATAGGTCTTTGACATTAGAAGTTGGCTCTAGCATTAATCAGTGAAGAAGCAGACCCGTAATAGTCTCATTCCTACTCTTGTATAATACAGCAAGATATTCTACCCATCTGGTCCTGGAGTAGGGCGGAGGCTCGTGTTTAGTGTGGAAATATTAATAGGAGGAAACAAAACAATTAGAAAGTATGCACTGGACTACTTAGTACCTGTGAAGAAGTGGAAGCATAAAACCTTCCAGAGAAGAGCTCTTATTCTCTATACATGAGAGTTTGATTATCTACTGTGTGCCAGGTACTTTGCTCTATGTTATTTCACAAGTACCGTTTTTCTTAGAGTCATGGCTGTGTCCCTTTATTGTCTGTAAAATGAAAAGAGAAAATGTGTCCCTTCTCATGCCGACTGAAAGTAAAAAAAAGACAATAAAAATTTGTGCTCTTAAAGTTGAAGGGGAAAATAAATGGTGTAGAAGAAATAATATATTTTAAAATAAGACCAAAGTATTAACGTTAGGGGACTAGTTTTTGTTTTGGTGACTCATGATTCAGATTTCATAAAATCTGAGGAGCCATAGATTATTTAGTGTTCAGTAGTCAGTTTCCTGTTTTTCATTCATTATTTACTTCCTTACTTTTTTTTAACCAGCTACTGGGTTTTTGTTTATGTTTTGGTGGGCTCCTTTTCACCTCCCCTGGAATGGAGTGTCATTTTGGGTGCAGTCAACCCTGACAGCTTGATGCATATATAGTAGGCAAGCCCACGAGTTCTTTAGGAGTGGGCTTGCCTGATACATGTGTGTCACAGGTGTTCCTCCTGAGTTACACTGCCGTGGAAGGATGATCAGGGGAAAAAAAGCCACTTAAATGAGATGTTGCCCACAAAAATACTATCAGAGTAAGCAAACTGAAAGTAGAAGTGCTGAAATGTTGCGGCAAATATTCTATAAAGCAGGCCACTAGCTTTTTTTTTTTTTTTTTCCAAATGTTTGGTTATATAGATATTTTCACTCTAATAGCATCTTTCTCATGCTTTTATCGGCAAGTTAATTTGGGGGTGAGTAACAGGCTTAAAGAGAACCTGCCCAGGCGCAGTGGCTCACGCCTGTAATCGCAGCACTTTGGGAGGCCGAGGCGGGTGAATCACAAAGTCAGGAGTTTGAGACCAGCCTGACCAACATGGTGAAACCCCATCTCTACTAAAAATACAAAAATTAGCTGGATGTTATGGCACGCGCCTGTAATCCCAGCTACTCGAGAGGCTGAGGCAGGAGAATTGCTTGAACCTGGCAGTCAGAGGCTGCAGTGAGCCAAGATCGTGCCACTGCACTCCAGCCTGGGCAACAGAGCGAAACTCCATCTCAAAAAAAAAGAAAAAAAAAAGAGAGAGAACCTAATATTTCTTTATGCCTTTAGTTTGAAATCTAACCAATATTGGTGTGCTTTATATCTCACTCCCTAAGAACTTGTCAAGTTCCCTTCCAGAAAGACATTTTCTCTTCTTTGAGCTTCCAACGGCAGATTTCACATCACTGCAAGTTAAACTTCTGACTTTTTTAGGATCCCAAGCTTGGAACAGTGTCTCTATCCATAGACTAGACGATAACATAGAAATATTCTTTTGTTCCCATTTATTTTGGGAATAAAAATGGATTTCGTTTTTATATTTCTTTTCAAAAAGTAGAAACTTCAAACATTCAGAAGTCTTATTATTTTTTACCAAATTCATTATAGCAAAACAGTTTCACCTTTATGTTGGTGATCACACTGGCTTCTCTTTGAGCATCCCAGATACAGTATTTGTTGTAAGTTCTCCCTTTCTTTGTGACTTAGCATTCAAATAGAAAGTTCTAATAGAATAGCCAGTCCCCAGAGAGCTCTCATTCATTACACTATGCTGTTGATAAATGGAATTAATTTATCCTCTGTGGCTAATTAAACTAGAACCTCATTTTTTTATATGAAACAGTTCAACACAATGAAATCTTCACTAATCATCATTTGGGAACCCAGAACCTGAGTCAGATTAGAAAGAAAAAGAATGAACATCTGTAACTATACTTTCTCTCTCAATATTAATAGTTAGTTCTAATAAGCATAATGTGAGCACTGATCACTCTACACAGAGGCTCTATAAGTTGCCATAGGATATGAGTCACCCAGAAGTTTTTAAATATGCAACACTCATTTCACTGATGCTTTAAGAAGCCACTTTCAACTGTATGCTCATCAGATGTTGCCAAGAACAAGAAATTGGAAAGAGGCTTGTCCTGCTATAGCTTTTATATATTCTACTACCTTCCAGAAGTTTTAATATAAAACTACTGAGAAATTAACAAAGAATACACTGTAGTATTTTTTAATAGACTTTATTTTTTAGAGCAGTTTTAGGCTAACAGCAAAATTAAGTAGAAAGCATAGAGAGTTCCCCTACACCCTCTGCCTGCACAGTGTAGTATTTTATATTTTAAAATTCACTTTCAAAAGTGAAACAGCTTTATTGAAACATAATGCACATACCGTAAAATTCATCTTTTAAAAGTATGCAATTCCATGTGTTCCAGTATATTCACACAGTTGTGCAATCATCACCCCTAATTTCAGAATTAAAAAGCGGAGCTTGCAGTGAGCTGAGATCCGGCCACTGCACTCCAGCCTGGGCGACAGCGCGAGACTCCGTCTCAAAAAAAAAAAAAAAAAAAAAAAAAAAAAAAAAAAATGAAATTAAAATATCATTTAGGGAGTTTAAAGAAAAAGACAAAAAAATACTCATTTCTAAAACTCACCATTCAAACCAAACTCTTGTTATTTTTTGGTGCATTTTATTTCAGCTTTTCTTAACGTCCAGGTATTTTTATATGGACTAATGAGAGAATTAATTACTTTTAAAATTTCTTATGAGCGTCTTTGGCTCTGTCTCTTTAAGGCTCCTCAGAGTGTGCTGAGGTGTGCTGTGATTTTACTGCTGTGTGTACACATGAAAATATTCAAGTGAAGAAAATAACTTAATGGCTCCATATGCGGTGATGTGATGCTTTCTAAAATAAACCGTCTCTCTTTATAATTGAACTTTGCGGAGCACTGTTAGAGCTTTAGACTTGCTGATAGATGTCTTTTGTTCCTGCATTCTAGGGCATGAAAACAGTAAAAGCTTAAATTAATTGATAAAACTGGCATGTCTTTAGATGTTGCTCTCCCCTTAAACTAAGGGCAAACTTGGCACTGGGCATTGTGGAGTGATTTCCACTCGCATTGATGGGAGGACTGAGCAGTGAGCATGTAAGAGTGAACAACAAGAGAGAGACAGTCAATGGAAAAATAGATGGTGGGTATGAAATGCATTTACAGAAGTTTCACAGATAGCCAAAGAAATACATGAAAAGATGCTCGGGGCCTGTAAATGAAAACAGTTTTTCAAGTCCATGGAAACAGTTTTGAAAACTGTTTTTCAAGTTCATAGAAACAATTTTGAAAATTGATATTGTTAAGTGCAATGAAGGATTTGGGTAAGTGGATACTCATGCACTATGAGAGTGTAATTCATTGACCCTATTAAGAGGCTGATTCAATAGCATGTATTAAGATTCAACATTTCTAGTCTCGTAATTGAGGAATACCACTCTTAAGAACTTTGCAGAAGTAAGAGCATATATTAAAACACATGTACAAGGTTGTTTATTGAAGCCATATTTGCAATAGTAGGAAGTTGGAGACAAGTTATTGTTCAGCATTAGGAAAACTCACTAAATAAATCAAGATACAGATGGCCATTAAAAAGTATGTGGTACCTGTGTATGTACTGCTTAGTACACATGTGCATGATATATTTTTATGTGATTAAGTGGAAATTACAATTCTCCTTTTATTTACAAAAAGTGCCTTTGTAGCTAAAGCTGTTTATGTGTAGGAAAACTGGGGTGGAAGATATTTCACTTTTTATTTTATATGTTTTTAAAAAATTGACTATGAATGATTTTTACTTGTTTCCTTTTTCCTGTTTTTCAAGTGACATCCTTCTCTTTTAGACAGAGTCTCGCTCTGTCACCCAGGCTGGAGTACAGTGGCACAATCTTGGCTCACTGGCAACCTCCACCTCCCAGGTTCAAGCGATTCTCCTGCCTCAGCCTCCCAAGTAGCTGGGACTACAGGAGCCTGCCATCACACCCGACTAATTTTTCTATTTTTAATACAGATGGAATTTTGTCATGTTGGCCAGGCTGGTCTCGAACTCCTCACCTCAGGTGATCTGCCTACCTAGGCCTCCCAAAGTGCTGGGATTACAGGTGTAAGCCACCACACCCAGCCTCAGCAACATTCTTAAGCTTTCCAAAGATAAAAGATAACAACAATTTGAGCTAGGCTAACAAAGTATTGTCGAGTAGAAGTCTTTGAGGGACAAACTTTAACGAATAGGTTTTTAAAAATTCTAATTAGTGTATCAGCAGCTTACATAGAAAAAGATGTTTCTAAAGTATATGGAAATAGTTTTTACTCAGATTAAACCTTCTGAAATAACTTTTATTTTTTCTAATAAAAGCATTTTATGATCAAACTATAAAACATTTTGAAAAGAAATAGGGATATAAACATTATAATAAAAATCACCTGATTCTATCACCTAGCAATAATAGTAGGCTAAATCTTAAGACTAACTTATGATATCAATTTGAAATTTAAGGAGATTTTATTTTCACCATGAGAGTTTGCTTCACCCTAATCAGTTTGTCTAATTGCTGAAGTAGTTGGGGGGATATGTACAATATTAATGAAATTTGCTGAATGATTCCTAGAGAAAAATCAGCTTTGGTAAGGCATATTGCAATAAGAATTAGGACAGAAATACTGCAAAGTAAAAAGAGGGAAAGAAGAAGGCAGTCAAGTATGTCAACCAAATTCTAAAACTTCACATTATTAAAGAAGACAGTAGACATGTCTGTGATCCAGCCAGCAAGTAAAGAAATTTCTCTTTGTTTCTTTCTCCTGCTCTTTTGCACTGGCAGCCAGCTATAATCAGCAAGGGGCTGGCCAGGTATGAACAGGACCAGCACCAACCACCTGGAGCACTTGTGCCATTTTGTATCTGGAAAGTAATTGTCTGAGTGACTCCTCACAATATACTCATACTTGTAAGAGGACCAATAGGATTACAGAATTAACCATCAGAACCAAAGCTTCTGACCCTGGCAGTATGACTTCAGTGTTCCTTCTTTTCATGATGGACCCTGGGTACTCTGCTATCATCAGTCCATAGTTTACAGGCAGGTCTGGGCAGTAGCTTCTTGAGGTTCCTTCCTTCCTTCATTCCGCTGTCCAGAATTGCATATTGAACTGTGCTCCCAGAGGCTACAGCATTGAGTAGTTTCTAACTCCTCAGCACTTTACTTTGGCATCCTCACCTTCAGGAAAGGCTACATAATTTGCAGGGTCCAGTGTAAAATGAAAATGTGGAGCCATTTGTTCAAAAACTAAGAACTTAATGAAAGCACAGCATGAAAACAAGCACTTTGGGACTGCATAGATTGCATGCCCATGAAGCTGGCTCTGCCCACCTTAACCTTACCTCCTGACCAGAAGTAACCTATCACCAAGAACAGGCACATAGCTAGTACCTCCAATCCTCCTTTTCTTTGCTGAATTCATCTAGTACCTGCCTCCATACGAGGCCACTGGCCTTCTAATCCCTGGGACAAAACTGCTCTTTTTTTTTTGTTTTGTTTTTTGTTTTTTGTTTTTTGTTTTTTAAAAAAATCTTCTTTCGAAATTGTTGACTTCATTTTCTTTTATTTATTTATTTATTTATTTTTTTAATTAATATTATACTTTAAGTTCTAGGGTACATGTGCATAACGTGCAGGTTTGTTACATATGTATACTTGTGCCATGTTGCTGTGCTGCACCCCTCAACTCGTCAGCACCCAACTACTCATCATTTACATCAGGTATAACTCCCAATGCAATCCCTCCCCCGTCCCCCCTCCCCATAAAAGGCCCCGGTGTGTGATGTCCCCCTTCCCGAGTTCAAGTGATCTCATTGTTCAGTTCCCACCTATGAGTGAGAACATGCGGTGTTTGGTTTTCTGTTCTTGTGATAGTTTGCTAAGAATGATGGTTTCCAGCTGCATCCATGTCCCTACAAAGGACACAAACTCATCCTTGAGAATGAGAGAAATGTGTCCTCTGTAGACAGATGCAGCCCCCTGGGCCCATGACTTGAAGCCTTGTGCATATTCAAAAAAGACTGCCCTTCTTTCAGATGGACACAGCCCTGTGCTGGGGCCTGTAGCTGGCACTTGGTGAGTGGCGGGCAAGCCGGATTCTACCTGCCTCCAGCATTCTTGGCTGGCATCCTCATGCAGGGAACAGCCTACATGATCCCACACAATCTCCTTGAGCAAGGAACAGCCTGGTTGGTCCATTGCCACAGAGTGGCCAGATTGCTGAGCTAGTATGTCCTTTCTCCTTAAGAGTTCCCACATGACAATCAAATCCTTGGATTTGGGGTCCTTGACTACCTGGGCTTCTCTGGTTTTTACTCTAGGCTGTAGCTCTTTGCCCTTTTTGTCGGTTGCTTTGTTCACTTATTTTAAAAATTCCTTTTCTTGTGATTAAAAATTATCTCTTATTGGGATATGATGTTTTGTCTGCCTACCTTTGCTGAATGAGTTTCTTTAGTAGCAGACACAGAGATCCATTAGACTGTCCTGTTTTTCCATTCCAAGTTGGTGGGTGTCTCAGTCCATCTTGTGCTGCCATAACAGAATACCCACGGACTGGATACCTTGAAAAGAAAAGAAATTTATTTCTTACAGTTCTGGTGGCTGGGAAGTTCAAGGTCAAGGGGCCTGCATCTGATGAGGGCCTTCTGCTGCGTCATCCCATGGTAGAAGGCAGGTGGGCAAGAAAGCACATTGAGCAACACAGACGGGGCGGAACTCATCCTTTTGATCAGGAACTCTCTCGATAATGGCATTAGCCCACTCACGAGGGCTCAGCCCTTTTGACCTGATCACTTCTTAAAATCCCACCCCTTAATGCCATCACAATGGCAATTTAAACATGCGTTTTGGAAGGAACATTCAAATCATACCTGTGGGATTTTAGGTTTCACTCTGAAGATGATATACTTTTCAAGAAGGAGATGAACTTAAAGAAATAAAAAAGAGCAAAATAGATCATTATAATCTTTCTAGTATTTTGTAATTCCTGGCTGGCTTTACTTGAGAGTAAGTGGGGAAAGGTAAGGATTGAGGTAAGAGAAGAAAATAAGTAAAGTCAGGTCTTGAGAGGCTTTTAAAACTGGATTCTGACATTAAAAATTAAAAAGACACCCAGGTACAGTGGCTCATGCCTGTAGTCTCAGCACTTTGGTAGGCCGAGGCGGGAGGATCACTTGCACTGAGTTCGAGACCAGCCTGGACAACATAGCAAGACCTCATTTCTACACAAAATAAAAACTTAACTGGGTATGGTGGCATGTGCCTGTAGTCCCAGCTACTTGTGAGCCTGAGGTAGGAGGACTGCTTGAGCCTGGGAGTTTGAAGCTGCAATGAGCTATGATCACACCACTGCACTCTAGCCTTGGCAACAGAGTAAGACCCTATCTCAAAAATAAAGAAATAAATAATAAAAAGACATCAGATTCCCTTGCTTTCCCATGCCCCCCCCCCAAAAAAAATAAGTGATACACACACCCAGAAAGAGTTATAACAGCTAGAATGCTGTCCATATGGGTCCTTTAAAACCCTGTATATGTTCCTACTGTGAAATTTTATTAGGGTAGCAGGAGGGTCTTGCTGAGTTGCTACTTGACCATCTGGCCTGATATTCAGACTGCAGTAAAGCCAAAGAATGGATCCAGGTGGTACAGGGACCACTGGGATATACCCTAAAAGAGCCACAGTTGTCTAAAACAGAATACCAAGCCCTGATAGACTGTTCTAAGCAATTTTACAATCTGTTTAAATATTTTTTTTATATGTGTGTGTTTAAGTGCACACATGCGCGTGTGTGTGTGTGTGTGTGTTGGGGAGAAGGCTGAGAGTTGAATCCAGTACTCCATTTTAGAAAAAAGTACTTATTTATTTTTTAAAAAGTATTTATTTGTTTATTTAGAGAGACAGTCTCACTATGTTGCCCAGGCTGTTCTTGAACTCCTGGGTTCAAGTGATCCTCTCGCATCAGCCTCCCAAAGTGCTGAGATTACAGCCACGATCTACCATGTCTAGCTGAAAAAAGTACTTTATTTTATTTACTTGTTTAGGTCCTCAGATTTGTTTGTCATTTTTAATGGTAACAATTCAGAATCTATGATTTTGAAACAGATTTTGGTAATCCCATAGCTCAGTATTCTACCCATGGACTTAGAGATACTGTGTGTGAACAGATTGATATAAAAAGATGTATGTGTGTATGTGTGCTTGCTTCCCTTTTCTCTAGATCAATCTGGAATTTATAGAAATATGGAACTTTCACCATGAAAAGTATTTAAAGCCAACTAGAAAGATACTTTCTTTGATTTTTATTTGGAAGCATCCTGTTCCTCTTCCATATTGCTTTGTTCCTGATAAAATAACCAGTTCTCTAGGTTAGAATGAATTAATATGTGCCTGTTTTCCCTGTTAGGCTGTAAGTTTGACCATGAAGAGACTGGAAATAACAGTAGCATAAATAACATAATTTATTTTTCTCTCTTATAACAGCTCAGGGACAATCTGGTGGCTTCACTCTGTAAGGACATCTGGGACCCAGGTTCCTCACTCATGTGGTCCAAAATAGCTTGCCACTACATGCATGCCCTGAGAAGCAGGATGAAACAAGGAAGGAAAAACAGTATATGCCTTCCCTTTAAGCACACATCCTGGGAATTGCCTGTATCCCAGTAATTGGAACTTAGCCATAAACATAATGGCAGACAGCCAGGTGCCCAGCTACAAATCATGGGTGTTTAACATTATTGACAGCCATCCGTCTCTGTTACACTTATCTTTGACAATATGTTCTGCTCATCACATCACTTTTTATAGGAGATAAACAAAACCTGGTCTGTTTTGGACCTACTTGCTTCCTTAAAGTTCCAGTTAGATTATGTTGCATTTAGCATGAGTCCATTTTGGTTTGGTTTTGTCTACTGGGGCCTAGTGCACAAGCTCAGTCCAAAACAATGGCCTTCCATCTTTTGTTTAAAGATTCTCCCCTGTTGCTCACATTGTCCCTTAGGTGAGAGTATAACCAAAACTGAAGGCTTTAGTGCCACTCTCATTTATCATCATTTTGGGTTTGCGGTCTCAGCACATCATTCATAAGTTACAGTGTCCTCATGGTCGCGCATTTCTTTGTTTTTCTTTTTCCAGTTGAAGAGACACCATTTAACATTCTAGAGATGGCTACATGCAAACATTTAAAACTTGTAAGAGAATACAGTGCACCAGGGGGACTACTATTATGACTGTCTGGAGGATAATACCACGAGTTTGGAGTATGCTTCTTAGCCAGGGTCCCCGTGAACCAAACCAACTAAAATAAAATAGGTCAAAGAATGAGCTAGATAAGGAGTTTGCTCATTAATAAACAAAAACAAAAAGCAGCCTGTTCAATTCCTTACAACTGAATCTCTATAATACCCAACATATTCCTCCATGTGCAACTAGAAGTATCAGCAATTGTACAGACACCTCTGTTTAGCCAGTAAGTAGTCTAGGATAATTCTGTTATTTAGCACAACTTTAGCAAGAGAATGTAAAACTATAGACTTTACAGTAGAATCTGTTATAGAGACTATGATGAGAGGTAAATTTCAAATCATTGCTTCATTTACTCCAAACCATGAAGAAAGAGACCTAACATGTGATACCTCTCCAGGAGAGTGAAGGCCTCCTGGCAATGTTCTCTTTAACCTGTGATGTGGTTTAAGGGGAGTGGACCAGTGTTCTGACTGATTTTGAAGCAACAAAGGTACCATTAAAGTTTCTTGGCCACAGTGGCCCTTCATCTCCCATCTATCAAGGCATAAGATTGTCCATGTATCCGACTGGCTGCGAAATCCTCCACAAATAAAAGTATAATCCACGAGTACACACACGAGACCCCTTTTTCAGGTCTATTCATAGAGGGTAAGCAAGGAAAAAATTGAGAGATAAGAATTCTCTTGATAGCAGAGAAGTCTTTTGTTCTTACATTTTTAAAACCTTTTTTCTCATATACGTATATGTGCTTCTTTTCTTTTTTCTTTTCTTTTCTTTTTTTTTTTTTTTTTGAGATGGGGTCTTGCTCTGTCACCCAGACTGGAGTGCAATGACACTGTCTTGGCTCACTGCTGCCTTGACCTCCTGGGCTCAAGTGATCCTCCTGCCTCAGTCTTCCAAGTCACTGGGACTGCAGGCACACCATGCCTGGTTAATTATTATTATTATTATTATTTGTAGAGATGAGGGTCTCATTATGTTACCCAGGCTGGTCTCTTGGCCTCAAACAGTACTCCTGCGTCGGCCTCCCAAAGTGCTGGAATTATAGACGTGATCTCTCATGCTGGCTCTAGAGAAGTTTTGATTCATGACCTTCAGAAGAAGCTGTTCATGTCTGGGATGCCGTCTGCTTCTGGGGAGAAGCTTCCCTGGTTATCTTCACCTTAAGGTCTCCAACGGACATACAATTCCAAGAGTCTGGATGGGCCCTTCTGAGCTATGAGATTACAAACCCAAGGTTCAAGGTCCTGAAGTTTTGCTACAGTGTGAGTAGCAAGGGCAGTCTTTCTCTGATGACATTCTCAGAAGACCCAATCTCCAGGTTCTAGATTGTGAAGGGATTGATTGTTCTCAGTCAGTGCACCATGAAAAGCTTTCTTTACCTGGTGAAAATACATTTTGACATATGCATTAAAGCATTCCAGCATTTAGTTTTATCAGAGTTTAGCAGCAGAAAGTACAGGAGGTTCTATTATTAGGTACACAGGCCTTCCACACATATCAGAATTTTAGGAATCTCATATAGTTTTACAACATATGTTAACAACATATTCACTAAAATACACCTTAAAGAAGGTTAAACATCATTTATTATTTGGCAGTGCTTCCCATATGATTTAACATATCAATCCTGTTAGCTCTCTTATGGAGGCTTCAGGGGCTCTCTGTAGTATTCCAAAATTCGAGGTCAAAAGAGACTTGATTTTGGGAAGCCTGTCAAATATAAAAGGTTTAAAACACTTGATCAAAATAGGGTCACAGGTCATCATAAAATAGTAGTCATTTATTTAGGTAAAGTGATAATGAAAAGATTTTAAGAAGCAAAAACATTTACTCTGTGATAGGGGAGACTCAGTTTTCCAAACAATCTAAAGACCTGAGAAAGACAGCTTGAGGCAGAATCTGTCTCTCTCCTCTTTTTTATTTTTTGCCGTTTACTCAAAAGGTAAACAAAAATATCTTGCTATCACTAATAACACCATAAGAAATTTTTGTTCAAAAGAGAAAACCAAATTTTACTTTTGTATTAGTGTATTATCAATAAAGCTAATTTTAATAGAACCTTATAAACAGACTCATTCAATCTCAGTCAGCTTTTGACTGCACCAGAATCCCATAACCCTTTTATAATGTCGTACAATTAAAATTTTTTTCAATCTTTTATATTTTAATTTTATCTACATTCCTTTTATTCCTTCAGTTTGAAACAACCTTTAAGTAATTTAAGTAACCTTTAACTAACTTCAAACTGGACAGACTTCAAACTAGACAACTCCAGTAACTTCATCTAGACAAAAATTTTCTAACAAACATACATTTTATGCCTTTATAACTTCCATCATCAAAAGCATATCTTGCTTTTATATACTATACACAATTGTTTTTCTTACATCTAGTCTTTTTAATTACATATATTAACTACATGAACTCTTTAACCCTAGTTTTTAGTGAAATCCCTAGGAAGTAATTTTGAACTGTTTTGTATCAGTATTTGTAGATAAAAATTATTAAATTACTCTATAATTTTTTAGAAAGATGTGTCTTCCCATATTTTATTAACAGATGTAAATATATTTAGCTTCTCTGTACCATACAAAAATAAGATGCCAAACTATATAAACTTAGGTTTAATAATTAATGTTTTAATATTTTAACTTACAAATGACTCCAATTTTATGATTATGATTTAACATAACATCACTTAAAGATTTAAAATTACTGAAAACCATTTTGAAAGTAGGACACAGATACCCTCCCTAATGTTTTTTCCAAGTCCTCCTGAGTCACAGGTAGCCACCCAGCATCCAAAATGGCCATGAAGGGCAGGGCTTCTCTGAGTCCTGAATTTATATAACAGGAGGAGAGCTCAGGACAGAAGACAGAGCTGTGAGGCTGATGCCCTGGAGGATCCAACCTCTCTCAGAATAGCTGGCAAAGGTCAGGCAGGAAGAAGGGGCCACAAAGGACTTGACTCTGACTTATAGCTGCTGGGTGAGGCATGAGAACATGTTTCCAGACTTCACCATGGCTACCTATGCAGAACCCTCAATTCAGAGGCTCAAAACTAGAAATGCAAGATTACAGTCAAATCAAACAAGTATAAAATTACGTTTAACTGATAATTTTGAAACCATTCCTATTTTTAAAAATACCTTAACCTTTATTTTAGGTTCAGGGATATATGTGCAGGTTTGTTATATAGGTAAACTCATGACTTGGGGGATTGGTGTACACATCCATTCCTGTTTTAGCAACAATTTAAAAACTAGCTACATTTACCACATATAATCACATGTGCCTAACACATATAGACATAACAGAAACATAGGCAGAAGCAGATCTTACAGATTTGTAAGATTCTTCATTTGCCACTTTTCAAAATTTCTTCCCACTATCAATCTTTTGATTACCTCTATTATGCTTAAAACAATTGTTAGGGAGGCAACTCTAAATTTGCAGTTTTAAAGAGAAGACACAGGCAAAACAAGGTAAAAGTTTACATCTCAAAGCACAGAACTTAGATTTAAACAAAGGCAAAGTTTGTTAGGTAAACATTAATCCATTGTCTTTCCCATAATTAAAGTTCCTAGTAGTTTAGGTTCAGAGACAGAGATACCCTTACAAATGAAGATTTCCTTTATAGATGTAAATGTATTTTACAAAAGGATTTGAAGATTGCCAGTTAGATGAGATAAAAGTGTATTTGAGTTCTAAAGGTAGTCTCTTTAACTTAGCTGTAATTACTGAGTTTAGGGTGGTGCCCGTTCAGGAATAGGGCAAAGGAAGAATTCTCCATGCCTGGTCTCTGCATGTATAGATCTGAAAAAGAAGCAAGCTCACTTTACCCTAAGGCCTACCTTTTATAAATACTTTATCTAGGATAAAGCGTTTTATTTGCCTTTTTTGAAGAGTCTTTAAAACGTTAAAAATATTGAAATCTTTTTAGATGCGTCTGCATATCAATAGGCATCCCTAGATGAGACTAATTTGGAAGCCCTCATTTTCAAATGCATTTCTTCAAGTTCAGTGTTGTACATTTGTAACATTCCATTGTAATTTTAAATGACTTTTAGTAAGATTTTGCCATTTCTAAAGCAATTACTGTTTCCAGGGCCTACTATAATACTTATGTCAGAGGCATTTGAACCAGAGCAACTCCATCTTGAATAGGGGCTGATTAAAATGAGGCTGAGACTGAAAGAGGATTTTTCCCAGTCACTTTGCAAGTCGGGGACCTCTGGCCAGCAATGCCCCTGCCCGGGCCTAGCTTGGCCATACTGCCTCCTGCAGGAGGAGGCCTGCCCACTCAGCCTGCCCAGGTCGTGCCTGGCTTGCGTACCAGCTCAGCCCATGGCTGTTCCAGGTGTGCCTGAGCCCACCTTTGTTATAGCCTGTACCCACCTTTGGCAGTTCCTGAGTTCTTGTCCCACGCCCAAGAAGAACGAGTATATGCTGACAATTGAAGAGTGAGGAAGGCAGAAAAGAATTTTATTGAGCAAGGAAACAGCTCTCAGTGGAGAGGGGATGTGCTGGGGTCAGCCACCCACGGTTGGGTGGTTTCTCCCCCAGTGCGGCTGAGTCTGGGGCTTTTATGGGCTCAGAGTTGGCGAGTGTGTGCCGATTGGTTTGTGAGTATGCAAAAAAGGTTAAAACAAAGGCACAACTAAACATGGGCATGACAGTATAAAACACCAATTAGGGAATGATAGGTATATGTAAAACAGGGGAAGGATGGGGATTAATTAGAGGAAAGTGTGCCAAATGGGAAGACAGGCTGTCAGTCTGGTCCCTGGATGTGACTTGTAGCTTGGCTTTCAGGCTTTAAACTGTTTTGGCCTGGAGGTGGGGTATCACTGGGGACCTGCCCCAATCTGCCTAGGTATTTGAATGCCTCCTGCCACTATCAAGACCTGCTGAGCTGTATCCCCAGGAAGCTAGGCATTTTTAGTTGCAGGCTGAGCTAGGAGGTTTGGCACAAGATACAGGTCACAAAGACCCTGCTGATGAAACGGGATGCAGTAAAGAAGCCAGACAAAACCTGCCAGAACCAAGATGACGATGAGAATGACTTCTGGTCACCCTCACTGCTCATTATATGCTAATTATAATACATTAGTATGCTAAAAGACACTCCCACTGGCACCATTATAGTTTACAAATGCAGTAACAACATCTAGAAGTTACCTTATATAGTCTAAAACAGGGAGGAGCCTGCAGCTCCAGAAATGTCCCACCCCTTTCTTGGAAAACACATGAATACCCATTGGTTAGCATATAATCAAGAAAAAACCATAAAAATAGCCAACCAGCAGCCGTTGGGGCTGTTCTGTCTATGAAGTAGCCATTCAGTTACTCCTTTACTTTCTTAATAAACTTACTTTCACTTTACTCTGTGGACATGCCCTGAGTTCGTTCTTGTGCAAGAGGCAAGCACCCTTTCTTGGGGTCTGTATCAGGACCCCTTTCCAGTAACACTTCCACATGTAAATGTTGGCATAGCTGGACAGTGGAGTAGTTAATTCTTTTGAAACTAAGGATCTCATTTTTACCTCGAATCTTGGCTTGGGCTCTCATATCCCCTTGATCAACTTAGCCAATGATTTTTCCCTACCAAAGTACGCACAAAAAAAGAAACAAAGCAGGGAGAACACAAAAATACCTGCAAATTTCCAAAGCCTAAGTTTGCCACCCCTGCAATATTGCCATTTACTACCAGTTTCTGACCCAGTCAGATATCTAAGGCCTCTAAATGGATCCAAGCCAGTTAGTTATTGGATCCATTCTGATCCTGGACCCAGCCCAGTTTCTGTCATCACTTCCAAACCCAGTTTGCATCAGAAATTTGCTCAAACAAACTCAGAGAACTCACAACACAAATCTGTGGAGCTTTGGAATCCAAGAGAGAACTTACCATGGCCCTCAGTTGCTGAACGAAAGCAGTGGACACGATGGGCCTAGCAGGTAACATCTCTTGGTCATTCAGTGCTCCTGGAGGTCTCTGTAAGCTCTACTTTGGATCTCACTTCAGATACCATCTGTTAAAAGACAAACCTTAGACAAAGTAAAGAGTTTAATTCAGACCAGGCGCAGTGGGTCACACCTATAATCCCAGCACTTTGGGAGGCCAAAGCAGGTGGATCACCTGAGGTTAGGGGTTTGAGACCAGCCTGACCAACATGGAGAAACCCCGTCTTTACTAAAAGTACAAAATTAGCCAGGCATGGTGGCGTATGCCTGTAATCCCAGCTATTCAGGAGGCTGAGGCAGGAGAATCACTTGAACCCAGGAGGCAGAGGTTGCAGTGAGCCAAGATCGTGCCATTGCACTCCAGCCTGGGCAACAAGAGTGAAACTCCATCTCAAAAATAAAATGAAATAAAATAAAATAAGTTTAATTGAGCAAAGAATGAGTCATGAATCAGGGATCACCTCTACTTCACCAGCCCCTATACCCCCAAACCCCAGGCCAGAGTACATGCAGAGAGACTCCAGTACAGCCACATTTTGGAAGATTTATGGACAGAAAAAGGAAAGTGACATCAGTAAATGGAAGTGAGGTACGGAAACAGCTGGATTGGTTACACAGTTCAGTGTTTGCCTTATTTCTGAATTGGTTACAGTTTGGCATATGCCTTATTTGAACACAGTTTGAACAGTTGGTCACCTTTGATTGGCCAATGCTTGGTGATTAGCACAAGAGTAGGTTATGCTCTGTTTACATATACAGTTGGGTTACAGTTTACTATGGGGAAACCTTTTGGCTGAACTTAAAATATGTAAAGATAGCTTTAGGCTAAACCTAGTTTAACAGCTGAATGACCAACTGCAATAAATTTTTAGGAAAATATCCAGTAAACCTGAAGATAATAAGAAAGCTGAATAGTCACATTCAGGGTAGAAAGTAAGAGAAACAGATTGGTAAGACTCAGGTAATTTTCTCCTTGCTGTGAATTTCTTGTCTTAGTCCATTCAGCTGTTGTAACAAAATACCACGCTGGGTGGTTTATAAACAACAGAAACTGATTTCTCACAGTTCTAAAGGCTGGAAAATCCAAGATCGAGGCGCTGTCCGATTTGGTGTCTGGTGAGGGCCTGCTTCCTTGTAGACAGCTGACTTCTCACTGTCAGTCCACGTCATGAAAGGGGTGAGGGGTTTCTCTCAGATTTTTTTTGTAATTAAAAAAAAAAAATAGCAAACCTGCACATGTATTTTTTTATTTTAAAAATATAGGCCAGGCATGGTGGCTCACACCTGTAATCCCAGCACTTTGGGAGGCCGAGGTGGGCAGATCATGAGGTCAGGAGATCGACACCATCCTGGCCAACATGATGAAAACCCATCTCCACTAAAAATGCAAAAATTAGCTGGGCATGGCAGCACTTGCCTGTAGTCCCAGCCACTCGGGAGACTGAGGCAGGAGAATTGCTGGAACCCAGGAGGCAGAGGTTGCAGTGAGCCGATATCGTGCCACTGCACTCCAGCCTGGAGACAGAGATAGAGTCTCTCTCTCTCTCTCTCTCTCTTATTTCTCCCTCTCTCTCTATATATATGTGTGTGTGTGTGTGTGTGTGTGTGTGTGTGTGTGTGTGTGTATAAAACAGTTTTTTTTTTTTTTAAGCACAGTGGCTCATGCCTATAATCCCAGCACTTTGGGAGGCCGAGGTAGGCAAATCATAAGGTCAGGAGTTCAAGACCAGTCTGACCAACTTAGTGAAACCCTGTCTCTACTAAAAACACGAAAAATTAGTTGGGTGTGGTGGCATGCACCTATAATCCTGGCTGCTCGGGAGGCTGAGGCAGGAGAATCATGTGAACCCGCGAGGCAGAGGTTGCAGTGAGCTGAGATTGCACCATTGCGCTCCAGCCCGGGCAACAGTGCGAGACTCCATCTCAAAGAGAAAAAAAAAAGAGACAGTGTACTGCTCTTTCACCCAGGCTGGAGTGCAGTGGCACAGTCATAGCTTACTCTAACTTCAAACTCCTGGGCTCAAGCATTCTTCCCACCTCAGCCTCCCAAGTAGCTAGGACCACGAGCACATACCACCACACTCAGCTAATTTTTTTAATTTTTAAAATTTTTTGTAGAGATGGGGCCTTACTATGTTGCCCAGGCTGGTCTTGAACTCCTGAGCTCAAGTGATCCTCTCACCTCAGCCTTCCAAAGCACTGGAGTCACCGTGCCTGGCTCATATGTCTTTATAAGGACACTAATCCCATTCATGAGAGCACTGCCCTAATGACCTAGTCATTTCCTGGAGGCCCCACCTCCTAATACCATCACCTTGGCAGTTAGAATTTCAGCATATTGGCCGGGTGCGGTGTCTCACACCTGTAATCCCAGCACTTTGGGAGGCCAAGGCGGGCGGATCACGAGGTCAGGAGATCGAGACCATCCTGGCTAACATGGTGAAACCCTGTCTCTACTAAAAATACAAAAAAATTAGCCGGGCGTGGTGGTGGGTGCCTGCAGTCCTAGCTACTCAGGAGGCTGAGGCAGGAGAATGGCGTGAACCTGGGAGGTGGAGCTTGCAGTGAGCGGAGATCACGCCACTGTACTCCAGCCTAGGCGACAGAGCGAGACTCCCTCTCAAAAAAAAAAAGAAAAAAAAAAAAAGAATTTCAGTATATTAATGCTGGGGCAACATAAATATTTAGTCCATTGCACTTGTGCATATGATCGAATTGGCATATGATGATTGAATTGGCAGTTTATCAGAATGCATATTTACTGCCTTGTTTTACTTTATTTGTATCTTGTCTCTTCAACTGGACTATGAGCTCTTGAGAAACGAATCTAAGTCTGTCACCTGTTTATGCCCTTGACAGTCTCTAGCACAATGTCACACATAGAGACAGCACAATAGATATTTGTTGATTGCCTGATTGAAACCGTGGATGGTGATCTAGTTAGTTGTTTTTTTTTTTTTTTTTTAAATTCAAAGTGTTTGCTCACTGAATAGTATCACTATCCTCAATTTATCTTTTGGATGCTGAGGTTGAAGGTGACTAAGAGAATTATGCCATTCTTCCGGTTGTTCTAAATGCATTATTGATTAGTAACATAATTGACTAGCATAAATGGCAGTTGGGGATTTTCTTCCTCTCTTTTATCTTGTGTCATTTTAGCAGAAACTGAAGGATGATTTCCAAGCCTCCTAAAAGAACTGCATGATAAATAACTGCAGGATAAATTAATATGCTCTTAATAGATGAGAGCAAAACAAGGGGCCAGGTCTGGCTGTCCTGATTTTGCTTTTCTTGTTCAGCCCACTGGTGGGAGTAGCTCTTGCTCTTGGTTCAGGTCCCAGCTCCTCCCTTGCTTGTCTGTAGCTGTGGGTGAGTCATGGCAACCTTGTTGGCCCTCCCTTTTCCAATTGTAAAAGAGAAATACATTGCCACCAGATGATGTCTTAAAGCGCCTCCAACTTCTGGAATGGGAGACCCTCTGGAAACACAAAGCTGTGTGGTTGCAGGAAATGGGCTCTTTGCATGATAACTGACTCGTCTTCCTCTCTCCCCCAACCAGATTTCCTGCTGAGGTAAGTAATGTGGAGTGGGTTTTTTGTTCTTTTTCTTCAGCCTTCTGTTCCTTTTGTGTATGTCTGGCCTTGTAAATGTGGTGAATAAATGCTATAATTATAACCCTTTTTGACAGCTCTGTAATTTAATTGTAATTCATTCTGAGCATCTATTTAAGACAATGTTGTGTATTGAAGATACAGCTGTTCCAGTCTCATCTGCTAAACTGACAGGCATCGGTTGGAATCATAGTCCCAGTAACTGTAGGAACTTCCGATCTATTCAAGACCAAATAGAGGCTTACACTCTCAGTGTGTGTGGGGGGGATGTGTGTGTGTGTATCTGTGTGTGAGTGTGAAAGACTATGTTCCATATCCTAGTTTGGCAAAAGTGGTAATGTAGTATTTGGAGAGAAGCGGCATTTAAAATTGGCCTTTGCAGAAATATGAAAATTATTCTGAAGTAGAAAATCTCTCAGGTTTACTTTTTACAGAAAGCTAAGCTGTATATTTTTATTAACATTCAGAGGGGTCCCTCTGTAAACCTGGAATTGATTCCTGGTAGCACTGGCTGGGGGTCATTCTCATCAGATGTCTGAGTTTCCTAGGGACGCCACCCTAACAAAATACCACAAACTAGGTGGCTTGAACAACAGACTTATTGATTGCGTAAACCAAGAAGTATCTGAGACAAGTCTCAATCAATTTAGAAGTGTATTTTACCAAGGTTAAGGACATACTCATGACACAGCCTCAGAAGGTCCTAACAACATTTGCCCAAGGTGGTTGGGCTTCAGCTTGGTTTTATACATTTTGGAGAGACATAAGATATCAATTAATACATGTAAGATGTACATTGGTTCAGTCCAGAAAGGGGGAGGTAGGGTGGGAGAGGGGAGGGCTTCCAGGTCCTAGGTGGATTGAAAGATTTTCTGGTTGGCAGTTGGTTGAAAGAGTTTATTTAAAGACCTGGAATCAATAGAAGGGAGTGTCTGGGTTAAGATAAGAGGTTGTGGAGACCAAAGTTCTTATTATGCAGATGGAGCCTCCAGGTAGCAGGCTTCAGAGAGAATAGATTGTAAATGTTTCTTATCAGACTTAAAGAGTCCCTTCTGTGAGTATTAAAGTCTCTGTTTTAATGTTAATGCTGGTAAGCTGTGCCTGAATTGCAAAGGGAGGAAGGTATAAATAATGAGGCATATTTGACCACCACTTCCTATAGCGGCCTGAATTGGTTTTTCAGATTAACTTTGGAATGCCCTCGGCCCAGAGGAAGGGTTCATTCAGTTGGTCGTGGGAGCTTAGCATTTTGTTTCTGTTTTACAATCGTGTCACAGTTATGGAGGCTAGAAATCCAAAACCAAAGTGTTGGCAGGGTTGGCTCCTTCTGAGGGCTGTGAGGGAGAATCTTCTTCCTGCCTCTGTCCTGGCTTCTGGTAGCCTCAGGTGTTCCTCGGCTTGTACATGATGTTGCCCCTGTGTCTTTATGTTATCTTTCTCTAGGTGTGTCTTTGTCTCTAAATTTCCCCTTTCTACAAGGACATCAGCCTTATTGGATTAGGGCCACCCTAATGACCCCATTTTAACTTGATTACTTCTGTAAAGACACTGTCTCCAAATAACGTTACATTCTGAGATAGCAGGGGTGAGGACTTCAAGATATCTTTTGGGGCGGGGACACAATTTAATCCCTAACAAATGTCTGCTTGAATATGCAGGAATTTTCTTCTTTTCTTTTTTTTTCCTTTCTTTTTTTTCAAGTAGAGACAGGGTCTCACTTGTTATCCAGGCTGGTCTCAAACTCCTGGGCTCAAGCAGTCCTCCTGCTTTGGCCTCCCCAAATATTGGCCTGCTTTCTTTCCCTCCCTTCCCCTTCCTTCCCTTCCCCTCCCTTCTCTTCCCCTCCCCTCCCTCCTTTCCTTCCCTTCTCCCCACTTCCCCTTCCCTTCCCATCCCTCTTTTCTTTCAGCAGGCTCTCTGTCACCCAGGCTGGAGTGCAGTGGTATGATCATAGCTCACTGTAACCTCAAACTCCTGGCCTCAAGCAATTCTCTTGCTTCAGCCCCACAAAGTGTTAGAATTACAGTCATGAGCCACCATGCCCAGCCTAGAAATTTTCTTCCTATGACTGCAAATAATTTCAGTCCCAAAGGCTTTTAGATAATTTCAGGAAGAATCTCACAAGAATTCTGTATTTCATAATGATATTGTTCTTCTCATTAATTTTGGGCTATAAAATAGAGAAATAAATTTACTATCTTTCTTGATATTTTGCCAAGTAGTTGCAGAGTAATGTGTTGTGCCTTTTAACCTTCATTGCCCTGAATATAGCTTCTGGAATGTGAGATGTTATGAAAGAATCTATAATGGGGCACCTCAGAACTTTCTTACTGGTAAATGAATTGAAAATGGACTCATCTAATTGAAGATGAATAACTTGCCTCTCCCCCATCCCCTAGTTCTCTTCTTACCTTACTTTTACTCCCTGTTGCAAGAGGAAGTTTGAATATAATTCAAGAAGGTGCTCCTAGTAACAGGAAAGTCCTTCATTTGAGGATTCTGGTGGGCGAGACCGCAGTAGGTTATGAAACAAATTTGAGAACAATAAGATTAAGGAAATGGAATGGAGATAACTCAATGTAATAGAAATAACAGTAAAATGGGCCGGGCGCGGTGGCTCAAGCCTGTAATCCCAGCACTTTGGGAGGCCGAGGCGGGTGGATCACGAGGTCAGGAGATCGAGACCATCCTGGCTAACATGGTGAAACCCCGTCTCTACTAAAAATACAAAAAACTAGCTGGGCGTGGTGGCGGGCGCCTGTAGTCCCAGCTACTCGGAGGCTGAGGCGGGAGAATGGCATGAACCCGGGAGGTGGAGCTTGCAGTGAGCCGAGATCGCGCCACCACACTCCAGCCTGGGCGACAGAGCGAGACTCCGTCTCAAAAAAAAAAAAAAAAAAAATAAAA